>NC_084608.1:13192615-13834282 GCF_033807715.1 Cololabis saira | reverse complement strand
TCTCATTTGGACAGCATTTACATGTAAGCTCACAGCACCAAAGCAGATTGTACTACAACCCGGCGGCGGGACAGTGCTGTTCTTTTGTCCTTTCATGGCAGTTGGCCAGTGGTGCTACTAGCTGCATGAACTCTGATTTTTTATTTTTTTTTTTACTTTTGTTTTTCATAATTAAGTAGTTATTTGAATGTTTGTATAACATTGCTAACGTCCTAACTTAGAGAAAACCAGAGTGCAGCTGGAGGGGAACGGAAGTAAGATATTTGTGCTGGCGATCAATCACGATTGATGAAAGGGTTTCAAAATCATGTATCTGCAGAGAGGTTGACAGGTATCTGGGGGAGGTTCTTGATGGATGAAGGGAGGGCGTAAGGCATCATAAGGATTGTAAACTTTTCACTGCTGTATGTGACCTTTTTGCCCTTTTGCCGTTCTGCACAAAGACCCAACTTGACAGATATTAATCCTCCCCACAAATCTCGTCAGTGCAGGCCTCCCTTTTAATAAACTCCTGCCGCCTGTGTGTGTGTGTGTGTGTGTGTGTGTATATGGGTGTGTGTTTGTCAACATCAGTTCATACACTCACCTTTTTGACATTAAACTCAATGGCAGCTGAAACAAAAGCCCTTGCAGAGTTGAGCATTGTGTAAGGAGGTATCTTGTCTGCAACACAGCAAAGTGACTAGAAACGTTGGTAATGAAGGCTACAGAGAGGATTACGATGTCTAGTTCACTGACAAGGTGAACATTCATAACTGCAACGAGGTCATGTTGTGTTGTCACGGATGATGAAGCAACTACATTCGATATAACATTAAATACATTCAGTGTAATGATATTTAAATCCCCCATAATGCTACAAACAGAGTTTGAACCTCTGAGGATTCCCTGCCGTGTCTGGCAGCCACCGGTCGGTACTTGGCATCAGAGCTTCTGGGTCCTTTGGATTGCTGGGTCAGACATCTAGGGATCGATTCATCACTTGACATATCTGGATGTTTATTTGGTTTGAAAGTCATTTACGTAGCCTTTTAAACTTGAAATAGTCAATATGGAGTAATCATATTTCATTAGCAACCTCCCCAGGCTTTAAAATAAAAAGAAAAGCTTCCATTGATCAAACTTTCACATTATTTGAATGAATTCAGTGCCACCTTCTTCTAGTGTGTGTGAAGGTTATTGAGTCAGATGAATCGATGGTTGGCAGGACCAACAAGCTCAAGTCTGATTCTGCCACATTAACTTTTTAGCACTTTGAGTAGTTTTTAGTCTCCACATCATTTTTTTTCTACAGATAAATGTGAAACTTGTGTATTCCTCTCCTCCTCAGTGACCCAAACACACACAGTAAGTCAGGGACTGAGAACATCTTCAAAAATAAAAATCCTTGAGCCTTGTTTCCTGCCAGGAGTTTCTCAAAATAACCCACAACAACTGCTATTTCTAATGGAAAGAGTTCTTCTAGCTTAGTTCCTTACACAAATGCCAGGATATGTCAAGCCACACTAATCCTGATACGTATCACTTATTTTTCACCAAAAGAACGACAGGATTACAATGGAAACGTGATAAAGTCAAACATGTGATACCTTAAAAAAATACAATGCAGCAATTATTAATGAACCAAGAGAGTCCAGATGGCTGACAGAATGTGTAGTAGTTCAGTATCGCCTACGCACATCCTTGTTTTTTTTTCCAGATATCCTCGTTACAAAGCTTGTTTGCAAAAAAACGTCTTACTGTTAGTTACAGCAATCAAACTGAAGTTGGATCTAAAGTTAAGATTTAATTTAAAGGAATTAAACTTTGAACATGATAGAACTCTTTCACGGCTATTAAGAAAGTGGTTTACTATATTGAAGGTAATTTCAAAAGCCTCCACGCTTCTGTGCTGTGCAATATTGAATTCTGTTTGAGTAGTCTGCACAATTGATCCAATAACCATCTATATAGAATATTACTTTGCCGGCCTTCATCAATAACAACACATCTAACAAGAATCTCAGAAACCTTGTGTCGAGAGAAACTGCCTTAACCATCCCCCATTTATTTTTTCCCTTGAAAAATATAGTGGACATAAAAAATCTATACATGGTTATGAAATTGCAGGTTTTTAAAATGTAAAGATAGCAATAACAGCAACATAAATGTCAGCTTGTTTGAAAAGGTTTGTATTCTCCTCCCAATTAATACTTTAATTAATACTACCTTTCATCTTTACTACAGCTTTTGAATTTGGTGGGGGGTCTTGCATAGACCATCTGTCTTTCCCTTTTTTTGCGCTTTTTGGTCTATCTCAGGAGGCGGAAAAAAGAGGTGATCAGATTTAACACCATTCCAGAAAGCGGCTCTTACATACAGGCACCGTGACTGGCAAAAGAGGGAAATGCTCCGCAAAGAGATGCCAGCATGTCGGTGTCTTAAGACTGGGTTGATGTTTATGTCTCCTTTTTCTTTTCTTTTTTTTCATTGCTATGCTGGAAATTCTTCTTGATTTTCATCTTTTTTGCAAAGGACAGAAAGTTTTGTGCAAAAATATCTTGGTATTTGGAAGTATTTCTTGACCTTCTAACTTGACGAATGCTCCTGGGCCAGCTGAAGAGAAGCAGCTCCAACGCACAATGCTGCCCTCACGATGCTTCACTGTCAGTATTTGCTTTGTGCCAAACAGGCTAATAGAATTAAAGCCAAAAAGTTTAAGTTAATGGTTTGGGATGACTGAATGAATCTTTTGGCATACTTCCAATAGACTTGGTTGTTTTTTTGTTTGTACCCCACAACCCAGACTTGTGCAGAATATGAAGAGATGGTAGTAACATCTGAGTGACCAGTACCTGGCAGAATAAGTTGATTCACTTATTGATTGTGATTTTGATAATTCCAGTGCTTTTAATATTGTTTTATATCACTGTGCTGTTTGTTATTTTTGAAATAATAAAGTCTCACAGTTCCTTTGCCAACTCTTTGTAGCCCAGACCTCTCAGTAGAATGCAGCTCCAAATATTAAAGCAAACACTACAGCAACAGCTGACTTTTATCTAATTTTTATTTACTTTATTTAATCAGAATAGCTGAAATTGATGGTAGGTGTGTGTCATTTAAAGATCTGGAGGCTGATGCACACCTAAAAAAAACTTGAAAAACAGGTGCGTTGGAGTAGGTAGGAGTGAACAAAGGAAAAAAGGGGTCTATAAAAAAATATATAAATATATAAAGCAAATTTTGTTTGCTTTAAAGTCTTTTGCAAGTGACTTGACAGTGTGCCGGAGACCCCTTTTTTCCAGGTGTGTGTCATTTACCTACAGGCCTAAATCTGAATGGGACTGATTACAGTTAAAGCCCTCATTATAAAAAAGTGTACAAACTTATGCAGTCGTCATAGCTGACTTATCATGACTTAATCTCTTCTCTTGGTTTTGTGCAACAGCTCGCTGGTGATGAAATCAGTGATGCAATAAAAATATGTTGGTAGGCTAACAACATTATTTTTGCATCAACATTATTTTGCATCAAGCATGAGTCTGTAAGGTTTTACCAAACTGTGGTACCATTTATTTATATGCACGCAGTTGTTTAAAAAAAAAAAAAAAAAGCTTTATTCAGTACAAATCTTGTGACATTTTCTTTTCTATATTATTATTTTGGCATTTTGGTATAAACTGGTATATGTATATATTACATTTTCTGGGGAGATTGTTGCAGGAAAAAAGGTTTTGAGGAGAAAATTGGTTGTACAAGTGACTCATTTCAAACAGCCAACAATTTATCGTTTCCAGTGGGAGAATGACAGTAATTGCATCTCCACCGTCTGTGGATCGAGTGCAGATGGAGAGATGATATTTCTCAAGTTCAGATTACCCAGTTTAGCCATTTAGTGTGATGAAGATAAATAGGATGTTGTGAGAAGGTGAACATGTCCACTTCTCCCCCCTCATGAACTTGCAGACTTATATTTTAGCAATATGTGCTCGTCACTGTCTTGGTTGAGATTCTGTTTGGAAGTTTTGTCAGTACGGTGTGGTACCCACTACTTTGCATAATCTATCTTTTATTCATCATAAAATGGTTTGTACATCTAGTTACCTTGACGTTCCTCGTTGTTTGACTCTTTGCCATGTTGCAGAAGCACGCGCTGCAGTGGGACAGGGCTTTTATGTCATCCCCACTAGGGGAACGGGCCGCGGTTAGAGACGTAACAGGGGGAGATGTGTAGCTAATTCTTATTAATTTATTGTCATTTAGCACTTTGGGGATTATCTTGGTTTGTATTATTTAGGTTTTGAGTAGTCATAGGCATTTGTATTAGGTTGTCCCGTTTTGCTGATTGGCTGATTGTTTTGCACTGAGAAACTATTTTTGAACTCGAAACCACCTCGCTGTCATCTTTTTTCCACCTAGAATTCCAAGCCCACATTTAACTTAGTGGCCAGTCTTCGCGATATCTCACAGATGTGAAGAGATTTAGAAGTACAGATGTGCCCAGAAGTGTTTTGGAAACCTTGAGATGAAGCAGCTGTGTGTCTTCTGCAAGTCCAAACAATTTGTGTGTAAGATTTGTGTCTATAACACTAATGTTAGAATCACAGCTTTGACTTTTTGATCTGCATATGAGAGGAGAAAAATAACGATTTTGACACACTATATTAGATATCATGCATGTCCATCTGGTGGTTATTGGATATGAATGCCAGTCAAAAGTCTAGACTTTCCTCCTCATTTAAAATTAATAGTTGTGTTCAAACATTTAACTGATCAACTTGCAGTCAGTTGTATTTCTCGCTTTTGTTGTCCAACTCTAACACCACATTCTGATTACAGTTTTACAATATTGTGGAGGTAACATACAAATTAGGTGATTATTTCCACAATAAGTGGGTAAAAAGGTACAATTGTAGATAGAGAGGATACCTCCTTGGCTCACCTGCAGGTGTCTGTACTCCATGCATAGCTGTGTCCCTGCCACTGATGGTCTGGGCTCAAGTTTGACCCTAGTCAACTGAACATATAAAACATTTTTACATAAAATGCAGCAGCTACAGAACACAGTCCCTTTATTTTAATTTTTTTTACTTTCCTAAACTTCAATTTACAGAGTAAAAAAAAATTAAAAAAATTAAAAGCAGCAACACCAATCAGCAACACCTCCTCTCAACACATATTTGAAATAAGGCTGGTGAAAATTACACGATAACTTGCATCTTTTGAAAGAATCCACATTTTAGTTTTAAGTAAGAATCACGTTCTTAAATAGTAGAAAATAATTAACTGAATGCACGCATAGCATCTCTTGCCTATAGAGAACATACAACATGCCATGACAACGGAGCTGGCCAAAAGCATTGCACACACCCTCCGTCATACGTTACCACAATGCTGCTGTGTGGAGATGTGATTGTGTAGCAAGTGTTGAAATAAGTTGGTCATTTCAACTTTACTTACTGAAGCTTTTTATGTCTTTTTGTCTGCGTCATCTTCAGTAAATTCAAAATGGATCCAAATGACAGGCACTGCATTTTTCTTTGGTAGAAGATCTTCTTCACTTCTCCACGACTGAGCTATCCTCCATGTTGTACCCTCAATGTTGCCTCCAAGTTGGACAGGGTGTAGTCATGTGATTAATAGGATTTTGTTTAAAATCTCTCAATACCGATACCAAAACTGATACCTAACTTTAGATACTAATTTCTGAACAATAATTTTTTTGATACCAGCATAATAAAATCTACTTCTCCATATAAGAAGTTTTAACGATAAGTTATAGATAACACATTTATGTTCTTGGGGAACATTTGACTTAACTGAGAAGATACGTGCTGTACTTTCACACATAAAGCTGTCCTTGGTGTTATCGGATGAAGAAGATGTGGTGATGAAGATGATGACAGATGAGCTGAATGTGAGGCGGTAAAATGTTGCTTGTCAAATGCTACAGCTCTCTGCTCTTATATTAACCAAGTGTTTTGCTCGGTTGGTCGTGTTGCACGTCTTAGTGGATGTGTCTTTTTGGCATTTGTTGCACTGTTATCCTTTCTGTTGAATGTGCCTTTGTGGTTCACTGATGGATGCTGTTATATTTTAGTGTGAATGCAGTGATTAAGTGATGACTTTAAGGCAGTATCAAATTAAGAAAGCAAGCACATATTATTCAGTCATGCACTTTCCATATTTCGTTGTGCTTCCATATTGATAAATTAATTCTGTTCAATTGAAAAAAAACTTAAATCATGCCATTTCTCATATTAACTGTATTTTTGTTCTTAAAAGCCAAGTCAAGCACACAGAGCTGAGAAAATGATTGACAGACTTAGATATAGTCTGGAACTCCAAGTGTAGCTCTAAATTATTCAGGGTGTGTATGTGTGTATTTGTGTACACTCATTCACAGATAATGACAGTCCACAACAGATTTAAAGTAAAAGTTCTGTTTTTCAAGAAGTTATTTCAAAAGTTTCCCAGCCTTGCCTCTCGGTTACAGATAATGAATCATTTGCATTCCAATCAGTCTTTGATGCCAATCACAAGACAGCAGGTGGTTGAGGTTAGGAATAAAAACACTACCTTCAGTACAAGTTGCTTATTTATATCAGTGGAAATACTTCTGCATTCTCAAAGTTATGAAGAGCAGGATGAATGCTGCAAGATTGAGAAGTTCTGTTAAAAATGTCATTCCTCTCCTTTAACCCACTAACCAGGTCCAGATTACTATGTTCACCTAAAAGTATGTGACATGCTGTCACATTCTTATTTTTCAGCAACATTTTACTATTGTTATGCAGTAATATTATATTATATTATTTGTATATATTATATAATGTATCATATTATAAAAGTTTAGTAGCAAACTGCACCTTTTTCTTTAATTTCACAGCTTGTTCAGTAGTTAATTGGTTAATGTTATATTTCCCCCCTGAAGTGTGAAGTTTGGTGTCGCAAAGCAACATCTTCACACTGTTGTTTTAGTGATAATTAAGTACACTAACTAGAGCTCACTTCATTAAAAACTTCTGAATACAAAGTGATTTTCATACAATGCTGGTGACACTTGCGCCGTGGGTTTAAAAGCATAGACTATAATCAATATTAAAAACCTTTTTTCAAAACATGTCTATGTTTGAAAGGAAGACGCATCCTGCTTAAGAGATGAGTTTAGGGAATGGGCCCAAATGGCAAAAATAAAACAAACACACAAGTGTTGCCTGTCTCTTTGGTGCATGCTTGAGTTAGTTTTGAACAAGGTGCAAGTACAAAACATCAGCTGATCCTTTGAAGTTTTCCCTCTTGTGCACGCCCCAAACAGAAAGAGGGCTTTAGAAAAAAGGCTGCCTATTCAGTTTGAATAAAATAGATGCTAAGAAAGAGCATGCATTTGCAAATAGTTTGCATCTTATTTATCACAATGTGAAAAATAATTAAAAAATTGTGAATAATGGCATCCCTGGATGTTTTTTAACCAAATGGTGTACTGTCACTGAAACTAATTTGGGCCTTATTCAAACTTTGTAGATCTCATCAATGGGATTGAACTAAGGGTTTGCTGATGCAGGTGTCTGACATGCTTTGAAAACATCCCTCTACGTAACACCGGCTAAACTCAATTATGCCTGTCTGTCTTTTTCAGCTCTCTTGAAGGCATGTGCTGATGGAGGTGCCAACCGGCTCTATGGGATCACTGGCGAATGTCGTGACAGGTGAGTCGATCTTTCATTAGTTAATTTGTGTTTTGACTTACTTACTGTAATTGCTTTATGTTCGTGCAGCAAGATGTGTGATCTGGATGCCGATAATTAAACAAAGTGCATTGCATTGGAGAAAAACTGTTTTTATGTTTTTTATCTTAATTTAATCTATTTTTTAATTTAATCTTTTTTTTTACACCTCTTTCTCTCAATGCAGATTGCTTTTGAACCACATTGTACATCCTGAGACCGTTTTAGTAGTTTCATGAGTGTCATTTTTCTATGAATGATTATGTTCACTGGAGGTGAGAAATTTCACCCTTTTAAAATCTGAGGGGTGTGTGTGTGTGTGTGTGTGTGTGTGTGTGTGTGTGTGTGTGTGTGTGTGTGTGTGTGTGTGTGTGTGTGTGTGTGTGTGTGTGTGTGTGTGTGTGTGTGTGTGTGTGTGTGTGTGTGTGTGTGTGTGTGTGTGTGTGTGTGTGTGTGTGTGTGTGTGTGTGTGTGTGTGTGTGTGTGTGTGTGTGTGTGTGTGTCCAATAAAGTGACGTAGGTGTGCAATTTGCTGCAGCCTTTTCTTTTTGGATAATGGAAGACAGCTGTCAGGACACCGACCGATCTGGGGATCAATCAGTCCCTGAAGTGTCGAGGCTTTCACATTAGCACCTAGAGTGTGAACACGAGTTTGTATTTCACCTGAGTGCGAATGGGATGTCATACATGTCTGTGTTTATCTGTCTGCGGGCTTGTTCATGCAGTTCCTTTGCTGTTATAACCAGGGTTTTTCCTGCATAGAGAAATATGAGGTGGCCGTTGTGGCCTTCCGAGACCAAAAGTGTATATTTTTCTACATTTTAACCTCATCTGACTTCTGATATAATTCATCGAAAATGGGAGAATGTGAAATCCTTTTACTGTTAAAATGTGGTTAATTTATCAAGAATGAAAGTACGATACAGTCACAAGCTGCTTGTGAAAGAGAGACTCGGAGAGACTCATTTTTACCTGTTTGAAATGAAAAATAAAAGGCTGAGAAGCTTTGAATATTTAGACATGAATTTCCTCCCAGATTCCAAAACATGAATGTCAGGCTAACTGGTGATTCTGCATATCCTATATAGCAGGGATATTCAATTGGCGGCCCGCGGGCCACACGCAGCCCGCCAGGAGCTTTTATGTGGACCCTGGTCATATTTCAAAAAAGGGGGTGTTTGTTGAAAAAAATATATATATATTTTAAATTTTTTTTAAAATATTTTTATAACTGGCTACTATGGACTAAAATGGTTGTGCTCAATGCTTAATAAAATAGTCAAATAAGGAAATCTTGGTGGAAAGTGGTGCTTTGTCATTATGGCGTGTTTTATTAAAAGTAGGTCAATATCAACTTCATTAAGTTTGCACAATGCATGGTTTCAAAATGAATTTGCATTTAAAATAATATTTCTTTATCTGAATATTATATTTAACATTCACAATTACTAAATCTGGACACAATTAATACATAATTCATATGTAAACTAGATATATTCAAATGTATAATACAAATGTATTATATATACATAAGTCTTCGTCTTTGAGTGCAAAATACATTTTGAAAACCCCCACATTTTCAAATTGTGCGGCCCTCTCCATACAGTCCTTTTGCAGATGTGGCCCCCGGCCGAATCTAGTTGAATACCCCTGCTATTTAGGAATGAATGTGAGTGTGTACTGCAGTTGTTGGTCTCTCTGTGGGCCTGTGATGGCCTGGTGACCAGTCCGGGGTGTGGGATAGGCTCTAGCAGATAAGAAGAGGCGGCGATAGATAGGGGATGGATGTTTTATGGAAGCAACAATGAGCATATATCCTTTTCACAGTGTTTAAAAGATAAAAATTAACAAGCCGTGACAAACACAGTGCAGGTGTGAGTTTTAGTCTTGATAGCAGAGGCCTTGCTCATGGCACCATGTGTTTGTTTGACCCTCCAGTCTGGTCTCTGCCAGCAACCTGCACAGTGGAGTTGACAGTCAAGGCCATCCAACTGACTGTTAACGATGCGAGCACCATCTGTCCAAAAAAGTTATACGTTACACAGTGAGAGCCGGGGTTAGGGAGGATAAAGCAGAGGACACATTTAGGGGAGGGGATGTGTAAATTAATCACCAACAAGTTAAGTTGTGTTTAACCCAACATTACCATACTAATGGACTACGGAGAAGGAGAGGAGGTAGGAAAAGAGCGATATGAAGGTAATCAATCAAAGCCATTTGATGAGATTTTAACAACAGCCACGGTATCCTGTAAAAAAATTTGTTAAAGGAAGTTTTAGAGTGATGAATAAGAGGGGAAAGTGTGAGTTCATCCTGGTCAGGTTGACGGTCCATCCCAGTTTCAGTGTAAGAATCTTCTAAACCTTAAAGGTTGTACACACATGACATAAACGCATCCTTATGATAATGACCCTGATGGGTATCAAGCAGAACAGAACAGGAAAGGAGTAATATTAGCTGTCATAGTTAAGAGATTGTTAAGAGAACCATAATTTAATTTCATGTTGTTCATTGCATGTTGTTCATTTTGAAAGTTAAGATCCCATTTAGACTAAGAGAGTTGATTAAAGTAGGACATACTTGGGACCACATTATGAATGAATGCTGTCACCTGAGTAGGATATATACTTTCCGCTTTAAAGAAACACGACAATGATGACATCTCAAATGCTGAATTCCAGGATGTAAAAAGAGGATCTAAAAACTAGTGGTTGACATCACAATGGCTGCATCTGTCACTTATATGCAGTCTGTATTGGATAATCAGCATGGGAATAGGTGGGATGTAGTCCCTTGGTTGCAATTTGTGATTCATACCATTGCTACTTCCTACCCATTGGATTTTTCATTCCTAGAAAAATTGCCACACATGTACACCCATTCTTCTTGCCAAATGATCTTGCAATGAAGATGTTAGTTACGTCAGATGTCTCATGAGCATATCCAGTTATTTTACGCATCTGCAGGAGGTCTGTGTCAAGGTTGGTTGTTTTTACAGGCAGATGAGATTTGAAAGGTACTGCTTAGCCGTTTTCTCAAGCTTTTGTTCATAAAAAATAAACTGATGTCAAAGCTTTTGGGAAAAATTAGGCCTGTGAATGAAGTGTAGGCTAGTGTGTATTTGTTCACGTTTGTTTTTGTCTATATGTTCCCATCGACAGTCTCGGTGCTGTCACAAGAACAGAGTGGGAGGATGGCTTTCTGTTGTTAAAGAAAGGTGCCACGTAATTTCCTGTCAAAACGGCCTTAATGGTAGACATTAGATATGTAGAGTGGAGTGGGCGCTTTGGGCTAGGGCTTTCTGCTTGTCACGATAAGTCAAGTGACGCTGATTCCTCTTTACTGTGTGTGTTTGAAGAACTGCTGAATTTTTCTTCAAACCGAATGAAGCTAGCATCCAGTTTTAAGAAGGTCTTTCAATTTTTAAGGCTGAAGCATGCTCACATTGTACATAACTGACTGCATTTGTGGTTCTGCTGTTATCATGTATGTATTCCACCATTGCCACTCGTTTTAGATCTCAATAAATTCAATGGATTTCATTATTTTATGATTCAGTACAACTGACATGGAAGCCGATCATCCTTTTTCTCAGCAGCTTGTGAATCAACTATTGTTTTTGAGGTACCATTTTTCTTTCTTACATATGGAGTGGCGGTGGTGTAGTGGTTTGTTGTTCTCCAAGGTCGGTTACCCCGATTGATCCCCAGCCCTGTTATGTGCCAAAGTAAACCTGGGCAAGACACTGAACTCTGCATTGCCCCCATTACCCCGACCACTCATTATGACACTCCCCAGCACGGATAAATAGGAAGGGTTGTGACAGGAAGGGCACCTGATGTAAAGTCTTGGTTAAATCAATATGCAGAACACAATGATCCACTGTGGTGACCCCTGCAAAGTAAAAATGCTGGGGGGAAAAAAGGATCTTTTTTTTTTTTTTTTTACATTAAGTGTGCTTAAATCCCATTATTGTGCTCATTAATCATGCTCACACTTATTTTTTTCTATTTCATTTATCTTTTTTTTTCTCCATTAACATTACTCTGAGTCTTCAACTTGCTCTCTAACCTCAAGCAAGAAACTGTAATTTGCAACGGCTTGTATTAAATTAGACTTGGTTAGTGCACTTGTAATTGTATTCTTCTAAATTAGTGCAAAATCAGTAACTAAACAGAAGTGAAGTGGGTTTCAAGCAATGCAGATACTGAAGTACTCTTTCTTCCAGGACCCATGGCTCAGGGATTTTTATTCAAGTGTGAATGTATTATTGTCAGTCTGCTTTCCTTCCATATGCTGCACAAATGCAAGCATGTTGACCTATTTAACGGCCATAGTGGGTGTTGTCAGCAAGGCTCTGAAGAATTTGAAAACTCCATTTATATTAAGTAAGCCTAAGAACTGTACCCCGTGCTTTATACATTATTAAGAGGATTATTTTAATTATTTTGAAATTTTGAGCAGGATCAGTGGGCAACAATCAGCAAAGTAAAGCCTATCATCTCATTTATCTCAATCAGGGAATTATTATTATTTACCAAACCTGAGCTATAATTGCTTTCTTTGGGACTGGTATTATGTTTTATCAGAGCTGACCCCCTCTGGCTCTCCTTTAGGTTTAACCTGGTTTCGAATGAAAATTGCATTTAGTCTTATTTGTGTATCTACTCAAATCCTCTGAGAAGAAGTTTGGAGGTGGATGAGAAGGGAGGAGAATAAATGTGGGAGGAAGTAACTTTATACAAGCAGAGTTTCTAGCATTTGCAACTTTGTGTGCAGTTTCGGGGTGATGCAAACATAAGCAAATGTGATTGTGACGGCGTTTGACTAAGCGCGGGTATATTCTATGTAGAAGAAATTTTCAGAGCATAGTTGTGTCAGCATATTACTGCCTGTTCGGGAGAAGATAATGCTGTCAACCTCAGCGAATGAAGTTGTCAAGAGCTAAGGCTTCTTATTTTGTTAGATTTAAATGGTAAAGAGAAATCTCTGACAGTCTCTTTATTTGTTTGTCATTTCTCTGTATTTGCTGTTCTACTGATATCTTACAGATTTGATTCTCTATTTTTACCACATCAGCAAACACTCGCTTATATGATGAAGACTATTTCATTTTTTTTACAGTTGATACCCCTTTTTAAGTTAAATTATACAGATAAAGTAACTCAGTGAGGATCTGAGACACGTGTGGTGATACATGTGGTATTTTTTTGTGGGACTTGGATCATACAGGTCTTCTGTTGCATCTGAAGTCTTATCTCCTCACATGCAGCTCCAGCTTGCCCCAGATGGAGTTTTGTCTATTAGAAAGTGATTAAAAATCCCCCAATTCTTTATTGCTCTGTGTTGTAAATTGACAGGCTGAGTTGAGTTGGGTTGATGAGTATGGGGAGCTGGGGTTTGCCTTTTAACACGAGAGCTCTGCACTTCTCGAGTTTACTCAAAGTGTATCGCAAGTTTTTGTTAGCTTTGCCGTGTTAAAACTGTAGCAATTAATGATAATTAGGGCCCGAGCACCTGCAGTGCGAAGGCCCTATTGTATTTGCAGGAATTTTTATTATTATTATTAGGGCCCGAGCACCTTCAGAGCGAAGGCCCTATTGTATTTGCAGGAATTTTTATTAGGGCCCGAGCACTTGCAGTGCGAAGGCCCTATTGTATTTGCAGGAATTTTTATTATTATTATTTTTCTTCTGACAAAGTGATGGCCTTTTTGCCCCCCTTAACATGCCCAAAAAGTCACCAAATTTTGCACCCAAGTCAGGCCTGGCGAAAAATTTGATATTTAATGGTTTGCATTAATGGGCGTGGCAAAATGGCTCAACAGCGCCCCCTTGAAAACTTTGTGCCTCAAGCCCCACGATACGGTTTGGCGTACATGCACGAAAATCGGTACACACCTGTATCATGCGACAACTTAAAGAAAAGTCTCTTGGCGTCATGCCCGAAACCGAACAGGAAGTCGGCCATTTTGAATTAATCGTGTCACTTTGGCGCAATTTATGCCATTCCTTCGAGAGTTAATTCAGCCCGAACCGTATCGTGAACCCAGGTGTGTTATACATCAAAATGTGCGTCTCCATCCTGCGACTACACGCATTACTTTTCTCTTTCAAAAGTGTTACTGTGGCGACGCTAGACGCCAACAAGCGCACCCCCCCTTCATCTGATTGGTCCATATTTGATAGTTCCCCAAAAGGCACCAAATTTTGCATGCAAGCCAGGCCTGGCGATAAATTTGATATTTCATGGTTTGCATTAATGGGCGTGGCAAAATGGCTCAACAGCGCCCCCCGGAAAACTTTGTGCCTCAAGCCCCACAATACGGTTTGGCGTACATGCACGAAAATCGCTACACACCTCTATCATGGCACAACCTAAAGAAAAGTCTCTTGGAGCCATGGCCGAAACCGAACAGGATGTCGGCCATTTTGAATAAATTGTGTCATTTTGGCGAAATTTATGCCATTCCTTCGGCAGTTAATTCAGCCCGAACCGTAACGTGCACCCAGGTGTGTTATACATCAAAATGTGCGTCTCCATCCTGCAACAACACGCATTACTTTTCTCTTTTAAAAGTGTTACCGTGGCGACGCTAGACGCCAAAAGGCGCGCCCCCCCTTCATGTGATTGGTCCATATTTGATAGTTCTCCAAAAGTCACCAAATTTTGCATGCAAGCCAGGCCTTGTGATAAATTTGATATTTCATGGTTTGCATTAATGGGCGTGGTCTAACGGCTCAACAGCGCCCCCTAGAATATTTTTATCTGCCATAACTTTTGAATGGTTTGACATAGGAAGTTGTGGGTGGTGTCATGGGACTCTGTAATGAGTCCTTAAGCTTCGTTGGCCTTAATTAGCCCTGCCCCTTCTTCTGATTGGTTGTCCCGATTTTCTGCTATAACTTTGGAATGGTTTAACATAGAGAGTCCTGGGTGGTGTCATCAGATGCTTTATGGAGTCCTTGACCTTCATTGGCCAGAATTAGCCCCGCCTCTTCTTCTGATTGGTTGTTCCGATTTTCTGCTATAACTTTGTAATGGTTTTACATAGAGAGTCCTGGGTGGTGTCATCAGATTCTTCATGGACTCCTTGAGCTTCTTTGGCCTTAATTAGCCCCGCCCCTTCTTCTGATTCGTTGCCCCGATTTTCTGCTATAACTTTTGAATGGTTTGACATAGAAAGTCGTGGGTGGTGTCGTTTCTGATATGCTTAAGGGGGGCGGTGGCCGTGAGTGCGAGGGCCCGTTCATCGCTGCTTGCAGCTTTAATTAGGGCCCGAGCACTTGCAGTGCGAAGGCCCTATTGTATTTGCAGGAATTTTTATTATTATTATTATTATTATTTTTTTTTTTCTTCTGACAAAGTGATGGCCTTTTTGCCCCCCTTAACGTGCCCAAAAAGTCACCAAATTTTGCACCCAAGTCAGGCCTGGCGAAAAATTTGATATTTAATGGTTTGCATTAATGGGCGTGGCAAAATGGCTCAACAGCGCCCCCTTGAAAACTTTGTGCCTCAAGCCCCACGATACGGTTTGACGTACATGCACGAAAATCGGTACACACCTGTATCATGGGACAACTTAAAGAAAAGTCTCTTGGCGTCATGCCCGAAACCGAACAGGAAGTCGGCCATTTTGAATGAATCTTGTCACTTTGGCGCAATTTATGCCATTCCTTCGGCAGTTAATTCAGCCCGAACCGTAACGTGCACCCAGGTGTGTTATACATCAAAATGTGCGTCTCCCTCCTGCGACCACACGCATTACTTTTCTCTTTCGAAAGCGTTACCGTGGCGACGCTAGACGCCAACAAGCGCACCCCCCCTTCATCTGATTGGTCCATATTTGATAGTTCTCCAAAAGTCACCAAATTTTGCATGCAAGCCAGACTTGGCGATAAATTTGATATTTTATGGTTTGCATTAATGGGCGTGGCCTAACGGCTCAACAGCGCCCCCCGGAAAACTTTTATCTGCCATAACTTTTGAATGGTTTGACATAGGAAGTTGTGGGTGGTGTCATGGGACTCTGTAATGAGTTCTTAAGCTTCGTTGGCCTTAATTAGCCCCGCCCCTTCTTCTGATTGGTTGTCCCTTTTTTCTGATATAACTTTTGAATGGTTTGACATAGAGAGTCGTGGGTGGTGTCATTTCTGATATGCTTATGGGGGCGGTGGACGTGAGTGCGAGGGCCCGTTCATCGCTGCTTGCAGCTTTAATTATTATTATTATTATTATTATTATTATTTTCCTGACAAAGTGATGGCCTTTTTGCCCCCCTTAACATGCCCAAAAAGTCACCAAATTTTGCACCCAAGTCAGGCCTGGCGAAAAATTTGATATTTAATGGTTTGCATTATTGGGTGTGGCAAAATGGCTCAACAGCGCCCCCTTGAAAACTTTGTGCCTCAAGCCCCACAATACGGTTTGACGTACATGCACGAAAATCGGTACACACCTGTATCATGGGACAACTTAAAGAAAAGTCTCTTGCCGTCATGCCCGAAACCAAACAGGAAGTCGGCCATTTTGAATTAATCATGTCATTTTGGCGAAATTTATGCCATTCCTTCGAAAGTTAATTCAGCCCGAACCGTAACGTGCACCCAGGTGTGTTATACATCAAAATGTGCGTCTCCATCCTGCGACAACACGCATTACTTTTCTCTTTCAAAAGCGTTACCGTGGCGACGCTAGACGCCAAAAAGCGCGCCCACCCTTCATCTGATTGGTTCGACAGAAAAAACTTTGTGCCTCAAGCCCCATAATACGGTGTGACGTACATGAAGGAAAATCGGTACACACCTGTATCATGTCACAACTTAAAGAAAAGTCTCTTGGCGCCATGGCCTAAACCGAACAGGAAGTCGGCCATTTTGAACATTCTGAATTAATCGCGTAATTTTGGAGCAATATATGCCATTCCTTCGAGAGTTAATTCAGCCCGAACCGTATCGTGAACCCAGATGTGTTATACATCAAAATGTGCGTCTCCATCCTGCATCCTACACGCATTACTTTTCTCTTTCAAAAGTGTTACCGTGGCAACGCTAGACGCCAACAAGCGCACCCCCCCTTCATCTGATTGGTCCATATTTGATAGTTCCCGAAAAGGCACCAAATTTGGCATGCAAGCCAGGCCTGGCGATAAATTTGATATTTCATGGTTTGCATTAATGGGCGTGGCAAAATGGCTCAACAGCGCCCCCCGGAAAACTTTGTGCCTCAAGCCCCACAATACGGTTTGACGTACATGCACGAAAATCGCTACACACCTGTAGCATGGCACAACTTAAAGAAAAGTCTCTTGGAGCCATGGCCGAAACCGAACAGGACGTCGGCCATTTTGAATAAATTGTGTCATTTTGGCGAAATTGATGCCATTCCTTCGGCAGTTAATTCAGCCCGAACCGTAACGTGCACCCAGGTGTGTTATACATCAAAATGTGCGTCTACATCCTGCGACACCACGCATTACTTTTCTCTTTCAAAAGTGTTACCGTGGCGACGCTAGACGCCAAAAGGCGCGCCCCCCCTTCATGTGATTGGTCCATATTTGATAGTTCTCCAAAAGTCACCAAATTTTGCATGCAAGCCAGACTTGGCGATAAATGTGATATTTCATGGTTTGCATTAATGGGCGTGGCCTAACGGCTCAACAGCGCCCCCTAGAAAACTTTTCTCTACCATAACTTTTGAATGGTTTGACATAGAGAGTTGTGGGTGGTGTCATGGGACTCTGTAATGAGTCCTTAAGCTTCGTTGGCCTTAATTAGCCCCGCCCCTTCTTCTGATTGGTTGTCCCTTTTTTCTGTGTAACTTTTTAATGGTTTGACTCCCGCTTCCTGATTCAAACGTCTGCCGGCCCCGCCCCCCGACCAATCAGTGGCGAGTAGGGTGATGACGGCCCCGCCCCCCGACCAATCAGTGGCGAGTAGGGTGATGACGGCCCCGCCCCCCGACCGATCAGCTGTTGTAATGTGGTGACGTCAGAAATAGTCCCGTGCTCAGCCCGGTTAGAACCTCGGTGGAATGGTTACAGAAAGAGTAATAAATAAAATAGTAGTGTTTTACTAATATTTATACCTTACAAATATTTAAAAAATTAGGAAAAAAAGTTCCAAACATTTTATTGCTATGTTGGTCTCTCCTAAGCCAGTAAGTCAAAGCAAAAGCAATGGCTGAGACGTAGCTCAGCCAGATCATATCGGTCTTTGGTGCCAGAGGTCGGGAGTTCGAGCCTGGCTTCCCGAAATTTTTGTCAGCAATTTTTGTGTTTTTTTTTTACATCAAAATGTGCCTCTCTGTCCTGCAACGACGCACATTACTTTTCTCTTTCAAAAGTGTTACCGTGGCGACGCTAGACGCGAAAAAGCGCTCGTCCCCTTCATCTGATTGGTCCATATTTGATAGATCTCCAAATGTCACCAAATTTTGCATGCAAGCCAGGCCTGGTGATAAATTTGATATTTCATGGTTTGCATTAATGGGCGTTGCCTAACGGCTCAACAGCGCCCCCTAGAATACTTTTCTCTGCCATAACCTTTGAAAGGTTTGACATAAAGAGTCGTGGGTGGTGTCATGGGACTCAGTATTGAGTCCTTGACCATAATTGGTGAAAATTAGCCCCGCCCCTTCTTCTGATTGGTCGTCCCGATTTTCTGCTATAACTTTTGAATGGTTTGACATAGAGAGTCGTGGGTGGTGTCATCAGATTCTGTATGGAGTCCTTGACCTTCATTGGCCTGAATTAGCCCCGCCCCTTCTTTTGATTGGTTGTCCCTTTTTTCTGCGATATCTTTTGAATGGTTTGACATAGGAAGTCGTGGGTGGTGTCATTTCTGATATGCTTATGGGGGCGGTGGACGTGAGTGCGAGGGCCCGTTCATCGCTGCTTGCAGCTTTAATTATTATTATTATTTTCCTGACAAAGTGAAGGCCTTTTTGCCCCCCTTAACATGCCCAAAAAGTCACCAAATTTTGCACCCTAGTCAGGCCTGGCGAAAAATTTGATATTTAAAGGTTTGCATTAATGGGCGTGGCAAAATGGCTCAACAGCGCCCCCCTGAAAACTTTGTGCCTCAAGCCCCACGATACGGTTTGACGTACATGCACGAAAATCGGTACACACCTGTATCATGGGACAACTTAAACAAAAGTCTCTTGGGGTCATGCCCGAAACCCAACAGGATGTCGGCCATTTTGAATTAGTCGTGTCATTTTGGCGAAATTTATGCCATTCCTTCGAAAGTTAATTCAGCCCGAACCGTAACGTGCCCCCAAGTGTGTTATACATCAAAATGTCCGTCTCCATCGTGCGACACCACGCATTACTTTTCTCTTTCAAAAGCGTTACCGTGGCGACGCTAGACGCCAAAAAGCGCGCCCACCCTTCATCTGATTGGTTCGACAGAAAAAACTTTGTGCCTCAAGCCCCATAATACGCTTTGACGTACATGAACGAAAATCGGTACACACCTGTATCATGTCGCAACTAAAAGAAAAGTCTCTTGGCGCCATGGCCGAAACCGAACAGGAAGTCGGCCATTTTGAACATTCTGAATTAATTGCGTAATTTTGGAGCAATATATGCCATTCCTTCGAGAGTTAATTCAGCCCGAACCGTATCATGAAACCAGGTGTGTTATACATCAAAATGTGCGTCTCCATCCTGCCACTACACGCATTACTTTTCTCTTTCAAAAGTGTTACCGTGGCGACGCTAGACGCCAACAAGCGCACCCCCCCTTCATCTGATTGGTCCATATTTGATAGTTCCCCAAAAGGCACCAAATTTGGCATGCAAGCCAGGCCTGGCGATAAATTTGATATTTCATGGTTTGCATTAATGGGCGTGGCAAAATGGCTCAACAGCGCCCCCCGGAAAACTTTGTGCCTCAAGCCCCACAATACGGTTTGACGTACATGCACGAAAATCGCTACACACCTGTATCATGGCACAACTTAAAGAAAAGTCTCTTGGAGCCATGGCCGAAACCGAACAGGATGTCGGCCATTTTGAATACATTGTGTCATTTTGGCGAAATTTATGCCATTCCTTCGGCAGTTAATTCAGCCCGAACCGTAACGTGCCCCCAGGTGTGTTATACATCAAAATGTGCGTTTACATCCTGCGACACCACGCATTACTTTTCTCTTTCAAAAGTGTTACCGTGGCGACGCTAGACGCCAAAAGGCGCGCCCCCCCTTCATGTGATTGGTCCATATTTGATAGTTCTCCAAAAGTCACCAAATTTTACATGCAAGCCAGGCTTGGCGATAAATTTGATATTTCATGGCTTGCATTAATGGGCGTGGCCTAACGGCTCAACAGCGCCCCCTAGAATACTTTTCTCTGCCATAACTTTTGAATGGTTTGACATAGAGAGTCGTGGGTGGTGTCATGGGCCTCTGTAAGGAGTCCTCAAGCTTCGTTGGCCTTAATTAGCCCCGCCCCTTCTTCTGATTGGTTGTCCCGATTTTCTGCTATAACTTTGGAATGGTTTGACATAGAGAGTCGTGGGTCATGTCATCAGATTCTTTATGGAGCCCTTGACCTTCATTGGCCTGAATTAGCCCCGCCCCTTCTTCTGATTGTTTGTCCCTTTTTTCTGCTAAAACTTTTGAATGGTTTGACATAGGAAGTCGTGGGTGGTGTCATTTCTGATATGCTTATGGGGGGCGGTGGCCGTGAGTGCGAGGGCCCGTTCATCGCTGCTTGCAGCTTTAATTATTATTATTATTATTATTTTCCTGACAAAGTGAAGGCCTTTTTGCCCCCCTTAACATGCCCAAAAAGTCACCAAATTTTGCACCCAAGTCAGGCCTGGCGAAAAATTTGATATTTAAAGGTTTGCATTAATGGGCGTGGCAAAATGGCTCAACAGCGCCCCCTTGAAAACTTTGTGCCTCAAGCCCCACGATACGGTTTGACGTACATGCACGAAAATCGGTACACACCTGTATCATGGCGCAACTGAAAGAAAAGTCTCTTGGGGTCATGCCCGAAACCGAACAGGATGTCGGCCATTTTGAATTAGTCGTGTCATTTTGGCGAAATTTATGCCATTCCTTCGAAAGTTAATTCAGCCCGAACCGTAACGTGCACCCAGGTGTGTTATACATCAAAATGTGCGTCTCCATCCTGCGACAACACGCATTACTTTTCTCTTTCAAAAGCGTTACCGTGGCGACGCTAGACGCCAAAAAGCGCGCCCACCCTTCATCTGATTGGTTTGACAGAAAAAACTTTGTGCCTCAAGCCCCATAATACGGTGTGACGTACATGAAGGAAAATCGGTACACACCTGTATCATGTCACAACTTAAAGAAAAGTCTCTTGGCGCCATGGCCTAAACCGAACAGGAAGTCGGCCATTTTGAACATTCTGAATTAATCGCGTAATTTTGGAGCAATATATGCCATTCCTTCGAGAGTTAATTCAGCCCGAACCGTATCGTGAACCCAGATGTGTTATACATCAAAATGTGCGTCTCCATCCTGCGACTACACGCATTACTTTTCTCTTTCAAAAGTGTTACCGTGGCGACGCTAGACGCCAACAAGCGCACCCCCCCTTCATCTGATTGGTCCATATTTGATAGTTCCCCAAAAGGCACCAAATTTGGCATGCAAGCCAGGCCTGGCGATAAATTTGATATTTCATGGTTTGCATTAATGGGCGTGGCAAAATGGCTCAACAGCGCCCCCCGGAAAACTTTGTGCCTCAAGCCCCACAATACGGTTTGACGTACATGCGCGAAAATCGCTACACACCTGTATCATGGCACAACTTAAAGAAAAGTCTCTTGGAGCCATGGCCGAAACCGAACAGGACGTCGGCCATTTTGAATAAATTGTGTCATTTTGGCGAAATTTATGCCATTCCTTCGGCAGTTAATTCAGCCCGAACCGTAACGTGCACCCAGGTGTGTTATACATCAAAATGTGCGTCTCCATCCTGCGACACCACGCATTACTTTTCTCTTTCAAAAGCGTTACCGTGGCGACGCTAGACGCCAAAAGGCGCGCCCCCCCTTCATGTGATTGGTCCATATTTGATAGTTCTCCAAAAGTCACCAAATTTTGCATGCAAGCCAGGCCTGGCGATACATTTGATATTTCATGGTTTGCAATTAATGGGCGTGGCTAATGGTTCAACAGCGCACCCTAGAATACTTTTCTCTGCCATAACTTTTGTATGGTTTGACATAGAGAGTTGTGGGTGGTGTCATGGGACTCTGTAATGAGTCCTTAAGCTTCGTTGGCCTTAATTAGCCCCGCCCCTTCTTCTGATTGGTTGGCCCGATTTTCTGCTATAACATTGGAATGGTTTGACATAGAGAGTCCTGGGTGGTGTCATCAGATTCTTTATGGAGTCCTTGACCTTCATTGGCCAGAATTAGCCCCCCTTCTCTTCTGATTGGTTGTCCCTTTTTTCTGCCATAACTTTTGAATGGTTTAACATAGAGAGTCGTGGGTGGTGTCATGGGACTCTGTAATGAGTTCTTTTGCTTCGTTGGCCTTAATTAGCCCCGCCCCTTCTTCTGATTGGTTGTCCCAATTTTCTGCTATAACTTTGGAATGGTTTGACATAGAGAGTCCCGCTTCCTGATTCAAACATCTGCCGGCCCCGCCCCCCGACCAATCAGTGGCGAGTAGGGTGATGACGGCCCCGCCCCCCGACCAATCAGTGGCGAGTATGGTGATGACGGCCCCGCCCCCCAACCAATCAGTGGCGAGTAGGGTGATGACGGCCCCGCCCCCCGACCAATCAGTTCCCTGTAATGTGGTGACCTCAGAAATATTCCCGGCTCAGCCCGGTTACAACCTTGGCAGAATGGTTACAGAAAAAGTAATAATTAAAATAGTAGGGTTTTACTAATATTTATAACTTACAAATATCTAAAAAATTTGGAAAAAAAAGTTCCAGACATTTTATCGCTATGTTGATCTGGCCTAATCCAGTAGGTCAAATGAAAGGAATAGCTGAGACTTAGCTCAGCCAGATTATTGCGGTCTTTGGTGCCAGAGGTTGGGAGTTCAAGCCTGGCAATATGCCCGAAACTTTTGTCAGCAATTTTTGTGTTTTTTTTACATCAAAATGTTCGTCTCTGTCCTGTGACGACGCACATTACTTCTCTCTTTCAAAAGTGTTACCGTGGCGACGCTAGACACGAAAAAGCGCTCGTCCCATTCATCTGATTGGTCCATATTTGATAGTTCTCCAAAAGTCACCAAATTTTGCATGCAAGCCAGGCCTGGCGATACATTTGATATTTCATGGTTTGCATTAATGGGCGTGGCCTAACGGCTCAACAGCGCCCCCTAGAATACTTTTCTCTGCCATAACTTTTGAATGGTTTGACATAAAGAGTCGTGGGTGGTGTCATGGGACTCGGTATTGAGTCCTTGACCTTCATTGGCCTGAATTAGCCCCGCCCCTTCTTCTGATTGGTTGTCCCGATTTTCTGCCATAACTTTTGAATGGTTTGACATAGAGAGTCGTGGGTGGTGTCATCAGACTCTGTATGGAGTCCTTGACCTTCATTGGCCTGAATTAGCCCCGCCCCTTCTTCTGATTGGTTGTTCCTTTTTTCTGCTATAACTTTTGAATGGTTTGACATAGAGAGTCGTGGGTGGTGTCATTTCTGATATGCTTATGGGGGGCGGTGGACGTGAGTGCGAGGGCCCGTTCATCGCTGCTTGCAGCTTTAATTAAAATTGCAATCATGTTTCTTTTCCCTGGGTCTCTGTAGTGCTCCTGGTAAACCTTAGAGTTCTATAGAGACTTAATAAACTCGGTGTATGTGAATTAGCTGTGGGGTGTGTGTGTGGAGTATTGGCTACAAGAATCTTTTTGATTAAGTGGAGGGATTAAACACTGGACCACACATGACGTGATCCAGTTACTAAACAGTAGACAAAGACTCATAAGCCCTACAATAAGAAAGATTTATTTATTCTTACGTCAGCCATGGATAGCAAAACTAACTCCTAACAATGCGGTATGCCGTGTTTAGCACTTACAAGCAGGGTAGCAACATGACCACTCATGGAAAATGATGGAAGTTTATAACCTGAGTTGATGTTTCTGAAATAACAGAAATCCAGTAAACAGTAATACTAGTAAAGTATCTTATTGATGCCATGTTGGATTCTGAAGTCAGGGTGGGCAATGTTTCACTGACTCTGAGTTGGAATTTTGGCTTTTGAGGGCGTTCCAGTTGAAATGTCCAACTTGAACTTGGAAATTCTGACTTTCATGTATAAATAGAATATATTATTAGTAATGATGAGAATTATCACTGATGGCTCTGTTTAACCTACTGGTGTGGTTACCGGTAATCTGATTTGGTTGACATTTTCTTAAGACATTCATAGATGGATACTAGGGCTGGGCGATATGGACCAAAAGTCATATCTCGATATTTTCTAGCTAAATGGCGATACTCGATATATATCTCGATATTTTTTCTGTGCCTTAATTGGGGTTTCCCCCAAAGCATTATAGCATCTCTGTTAGCTTCATTTTTTTCTGAGGCAAACCCTTAAAAAAACAGTCAGTTTTAATACAAAGCCTCGTGCCAAATGTCACACAGGTACATTTATTAACAGAGGTCTGCACAATATCAAAATGTATAAAACAAATGAAATAAAAATAAACTGCCTGCATATATAGAATAAAAATGCTTCTTGAATAAAATAAAACAAATATCCCTTTCCTGCATAACAATTAAATTAAAATACACTGCAATTAATACAATGTAGACAGTAACAGGCAGACTTTTCCACTGAGGTTGCCAGTTGTGCAAATAACAAAACATTTGTGCAAATCTCAAATAAAACATTCAAGTCAATTTGTCACAAAATAAGTATATCAAATATATCAAAATCATTAAAAAAAAAAAAACATTATTTTATTTTATTTTTTTTTTAATCGATATAAACGATATTGTCTCGTACCATATCGTGTTTGAAAATATATCGATATATATTAAAATCTCGATATATCGCCCAGCCCTAATGGATACCTCATCCCGTCACCTGCCCTCATTTGGCGCAGGGTTTTATTGCAGGGGGAAAAAACCTGCAGGGTCCATTTGCAAGTCAGACATTTCAAATGGAACCCCCACCCTAAAGTTCAGAAAGTTTGGGAAACCTCATGTATCCCAACTTCAGAATATAACTAGACTGCTATTTGCATCAGCAACATTCATTTTACTTGTTATAACAGTTCTGTCTAACTCTAGCACTGTTTTAGTTTTCCTTCAGTGAGGAGACCCTTTCTAATTTACTGTATGTGTCAGTGGTAACATGTAAAGTCCTACATTTTAAACTATCTAGATATTGCAAAGTGTTGATTCTAATTTAAAACTGAAATAAATAATCTCTTTGTCAACTTAGAAACCATCCTGTTACATGGAATAATTTGAAGATGCACTCTGTAATCATTTTGTGTTGGGGCTCAACACCCCAGTGAGGTCAGTTGCAGGGAGTGGCGTGGGGAGACGTCCCCACAAAGCCACTGCCCCCCCACCGGGAGGTGTCCTGGCTAGGGGGCGAAACATCAGTGAACGGTGGCACCAGCTGAAGACCCTGCAGCTGACCTCAAAGTGCACCGGAGGAGGTGCGGCAGGCAGAGATGCCAAGCAGTTAAACCTGTACTAGCTAAATAAAAGACAAGTTTTGTTGCGCAGGAGTATAGTTAATTTTTTTAAGATAATATTCATCCAAAATTACATCATTTAGTGTGGTAACTTAAAGCATCTCAAACCATGTGTCTAAATACAGAAGACATTTAGTCACATTACAAAATAACTCAACAATTTTTGCAGAAAACAGAATGCAAAATGGACCTGAAGTGGATATGAATGTACCATCCATCTGAGCCTGTTTCCCTAAGAAAACTGTGGAAATGACACATGGAGGGCTTTTCATTTTACCAACTTATGCTTCCCCATATCCTCCTAACAACCCGAACATCTTTCCTCCCCTGCAATAGTGAAGGTTATTTCAGTCCTTTAAATGCACCTCTGGAGCATGAGGAGAGGGCAGGTCTCAAGAGGAGCTTAGAGCGAGCAAAAACAGCTGCATCCTTCCCTGCCTGAAGTGAGGAGGCATGTCAGCATAATGAAAAGCGTTATTTGCATTTGTCATTTTTTTTTTTTTGACTATCGCCTGTCTCCCCACGTCCCTCTGATGAACTGGCGACCTATCTGAGATGTACCCCACATATTGCTTGATGACAGCTGGGATAGGCTCCCACATGACTCTGAGCAGGATAAAGTGGGTTTAAAAATATGGATGGATTATTTGAGAGACCACATGTGGTTGCATTTGAAAAACAGGCTAATTATGTTGGAATTTTTAATTTCTCTTTGTGCCTACATTTCACACCAACTCGCATGAGTCAGATGGATAAACTTGTCGAAGTACTTTGCTTGAGGTTATTTATGCACCAGAGCTTTAATAATGTTATCCTCAATACTTCAACCACCTCTCTATTGACTCCTCTGATTGGAAAAGGAACAAGATGATTGAAATAATCAGAGCTACATCTCTTCAAGTAATAAAAATACCAGAAAAAACTACTTAAAGTTTAAATGCATTTATGTGACGCAGGAAATGTCATGTATTACATGGTTGGAATTAAGTGGCCATGTTGAAGTGTGTAATCTTTTATTTGAGAGAAAACTCTGATTGAAAAGAAATATTAAGAAAACATAGAGCCTATATGGAACAAACACAGTTTCATCTCTCTTAATGGTATTCTGAGATAAAAGGAAGTTGAGTTGGTTCGATAGAAAAGCAGATATGTGAAGAAACTGGAGAAGGCTGCAAAGGAGAAACCAGGGACAAAATGCTGTGGATTGGGTGGAGAATGGGGAGCAAACAGAGAGGATGGAAAGAGAAAGAGATGTGTAGACCAGATAGACAGATAGACAAACACATGCACACATACATACACATACAATCACAGGTAAAGGTCACACTGCCTGCCCTGGACCTGGTGCACAGGCAAACCGGTAGTAAAATGCTCTATTTCCCATCCAAATTAAAGTGTCAGTTAATATTAATGTGGAAGTGAGGACTGTCAGACACACAAACACACGCGAAACAGAATTCACACCACAACACAAACACACACACATACACAGGCAGACGAAAGAAGGAATTTGGAATCTCACTTGGTGAATTACTTGAAGCCAAAAGTGTCGTGGACACAGGTCACAAAGAGCTGTGAGTGTGTTTGTGTGTGTGTACACAGATAGCTTTGAACAAGCCCACTGACACATTTTGTCCCGTCTGTCACATGAAGGTTACTTCTGGATTGCAATGCAATTTAAGTATCTATTCTTTAGTATTTATAAAAAAAAAAAAAAAAAACAGGAGTTAAGATGTTCCAGTGCTGACACACAGTCACCGTTTGTGCATATTGTATAAACGTATGACATTGCATGTGCACGGACAAGGATCATTTTGTAACTTGGTCACGTTTCTTGTCCACCTCAGGAGGAGTTGTGCTTATTTGTCTTAAAGCGTGCGTGTGTGTGTGTGTGTGTGTGTGTGTGTGTGTGTGTGTGTGTGTGTGTGTGTGTGTGTGTGTGTGTGTGTGTGTGTGTGTGTGTGTGTGTGTGTGTGTGTGTGTGTGTGTGTGTGTGTGTGTGTGTGTGTGTGTGTGTGTGTGTGTGTGTGTGTGTGTGTGTGTACACAGATTATGTACAATTGCTGTTCCGTTTGTCTTGGTGTATCTTGTTGGTGCAAATCAGAATGAATAGGAAGGGGGAGAGAATAATCCTTATGTATCTCTTTCTTCACCCGACCGGAACACAGCCCTTGCTGCGAAGCACACAAACACAGTACCTAGCCAGCCATAAAATAGTAATGTCAGACCTGTTAATGCCTCTAGATAGGAGCAACTACGCCCCTACATGGCCTTGGCCCTCACACATGAGCGCATGCACACACACAATCACACAAACATAAATAAATGGAATAAACAGGGACTCATCTTTGTCTTTTTGACGAAAGGTTCCCGTCAATAGTAGTTTGTAGATTTCTAGCATCTAATATATGCAGAGCCTGAAAGCACCAAGACTTCCAAACCTTCTTCACAGTTCAAATTTACAACTGTGAAAGTGTTGATGAGATATATATTAACTAAGTATTTTATTCCAGTTTATGCAGGAAATAACTATTACTTTGCTTTGTGATAAATGTGTCTGATGTCTGTGTGGAAATTCATGGTTATATGAGTCTTTAACCATAAGAAACTAGGGTTTAGTGAATTGAACTTAATGCCTTTGTGAGTTTTGATTTTACAAGCAGTAATCCCCATCCTTAATGGTAAGCTCAGGCCCCCTAAGTTTCTCGCATTTGGCTGTGAAATACTGATAAAAAAGAAAAGAGAAAGAAAGATGAAAAAAAAAGTAAGTCTGAGCTTAGTTCTCAGATGTAAATTCATGCACTTGACTTTGCTGGTGTTTATATCCGATTAGCACTTGTTGTCCTTGGCATCGCTGTCCCACCTGTAAAGAGTCCCGTGGAAATACTTATTTTATAATATTTTACGAATGCAAGAAAAAACAAGGCTTATGTTAAAAAATCTAATTTCTTAGAAGTAAAAGCCCATTAACTTGAATCTTAGCAAACCAGACTTCAACCTATAAATATATATAATCTCTAGTATTTATGGTTCTACCGTCATTGGCAAAAGTTGCTGCTCCCTCGTTTAATAGTCATAGTTTCGTTCAAATTTTTTAATGAACAATAAATTATACCTTTTTTTTCCTGACTGCCCCCCTTTTTTTTTTTTTTTAAACAATATTGAATTCAAATGGAAAAACAAAACTGTGCTGATTAGGTGCCCCATGATCATCAGTGGCCTAGAAATAGATATATTAGCAATTAGCAATGACATGAAGTAGTTCTATGTATGGCTTTATTTCATTTCATTTCATTCATTTCATTATTGTCATTTTTGGATATTCACTCATTCACAGCTTTTCAGTTGTATTGAGGTCCAAACTTAGATCTACCGGTGTGACTTGGATCATTTTCCTGTTGCATGACCCAATTTTGACTAGTGTTTAGCGGTTGGACAGATGGCGTCACGGCCTCTAGAATATTTTGGTACACAGAGGTGTTTCTGGTTGACTTAATGACTGCAAGGTACCTGGGTCCTTTGGCTGCAAAACAACCCACATCTTCAGCTCTCCATAGCTTTGTTTTACAGTGGATACGATATGTTTCTGCTGAAATGCTGTATTTGGTGTTTGACAAATTCTGGGCATAGTTTTGCAAACATTAGTTCTGCTTATATGTTCTTTTTCGACAAGAGAGCCTTTTCCTGACAACCGCATTACTTGTTCAGTTTTTCTTTTTGTTTGTCATGGACTTTTAACAGGCTATGTGAAGGATAAAAGATCAGAGATGCAGCTCTTGGTTTTCTTTATATATCATTCTCAGAGCATTAGATGGTCTGACCTTGTGGTAAATTGTCTAGGATGTCCACTCCTGGGAAGATTGGCATCTCTCTTAGATGCTTTCCCCTTGTGAATACTCTCTCAGTGCCGAATGTTGAACTCAGAATATTTCTAAATGCTTTTATAACCCTTTCCAGGTTGATGCACATCACCAATTGCCTCTCTGAGACCATTTTTTATGCTTTTCCCAGCTGGCATTAACACACTGAGCACTCCAGACCGGCAAACTGCCAAAAAAAGCTGCTTTTCTTCAGATCTTCTTACCTGCTGAGGATAAGATCATTAAGGGATTATGATTAACGGCACTGGGCTGCAACTTAATATTGCAATTAAATTTATTGACACCACAAAGGGGTCCTTAGTATTGGCCAAATTATTTATTTTTGGGTGGCTTTATTTTTGCTAAGTATAATGGCACAGTGAAAGGGGTTTTTCCCCATGTATGTTTGTATTTGTGTAAAATTAAGACCCATTACAATTAGGTTATTTCTTTGTCTTTTTACACACCAAAAAAAGGATTAAAAAGAGGGACACCAACACTAGGATATGACGGTCTGCTTTCCTGAATGTGTCGCATTACTCTTGCAACGTGCTGACTGATCATAGATGGCAAACATTTATGAAAACATTCATTTCCACTGGTCACAGTGTCATCAATCTGATGAGTTTACTAATTTGAAGTGATGGAACAGTGTCTGATCAACAGCAGGTACATGGAGCTGTATTTGTTTGTGTGAGAGAAACAGCAACTGTCAGAGATCTGTTTATTACGTTGCATATGACTAATCAGCAAGTTTGCCCTCAGGCCTGTAATTACTCTCCCGTGTTGATGTGGCTCGGTTCATCATGCTGTATGTACCTAATTATCAGAGCATAAATATGAACTTTTGCTTCCACGTGCTGCTATGTTTGCGCTGGTGCACTTTCCCATCAATCTTTGTATATCTTCAGTCCGCCATGTGAGTGTGGCGGGGCCAGGATCAGCACCACAGAGAATCACCCTGTCAGTTTCCATGTCTCTTCGTCTTCCCCGGCGGCGTCACTCTTCTCCCTCGCTGCACAGATCAAAGAGCTGACACATGCCCTAATGTCGTCTCGCTCCGTCTTTCCTCTATCTCTGGCTCACGCTCTTCTTCAATCTTAACCCTCTCCCTCTGTCACTCACCATTTCTTTCTATCCTCACTTGCAGCTTTCTCCCCGACTATATCAGCGGGGATTTTGATTCCATTACCGCAGAGGTCAAAGCTTTCTATGCAGACAAGGTGAGTGGAATAAAGCTCGCTCACACAGGTGTACACTCAGACGCAATATGGCTGGCAAAAACAATATGACACTCAGAACAAAAGAACTCCGGATGTTTTGTCTGATTTTGTGGGAAATCAGTATTGGGATCCTAAGCCTTCACCTGTGCTGCACAATGGTCTCAGCATATAGGAAGGTCTATTAAACCATTGACTCCCCCAAAGTAGGTTCTCTTCTGGCAAGGTATGTCAAAAAGGGCTTATACTTTTGCCTTTTGAACGCCTTTTGAACGAGGTCTATTCTAGTTTTTTACACAACCCTTTTTTCTGTGATGTACTTGTCATATAATATAATCACACAATGTGTGAAGGACTTAGTAGTTAGTGTTTTACCTGCTGTAGACGGCATGGAACGCACTCAGTTTAGAGAGGAAGTCTGATGAGAAGCTATGAAACAGCTATTCAGAATGATGGCCATAGAGGAGCCAATCTGAAACAGCTGATGCCTCAGAAAGGCAACATCTGTTTGTTTGTTTTTTTGTTTTTGTTTTTTTTACATCAGCTAATCTATTACTATCCAGTGCAAAAATTAGGGGGGAGGAATTCATGATGAAATTCATATTTATTCATTCAAAACTCCCTGCTTCTTGGTCTGTGTGGGCAGTTGCCCTCTTGGCCGCCTTGGCGCTGAGGGATGTACACAGTATCTCAGCTGTTATACAACTGTGCTGCTCTTGTTCATGACATTATTAGTATTATTTGATTATTTTGTTTTCAGGAATTGACAAATCATCCCTTTTTTAAAAACATCTTTTTTCTGCTTGTGAAACCACACATATTACATTATATGAAATATACAGTTCAAGATGTGATATGGGAGTTAATTTCATAGGAAGTTAGCAAATAAATGCAGTGTTTGAAAATAAAGGTTTGTGATCCTGAAGGGTCCATTTAGAAACAACTGCAAGTAGAAGTAAAAAAAAAAACTGTCAAATAAAATTTGTGTTGCACAAGATTGTGAAATAAAGCAACCCGTCTTTTCAAGTGATGTTTTTTTCTCTTTAGGAAAGTATAAAAAATGTTATATTTTGATAGCCTTGTTTAGCTGAAGTTCTCCGAACTGTAGCTTTTTCACTACTTCAGCCAACCTCTCTATAACCCCATCGCAAAAAGTAAAATAAACTGGAATATCCTGTGTCAGAAGGCTGTATAAGCAGTGAAATGAATCCAGAAAAATAAAATGCATAGATGTGATGGTTTAGTAGGCTCATTCAGTAGGGCGTTATATTGATCCGAGCACCTGAGGTATCGCAACCTTTGTAAATTAAACATAGCAGGAATGAAGCAGAACCCATTCATAGTCTGCTGGTTACATTATACATCACAGTATTTACTGCCTGTATCCTTTAATGTCCAAAAGTGAGTTCACGGCTGAAATATCTATGGTTATTAGAAGAAAGTGCTAATTAACTGATGAGGGGGTTTTTCCATTGTTTTGGGGGCACAATGTCAAACTGTAGGCTCATTTGAATAATTATTGATGTCACTAGTAACCGGTCTTGTATGCACAAGATCCAAAGCTTAATCGTGCATGCACTCCACCTTTCAACATATGGACTTTCCTGCAATAAACATGTCATTCTTCTTTGCCTGTTCTCCATTTTCCCTTCTCTGTCGGTACCTCAAATACTAGACTCCTTTCACAAATTATCACACAGGTTGTGTGGGAAAAAAAAAAGAGAAATGTCTTTATTCCTTGAGAGAACACACTGTTATGGTAATACACCTGAAGCGGAACAATGGGGAAAGTTTGATGCGTTCCTTCAGAGATTTGCTGCAAATGGTGAATAATTCTGCATAAATGGAAAATGGAGAGAACAGAAAAGCATTCACAGGGGAGGGGGAAAGACAAAGAGATGCAGGGATGGAGAGATGATGATGGAGGAGGAGGGGAGCGAAGGGAGGATGATGCGATCAAACAGAGCGAACAAGTTTTGTGTGAACTCGCTGTTCTGTGTGTGCGCTAGCGATACGGGGGAGTCACAGTGTTTTAGGAAGAAAGTGACACTGAAGGAGAGAGAGAGAGAGAGAGAGACAGAGAGAGAGAAAGAAAGCCAGGGCATGGTTGTTTACCTAGATTTTGTAAGGTTAGGGCCACTCACCGGAACCTTTACATTATTCAACAACACAACCCGCAGGCAGCCAGACAGCACTAAAATACTGATTCATACCCTTCTTTATGTCTCCATCCCTTCCTGCTTTCGTTTTTGTCCTCACATTCCTTATCTGTTCCTGGGTATTGGCTTTGCTATCTAGTGTGTGCACAAATATCGGATTTTGTTTTGTTGCTGTTGTATGTGTTTTAATCTCTCTTTATGTGTACAGGGGTGCAAGCTGATAACGACAGCTGACCAGGATCTAACAGACTTCACAAAGTGCCTGGCAATCATGGTGGAGGAGATTAAAAAACGCCAGTTACAGGTACAGTAGGTGATGCGCACATCATATTCATGCACACATTAAGTTATGCACTTTTGCAATTCAATATATTTCATTAAGGTAAGAGTGCGGCATTTTTAGAACTACATTGTCTAAAAAAAATGGCTGAGACGTTTATACTTTCATAGCACTTGTTTCTATGTGTAACGGCGGTTAAACACCTGATTAAACTAGTTAAGCTAACTTATTTAAAGGGGACATTACATGTTTTGTTTTTTTTCTAACTTATTTAAAGTGCTGCAACAATTGATTCTTACCTTAGACATCATTCTAAGCTCCCAAAAGAGCTGTGCAGGGTCTTATTTACTTTGAATGCAAACTAACCATGATGCACCCGTGTCTTGTGACCTCTACGATGCAAGACTTTATTTAGAGACTTTTACTAACTGCGTCATTCATGGGGCAGTAGGGATTGCATTAATTTGTCAGCTTTTGGTCACGTAATGGGAAGGACATCTTCTGACTCTGCCTTCTGACATCACCATCCCAGCCAAAGGGGAACAGAAATATAATCGGTATAGCATTAAGATATATGTGGACACCGTGTTCATCTTTGGTTGTGAGGACGCAGGGGACATTTTCCAGCTGGAAAAACAAGGACATGTAAGACGGAATCATCTCATTTAAGGAAATGGCTTCTTCTAAAGTAATTACACACTCTGTGATGCTATGATGGGCCATCTAATGCCTGGTCCCCGGGCCACTGTCCTGCATGTTTTAGATGTCTCTTTGCATCAACACACCTGATTCAAACAGTCGTCACCAGCTTCATCATCAAGTTCTGTACAACTCTGTGACACAGCCATTTGTATCACGGTGTGCTGAACCCGGGTCGCAAATAAAACATGCAGGACAGTGTATCCTGATGACCAGGGTTGGGAAACACTGATCTAATGTCCACTTTAACCTTTTACAAAGGTTATCTAACGAGGATGCTCACTCCTGATAACTAATTTCTCCCCCATTAGCCCACAAACTAAATAAAGTTGCTTGCCAAGTTTCCTCCCTTCATGGCGTGGGCCTTTTTTGAAGAACTCTTGCCCTTCGGAGACACTTTCTTCAAAACGGTTGCTTCACATTAGCATACTAATGTCATGAGAAATCTTTATTTCCTACATTGTTAGGGTTATTATTAGAATAACCAACAGCAGGTGTAGCTCTGGGTAAGTTCTCATCTACAGTCTGCTGATCGTTTAGCCCTTAAGTAAGGAATTCAATCCTCAGGTACTTGAAAGGAGTTGCTCAGAGGTCGGTAGAGTCCAACTGTGTTTCACTGCCGACAGTTCCCTGGTGCCAGTATGTGGGTGTGTGGATATGAAACATGCTCTCTGCTGGAAAGAAACATCCATGTTCACTTAAAGTTTCCTGAAGAAATAAATGTTGAAAAGCATCCTTGGAATAACATTAGCCACTTTCACACCTACATACAATATGCAAAGTGTGATTTGCCTGTTTCGAAATTAAATATTTAAGTTTTTTTTTCATATTTGTTTAGCCATAACAACCTGATGTCCAAGGCTCTGGGATGAATAACTAGCCCAGCAGCTTTGGCTCATGCCCAGCTTGGGCAAATATACGCAATGATCTGATCCGGATCAGTTTATACTTTTATACTTCCACGCTATGTCACCTGACGGCCCCAGAAAATCTTCGTTGAGGGGATCAGTTATGTATCTGTCTTCACTTACTTTCTTATTGGTCGCTTTTGTGTGTTTTGTCCTCTGTGTTAGAATTTTTACGCTTCATCCTGAGTGCGGCTCCAGTCACTACCGAGTCTTCCAGTCACCCCCCAAGGATAAAGCCTGATAAATAAACAAAGAGAAAATGCACAAGTTAATGAAACACCATCAACAACACACTAAAAAACTGGCAAATACACACCTCATCTCATATGTACACATGCTGCCGACTTGTGCATTTTCCCTGTTTATTTGGCAGGCTTTATCCTTCACACCCATGAATCTTTTTTTTTTTCTCAGCTTGGCTAATAATCTGCCTTTGTGCTGTGGCTGAGTGTTTGTCAGGCTCTTATCGTGCACAGGCAGACAGTCAATCAGTTTTCAACCTTTTATAGCAGTTTCTGACGAGTGCTCTTGTTTCTTTGCCAGGATCTTTCCTTTTTTTTTCCTTTCTTTACCTACTATTACTCATCCCCAAACTTTTGCTTCCTTGGGTGCTTATAATAGGGCTAGATTATATAAAAAAAACCTCACATTTTTACACTAACATATTGTTGTAATTCCTTTTATTCGGCGTCACTAACTTCCGTTTGCTAAGCAAGTTTAAGTGAAAAAAATTAGATTTTTACTGAGCATCAGGTTTTTTTGAGTGCGTAATATTCTTCATATTTGCCATCGGTGCTGTACTGCTGTTCAATATGCAAACCCCAAGTTCAAAGTGGAGCAGTTCTTGGCTGTTTTGCCTTGCATCAAGATGCTAGCCTGTTCAAATTGTATTTTTTTTTTTTTACATGGATGTTGTGTGTGTTAATGACAATGCATTGGTGCTTGTGTCGTATGATGTGTGTAATTAAGTGTGTGGTGTTTTGTGGTTACGTTGGATGCAACCGCCCGATTTGTACAAGAGCTGAAACAGTCAGAGGTGAAGAGACGCATAACGCGAGTTCAGCAACAACTCGTGGTTGCAACCAAAACTTGGTGCTGGTGTGTTGGGTCAGTGTTGTTCAGCAGACCTCCACCAGTCCACTGGATTCACTCTTCAGCCCATCAGGAACCATCCAGCCCACCAGCCCCCCATGGATACTGATAATCCCATAATAGGGAATATGCTCCCTACTCCCAGACTTCACATCTGCTTCCAGCACCTACAGGGTGCGTCCTCCCACAGTTCAGAAACCATGGCAGGCGCCACCCCCTTTGACCCTGAAGAGGATGCAGGAACTGAGTAGGTGGATTGGTGTGTGTGTTTGTGTGTGTGTGTGTGTGTGTGTTGTGTCCTATAAGAGGGTTTCTGTGTGTCCACTATATATTGTGTCTGTGGGGGGGTTGGGGGCTGTTTTTCTGTGCACTTGCTGTTGTGCTTTATGAATCGGTACCAACAGCTGGTGTTTGTGTCTGTTTGTGTAACTAGTTTGTTTCTCTGAGCTTCATCATTAGAAAGCAGTGCCACTGTTTTTATTTTCTTCAGTTCATATCTAGTTTTACTTTTTGGCATCCTGAGTGAAAGGATGTCAGTTGTTTGCGTGGATCTCAAAGTCATTGCTTCGTGCCCGACTCCCGAAGCCAATCAGAAGCGAGGACAGCTGGTTCTGTAGCGCCAGCTTGTTAAATTTTCCTCATTCAGGCATGAGATTCTTCTTGGCCCGCTCTTTGGTTTGTTTTCAACAAACAAACATGAAATATGAGCAAGTGAAACCTTATACAGGTATACGATGTTTGATATGCGTAGCTGATAGAACAGAAGTGTTGATGGAAAGTGAAGATTGAGCAAGCTGGTGTATCATTGAAGGCTGAAAATACTAGTCTTTTTTTCTGTTTTCATTGTTTCTTGATCTATTTCATCATTCTTTTTACTTTTCTTGAGAATTGTGTCCTTGAGTTATATCACCTTGCTTTCAATTTTGACCTTAAGTTTGCTCTTCTGTGATGCTGCTCACCATCAGTTTGGTCCCAACACAAACGTTTCTTTCCGGCACAGCTTTAATGCAGGGCCAGGCTTCCAGCACAGGTCTGTATATGTATGTGTTGCGTCAGGTTCAACGGTTAACAGAGCCAGTCCCACTTAAATTAAATAGAAAAAAATAGAAGAAAATAACTCACACTGAGATTATTGTCCTCATCGTCTCAGGCCCTCATGAGACATTGATGGGCCCATTAAAGGACACGGTTCCGGGGCTGCAAGTGGATGCTGTCTGGAAGTTTGTATATGGCTCAAAATAATCACGAATGCATTATTTACCTCAGTCTCTATAATGTTTTTGTAAAGGCTATAACTCCCAGCAGTTTTTAAAGTCACTAAGCATTTTTTAAGTGTTAAAGAAGAGCTACATTTTTACCTAGAAATACATGATTTGGGGGTTTTAGATACAAAGACGTGTAGCATGTGAAGAGTTCAAAAGCAGATTAAGACTTTGTTGGTATTGGTCTTTTCATTGGATTTAAAGGTATTAAGGTGAAGGATGTAAACAATTAGAGGTCTTATGATATTAAAATCAGGCGAAGAAAAGTAAACATTTAGAAATATCCTCTAATGTTTACAGTTACCCTTGGATACTAGAACTTTGTAAATGAATCCAGTAAAATTTAGATTACGTTTTGTCTTAATTTTCATCAAATCATCGAGATGTATCTGGCAGCAAGATTTGCATCTTCACTACTTAACAGCCTCTCTTATCTCCATCACTTTCTCTCTGGCAGAGCCGAGTTTGTTTACCACGTGTTGTTTACAGTTTAGACAACGTCTCCACATGTAGGCACGCCAGCCAGATGCTGAAATAACCTCAGTCTCAGCTCTCACTTTTGCTTTAACTCCATCTCCTGAGCCAGGAAATTAGTTATGACACATTTAGTGTGGTAAATTTCTTCCTGTTATGAGCTCAAGCACAAGTTTGATCCGAGCTCTTTCATGTGCTGAAAGACATTTAATACACTGAAGTAATAGCTCAGTGCTGTCAAGCCAGCGGGAAATTAAAATTAATTTCTGAGTGGCAAAATGACAAGCAGACACTTCAGGAGGTTCCTGTGCAGTAATTTAAAATGAGTTAATGCATGCATACTGACAAGAAGAAAAAAATGCATATCTGTCATTTTAACAAATGGCTGTAGCTCTTCTGATAGCAGTTGTACACTTGTGTGAGCAATTTATGAAGAATATGCCAGAAAAATTATTTATTTTGTTAATATAAGGAAGCGATAAAACTCCATCCACTTTGTCGGCTCGTAAAGATGACGGTACAAACAATCACATACATCTGTCACACCCTCTAATTTATAAAATGAGAATTGAAAGAGAAACATTAATTGGTTGTGAGTAGAAAAATCATAGCTAGCATTCTAGCATCTTCAGCAGATATGACGTCATCATACCAAGCTGATCACATGACCTGCACTTGATGTTGCCAAAGTATGTGAGGAGAATACGCAAATGTTATCTTTATGCCAGAAAAAGAAAAAACTAATTTGCTTTTGAATAACTTTATGGCAACGCTACAGTCACCACATGAATCTACAAGCAAAGACCAGGTTTTTTTTGGAATAACATACTACTACTTTGGAGAGACAAACGGTAATCATGTGCGTTTGGTCGTGATCAAACACAGCGCTTCAGGAGTAGAGCCTCATATCCTCTGTGAACCTTGCTAGTGGTATAATGTTTTCTTTGTTGCCTCAGGGTCTGGGCAGCTCAATTGATTCAATCATAAATTCTGCATCTGCATTCTGCATAAACTTTAGCTGTAAATGGGCCTTTAAACAGAGTAATGATCCTTTGTAAACACACAAATCAACCAAGGAGTAACTAAGAAAGAAGTCATTGAGGGTTGTGGGATGAAGACAATGTCCTGATCTGAATCCTATATAAATGTTGCGGACGGACTTAAAACAGTCCGTACATGAGGGGGAAAAAAACAACCTTAAATTTAAGGCAGCTGAAAGGATTTTTTCATCTTTTGATATTTTTGCTGAATAAGTAATTTAATGAATTGTTGCTCATGTGTGCCACCTTTATCTTTTGGCACATTTATAAAGAGCATCAAAAGCTTGTTTGTTAAAATGCGCTAGAAAAGTGTTCACATTTCTGTGGGATATGCTCATTCTTTCAGACTCTAAAGTCTGACATTGTTGATATTGTTTTGGTCTTTTCGTGGGATTTGAAGGTATTAAGGGAAAGCTTTGGATGCTGCTCAGAAAAAAAAGAGGTAATAAAAATATTTTCTCTTCTTAAGTTCTTTATTTTCTATTTATTTTTAGAGGCCTTGAGGTGAAAACATTGAAGTGTGTGCAACTGATGAAGCCTGTGACAGCACTTCTGCTTTGCGGACTCTGTTGGGTTTTAAGGCTGTCAGCACTGGTGCTCCTCTACTTGGGGACTTAGTCTAAGAATGTAACTGCTGAGAGCTGTAAATATCGTAGCGGATAATGTGTGGATGAACCCTATTTCATCTCTGAGGTTGCAGAAAATACTTTCATTTTATTTTAAGTTATCCACTTAGTTTGTTTTGAATTACATTTCAAGTGTTCTGCTCTTAACTAATCAAGTGGGTGTATAAAATGTCTATCACAATCTGTTTTGCTTTGATCCAATTTCAGCACAACTATTTTTAATGTTTTTTTCTGTTCAGTTTTTTATTTTCCAACAGCCACCTCTGCCACATTGTCATGCATTTACCGCAAGTTATTCAAGCAAAGAAAGCAGCAGCCTCCTGTCAGAGGGCCACAGCACTGAGGTCATCTTTGTGTTTCCAGGTGGACACCATAGTGATGCTGGGCGGCCTGGGAGGCAGGATTGACCAGACCATGGCGTCGGTTGAGACCCTTTACCATGCTATGTCCATGACTCAACTCCCAACTTTGATCATACAGGAAACAAGCCTGGCGTATCTACTTAGACCCGTAAGTGATTACATCTACAACTACAAATCAGAAGTATCTGGGACAAAAATGCTATTTAAAAGCATTTGTTAAAGGTAAAAAAGACAATAAAAAACAAACAAATCACTTTTTTTTTTTTTTTTTTTTTTTTTTAAATACAAGAACTTGATGTTGTTAACATAAATCCATTGCTGCTTTTCAATCTTTCACCATTTCTGAAAAAAAGTTATTTTACCACTTTATGACATCATTCCTTCTCACGACATTTAACAGAGGTTCTGTCATTGAAAATATTGAGCAATGAGGTGACTGAAGGGACATTTTATGAAATAAAAAGTATGTCTTAGATTGCCACAGTCCAGGGTCATTGCTGTCACGGAAATAAGGGGGTTTGTTTGCATCCGTTTACGCAGTCTCTGTTGGGGTCAGGTCAGAACTGCAGACATGTCGGCTTTAAACCCAAAACCTCTTCTTTGGACGTACATTTTGTCTGTAACGTGCAGAATGTTGTTCTGTATTGTCTTGTGCATTGAATGTGTGGACATCCCTGGAAAAGATGCTATCTGGAAGCCAGCATATGTTGCTGAAGTCTCTTCAGCCCGTCCTCCTGTTGGCGATTGGCTGAAGCAGTGTTTATGGTTTGGGGATAGGCTGCACTCACTCTGTTTAAATTTTATGGAGCGATGGCTGTTTCTCTTTGGCAGTGTACTCACAAGATGGGCAGCTAGGGTAATGGTGATGACATATTCACTAAATGTGAACATGTTCTGAGTTTTGCTCAGAACTGCTTACCCTACCTTTAACTCTGCTGTCACAGAAGTGTAAATGAACTTTAACGAGAGCAGTGATAAAACCCCCTACCATCACCAACGCCAGCTTTTGGGGCTGTTGCTAGCAGTCTGAGTGTTCCTGCTGGTCTTTAGTTCAGAGCACACCGATAGTTCTTGTGGGAAAAAAAACCCCTTGAATATTGATCACGAATATTGATTGATCTGACCACAGTGCATGTTTCCACTGTGAGATGGGGCATCCTAGATGCCTCTTAGCACCAGCAGTGTGCAGAAGGTTAATATAAGAGGGTCATTTCTGTACAGTAAAGTTGAAAGTAACATTTGTGAATTGAACTTTATATTCTATTGCACAACAGAGGTTTCCCTAGGCAATTTCTCACGTTAAAGTTTTACACAGCCTCGTTCGCAGATCCAGCAAATGCAGCTTGGTGTGAAGCTGCGTCCGGGAAAAGATTGGCACGCTGTAGAATTATACTCCGATCTGAATCTGTGATATCACGTAACCTTGCAGATCTGAATGGTTCACTGCATGATACATTTTCAGACAATTGTGTGAGAGGGTTGTTGTGTTGGAGTTTTCTGTTTGGTAGACACTCCAGACACTTCAAAATCTGCTCTCAAACACAGCAAAAGTTTTGTTTCATAATATCTCCCCTTTAATTCAACTTTTGTCCACTTTTGTGCATTTCTAACTCAAAACTAAGTATAAGGTATACAACCAGTAAAATATCTACTGCCATTAATTCCTTTAATGACGACATGTGAACTTGAGGAACAAAATTCTAAACTTTCAAAGTACATAATACCAAATCTGAGCAGAAGCAAACAAACCCCTCATTTTGGTTGCTTTCTGACCAACCTTCACATAATGTGACGTCCTGAATTAATTTTCCTTGGAGTCTCAGGTCTTGTCTTTGTCGCTGTGGCTGAAGTTAACTGAGTACATGAACCGATGCCACTGCAGAAATTTAATTGGAATTTATTTCCTTTTAATGTTGCCACACATGACGAGACCTGGAGATATGCGTCAGGTTTTACAGGACTTGTGGAATGTGTGTCTCAGTGCATCTCTACCCTAAATGACTGCTGTCCCAAATGTCCTTGGAATGAACTGCAAACTTGAAATAAAGGAATAATTGTATATTAACAAAGATGAAAGAAAGATGAGATGAAATTGACGAGTAGAAACGAGTAGAAATAAAGTTTTGTTTTTTTTTAATTAACATACAGTGCAAACAACAACAAAAGACAACATCTGTGTGTGTGTGTGTGTGTGTGTGTGTGTGTGTGTGTGTGTGTGTGTAAATAAGATGATGAAAATAGATACATAAATTGAGAATATTAATTCGAGAGTAAACAAATAAATAATTATCATATAGAGTGGTGTAGCATGATATCATATAAATATAGCATAATATATATTGTAATATTCTAATATAACATATTTTTTATAAAATATTATAACATATAACCAAATTGTATCACCATACTATTATATATAACAATATAATACTATAGTTTAACATCCCATGAGATTTCATAACTTAATATAATAATATGAAACAATATATCATGATAATGCCAGAAATAATTACCGTATTAGAGTTAGAATTGGTCATTTATGTTTTGCAATGGGGGGTGAGGTCAGACCGGGGCGTCAGGGAAGCGAGCACGAGGCCCCCACCAGACTCCAGTTGCCCGACCGGGAGCCCCAGCAGGAGGCAAGTAGGACGGCAGTGAAAGGAAAGCCCCCCTCCCTTTTTTTTTTTTTAAGTATATATATATAGAAATAAAGTATTAGTAACTCTGCAGTTCAATAAAAGTCAGAGTAAATGTAAGAATAACTTTTCCTCTTTTCAATGAGGATTTTTCCAACTTTTTTTTTGAGGTTTTGCTTGCTTAATATACAAACAGTACACACAGCGCGAGACCTTGAATGTTTTTTTTCTTCCCAAAACTGTTAAATGACTGCTGGAAATCAAATTATTATTTTTTTTCTTTTTTAGTTTTTTCCCCTTCTGATTTCTGATTCCATCTTTAATGGTGAATACTTTGTTTAATACGGAGCACACACATACTCCCGCTTCCCTGCTCTTAATAAAGTCCCAGCTATGCTGTTGTGAATGAAGAAGAATCTCTTAAGATGCTACCACACAGATGTGCTCTCATTCTTTCCCTTTCTTAAGTTATTTCTTTTCGAGGTCCTCTCATTACGCTCTGATGACACCATGGTATACCTAAAGCAAACTTCTCCCTCATCCACTCTCCATACATCTCGTCATTATTCCAAAAGCCCGTTGTCAATTGCTGCTTCATACTTCGACACCTCCAATTAATCTTACTTCACTGAAGGTAAATTAGCCTCGTTTGTCAGCGCAGCTTCAATTCGCCAGCGCCTGATGAACACAGACGTCTGTACATGAAGGTGAGCGTAACCTTCGAAAGGCCCAGCTCTATTTGTTCCAGTTACATCCGTAATTGAAGTGTTTACAATTTTTGCCAAACTTCCTTTCCGCATATATTCCGTTTGTATGTTTGGCTTCAGGATTTAGTGGTACAATAATTATACTCAGAGTTTATTTTCTGTGTGGAATCTAGATATACCCCTATAACTAATAGACAAGTGTAACTGCTGTGCTCATCCATTTAGCAAACTTGACAACTGTGAAATATACCAACCAAAACACAGAGAAAAAGTTGGAAAGCTGTGCAAAATGTAGATGAAAACAGAATGCAATGATTTGCAAAACTAAAAAAAAAACATTTTATTTACATTAGACATTGAAAGTGAAACATTTTTCTATTTCACGAAAAATGGTAGCCGATATTAAGAATTTTCTGACAGCAGCATGTTTCCAAAAAGGTTGAACATTAGTAACAAAAGGCTGGAAGGGGATGTAGTCCTAAAGAGAACACCTGGAGAAACACCAGCTAACAGATTATATCCATTGTTAACAGACCATGACATGATTAGGTACTGAAAGAGTGTCGGTAGGATTGGCTTGCATTTCTAAAGTACATTTTTAATCGTGTTTCTCATTAAGCCATTCACACAAACACACTCGCACAACAGCGTTTGTTACACGACTGCACACAGCACACTTTTTTCTCCCTGCTCTCCGCCAGTGAGCCCATTGCGGGGCAATCGGGGCTTCAATGTCTTTCCCGAGAACATGTGACGGGATCGAGATCGATTCCCCGGCCGTCTGGTTAAACAACAACTGACACCACACCGATTCACAGTTAGACGGTAAAAGACACATTTTAGAGGTTAAGTCTTTCAGCATTAATGAAAGACAAAGGCTTTCTCCTTTCAACATCTATTGTGAGAAAAATATGAGTTTATGAGCATTACAGATCATTGCAATCTGTTGTTAATTACATTTCATAAAGCATCTCAAAATTTTTGCATTTGTAGATGTATAATATCCTTTTAAAGCATTTAATTAAATGAATGCAATGTGGGTCTTGATTAAATCAGAGCATGTCAGAGTCACAGATATGCTCTAATTTAATCAGGGTTGCTCCTATTTGTCTCAGTTTTTCATTCACATATAAGGTGTGCAAGTGCTACTATGCTATTTCTGGGAAGCATACAGAAGACATACAAGTGTTTTTTTAAGCTGGCTCAGGACTCAGGATAATTCTCATGTTATTTATTATGCAATGTGCTGTGACATATTGGGCTGCGAGCTTTTTTTATTTGGAGTCCCTGCACAACAACAGGATGTTTTAATCAATCCAAGTCCCGAGGTAGTGCTAAATTTATGTAATTTGGATCTGAAAAAATGCAAGAAAGAAGGTGCATAGAGTTCAACAGCTTAATTTATTTTTTTTCCTCTTGTTGTCGACTCGATTGAATTTCACTTAGACGGCCGAGCAGAGACACATTTAGAAGCAAATCAGTTTGTGGAGACATCTGACACAGCCTTCTGTCTGTGTGGTAAGACACACAGTACACAAAGCTGCATCAGCCTAATGCATACTGTAAAATCTTTCAGGCAGACAGACCCCAGCTCTAAACGGAAACTTTGTTTACCCGATCCTGTTTTGAAGCGTGAAACTTATCCGTGCACTCTTTCATTTTTAATGACAAATTGTGATCCAGACCTCCAGACCAGACCTCTGTGCCAGAACAGCCTACCAAAGATGTAGCACTTAGACATAAAGTATAAATGAGGTAAGGAATTCAGCCAGGTGGTGGTCTGTGCCAAAGTGAATAATTTAGTGTAATATGTGCAGCAGTAAATAAAAAGGAGATTTTTTATTTTTTCTTCCGACGAAACGACGGCCTTTTTTCCCCCTAAACGTGCCCCAAAAGTCACCAAATTTTGTACGCAAGCCAAGCCTGGCGAAAAATGTGATATTTAATGGTTTGCATTAATGGGCGTGGTAAAATGGTTCAACAGCGCCCCCTAGAAAACTTTGTGCCTCAAGCTTCACAATACGGTTTGACGTACATGCACGAAAATCGGTACACACCTGTATCATGTCCCAACTTAAAGAAAAGTCTCTTGGAGCCATGGCCGATACCGAACAGGAAGTCGGCCATTTTCAATGAATTGTGTAATTTTGGCGCAATTTATGCCATTTTCATGTGTCGTACTTTAAAGGAGCTTGAGGCTCCTTTTAAGAAATGAGACTCTCTAGCGCCACCCTTCACCACGATGGCCGTTGGGGGTACTGCAGCCAACAGTGAAGCCGGCACGGGAGAACGGGGAGAAGGTGCATGCAGTGTCATGTGACGTCACATCCGCAGGACAGCGCGGGAAATTCAGGACCGAATTGCAGCACATTTTGCAGCACACAGCCTGTTCAAGGCAACGGAGAGATACACTAGAGGAATCATTCTTTTGGGTTTGGAACACTTCATCTGACATTATTACTAGAAAACTTAAAATGTATACGGATTTTTTTCATAAATCCTGCCACAATCCGGTCTCAAGCTCCTTTAACAAACTTTAGTTTTTAACAGTTATATAGACATAAAACTCGCTCAGGAGACACAAAAGATGTTAACCATGAAAAGTTATCAAAATATAAAACTTCAACGTTAAACAGGAAGTGATGAGAGTAGTTGATTGGTCGATAATTGATAGATCACATTTTCTGCCATAACTTTTAAATGGTTTGACATAAAGACTCGTGGGTGGTTTCATCTGACTTGGTTTTGAGTCCTTGACCATAATTGGTGTAAATTAGCCCCGCCCCTTCTTCTGATTGGTCGATATTTGATAGTCCCTATTCTCTGCCATAACTTTTGAACGAGTTGTGATAAAGACATGTGGGTGGTGTCATCGGACTCGGTATTGAGTACTTGACCCTCATTGGCCTGAATTAGCCCCGCCCCTTCTTCTGATTGGTCGATATTTCATAGTTCCTATTTTCTGCAATAACTTTTGAATGGTTTGACATAAAGAGTCATGGGTGGTGTCATCGGACTTAGTTTTGAGTCCTTGACCTTTATTGGTGAAAATTGGTGAAAAATTAATGTGCTGATCGAGCTAGAGTATGCCTTTTTTGTCATGTTTGTCACTTAAGCTTGAGTTATGGTTCTGCGTCAAAACGACGCCATGCCTACGGCGTGTGGTACGCGTCGACGCGTACCACACGCCGTCACTGACGTGCACCTCCCGAAAATTGTAACTACGCGTCGAGGCGACGCAGACCACACGGAGACCAAGAGGGCTGTGATTGGTTGGCTTGGTAGCAACGCATTTCCGGTTTGAAGCAGTCGTGAACTTTCAGCGCTCTTTTCTTCGTGTATGTGTGATTTTTTTTTTTTTTTTTTTTGTTTCGGTTTTTTGCACAGTGGTTGTCCTTATGTTTTTGATTCACTGTGACCGGAAAAAGTCTGATAAACCATTCAGGAAAAGATCGCAAATTAGTGGTCACGGGGGGTACTGCACCGTGGAGAAATGGAGTGACGGAGAAGTCCGAAGGGTTCACGACGGTCACGGTGACGGCGTGTGCTCTGCGTTGGTTTGACGCAGAACCATAATTCAGGCTTTACTCTTTTTGGGTAATTTTACTGTAATCTTTTTCTGTGAAACTGATTTATTATGTCATGCCCAAACCTTTTTTTTTGTTATTTTAGTCTTAATCATGATTGTTCTTATTATCTGTGGGGAATTAAAGTAATGAAATGCTTTTTTACTTTTGTAAATATACAGTAACAATTTAGTAGATAAAGTTATCCCACTTTAACAATTGTATTCCAGTATTCAGTATTGTAGTGTTTTTTTTTTCCCAATTACTCTTAAGTGAAGTTGACATTCACATGTTTTTATTCTGACACTCTTTTATTCTGACACCACATAGACACTGAGGTTATGTTTAGAAAACAACCTCAGGATTGTTTCTTGAACACCAAAAGCTCCAAAGCTTAGCTGTTGCCTATTATTCCTTCCTTGTGGCTCTGCAGCTCCAGGAAGCCCATCAAAGAAAACTCTATTTGAAACACATCACACTTTAAAGTTTTCAAACTCCTAATTGGCTTTTCCTGTCCTTGCAGTATTTATGTCACTATGATTCATTCAGTTGACTGACAGAGTAGCATATAGCTGCAAACATTTTGTATTGGTGACTTAAGCATAGATGTAACATTATTATCACATTTCAAGCTTTTTTACCCCCTTTTTATTTCCTGCAACAGCCACAGGCTTCCCTTACCAAATGTGAGCACTTTAATGAGGTTGGGTTGTGTCTTTTCTTTTCTATTTTTATTGTTCTTCTCTGTAAACTTTGCTTTGACCTTTTTATGTTCCAGCTGTATTCTAACCGGTGCTTTCAGAGCAAAGCCATTTCTCAACCTGAAGAGTGGGACACTACCTTGAAACTACTTTGTGTGGTCCTTTTACTTTTTTGTCTCCCAGTCCTAGTTTCTCAGAGCGTTATGGTGGCATTTCAAAATGCCGTCATTGTTTTTCTAAGTAGAGCATGTCTTGAAATATGTCTCTGTCCCTCAAGAGGATCTCATTGTCTCTCTTTCAGACACCATTAAGAATTACTTATTGACACTGCCAGCTAGCCTCTCCACCTTTAGTAGATATCATTCTTTGTAATACACTGAAATATATTACAGTGTGCTCTACCTATTAGGTTAAAGTGAAATATTTATTACAGTGCTCTTCAGGTTTAAAGGTGGTTGCTTGTATAGATACCGGTGTCAGTAAATTCTTTCGAATCTCCGTGACACACTGTACAACAGACTGTAATTCAAAATGGCAAAGTTGTTTTTAGGGAATTGAAAATGGGCTAGAGTTTTGACAAGTGTAATCATTTATTTTAATGAGTTTTGGACCCTAGGTGTGCAAGCTGAGTTTCTCAGTCAGGGCCAAAAAAGTTTAAGAAGTTTTCCTCCTCATTTTGTTTTTTGTTTTTCTTTTCGTTTGTCACATTGCGTTTTTATGCATTTGTCCACATTAATCCATTTCCACATTCATGCTTTGTGCTACCAGGGCAACCATAGACTGGGGGTGAACACAGGTCTGGAGGGGGAATGGTGCAGCCTTGTTCCTGTTGGTGGACCCTGCCACACCATCACCACGGGACTCAAATGGAACCTGGGTGAGTCCTGTTTACACCCAGCTATTAGTCTCTGTCACGCTTTTTACTACATTTCTTTACATGGTCAGTATGAAAAAGGGGGCACATGGCAACATATTACGAAACCCCTGCTGATGGTGTGAGTAGCTGCTTATTTCTTTAATAAAAACATATAGGAAGCTGTTGCTGATGTAACAGATGTTACCATCAATCTTCATCTTTAAGGAAGTTATGGTTAGAAGGAAGTCGTGAGTGACTCTGATTAGAGGTCATTTTAAAAGTCACCAATTATGCAATTTTGATGCCTATTCATTTTGATCAAACACCACAATACAGTCATTTTTCTCTGACTGCATCTCTAATGAAGATAAGTCCAGGTATTGGGACTACTTAGTAGGCATGGGACGATATGAAAATTTCATATCACGATATTAGTGGACAAAAATATCACGATTACGATATTATCACGATATTAGCGTGTCGCTTATAAAATTCTTAAAATGCAAGGAAAAACACTAACCGTGGATCCACTGGTTCCTTCAGAACATTTATTCTCAAATCATTCTCAACACAGTGACACTTGAGGTAGAGAACAAATAGTGTACTGTAAATGTTATGCATTACAAAGTGTAAACTATAGTACTGCTACCGGTACTTATTTGAACTTTCTTTTTTTGTAAGAAAATACTTCCCTGAGAGTCGAAAGAAATAAGTGACAAATAGAAATAAAGTGACAAAGTAGAGCCAAATGCACACTGATTGTATTACTCTCTGAAACTTTAACAGTGGCTGGCTGCCTGCTACTTAGTACGGCTCTCTGGAAAAATAATAAAATAAAGGCACTGCTCTGTAGTATACAAAATAAAAGCTGCATGGCCAACACAAAGATTGAGTGAAAATAAAGTGCCACAGTAGTCAAATGCACACGGATTGTACTACTCTCTGAAAAAATATTAAATAAATAATAATAATTAAAGCTGCAAGCAGCGATGAACGGGCCCTCGCACTCACGTCCACCGCCCCCATAAGCATATCAGAAATGACACCACCCACGACTCTCTATGTCAAACCATTCAAAAGTTATATCAGAAAAAAGGGACAACCAATCAGAAGAAGGGGCGGGGCTAATTAAGGCCAACGAAGCTTAAGAACTCATTACAGAGTCCCATGACACCACCCACAACTTCCTATGTCAAACCATTCAAAAGTTATGGCAGATAAAAGTTTTCCGGGGGGCGCTGTTGAGCCGTTAGGCCACGCCCATTAATGCAAACCATAAAATATCAAATTTATCGCCAAGTCTGGCTTGCATGCAAAATTTGGTGACTTTTGGAGAACTATCAAATATGGACCAATCAGATGAAGGGGGGGTGCGCTTGTTGGCGTCTAGCGTCGCCACGGTAACGCTTTCGAAAGAGAAAAGTAATGCGTGTGGTCGCAGGAGGGAGACGCACATTTTGATGTATAACACACCTGGGTGCACGTTACGGTTCGGGCTGAATTAACTGCCGAAGGAATGGCATAAATTGCGCCAAAGTGACAAGATTCATTCAAAATGGCCGACTTCCTGTTCGGTTTCGGGCATGACGCCAAGAGACTTTTCTTTAAGTTGTCCCATGATACAGGTGTGTACCGATTTTCGTGCATGTACGTCAAACCGTATCGTGGGGCTTGAGGCACAAAGTTTTCAAGGGGGCGCTGTTGAGCCATTTTGCCACGCCCATTAATGCAAACCATTAAATATCAAATTTTTCGCCAGGCCTGACTTGGGTGCAAAATTTGGTGACTTTTTGGGCACGTTAAGGGGGGCAAAAAGGCCATCACTTTGTCAGAAGAAAAAAAAAAATAATAATAATAATAATAATAAAAATTCCTGCAAATACAATAGGGCCTTCGCACTGCAAGTGCTCGGGCCCTAATAAATAATATTAATAAAATACATGAAAAAAAATAACACTGGCTTCTACCTGGCTGGTAGCCTTGTGTGACCAAAAAAAAAAAATTAAAAAAAAAAAAAAATTGGCGATAATTACAGTACCCCACGATAACGTTATCGCGGCCGTTTTTTATCGCGATATACGATAATATCGTATATCGCCCCATGCCTACTACTTAGCTGTGTAGCCTTTAGAAAGCTACAAAACAGTGAGGGAGGGTTGATGAGAGGGGAGAAGGGGAGGAAGGCCTCAGTTTGCTTGGAAGCACACAGATAGGACTCTAGAGGAATAGAAAAAGGTCATGTGGTATGATGAGCCAAGATTGACCCTGTCCCAGGGTGACTATAGAGGATGTGAGGCGTGTTGGGTGAAGTGATGCCTCGTGCCAAGCGCACGAGCCCGTGGGAGCAGTGATCCGGGGTTGTTCATCTGGTCATACCTTGGTACAGCAGCATTATGGGCCAAAGAAAGAGGTGAGCTGTCTAGTTGGACATCCTAAATGACCAGGTTTTTCCATCAGTAGCCATGTTTCTTCATTGATGGAATATTTCTAGATGATGATGAAAGGATTTAATGGTCTCAAAGAATGATTCAGAGAGCTTTGTGAATAATTTTCACACATGCATTGAACGCAACAGCCCAGACTGTAGCATCTTGAAGCAGCCATTTCCCATTACTACAAGATCTGGGTGAGAAAATAATACAATTCTGCCTGGGAATAAATATTGTGATGTTACATAAGCTTTTCAAAACGAATTAATGAATGAATGAATACCTTTATTGTCCCCATAGGGAGATTCAGTTTTTCAGCCAGCAACAGAACAGTTAAGAAGAGTTAAAATAAGTTAAAAAGAGTTAAGTTAAAAAGGAGAGTAGATTAGTTAGCAATAAAAACAGTTTAAGAGAATAAGGTCTCTGCATTTGACCCATCTCTAATTAGACTAGAGAGCAGTGGTCTGCCATATAAACAGCGCCTGGGGAGCTGTTGGGGTTGAGGGCCTTGCTCAGGGGCCCAGGGTGGTTGACCTGGGTTGCATTCTGGGAGCTTGAACCTGGTCCTCCAGACTCCAGTCCACTTCTGTAACCACTAGGCTGCCACTCCCCGCAGAGTATGTGCCACAATCAAAGCTAACGCTGGGCCGACAGAATATAGGTGTGACTATACTGCAGTAGCCAACGACGCAATACAATATTTCAAGTCTACTGAGAGTGCAAAAGTGATTTGAGCATCCTTTCTAATAAGAAAACCAAGATGTTTACTGTATATTGTTAAGGAAACGTAAGATTTCATGCAGAATTTTCCATTTACGGTAACTGAGATAATTTGAGTTTAATTTACCTGAGTCAAATAAAGTTTCAGTTTGAGCAAGTTTTCTTTGTTGAAGATATAAAACATGCCCTTAAGTGATTTACGTATCCTTGAGCATTATCTGAAAATCCAGTCAGACACTAATCTGAGGGCCCCTCTGGTTTTTCCCCACTCCAACCCGTATGGCCAGCTGCGCTCTTAATGAGTTGGCACAGACCAAACTGCCACCCATAAGAGGGGGACCTGGACCTTCTGTCAGTGGGGTTGCATCATCTGTGTCTTCTTCTCTCCGTTTCTGTATGTGCATATGCACATACACTTGAGCGAGCACATGTCTGCTTGTTTGAACATGTTGCTATGCGTGTTTGAATATGCATGCGTATAACTGATCTCCCACCCCTGTTTATCAACTTGTTCTGAGTGTGTTGTTGTTCCGCTACAGAGTGTTGTACAGTATATTTACTTGGCCCACCTGTGAGATGGCCTTCTGAATAGTAATGAGATGGACTTGATACATGAGAGTCCTATGCAGATTAGCCTGCGATAACAAGATGCATAATAAACCACATGCATATTTAGCAGGCAAGAAGTAATGGTTTCTCTCTGGGGTTGGGAGAAAGAAGCAGAATAAGAAACAAAAAATTAGGAACACCATTTGTTACTCTTCATGTTTGCTGCATGTGCAGCGATACAGGAATGTACCTCGCAATACCTTCTTCCTCTGATGTGTGTTTTTTTGACTGTATGAATTTGTATGTACAGGAATCTAAATGCAGCCTGCTTGGGGAAGCCCATGTCAGAGAAGTGCCATTCTCACATGACTGGATGGTTCTTTAGAAGTTCATTGAAATGATGCCCCACACTTGCGTTCAAAGCTTTTCTAGGATAAAAAATTCATGAAATTCCTACAAAAAATGAGTTTTAGGATGACAGCCATTACAGCCTTGCTGGCTCGAAGGAGATTTCTCTTTTGCTTAGATTGAGAGGTTGTTTTTTCTTGTGGTTTCAAGAGTAAATTTCTGCTGCGATTCAAGTTGTTTTGATCTCGAGTGTACGTTTGAATGAATGTATCTGCTTATAGTATTCTACCGTGTTTTAGCAACATTGGCCAGTTCAGCTTGCGTTAGCGTGACTTCTCAAAGTATCTTCTATGTGTTTTTTCCCAAATGTATGTTTCCATTGAAGTGTAAAGTTGTACGATTGATCTCAGAAAAGGCAAATCTCCTGAAGAGAGAGGTAAAGCGTAATTGTGTGGCTCATTACATCCTCAAGAAAAAAACAGATGCTATGAGCACATTTTCAAGGACATTGTCAAGAAGGTAGCTGTTGTCCTGTGTCTCAGTGGTATCTTAATCAAACGTGTTACCAGGATTTCAGAACGACTTCAGGAAACGATCAACTCATGTAAAAAGAGCTCATCATGTCTCTTTGAAAAAGATGTGTAACATGCATGATGAGAATCAATTTCAAAAGAAGGTTTGGTGGGCCAGAAATAGTTGATGGGGATGAGCTCGAGAACAAGTTGATTGTCAGAAGCAACCAACACCAGGGCAGTTAAGTAACCTCATTTTGCTCGTGTTGATTTCTCTTAGTGCGCTCTACCAATAAAGCATACCTAATTACAATTCCAACACTCTGACCACCCTTAACCTGACACTTTATGTCCGCTCTGGTGTAAAAGCAATTAGGCAAAACATGCCAGGAATTTAATGAGATGACAAACTAAGAAGAGTTTGTTGGTTTTTTTTAGCTCACCATGTGATTCTCAACTTGTACTGTAGCTGTGTTAAAAAAGTGGATTTACCTTTTCGTGAACTCAACACTTTTAAGATCCCATCCACTTAATGGATATGAAATGCAAGCTATACCAGCATCCAAGCCTTCTGTCTGGTAAACAAAATTATTCATAGTTGAAAATGATGTCTCTTTCTCTCTGATGCAAAATAAACATAATTAGAAATGTCAAAACTAATGCTAAAATAATGAGTTAATGCAATGTCTCTTTGATGTTATTAAAATTTGTAAAAAAACAAACAAAAAGAGAGAAAATGTGTGATGAGATTCCTGATCCACAGATTGTAGTGGAAATGCATCCACAACCACAGCTGTTCAACAAGCGCCATATAAGTCAAAATCTGTCTGTGCTCTTTAGATCAGTGAGATTAGCTCTCACCAGGGTTCCTCTGTCCTGCTGTACCACATGTCAGCGAAGGACAAGTCTAGCACAAACAGTGTGATTCTTGCTGATTTGTACAAGACTCTGTTCAGGGCTAATTTGTAAAAAAAACAACAATGCAACCTTCATCAAATGAATGGTAGTGTTCCACTTAGCCAGTCATGCTAAGTAAGACGTTGGGACGGTAGAGGGAATGACTAAGTGTTATACTGCCGGGATAGCACTCTGGGAATAATCAATATGTGGAGCTGAGTGTTGAAGGTAAGGTAGGGACACCTGATGGAAAAGCATTACAGTAATCCAGTCTGAATGCAATAAAAGCATGAACCAGTAGCTCTGTATTGAAAGAGAAATGGTCTACTCTGGAAATGTTCTCGTGATAGTTTTGATGTGAGACTCAAAACTAAGGTTTGAGTCAAGGATGACATTGCAGATTGCTATGACTTTTTCTGATTTTTAGAACTGATCATCAAAGCATTTTTTTCCTCTAGAAAGTATTTTATCAGTCATAGTTTGATGCATAAAATATGGTCATAAAAGGTTTTGGACTCATCTCATCTGGAGACACGGCAATCTAAAGGTTTATCATCTGATGCCCCGTCTCCTTTTGACGTCTCCAAGAGAAAGCATTTAAATTTGAAATGTAATTGGTCCTAAAACTGGCATCACTGTTAATTTTAGGCCTCCTAGATGTATATTGTGCCATACTGACAAGGAATTCTCTGTTAGTAAGATTTTAAAATATAGATAGAAAATATAGATTTTAAAACAGACTGCAATGTATGCCTAAAAGCATGGTGTGGTCTGCTTTATCAAATGCTGCAACAGTAGCAACTTTTGAAGAAACATACCGTATTTTGCAGACCATTAGGCGCACCGAATTATAAGTATTACTGTAACCATCATAGAAATGGACAAAGTTGAAGAAAATGTGGGGTTTTTTTCCTACTCAGTCCTTGTCTGTTCAGTGAATATCAAAAAAACAAATTATTGTTTGGGTAAAATCAGAAAAAGTATTAGTACAGCAAAAAAAAAACATAGCAGGCAACTTCTCCCGACAAGTGTATTTTTAGTCTATGGGAGACCGTGCCTCTTTGTCCCCTTGTGTCTTCATTGTTCTGAGCCACTTTATTTTACAGACCCAGGACAGTTTTTTGTTTTGTTTTTTTCTCCCAGCGGATACAGAGAACTGACCATTTGGGGATTATGAGGATATTTGCTGAATTGGATTAAAAAGAGTGGGATGGGGCTCAAAAAAATAGTTGAGACTGAGTCAAAGTAGAAAAAGGCTGAATTTCAAGGTTTTATATATAGAAACTTCCTCCGTGTCATAAGCCTCCTGTTCAGTGAAGAAGCCAGGACAACGGGGGGTGCAGCCATGTCTGATTGCAGTGGGTAGAGATGTATGTTAAAAATAATCTTGTGACTCTGGTGTGTTGTAAAAGAAACTATTTTTTGGGTGTTGTAACTTCAGTAATTAGTGTATGTTGTGCACAGTGGCTGGAAAAATAGATGCAGCTTCATTGGCATGAATCTTGTGTGCGTTAACACTGTTATCAGTCATTTTGTTCAAATTAAAACAGCCTCGACTGTTATTTGCCTTTTTCTCTATCACTCAATTTATACTCATTCCCTCGTCTTCCTCTCCTCTCACGCTCCTGCGATCACTTCCTCCTCATTAGGAGATACTGTGACAGCTGTGCCACTTATTACCTTCTGTATGCTATTATTTTCAGTTATCATTATCGAACTGTCATTAAACACTGTCACTATGCGTGCACGTGCACACGGTGCTGTGCTGTGTGGTGGTTCTGTCTTACTGTATGCAAGTTTGAATTTTTGCATATATTGAAGTGGATTGAGAGATTTATTTGCTTGCTCAAGGAAACGTTCCTTGATAGTATCAATTCTAGTGGATTTTTTTTTCAATGGGTTTATGTCGCGTAAGTACATTAATTTATATCACTTATTGGTTTAAGTTATAGGCAGATACTGATGTCTATGTAATATTCCTCATTTTAGTGTTTAAAAATCCAAATATAGAGCAAAGCACATGAAACAATGTAGCTTCTTCTTTATGTCATGTAAATTGACATATATTGAACATGCTTAGGCTAATATCTTAATTGACCTTCGATGATGCTCAGTTTGCTATCAAGAAACCTGCAATCTTGGGTTAAAAATAACAAAAACTGATTTGTGTTTCATGCATGTAGGATAACATTTTAAAGTAATGATGTAAAGTAATGATTAAAGTAATCAATTTTAATTAATGGTGAAAATGTATTTCAAAAGGGGGGAAAAAAGCCTTTCCCAGTGCTTCCATATCCGGGTACTGCACCTGCATGAAGTGTTCATTACTGGCACAAAGTTGTTGAACGCTCAGAGAAATGATCAAAGCGTGGAAGGCTGAAACATGTCAAGATCAGGCCGATAAATATTCCCGCTGAAGCCCGTAGAGACCACAGCATTGGCCTCCGGGCCATACCACTCCCTGATAGCAAAATATGAGTGAATCAACTTTGAAATATGGTTAGGCAAAAACATTGAATCCACATTGAATAATAAAAATTCTAGCACTGGCATGGCAGCACCTGTCTGGCCAGCACTGATCCAGCTGGACGCTCCTGTGTGAAATCATGCTTGTGTTGTTCTCTCAGATGTAAGTCACTTTGGATAAAAGTATCTGCTAAATGACAATGACAGTACTAGTATTAAAGCCATGTTGAAGCCTGGTCCGTGACGAACAGAAAAAGTTGATTCAACATTGATTACATGTTGGCATTAGAATTGGATGATTGATTGATTGATTGTTGATCCCACATCAATTGTCGGACCTTAACCAAAAATCAACCTTTTTTTTTTTTTTTTTTTTTTCTGTCTGGGCTGGAAGTGGTGCTCTACATCCAAAGATTTAGTTCTCTCCAAGTTTTTTTTTTTGTTTTTTTTTAACTTTCTCTTAATGTTTGGAGGAGTAGAGTTAAGTGGAGCTTATTCATATGGTTGCAATCTAAAATTGTATGACTCTATCCCACTATCCTACACTCTCCACCTTTAAGAATGATCTCTGGGAGCTTTTCTGGTTGAAGATGGACAGAAAATCAACTCAGAACGAGTGCCAGCTTTCTGGAAGGACAGTGAAAATCCACAGGATTCAATAAGGTTATGATCTTTACGCTCATTGCTTGAGCACATGCCTTCGAGGTACTCCACTGCTTAACTTGCCAACAGAGGCCATAAAGATGACCAAGTAATGACCCCGCCTGACTTTTCACTTGATTTATATTCCATTGAGAACTTGTGAGTCCTGAAATGTGAGATATATAGAGAGAGGGAATATAATATACCACCTTAAACGGCATTTGTGAGACTGTGCTTGCTGCCTCAGCAGAAGTTGATTGTGAATGCATTCATACACGGATGGAGGACTCACAGTACTTACTGAGAAGAAGGTTGTTTATATGTGAAAATATTTTTTAAAAGGCCAAAAATTGAATCTTTTTGCTTTTTATTTATTTATTTATTGTCATTTTGATTGAGAATATCCCATATAATGCACTTTTCCATTGTCATACATTCGCATATGAGGTTCAGTAATATTCCATTTGTTTGGTCAAATTGATTCTGATAAATGTGTTTCACCTTATAAATATGTACATTGTGTACATGAAGCAATTGAAGTTGACACCTGCCCAAAGCTTTAAACGTGACGCGCTGTACTTTGTCTGATAATCCAGTATCGCTCCCTCAGCAAAGACCGTTCACGGCCTATTTTCATTCATAAAAATGCAGACCACAAAGCACTCTGAGATTAACTGTAAAAAGGATGTGGCAGGAAACGAGACAAACGGAGAGGTGACAGCAGAAGAGCAGCTGAGTCAGAAGAAATGTGAGGAGATTAAAAAAAAAAGGATTTGGGGAAAGAACTCGAGCAAGATGATGAAAAAGAGGCCGCGATGGGATGACATAGGAGAAGGAGAGAATGAGATCTGCCGGGCATTTCCTTCATTTGATGTTTTTCTGGATGCTAACACAGCAAGAGATGACAGTTTATGAAAACTATTGGGAAGTGTGCTGCAAAACTGAAGTTTGCACTTGTTCACAATTACAAACCCAAAATGTTGAGTTTCAGCTCTAATGGAGTCATTTAGAAAGTAATCTCTGCTTTTTGTATCTTATTGCACAAGATGCTCTTAATGTCCCTCCTCCCCTTTTTTTTTTCTTCTAAATATTTGATTTTAGATGAGAGAACATACCGCAGGCAGTGGGTTTTTAGTGGTTGAATGGATTTGCACAGCTGTGGCCCTTTTTAATATCTGCTTTTCCGTCTGCAGTTTATGCTTATGTCTTTATACCGTATGCTATCCATTCTGAATTTTTAACTGTTCTCGGTGCATGATTGTATTTCTGGGCATGTCCAAAAGTAAATCCTTGAAGGTTTGCAGCATAATCTTGAGTTGTGTTTTCTCCTCCACACTCAACATAGTTTTTGTGCTGTGTCAGCCTCAGCTTTAAATTTCTTGAGAAAGTTTTACGGTTAATGTAAATCTTTCATGATTACCAAGGTAAGGTTGAAAATTTCTCAAATGAGAGAGAAGGGTTTTTGCTTTTTAGCGAGTCCCTGAACTGGCATCTTCTCTCCAACGAGACAAATGAGACGATTACTTGCGGTCAGGGATGGTTTCTTTTCAGTGCTGCCCCTCCTGCACTGGTTTCATTTATGGCGGCAGCTTTCTCGTGGCCTGTGACATCTGCCCGGACACGCTCCCGTGATTCTGTTTCTGGCTTTGCCCCGTCGACCATGGTTTGGAGCTCTGTCCAGGCCTTATCTAATAAGGCAAACTGGAGGTTGAGACATGGGTTGCTCTTTACCCTTTCTACCATGTCTCTTCCCTGTCTCTTCCCTATACCTCTCCATCTACTTTTCATTAGTTTTATTTCATTACAAGAGACTTTTCAACATTGAGGTGCTGTGTTCTTGTGTATTCTTATGTCTTTGCTCTTTAGCTGTTTTGATCTACTGCCTCTGCAGTTTTGCTTATTATCAACACAGCTCTCTTCTCTCTCACTTTTTTTTCTTTTGCATTTCTTAATATTGCCCCCATTCTAAATGTCAGACACTTCATCTGTTCTTGCTTGTGCAAAATCCTTGGAACCATCTCTGGATGGTTTCCTGAGGTTTGTTTTTAGCTTGATGTGCTTTTTCCACCCATATAAAATTCAGTTCTACAGATCCATTAATTAGATTTAGAATGTAGAGGCATGACATAAAGCACATTAGGAATCTCAATGTTCAGATCTCAAAGTGTTTCACAAAAAGTACGAGTTTAATTTGTTTTAAAGAGATTTGGGTTATGCCTGATAATATATGCACATGAAATCGTTTAGTTCTCCCGGGAGGTTGAAGGTGTGAAAAGTGTGAAACCCTTGAAAGTTTTTTTAGGTATTGTGCACTTAGCCACAGCCTTCGATCACAGGCTTAATTTTATATGCAAAGGTAAGTGCATTCCATTACTGCTTAAGTCGAGGGAATAAGAGCAGCTAAAAGGCAGATAAAACAAAGTGTATGAGACAAAATAATGCAAACCAACTTGTTTTACTGTAGATGTTTTTTGTCTAATTTATTTGACAAATAGGTACTAAAAGATTTTATTTGTTTTAGATTCCATGCCCTTTCTCTAGTCAGAGAGAATAAAAAGCTTACTCACAGAAAACTAGCTTTTTGCCTGCCCCCACTGGGATTTTGGTCACGTCAGTTTTTGGTGACGACTCCAGTTCTTTCAGGTTGGAAAGCTCTGCTCTGTTGGTCTTTAGATTCCGGATGGATTCTGGTCAGGTCCAAAACCCCAGTGAAGGTATAAAGAAAACTCGTCAGCATTTCTACAAACTGCTATGATCATCGTCTTTTGAGATTTGTTTATCTCATTTTCAGCTAGAAAAAAAAAGGTTGAATTAAATTTGTTATAACAAGTTCTGCAATCGTTTGCACTTTTCCAAAAGCTTAAATATTTGTTGCATAAGCAATGACAGAAGAAGACCAATTTTTGTATCCTTTACTTAGCTCAGACTGGGTAGTTGATACCGGTGCTTATTCAAATGTCTTTGCAGTATTAGCACTTTGTACTCTTTTTTTTTTTTTGTCATAGCCCAGCACATGAACACAGACCCAGCCCACGCTAGTCTCTGAGTTTTGATGTCATTGCTTGCAGGTATACTTTCAATAACCCCATCAATTTATTTGCAATAGGTAGCCCTAGTCTGTGTTTTTCTCACCTCATTTTCTTTGCGGGATTGCATTCCTTTGCCTTTGCTTTACCCCACAGAAAATGAGAGGGACTGCAAATAAGCACTATAACATTGATCTGGCACAGTGGCGTATCACTGGGCCTCAAAGGCCATGGTAGCAGGAGGCGAGCTGCCCACTGGAAACCACTGACAGGCTCCACTCTTCCACAGCGACCTTGAGATCACACTTAAGTGAATATGCAGGTTCAAACACAATAATTCCTGAAGTTGTTAGGAGAACGGGCATTGCTCCACACGCTGTCTAGCATTATGGATGCATTGACATTGATTATAATGTTCAGCAGTGTCTGAGGGCTGGAGACACATTCAGCCTGCTGATGTTGCATATTCCAGCCACCCTGTTATCCCTGAAGTTGGGATAATAATGAACTGTTTTGTTTTCTGTATTTTTCATCTGGTCTAGTTACCAGGGGGAAACGACTGTGGTAAAACACTTAAGTCAGAGTCATTATGTTCCTTGACAGAGCTTTACGTCGCTCCATTATTTTTCTCCTCATAGTTTACACACCTTTTATACCGAACACAGGAAACCGCATGTGCAGTAAACAAGCTTAAATTGTCCTCTCACTAATACAGAATGCTCATATCAACTAATACTTATTCCAAATATGCATGCAAAGCCAAATATCACTGTGAGTAGATCACATCAGGAAATATATTTTCTCGGTTTAACTGGTTGTTAATCTTATAGATGCATTATTTTTGATTTTTTTTGTTTTTATTCTAGGTTAAAGGAATGTTTATATGCCCATGACATCCCATAATACATCACTAATCAACTCACTTTGCATTTGTCATTTGAGCTGATCATTAAACAGCGTCAGAAAAGTGCCTGCTCCAATGTTTTTCTCTTCAGAAATGATAATAATCCTACATCAGGAAATCTCATTTAACTCCACCTGCCATAAGAATCAGAAATCCTCCCATAATCTGCAGCATTCATTAGAATAATGGCTGACCAAATACGGTCAGAATTGTCACCTTTGGAGGAACAGAAATAGAACAGATCTGCCCTGCCCTACATGAATGTATGTTTCCTTTAACAGGATAAAAGTAAAACCATCATGTTGAAGTTGTTTTTGTTTGTTTTTTAATTTGGCAGGAGTGGGGGATTTATGAGTGTAAAATGTGGCTTTATGTTTCATTTCCTCCTCTTATTACAAAATGGGACGATGGTCGTGTAGATTGTTCGTTGTACTCCCTGTAATGGGAGCCTATTTGTTAAGATTAACCTTTTTTTTATTCATCATTAAAAGGATTAAAGTCTCACAAAAATGATCGAGCCAGGCAGAGCCTTCTTCTCCTGGGAACCACATTTAAATGGCTGACACATGTCAGTGTGCTTCAGTTAAACCAGCTCTGTTCATCCCCACCCGTGTAAGGATGCTGGAGGGAGCCACTTGAAGAAACCCCTTTTTCTGCTGGATGCCCCCCTGTGGAAGTTGGTCTTTCAGTTTTGCATTAGCCACTTTCCTGTGAAAGAGGGGAGAAATATATAATTTAACCCTAAATTGGGTCTATGATGTCACGGTACACCACAAAGCTGAACGGCTCACTGAACTACATATGTTAACACCTTTTGAAACCACATCATTTTGTTAAGTTGGAATTTTCCCTTTGAGACACTAAAATATATTCTCTCAAGCACAGAGCATTTACATTGTACATATGTCCCTTTTAAACTGAAAATTACATTTTGAAATACCGACATTTAGCATTTACAGTTGCATTACATAGTTTTTGATTAAAGGCAAATATGCAACCCTATAAATACCACCTCACTAGTTTTGAAATGGCAAATGAAGCTCAAAAATGATGGCAGCGTCCATGCCTCAGGTTCTCTTTAATACTCATTATGCTTTTTTATTGGTATCCATTTCCTATGTCCCTGAAGTTGAAAATAGGGGTCGAGAGCTATTGTCAGTGATTGAATATTTCTCAAAATGGGTATTCAGAGAAGGACTTTCAAATCACCACAAAACTTAATTTTAGCAACTTAAAAGCCGAGCACTGGTACTCATGGATGTGGTTACTTGGGTCACGGAGAGAATTAGTCTTCATTTGTGACCGACTGTTATTGTGTGCTGTGTGTGTGCATCTGAGTGTGTGTTATGTGACTCAGTCATCTCCAATCTGACAGTTTAATAATGAAAAGCTATCATCCTGCAGCAACACAGGCATGAGTTATGGCTTCTGGCAGAGTTTATGTGTGATTGTGTGCGTTAAAACCTGCTTCGTCATGATGTTTTTGGCTTAGCCTGGATCATAATGAGTAAGAAATTTGAATAGCTGTCATCCACAAATCATCTCATCCCCCCACAGTGTGTGGGTGGGTAAGAATGTATCTATAATGGGCTTATGTTTGCATCAGTTTTGGTTCATGTTTGCAAATGCACTCCTCAGTGTACCCTGGCTTATATTTCATGGTATATTTGCATCCTTTTAATGCATGGGTATGTATATAAATAAAGGTCATTAGTGCATACGCTTATGTGTTATTAATGCAAAATCAGCTACTTTATAACTTCTGAGGCTAAACGGTCCATTCAGTTTCATCAGCTGCTCGTACCTCATAGAGTTCGCTCCTAATGTGATTTTTATTGTTGATTATTTTAACTGCAATGGCTGACTTCAGCAAACTGAAGTCAGCCATTGATGCTGCAGCTCCATTTAAAACTAAAACAGTAAAAGTAAAAACTATACCACCATGGAGAAATGAAAGAATCAAACAAATGAAAAAGAACCGCAGTAAAACAGGAAGAAAATGGAGGAAAACAAAATTAACCACCCACTTGGATAGTTTTAAGGACGACTAAACATTTACAACAACACAGTAAAACAGGCAAGAACCCTCCATTTTTTCAAACTTCATCACACAAAACAAAAATAATCCTAAATTAATTTCATCCAAAACAATATATCTTTTAATAAACACTGATTTTAACATTTCCCCCATCAGATGCTGCATGAGAGAACTTTGCAGACCACTTCAGAAGTAAAATCAATGCTATTAGATCCAGCCAAATCCCAACAAACAAACAAAAAAATGTTGATTTTAACAGATCTGAAGTATTGTTTTTTGCCTGAGGAAACACTGGAGAGTTTTGTCCTGGTAGATGCAAAGATGTTTGGTCGAGTTTTCTCCCAACTAAACCCAACAACCTGCCTTTTAGATCCCATTCCCACGTCACTGTTAAATTCATTTTATGGTTTCTTTGAGTGTGAGCTTTTAAACATAGTAAATTGCTCTCTTCAGACGGGTGTTTTCCCTGCTGCAGTTCTGAAGAAGAGCAGTTTAGATTACAACATCCTTGATAACTACCGACCTGTATCCAACTTACCATTCTTAAATAAAATCATAGAAAAATGTGTTTTTATACAATTAAATAAGTCACTATTTTTGAGAAATATCAGTCTAGTTTTTGGACAAACCACAGTACAGAGACAGCCCTTTTTAAAGATTGTTAATGATCTCAGATGCAACATGGACTCACAGAAGCTTTCCATCCTGGTGCTACTGGATCTAAGCGCAGCTCTTTATACAGTAGATTATCACATTTTATTAAATAGACTTAGAAGTCTGGTGGGTGTCTCTGGCACTGTTTTAGAATGGTTTTACTCCTATCTCACTGATCAGTGATCAAGTATGGATACATACTCCTTAAGTCAATCAATTTTAGGCCAATAACTTTTTAATCTATACATGTTGGGGGGATGTCATCAGGGGACATGGTGTTGGTTTTCACTGCTATGCTGATAATACACAACTTTACATCACCGTGTCTCCTGATGACATAGAACCAGTTAACGTTCTTTTAGACTGTATTTTGGAGATTAAGTCATGGATGGCAGATCATTTCATACAGTTTAACCAGGACAAAACTGAAGTTTTAATTATCGGTCCTGAAAACAAGAGAAGAGATCATTTCACCAAAACTGCAAAATCTAAATCTTCTAAGTGTGAGAAATCTGGACATCCTTTTGACTCTGAGCTGGATTGTGTTCCACATGATACCCACATTGTTCCACATGTGGGTATCAATGTGAGGATGTGTGTGAAAATGACCTGATGTGTGTTTTTAACCATGAGTGTGTGAGTTTTTACATGTTGATTTTATTATGTAAAGCGTTTTGCACTACCATTGTATCAAAAGTGCTATATAAATAAAGTTTGATTTGATTTGAATAACTGCCAAATCATCAGGCTCAGTAGCTGGGCTCTTACTGTACTTGAGCCACCAAACTTTGTGAGCATTAATCCAACAAAACCATAAACTCTTAATCCTAAAGAAAAATCCCCTTCAGGATGGAATTTACCTTTAGCGGAATGAATAGGTTAAGATTCAAAGTCGAATGTATTATGAATCAAAGCCCAAAATATGAGAATCGAAACAATAAAATGAGACAAAGATGTAAAAATCTAATTTTTTCTCAGTCTCTGTTTTCTCTTCTCACCATCACTTCTAAAAGCATCTCTGTTTCTGACTGTCTGACTCAGTTGCACTTGTTTTTGTGCTTGCAATTCTGAAACGAGTGAAATGAGGCCTGATCTGGGATCAATAGTTGGGATCAATACATTTGGCATTGAATTAACCCCATAGTAACTTGCCTTACTCTACAATCAAGAATAATTAGCGAAACAACAATCAGCAGCAGCAACCAATCTAAAAGGAACGTTGCAAGTTCCACATCAAACTTCATCTGTTTTCTGTCCCATGAGCTGGGACTACTGATATTGACTCTGGTTTTAACTCTGTTTTTTAACTTTGAAACAAAGCTTTTTCCTGTACCGGGTGGTTGTGGTGGTGGCAAAATTCTCATCCCGAGAGATTTAGCCATCCTTCGTGTTTCTGTTTACTTATCCTGAAATGGTAAATTAGGGGCAATACATACAGTACATGACAGGTTCAAGTACACCCTCAAACGGTTTCTTCATACCATTATGTTTTACTGTACTGAGGCTGCTATGTTGCTTGCTTCCGCCACACATGGCAGAAACTGGTATTACAAGACTGGACGGAGCAAAGCCAGCTAATAAACACACCAGCTCGGTAGATATCTCACCAGCCAAATACAAAGTCATAATTTATGTTCTTCTCATTCTCTTCCTGTGTCAGTTATTTTGGTGATTTTTTTTTTTTTTTTTTTTTTTTTTTAAAGATTTTTTGGGCCCTAGTGGCCCTTTATTCAAGCGGCAGACAGGAAGGGGTGATATTTTTTTTTAACCTACAAACTTACACATTGCTCCTTTTAAGTACCTAAATTCAGCGTCAACTTGACATGTGAACTGTAAATTAAGATCTATGAGAACATAATGACTTTTATTGTAAAGATAAGATGGCTTGTTGTGGTGTTAATTGTACCAATAGAGTGCTGCGACTGGCTTTGGGTTGGCGTAGAAGGGTGCAGGGCCGAAAGTGGCTCCTTCCAGATCCAAAGACTAGCCTCGGCTTTCAGCTGGCGGAGCTGGTGGCCTTTGACTACCAGCTCCGCCACCTTTCTCCTATGAGTGAAGGTTCATTTGCCTTTAGCCCAGGGCTGAACCAGTAACCGGGGGCCGATCTGGCTTCCGAACCAGCATGTGTCAAGGACAAAGACCACCAACCATCTGTTGTTGCCCTCTGCTCCAGCAGAACCACCTTGCTAAACCATCACTATACTCGGCCGTCCAACTAGGGGCTGAGATAAAATATCTGGCTTGTGGTAACTGAGGTAAGATGAAGATGTTCCAACTGATGGGCCACCCATCCACCTATTTGCCTTTTCATCGATTAATTGACAGCATCATCTTCAAAAACACTATTCAGAAACCTGTAGGTGGCGTCACAGAGGATTAGCCCATCCACTTGAGTTTTACTGTGTTCGCACTTGACAAAATGAACCACACTGAGTGAGCTCGGGTGCAATGAAGCCTGTAGGTGTGAAAGGACCCTGAGAGAGGAGGCAGCAGCCAGGTAGTATTAATCAAATGCATTTGATTAGCTGACGAGGTGAAAACAAATCTGTAAACGCAGGGATTTTCATGGTGCAGTGTTTGGGAGCATTCTGTTGTGTGTTAACAAGGAGGAAAAACATCAGTTAGCAAGGAGGGGAAGACATCAGCAATGATCTTACAGGACTGATTCTTGTTGCACATCAATTTGGGAGGGGTTAAAAGCCATTTCCAAATCATTTGGAGTTCTTCATTCAGCCATCATAATGATGATTCTTTGTGGAGGACATTCAAAAACGTTTCCAGTCTTCCAAGGAGAAGTAAAATACAAATAACTAGTTTAGAGTACCTAAGAGTAATTTAAGATATGTATGAACTTCAGTGTACTAACACAGGCAAAACAGAAAACATACATTTACAATCCACGTAGATCCACATCAGGCATGTTCAAAGAAACGTACATTCGTCACGTCATTCCACTTAACAGGAAGATAAATCTCAAAACGGGTTTACACGTTACCAAAGACAATGCATGATTCAATTTGAAAGTGATCTGAATGGTAAAGGATTCCTAATTGATCCGCCGTGTGGTGTTTCTTATGTCACAAGCTGAACGGATACCCACTGGTACCTTGGAAACAAATGAAGAGACCGACACCTGTAAACACGGACTTGCAACAAAAAAATAAATAAATACAAAATAACTAGCATACCACAGGATATATAGATACACATTATGAGACACACAAATCCAAAACAGACAGGTGCAGACTTTGATCAAAAATAAACACATGAACACAGATGGATTTCTGGAGCAAAGTCTCTCCGAGAGCCAAAGCAATTGAGAAATCTTAATTAAAAGTAAACTTTGGGTAAGATTAGAAAGTTTGCCCTCGCAGTTAATGAGAGCATGGTGTTTATGAAATGTAAGCCTTCAAAACACATTGGAATGCAAATGAGACAGTGTTTTAATAAGGACTTCATTACACGTTCCACATTTTCAGTCACACGCTGAACATCAAGAATTAGTTTGAGGCACAAATATGCAGTATTTTGACAATTTTTATATGGAGAATGAGTTGCATAAAGCGTAATTGCTGTAATTAATAGTCATTGGAGAGGAAGAAGGTCACATTTATTCTAACGAGTCGTTTGCTCTTTCTCTTTAATGGTGGCCATCTTTGAACTTTGAAAAGTGGTAGTGACACTCACTTTACACTGGATTGGCTTCTTTGCTCTCAGAAAAAAAAAACTGAACCAACATTAATTCTACAAAAGCACAGATGATTTAGTTTTTGATAGGACATCAGGTGTAGATGGCTAAAAACCTTCAACATCCTTAATAAGACACAAAGAAAAGACTGGATTCGATATATATATATATATATATATATATATATATATATATATATATATATATATATATATATATATATGCAGGGCCGCCGCAAGGGGTGTGCGAACCGTGCGACCGCACGGGGCCGTTTTTTTTTTTTTTTTTTTTTCCCCAATTTTTTTCATTTTTTTTTTTTTTTCATTTTTTCCCTTATAAATATCAACAGTCACGTTCCATTACAGACCTAAATGTGTACTAGTCTGTGCATATCAATAAATATATGTGCAATGATGCGCGTGTCTGTTGTTCAATACAACTGCGTCAGACCAAGCGCAGACACAAGGTGCTCTGATCCAGACGGGTGGAGTTGGAACAAACTGTCACACAATGTCGAGAGAACGAGACAGAATCGGGAAATTTCCATCAGGGGATGAAAAAAGAAAAAAAATAAAGAAAATGGAAGAGTTTAATGCCTCTCTGAAAGGCTTGTTTGATAAATTTGTTACAAAAATCACCGATCCGACCGGGTCTCAAGGAGCCGTGGGGCCCCGCGTCGAGGCAAGCCAAATGATGATGAGGCAGAGGAAGGTATCCAGTATTTTGCTAATTGGAGAGTTAAAATTGCGCACATAGACACCCGATCCGACCCGAAAAACCCAAAAAATTTTGCGAGGGCCCCCCCCAGCCATTTCGCACAGGGCCTCGCAAATCTCCCAGGCGGCTCTGTATATATGTGTGTGTATATATATATATATATATATATATATATATATATATATATATATATATATATATATAAATAAATAATGTGTGTGAAGTTGCAAGGGGGGGCATTTAGCTGTGAATTCAGAAGCTACACGTTTAAAAATGCATGGTTTTTGACCATGCAGATTAAGTCTGTAGCATTGTGTGCTGCCTGGTAATTTCAGTATTCAGGAAGCATTGTAAATAAGGGAAAGGTTTGCTTTTAAAGAAGGCGCAGCAGTGTATGCTATCTTGTTCTGAAGCAAACTGAGTTGAGTCAGTGAGGTCTCACCCGGTGTCCCTGCCGGAGGCAGACATCGCTACTATAGGATCTCTCTCCTTGTCGCCGCCTCATGATGCAAACATGCACCCTGACCTTCTATTTTTTTTCATCACATATCTCCTTTTCGTCCTGTGTGGTATTTATTTTTTGTTGTACTTTTTAATGAGTTTTTTTTTCCTCTTTCTTTCTTTCATTCTTTCAGAGATTCAGTCTCAGGATATTATTTTGTTCTCCCTTTATCTCTCTTTCTGCTGCTTTTTCCCCCCACACATCCTACCCATGATTTCTTCGCAATCTTCTTCTGCTATAACTTTCTACATAAATCTACCCCCCGTCTGCCTTTGTACTCCCCCATCGCACCTTTTTCACAATATCTTCCCCTTCATTTCCTCCCTTTCCCCTACATACCTGCTCACCAGGGCCCTGGACATAGGAAATGGAAAACGTATGCATCCCGGAGCAGCGTAGCAGGACAGCAGGAGGGAAAAGTTATGTTTTCTGGCTTTATTTATGGATCTGTAGATTTCTCACACTGTGAAAATCACAAACATTGGCAAAGGAGGAAATGAAGAGCAGACTGATATGAACCAGTGCTAGGTGTAGAAGAGCAACAAGGTGCACACACCCAGTGGATATTTTAGTCCGAAAATGTATACCAGTAACCTTCTGCTTAGGCATAACCTTCTGTCATACACGTCCACAGCATGGAAATGCATGAACTCCAACCCTTCCATCCAGAAAAACACAGAGTCAGTGACTTGTCTTCAACAATGACCTTCAATCATCCAAATACAGTATATAACCTGCTCAGTCTATTTGCACGTGTCTTCTGGCTCAACGTGACCACACTCCCTGCAGGGACGAGTCTTCTCATCTGACGGTAAACTTAAGTCAGGACAAGTTTTATTAACTCCTGCTCTTTAAACCCAATAGGATGTAATTTAAATCAGCCATCATTGCGCAGCATATGAAGCTGACACTTCCAGATTGCATTTTGATTCGCGTCAGATCCAATAAAAACAGGACGTCAGACAGATGAAATGAATGACACCACTGCACTGAAATCACTGGATGATGGACTGTGATATCCAGTGCCTTATTTCTTGTGAGGACCCATATTTTTTACATTATTAATGTTTAAAATCCTTCTTTATTCATGCCGCTACAAGTTAAAGGGTTTTTTAAGTATGTGAAGACTATTTGGCGGCTCTTAACTAATATAAGACTTTGTCTTTGTTCCCTGTAATGTCTTTTAATGGTCCTGATTTGGCCAAAAACTGGCATACTGGTTCTGTATTCTTAGTTATTGTGAAATAATGACACTTTGTCATGTGCTGTGTGTTGTTGTTCATCCAAGCGTGTATTTACTGACGGGAGAGTGAACACAAAACACATTCAGAAGTAAAAGTCAGAATTTGGCGTAAACAATATAAAAGATTGTACCTGTCCTGCCTGATATCATTATTTCAGGCGAGTGGTGTTGAGGATGTTTTATTCCGGGCACCTTCGTACCAGTGTTATTGTTTCTGACCCTGTCCATCCCTTTATGGCCACAGTGTACGCATCTGAACTACTTTCCTCCTCCATACCGAGAATTAGTCTGGTTCCTTTGGGTTCGACTTTGATTTCCATGGGACGATATCAGTGAACGCAGAAGAGACAGCCATTGGATTTGCATACAACCAATCAAAGAAGCAAGGATTGTAGTCATAGCAGCAACTAGACTCGGCAACAGACAACAAAAAACTTCCAAAATGGTGGTCAGTGTAGTAGGAACGCCAGTCGGTTTGGAGTAAAAACTTGTTGAGAAGATGTTATTCGTAGGTCTGCAGCCATATTGGTTGTTTTGAATTGTGGCTCTTGGGCACTTCTGTATCCTTGCATAAAGCCCATCCCCCACTCCACTGTGATTGGTTTGGCACATTCTGTACTGGTTGAAATGTCTGTGAATGGGTAGCAGACCCGTTTCATGAGAAACTTCCACAGAACTTGCACAAAGTGAATGGGCATCGCTGGCCAGGCTAACTTCCAACAGGATCATCTCAAACTGGTCTCGTAAGCACGGTACTGACATCACTGCGCTAAAATGCCTTCCACAGTCACCAGGGGCCTCATGATCAAAACGTACGTGGATTTCAACGTGAGTCCGTGCATGGAATTTTCACGTACGCAAAAAAAATTCAGATGTTCAAAACTGTGCGTACGCCTGAATCCACGCACGTTTCTTTGAACATCACAATCAGCGTGGATTTGAGCGCACATGCGGGAGCACAACACTCCGCCCTGTCTCCTCCCTCAAGTAGATATATTTGAATATGATAATGAAGATAATTATCCATTAAAAACCGCTCATCCTAACAAGGAACTTGCAAAAACAAGTAAAACAAATTAAAAAAAAAACATCAGCTGTGAGCTGGAGACAGTCCTGTCAAAAGTTGAGGCCTGGAAAAAAATAATTTATTTGGGGCATTTCTTCCGATTTAAACTGCATTGCATTATGGGTAATGCTGTTCTTTGCTTTGCGTTGCGTTCCGTGAAGAGTTTTGGTTTTATTATCGTACGGGTTTGTGAATGTTTATGGGCAGCGTTAGTGCATCATTACACTCTGCTTTTCTTGTTTGTATTTTAAGAACCGACACCAGAACTGAAGTTGGTGGATGAAAAACGGCTCCTCGTTCCGCTTTATTGTCACGCATATTATATACTGACGGATTAAGACCAATGTACACGTTTATTGAGTTTTACACATTGTGGATGTCCGCGATCACCTCTCTTATAAGAAATATGAACAATATAAACTCATATTTAAAATATGAAGCATCACGATCTGATTCCTCCGCTGCAGAAAGACAATTTGTGCCGACGGGATTATCGAGGTGCAAACGTGAGAAATAAAGAGCAAAGTTGCTGTAACTCGGAGTGTTGCATCCGCAGGAGGAGAGACCGGTCTTTGTCCCGGTCCATCACCGGAGAAACACTTTCTGGATCCTGCAGCACCTGCAACTGACCCGATATCAGACTCTGAAAGTCGCCTAAACATTCAATAAAAACTTCTTTCATTCAACTTCATTCATTCATTTCTGAGTCACATCAGTTCGTACCAACCAACCTTTCCGTGACATCTTAGTTTTAATTTAAAAGACAACTTTACAGAACCGGTATTTCGCTGCAAAATGTATTTTAATGTTTTTCTGTCCAGACACAGTTATGGGATGTTTTAGGATCTGGCTTTAATCTCCAGTACTCGTCCCATACGGTCGTCATGGTGACAGAGATGTCCGACCTGTAGCAGCTCCAGCTGAAAGCATCATGTTGGTCTGAACCGGAGCAGCTGGTCCAGTTGAGGACAGAGATCCAGAAGGATCCTCTTGGTACCTGAACCAGCTGATGGTTCAGTCTTAGTCCTGGACCAGCAGGTCGGTGTGATCTGATGCATCCGCAGGTTCCTCTAATGGAGCCAAAGCTCCATCGGGATTTGCTGGTTCCATCGTTGAGCTCCTGCCTTTAGTTGTTTGTTCAGATCATGTGGTTGATTGTGAGATTGTTGCAGCTTCACTCGTGTGTAATTTATCTGGTGGTGTCGGGACTGTCGTGTCCTTCACGTGGTCGTGAACCTATTGTTGATGTCACGTTTCCTCATATTCTGCATCACCAGTGAGTGTCACCAACAGACAAAACATCAGAAAAGTGCGTACGCCAGCCTTGGTGTGTGCGTGAAAGGCCACAAATTTCTACGTTCAAATCAATTTTCGATCATACGCACGTTTTTTGTGCGCCGCACGTTTTGATTATGAGGTCCCAGATCTGTTAAACAGAGGGGTTGGAATGGGAAACCCACGTCAGTGACTGTCAGCTGATATTTTTGATGGACCAATATATCAATGAGGATCAAAATCTCTGAGGAAAAATCCCCACACCTTTTTGAATCCATGCCACAAAAAACCCAGGCTTCCAACCCAGTTCTGGCTACGTGTTCCTGATGAAGTAGGCAGCATGACTGTGTATGTATGTATGCAATTTGTTTTCTCTTTGATGAGAGGATTGTTTGGAAACATTCACTTTATTCACCTAATTTTTAGTCATTTGGATGTCTCGGTATACAATATAACAAACATGATTTATAGAAAATGATTTTCTCTCTTACACAGTGAGGCGTGATGAATGCTGATAGTGCAGCGTTCTGAAGGAGACTCTACCATCTGATAAGAGTTTAATTTGCTTCTTTATCACAAGTCATATTAAAGGGGGACACGGGCCTGTGTAAACATGCTCACGTATAATGAGAAGGAAAATGATCTTTCCCTTTATATGTGTGAGATTGTTTTAAATGTTGTGGTTTTTATGTGAAGCTGTTCTGATGCCGGCTCTTGTAGTTACACTGTGAAACACATCAAATTTGAAATAATTTAAAGCTTGCCGCCTGACTGGAGGTGAGATATGGCAGAGTGACAGGAGGGGATAGTATGAAGTAACAAGGACTCAAGATCCACAAATGAGATATGCAGGTCCCATCCGATGCTGTTTTATTCAATTCAGTGCACAGAACAGAATAAACGAGCTGCCTCAACATCAAATAAACAGAATCTATACCTTTTTGGAAATTCACCTCGGAGATGTTCACCGGCTCTGATTAAACTCGGAGCAGACTTAGCGACAAGACTCAATGTTCCAAATTTAATGACGGATATTCTTTCCTAGAGATACCACAGTCCTGCTCTAGTCGGGCATCCAGCACTGAACTTCTCATCTGATATGACTCGCAGGTTCTTACCACCCGAACGCAACGCTGACTAGGGCTGGATATTGGGAGGGACCTCACGATACGATACGCATCACGATACTTGAGCCACGATACGATACACATTGCGATATCCCGATTATGCGATATCCCGATTATTATATTCTACATAGTTCACCGAAAATTTTAAAAATGCATTACACATCTTAAAATCCAAGTTGTATATATGTACATCAGATGATAGTGATGGATCTTAAAATCCTAGTTGCACGTTCATCAGATTATAGTGACAATTCATGGGACAAACTGAGTCAAAACAATGTTTTATTATAACTATACAAGCTAAAGTTACAACATATTTGTATATGTTTTTCATATTATTTACATCATATGAAATTAACATTAAATTTAGTATGAGGTTGCTTTAATTATGTGGCAAATGATAATAAACACAAGAAAGATGGTACTAAAACCAAGGACAGGCACAGTGATCAGTCAGTATAGATATAAATCCATAAATAAATAAACCTCTGTCCATTATTTTTCATTTTTTAAGGACAGGCAATTGTGTTATATAAAAAATAAATTATAAAATGAAATAAAACGTGAAATAAAACCTGAGCCTCAGTGCAGGGCCCTCCCAGGGTTGGTAGAGAGTGGCAATGCCCAGGACTGTCACTTAGGTAGGAGCAATGGGTGATATAATGGGAAAAAGATCGGGGATAAAAAAAAATAAATAAAAAAAATAAAATCGATATTCAAATTTTGAATATCGATATTGAATCGGCTGGAAAAGTATCGCGATATATTGCCATATCGATATTTTTGCCCACCCCTAACGCTGACGGGGGTCCCAGAGGGGGGACCATGTTGACCCTGCTTTATTTGACAAGTTCTTCATTGTTTATCTGGTTCTTGTATGCTTGTGCGTCACCTCCAGAGTGAGCTCAGGAAACAATCATCACAATACATAACTGTCTATATTTTATTTTCCTTGTTTACATTCGATATGAATAGTCCCTTCAAACAAACAGCAGTTACCTCAACTGTTTGTTTCTCTTGTTTGAGTGTTTCAAAATGCTTTGGTCGCACCTTTAACGTGTCCTCCAAAGAGCCTCTTTACAGAACACTGTGAGGAGGCAAAAATAGAGCAGTAACAGTCCCCCCTCCACCTTTCAGAAATGGTCCTGAACGTCCATAATTCCCCTCTGGGCTTGTCCACTGCAGTGTTGGTCTGTGCGAGTCTCTCCTCTGCTCCTCGCCCCCCTCTCTTCTGGGTAATTTGTTGTGTAAATACGGTCCTACTTACAGCTGACGGGCCCTTTCGGCTGTGGCGCTGGAAATGCAATTACAGGCTGCAAACATCTCCATTGTTATCACTGAAGGGTGCGACGTTCATTGTGGTCTCTTCTGGAGTGCAGGGTGGGGGGGGCTGTTATTGATCGCTATCAGCTTTGAGAAGAGGATTACTAATGAAGCTATCTGGAAGCCTTTTGTGATCAGTAAAGTTACCAAGCATGTGAGTGTAGGTTAGTAAACGGATGTGGAGGCAGAACCAGAGTATGTGTGCTAGTAAAAGTAGGTACAAACAGCTCCTTCTTGCATCTCTGTTGTTTTTTCTTTGAATTACACCTCCCAACACTACTTTACGTGTATAATAGCCTCCGTTTTGATACTTCTACAACTGTGTGGAGCCTTACAGTCTCTGAGGAAGCTCATGATGGACACACTGGGGTTTCCTTCCTGCAGGGAAAACAGAACAGAGAAAGCAGAGATGCAGAAATAATATGTAACAAATGTGTTTCACCTTCGTCAGAAAATTGCATGTTTCTTTAGGACCACATTCCTCATAATAAGAAGCTGAGGAAGAAAATTGGTTTTCGAGGGTTTAAATTTCACATTTTTATGAGTCAATACAGAAATCCTTGCTTATATCGCCTTTCCTATCCAGAACTATTGACCTTAACAAATAAAGCTTAAAAAAATGCTTGTTCTCACTCACATATATTGCAGAGCACCGCAGTACTTGCCTTTAGTACTCTATGTTTTCCCAGCTATTAGAAGACTTCATGCTGATAAAAACATGTTGAAAACACATTAGGCTGCCAAGAGAAAACTCCAAGCCAGCAATTCATCCCTGTCAGAGGATATTCTCATACTCCCATGGCATCCAGCGACTGCACTCACTGTTATTAAGCAACCCAACTTCACATAAGGCTTATTCTCCTCCCAATGCCGAGTGGAGCTTCTTTAATACCTTGCTTGTTTCAAAGTCTCTGAACAAAAACTGGATTTTTCTTCGTCCCTGTTTGGTGTGTATGCGAGCGCCTGTGGACAAATGACTCACTTCATTTCTTCTCGTCTTTATTCTTCTGTGTTTTCCACCCTTGTGTGATATTATTGCTCCAACGGCATTTGCATATTCATAAAACTCTTATTTTTTAACCTTCATATTTGTGTTTTGAAGACAATGCTAAAATAATGGGAGGTGTTAGGTTTGTATTAGTTTGTCTTCATGGTTGGAGGAGTAATTAGGCTCTTTCTTCCTCACAAGAGAACTGGAATGACCTTTACATAGAAAGTCTGAGTAAGTTTGTGCCAAGGAAAGATCACTAAAGTTTATGTATCCAAAATAAATAGAGCTTGCAAAAAAACCCAGATGTTTTACATTGAATATTGATATTAATATGAAATATTTCCAGACCTGAAATAAAGTGAAATACTATGACAGGCTGTTCAAACAATGATGAATTGGTGTTGGAGTGGGAGTAAAACTAGTCCCCACACCGTGGTGCTCTCACCAAGTCTTAGGAGCTCAGTCATTCAAGACCTCAGACTAGAGTCAAAAATCCTCCACGTGTAAAATAAGCAGTTTCAGTGGTACTGACATCTTCAGCAAAATGCATGTGAACGTACAAAAACTTGGCTCCTTCCAAACGCTGATGATGATAGAGAGCAAATGTGCGTTAACAATGTGTTTTTCTATCCATGTATGCACATTTTCTTGAAGCAATTCAAGCCTTAAATGCAGAAGTAGGAGCAGAAACACTAACGGTTCGACTGAGATTGCTTCATGCTCTGATATCTTTTTCCTGAGTTTATTTCTTTTGAGTTCTTGTTTAATTGTGCGTTATAAATAACTTTCTGTGGATAGCTCATCTGGCACTGTTGCACTAACTTGTTAATGTGATTGTAATGAAGGTTTTACAAATAAAATGTTAGGTATAATTTGATGACGGGTTATCTAAGACTTTTCTTTGTGTAGTTTATGAAGAACTTGCTCCACTGCAGTCCTGATTTGCTCCTTTTTTCCGCCTCATTTGTAATTTGGCCATTTCCTTTATCTCAACTGTACTGGGTCATTGACACTGTTGTGCCTTTTTTTCTGATTTCAAATTCACTGTTAAACAATTTCACTTGGTGACATTGTTTTTTCTTCTTCTCTATGTTGTCACGGTTGTTGGGTTGTGGTGCAAATGATGTTTGTTTGTTTTTATTCTTTATTTGAAAGTGGCTTGACAGGAAACACACGCACAGCAAAGCGTCACAGGCCGGGATACGAACCTGGACTACCTGCACATGCTTTGCCCGCTTTCTTTTGTTCAAGCAAAGGTATAGATTTGGTTTTTACCTTGACATGTTTCGGCTACCTGCTGCTGCCTTCATCCGAAGTGTCATCCAATGACATACGAAAAAGGAACATCGCTGCAACTCACGAGATGCGCAAAAGAACAAACAGACCGCGAGAACTTAAATCGGCCATATCAGACCATTGCAAAAGTCGACCACTGCCCCTCGTAACAGCTGAACAAAAACACGACACACCCGCCATCGGCTGACACTTCTGAGGAAGGCAGCAGCAGGTAGCCGATACACGCCAAGGTAAAAACCAAATCTATACCTTTTTATTTGGGGAAAAAAAAGGAACCATTAGTGATGCCAATGATTTATTAGTGGAAAGCAGGCCATCCATGTCTACAGCATTTCTGAAGGATTTAGGTTCATTAAAAGAGAAACACATGCATCCAAAGCTTGATAATTAAATCAAGCAGAATGCATATTCATATCCCTGCTTGCGTGTGGACACGCAAAGTTTTAGTTTGACCTGGAGGAGACTATAAGCCAGACTGAAGACATGTTGGAAAGGTTTGACTTTCCTTCTCTGACCTTCACGGATCAACAAAGTTGTAAAACTCCAACTTAGCGCGCGTTGATGAGTTCTTCGCTCCTCTCCAGGGGACTTTTAGAGAGTGACTGATTTGAGCAGTACTCAGACAATCATGGCACAATCAAAGCAACTGAAACATGTTTCTTTTTTTTCCTTCCACGTATTTCATATCTGATGGGAACCTTCCATCAGATATAGCTTTTGTAAACCAGACTTTAAGCTCTGCACTGATTCTTCTGTAATTCTTAGACGGGTTGTTGAATATAAAATGAGCGTATTTACTGTGGCTAGGTGCTCTGCTACCGACACCTGATCGGACGAGAGGAGACAAAAAACAAGAACATCTTTTGAGTGACCTTTACAAATGCACTACTTTATGAACACGCTGACGTGTCTGTTGATGTGTTTGAAAGATTACGGACTGGAACTTGAGTGTCACTGGTCAATGCAGGGTTTTCAGAGTAGTGCTGTTGTTTCCTCTCTAGAGGAGAGCTTTGAATGAGGAGGAAATGATTGGCAAATAGCAACAAAACCTCCCCTGGCCTTTTGTTCCTGCTGTGGTTGGTGGTGCTCAGAGTACTAATCCTCCAACACAATTTCAAAGACTGCTCGTGGCCCGCTGACACCAAGCTGGCAAACCTGATAATTGCATCAAGATGGCTTTTAAAAAAAAAAAGAAAGAAAATGGAGAGAAAGTGCTTTAGAGGCTATAAAAGTGGAAGGGGGGAAAAAAAAGCTATTGAATCTTTGTTTATTAAAGTGCTGAAACATAAATAGGTGACAGGCTTCTAGATAACCCTCCTTGAATAAGAACCACAGCAAATATCTCCACACCTTTAAAGCAGCCTTTCCCAAATGTGCTGACTTGTGCAGTCAGAAGTTAAAAGTGAATTTGCTACTGATGGTAATGACATAGCGTTGGGTTAAAAGTGAGCAATTAACAGTGAACTCTGCTGTAAATGTAACTGGTGAGTTTGGCCCTTTCATATTAGTCATGATTCACCAGCTGCAGTCTCGGGGAGCTTGTCAGCTCCGCTTGCTCAGAATCCACTAAATAAATGGAACTGGCAGCCAAATAACCGTGGTTCCCCAAGTTTACATTTCTTCCGTTTTTAATGACCCTAAACATACTTTGAAGTAACTGGAGACATTTTGAATGTAAAGACTTTTTCAATGTCCAAGTCAGTCGCCTTATCTCAACCCAATAGAGGAGGATTTTCAGATACTGAAGGCAAAGCTAAAGGTAGAGCGACTCTCTCCAGCCCGGCCTCTTTAAGAAAAGCATGACCTCTGCTGGGGATTTAAAACTTTTTGAGCCTCACATGGAATTCGTAAAGGCTTAAAAAGACATGTGTAACAGCAGAGAGTGGGGACATTGAGTTTTTTAAGGTTTTTTCCCCACTAGGGGAGTTTTTACCTGCCATTTTTTATGTTTATGTAATAAATAATTGCTCGGGGGTCATGTTCTGGGTCTCTGGAAAGCGCCTAGAGACAACTTCTGTTGTAATAGATGCTATATAAATAAAATTAAAAGGAATTGATCAAATACACATTAAAGATCTTCTCTCAAACATACGGTGAGTGATTGATAATGGCTACAGCTTGGAGATCCTCCACAGGCAGCCTGACTTGTTCCTGTAAGGAGCCAGCAGAGGGCAGTTACCGAGTGAGAACTGAAAATACTCAGTTGGATATTTTGACCACTGGAGGTCAGTGTTGGCCCGCTGTTTCCTTCAGGTTTTGATCATTCCACTCAAGACTATTGCAGATTAATTCTCCACAGTACTATATTTATAGTCATAAACATAAAGCTGGGAGTTTTGACACTTAGGGTATCACGTATTAAACTTGGAAATTAAAAAAAGAATTTAAGGATCCATGTAAAATGAAGACAGAAGGTGCACCAGCCACCGTTATGGTTCAACCTTTGAAGAATAAGGCCCAGAATCTTAAGCCATTTTTACTTGTAGTCAATTACATTTTTAACGTTGGTTATAGAGGTGAAAATGCATCTCAGTTACAATCTAGGCTTGAATAATTCACTTAACTTTTCACAGCTTTGCCTGACTTTTACAGCTCACTGGTTCCTGTTCTTGTTAGTGGAGAAGATTTGCTCTTTATTAACCAGAAAGTGAGAATATTCTCAGTAGTCTTAAGATAATAGACTGAGTATTTCTGAGGTTACTCAGGGACACAAGCTGCCCCAGACTACATCCTCACAAATGAAGCTTTATTATACAGCTACATTCTGGTTATTAAAATACAATTAGACGTCTGTGCGAGTTGTATCACTAATTTATTGTCTGTTCTTTCCAGATAACGACACCCTGCAGTTTGGGAAACTGGTGAGCACCTCCAACACCTATGAGGACCCTGGTGATGGAAATCCTAGGAAAGCCGTCACCGTGACAACAGACCAACCTCTGCTTTGGAGCATGGGCATACGCACGAAGAAAGAATAAAAGATGTTCCCCGAAAACAGACCATGAAACTGATTAAAAAGCTTACGATTTGCAATCCATCCTTGCACTTCATGTAGTGCAAGAGTTAGCTTTGCAGTTTTTACTATGTGCCTTAATTATGATGCTGCTGCTCAGTCTGTTACTGTAAATTAAATGCAAGAAGAAAATGGTGCCTGATTTCAAACTTAATTGTGCCTTTTGAAAGCTGAAGATCAAAAAAATGTATTCTATGCTGTGAAGATAAGACAATTTGTGAAGAAAAACAAAATCAGGATTTGGGTTTCCACTTGATTTATTTACATGTCACAATATAAACGTTGAGAACAGACTATAAAAATGCCGTCCCTTCAGTCCCCATCAAACCACTCCAATAACATCCGCCAGCATCTCCCCGCAGATGGTGTGTTTTTGCTCGAACAAGATTTAACCACCACTAAAGAAAAAAGAAAACACAGTTAGAAACCAGTTTTACAGTAACTGTCTGAATGACAACACAATTACTGCTAAAAAAGCTCTTCAAATACAGAAAGATTAATACAGTTTCTGGAGGGAACTTTGTAGCAGGCCTACACAGTATTTCTATGTTTTGTAAGTGCTCAAAAATAAAAATGGCTGCCTTTTTAACTCTTTACTGTGTGTGCATTTTTTGTTCCTCCCTCATTTGTTAAAATTCATACTCGTGCAAGAAAAAAACTTGATCAGATACAATTGTATCAAATGTTTGTAGTCATATCTAAGCATTGTGTTAGTTAAGTGACTTGATTATATAATACATTTTAAAATCTCACAACTGAACTTATGGAGTTTGGCATGTAAAGCATCAGTTTGGGAACACTAATACATATAGTATAACAGACTTATTCAAGTCTGACTTAAGCCCCAAGTTAAAAAGAACTTATGACTTTAACACTGGATTTGGACTTTTGCATTAACTGCATTCAAATTTCTAAGCAAGTTTTTTATTTTATGCAATATGGTATCATTTTCAATAAGATAACATGAAATCCACTGTTAATTTCAATTGTATTATCTATTACATTTCCACATGCCAGTTAATGTAATACATGTGCCACGTTAAGGACCAAACTAATAGCATTAAAATGCCAGAAAAAAAAATCCTTAGGATTATCTGTATAGTGGTAAGAAGTGCTCCAAGTAATAGTATGTAGAACAACGACTGATGAGACGATAGGAACAATTTTTAACTATAGCCATCATCTGGCAACATTTCACACAGAAGTGCTACAATGTATTTTGCTCAGTGTATAGCAACGGTAGAGTGGTAGAGATTTCACTGCAAGTAAAATAATTTAAAAAAAAGAGTATTCAATGCAACAAGAATACAAATGCTCTGAGGTTATTTAAATGTTTCAAAACTGCATGTCCTGAAGAAGCTGACAGCTCTGGACTTGGATTGGACCTTACCCGGGCTCAAACTCCAACATTGGTATAATCTTTTGATAAAATTAATAGTTTTGATGAATGAAGTTTTTTTTTTTTATATATTAAGATCTGTTGCCAGTCTGCTATTATACAAAACAGCATGTCATTTTGATGCCGAGTGCCAGTGATTTTAACATGCTATTATGAATATTTTAATATTATGATTATTTTTTTTTTTTTACCTGCCATTGTTGATGTTATGTTTATGTAATAATTGCTCGGGGGTCATGTTCTGGTCTCTGGAAAGACCCTAGAGACAACTTCTGTTGTGATAGACGCTATATAAATAAAATTTAATTGAATTGATTCGCACAAACTTAATCGTGGTAGGTTTCTGCTTCACCAATTTGTCTCAAAGGTCATTTGATAATGTTTGTTGCAAGCAGAAAGTAGCACTAACAGTGTTTTGGTCAGTCAATGTGTTTTACATCAGACACTGTGCTGAAATATGAAGACACTTGCACTCACACAATGATGTTGTTGATGGGGATGTGAATGAGCTTCACGAAGAAACCAATGAAACCCATGATGGCAAACCCAATGGCTGTTGCCATGGCAATCTTCTGGAACTCTGGAAGAAGACACACCCGAAGAAAACAACATTTAATTCAATTACTTATTTAGGTCTCAGTATAGCTAATTAACTAACACCCACATGGAAGTGCCATACTGAACCTGTCTGTAAAAAAACTATGAGGTCAATCGGTATTTTGAGTAGAATACGATCACTGGTGAATCAATCATGTATTTTAACTTGTTATTATAGTTTAATTTATCCATATATTGTGTATTGTAATTCTGTATGGGCAGCTACATGTCCTACCTTTCTCAATAAGATCCTGCTAGCCCAAAAGACATTTTTGAGAATGGTTACTTTTGCCAAAAAAACAGAATCTTTCATTTTTCTTTTTAAAAATGTAATTTGTTATCTGTCTTCAATGTGAACACCTATCAAACCTGTGTGTTTATGTATAAGTTTGTATATTCATCTCATGACCTGCCACTCAGCTTCAAGATTTTTTTTTAAGTTTTCCTCAGACATCCATTCATATCAGACACGACACTCAAAGAACTTTCACCTTCCTTTATGCCGGACAATCAACGCACTTTAAAATACATCTATGGAACAATTTACCTACATCACTAAAATCAATATCTTCACTGGCTTTGTTCAAAAAACACTTGAAAAAAATCATTTTTTAGTTAAGATCAGAAACACATCTGGAGTTTTTAATGCATGCAATTATACTATATTTCCTTCATTTTTTTCCCATCTTTCAATAATTCAGTAGTGTTTTTCTTTTTCATGTTAAATTTTCTTTTTCTGTCTTATATTATCTATTTCTGTATTGTGTTTTTGCTTTTGCATTTGTTATATAAAGGGGAGGCATTTTCATAAGCCTTTTTGGCTTCCACCTCTCCTGCACAATGCTTCATTTGACCTTTGTTTTTTACCATTATGTTTTATGTGCAAAATAAACTAAACTAAACCCAACCCCCCCTGATCGATCGACGATAGGAAGATAAACCTACCTTTTCTGTCGGGTTTTGTACACCTCTTTACAAGCCTTATGGAGTCTTTGACGAACTGCCGACTAGGCTCCACGAACTGCATCACCTGGTCCATGATTAAAGCACTGGGGAAGATAAAATACAGAACAGTTTCAAGTGAGGTCGGTGTTAAAGCTGATCAACTCCACTGCTGACGTCAACGACAGCAGCATCAAAACGACGATAATTACCAAACTAACGTAACATTGTGTTTTCAGTTCGACCTAAACAACTAAACAAAGCTTAAAATATCCCTCAATCACAAAAAATGCGTCTCCTTTACATCTAATTATAATAATATCGTAAGGAAATCGTTGGCGTTACCAGTTTGAGCTGCTCGACACGAAGAGAAAAGACACGTCGCTTCAGCTGAAGGAAACAGAGCTGACGTAGACTTAAATGGCGCATGCGCGGCATGTCGCCTCCTCTTCCGTGTTCACTGTTTTGTGGTTCGTGTTCACTGCCACCTGGAGGCTGGGAGGTGAACATTCAGAGTGGCGTCACCGCAGGTTTTACTGTTTTGATTGATTTAGTGGAAATAATGGCTGGAATAAAATAACATAGGAAGAAAAAAATAATAGTATGTTTATGCTTAAACCTTAAGGTAAGGCTTTAACATTTCCATTATTGTCATACGTGTTTTTTCTCTGAATTGCCTTAAACCTTTTTTTTAATCTTTGTACCAAATGACCACATTCGTCACAGTTTTCTCTTTTTTTTGCAAAAAATAGTCAATTTATTTGCCTAGAAAGGTATTTCTTCAACATCTGATGCAATAAAACGATCCATCCATTTCTATACCCGCTTTATCCTTCACAGGGTCACGGGGGTCTGCTGGAGCCTATCTCAGCTCATTACGGGAGAGAGGCAGGGGTTCACCCTGGACAGGTCACCAGTCCATCACAGGGCCACATAGATATACAAACAACCAGACATACTCACACTCACACCTACGGGCAATTTAGAGTCACCAATTAACCGCCCCGCAATAAGAACAGTGATTATTTAACTTACAATTGATTACAATGACATCATTATGAATTGAGTGAGAGGGTCAGGTGATTATACATTTGTTTTTTTGCTGTTGATTTTTTTTTTATGTTTTTATCCCTGATTTTTTCCAATTTTTTCACCCAGTGCTCCTACCTAAGTCAGTCCTGGGCATTGCTCACCCTCAGCCAACCCCAGGAGGGCCTACACTGAGCTCAGGTCTCCTCCTTAACCTGAGGAGTGAGCAGCCGCTTCTTCTCACCAGACAGGGTGGGGCTTCTCTGGCCGGACGTAGCGCGTGGAAGGAATCACGTTATTCCAGCCAGATCCTCCCCACCCCATCTGGCACCCAGAGGGGACCATGTATAGCCCAGGTTTTTGTGAGGGTAGCTCACATTAGCTACCCAAGGCAATAAGGGAAGAACATGCAAACTCCACACAGAAAGGCCTTTCACCAACCCCACCCAGGGTGTGGGCACTGAAGTCATGGGGGAAGTAAACACGCACTCAGCACCCACAGCGTCCCCAGCAGGAATTGAACCCAGGACCCTCTAGCTTCGAGGCGGCTGCACTACCAGCTGATTATACAGTTTTCAGGAAACTACTTTGAAAGGATTTATTTTATACACAACTCAACATCCAACCAGTCCTCTACTTTGAAACAGCATATATACATTTATAAGCATATATAAGCATAGCATCATATCAAAAAATCTGTTAAAAAAAAAACTGAAATAGAAGTTTAAATGCAATCTTGTTATTGAGGAAACAACATAAGGAAATGCCTCAAAATTAGAAAAAAAAACATAATGAGATGGACAAAAAAACAATATGCCAAACGTTAGCCTTGACAAACTTTTTAAAATGGAAGAGGCAACAAAATGTCAGAAATCCAATATCATGCTGGTGAACAAGACACTTAGTTAGATCTTGTTGTTTAAAAAGATGCATTTTTTGGGGTATTTTTCAGCGTGAACCTACATGTACTTATAGGCATAATTAGAAATAGGATAAAGTTCAATTCATGTAGCCATTCCTCTTGCTAATCCCACATTCCTTAGGGTCCCAAGGGTCCCTCATGTGATTCAGTTTATCATTAGCCGTTGTAAGTCTGTCATTTTCATTTCATTGTCGTCCTTTAAAATAATACCTGGTGCCTCCACAGCAAGATTCCAGTGTTACCTTTCATGTTCGTCACTGTAGTAAATCAACCATGAGGTAGGTCACACAATTCAGCCATCTATGTCGGTGCCACTGGCTTCCTTAACTGTGTTTAATTTATTCCAAATGATACGTTGTTTAACTAAAGCAATCAAAATGAGAACAGCAAGTGATAATGGGACAAACAAGCAGAGCTCTAATGTCATGCTGTTACATATTTCACATCTCCGACAAAGGCTCAGCATGCTGGAGCTTTCTAACCTTATGTTGATCACAGCCATCAACCTTGGTGTGTTGCAGTCATTTGCAGTGTATTACTTTAATCCAGCTGCATCAGAGAATTTTAAGAGGAATTACATGTGAAACTGGAGAATGTGTGACACAACTAAATTCAATGTAACCGATCAATGACAACATTGAACTTTGAAGTTTTTTACAGATCAACAAGTGTACACTGTGATTCAATAAGTTGCAAAAAGTGCTGAGTTAATCAATGGAGGGTTTTGACCTAAACCCTCTCTACAATCGAGGATCTACTTAATCAGAATCCACTAGATATCATCTGTTGTCTTTAACCCTGTAATCCACCATGAAACATCCTAAGACTCAGTCAATCACAACTCCACAGCTGTGCGGCCAAACTGAACTGGCTTGACCTCTGTGGAGAGGAGACAGTCATGAGAAATCTTAAACCCAGAAGACGTGTCCTTAGTCTCATCACCAAGCCAGAGGGGAATCTGAAACTGTTTTGTTTTCTTTTTATTGGAAAATTACATTTGTATCAATTTTATTTAGTTCCGCTGACTTTCAGCCTCAAAACAATGATAAGGAACTTTCTGAACCAGTTTTAAAAAATTGCCAGCTGCAAAAATTTACCCCAAAAACATAAAACATCTATTTTAGTCGTGACAGTATAAGGGAGCCTCTTTAGTGAATTTCACGCTGGGAAACTGACTGCATTTTTTATAAAAACACTGATACGAGGGACTCTACCCAGACTGAATCAAATGCAGTCTGCTCTGACTGAGAACGTGTCAAGTGAAAGTCTATGGCAGTTATGACATAATTTTGACACCTCGGTTTATTTTCACCGAGTGTGAGATTATGCTAATTAACGTACCTTCACAAAGGAGCTCCATCTGCTCTCGACAAAAAAACAACTAAACAGAAAATGCCCTCATCGGTTAGTACAAATACAGTGAAAAGATAATACTCATAAACTATTCCTTTGACATAATGAAATATGTCTAATACTGAATCCTAAAGAAAAAAAAACATATGGTTTGTTTTAATATGTATAAAAAAGGATGAAGTTTGGAGTAGTCCAGTTACTTTCGGACCCTACCGCACTTCAAGTGATAAAACAGACCATATTCACAATGTTAATGGCTCTAGAGAAAGTGCTGGAGAGTGCTTTAGATCGGTGGTGTTTACACGGAGAGTACAGCTTGATCCTTCATTCACTGCCAGGTGATGCCGAGCATGGTGCAGCTGACCTCCCACAGCTTATGGGCCAAGTCATCATCAGCAGCAGCCCTCGAGCAGCGAGCCGGAGCACAGTCACTGGACACAAACAGAGACACAGATGTTAGCAAGTGGAAACCCTGAACGTCATGAAGCTGGAGCTGTAAAAGCTCTGTCTCTGCTCGGATGGTCACCTGAAGTAACCGCCGCTCAGGCGCTCCAGGCCGGGCTCCACCGCACAGTAGATGGTGGTCTGCGCCCCCTCCACTGTCGTCTTGGTGAAAACCCTGAAGATTTTCACTGCCACCTGGATGCACTGGTGTTGGTGCCTCCACAGGTCAGACTGCACCACCCCCGGGTGGAGGGAGAACACGCTGACCCCTGTATCTGTACAACACACACAGGTCCAGATACTCCAGTTGCAGTTTTCTTTGCTGATTCTGAACTGCACACGGTAGCAAAGTGAAAGCAGAGACTGCTTATCCACTCTATTTCTGAAAACACTTCCCCTCACCTTGTAACTGGCGAGCAAGATGGCGTGCAAAGAGGACGTTCGCTAGTTTGCTCTGTCCGTAGGCCTTCATGGTATCGTAACTAGTTTCACTGTTAATGTCATCCAGCTGCAGCCCAGTCCAGGTGTGAGCCACTGACGCCACCACGACGATACGAGCCGGAGCCGACCGCTTGATGAGGTCCAACAGCAGGTGGGTCAAGAGGAAATGACCTGAGGAAAGTCATCACACACAAACTTTCATTCTACCGTTGCAATATTCAAACAGCTTAGCTATACAGAGAATATTAATAAATGTATGCAAGTACTCATACGTGTCTACATGTGGCATCTGCGTCTCCATATGCATGTGGGCGACCGTGTTCAGGCACACATTTCGTACAAACAGCTTATGAATAAAGCTAGTAGGAAGCCATCACTGCCAAAGGAGAAACTTATTTATATCAGGGCTGATGTGTTTGTCATCTTATTGCTACAGTTTTGGCTTCCTGATTATGAGCGGGGGAGCATTGACAAATGGATTTAGACATGCCTCTGCAGTAATGTGGACTTTGTGTCGGTCCTTTGTGGTCACGGTCATGAACTGTGTGTAGTGACCAAAAGATCAAAACTGCAAACACAAGCATCTAAAATGACTTTCCGCTCCCTTAAAAATAGGACAAATGGAAGGATGTTAATCAGACTCTCAAGACTAAATTCCTCCGCTTAATCTTTCACCCATATTTTTTCACTTGCTTCTGACAAGGAAGCAAAATTCCAGAAAAGAAAAGACACAAACCACAAAAATGCAGAACCACTTACCCAAATGGTTGACTCCCAGCTGCATTTCAAACCCATCGGCTGTCTTGGAGTAGGGACACATCATAATGCCTGCATTGTTTATAAGGATATTCACTTGTTTCTCTTCTGAAAGGAAAAAACATCAAAAGGAAGAACTGATTATTTTAAATAAATGATTAATATTTGGTAAATAGATGGCTTCTACAGCATTACAGTGACACGCCAGTGACCCGACAGTTAAAGCACATTTACAACCTATTGTCCCTGTTGTCTTCCTTACAAATATATAAGCTTTAACTGTGCCATTTGGTGCGGTAATCTGTCAAGAAGGCTATCAATCATGTATTGACAGGCAGCTGCCTACCTTTGTTGATAATCTCAGCAAAGGCCCTGATGGACTTGGTATCAGACAGATCCAGTTTCCTGATGGCCAGATTCTCATTTCCCGTGTCCTCCATAATATCGTTCCGTGCCTCCTCCGCCCTCTCCAGGTCTCTGCACGCCATGATGACACGTGCACCTACAAAAACAAAGGTCGGCAGCGACAGGTGGATGAGAGGAAAACCTTACTGTCTCCCAGTTCCACCTCACTGTCATCCCAGCTGTCCAGTTGAGTTCAACCGGGTTAAGCATCGGCTAAGGGACTACATTATCCTTGGGTATGGGTTGTTGCAGTCGTTGTCTTTTGGCAGCAAAAAGACTTAAAAGAATACAAATTGCAGTGTATTACAATAACAAATGACTAGGAAGTCAAAAGGCGGCACAGTAAAATAAACGATTTAACAAAGAGGGGGCTGAAATCTGTCAAGTTTTTACTAGCGTGTAGGCAAACAGAGCTACCAAGTAAGTAATGAAGCTCCTAAATGTCACAGTACTTTCAAACGTCCTCTAATGATTTGTAAGCTTCCACTCAGGATCTCATTTAGCCAGCTGCTCCACTTGCAGGAACACAAGGTCCTCTCAACTGTGTCATTCTTGCTCGCTTCTGAAACAAATCACCACGCATTCTTCTTAATGAGCACAGAAAGGGGTTTTGAGGACACATGTCCCACCCCCCACCCAGCCCCACCCACATTACAGACATGCACGCAAGTCTGTGCAGCTCCCATACAGAGAGACAGTCCCGCCCCCCCTCACCACCAACCAGCACCACAGACTCTCTCACACACACTCACACACATATTCAAAATAGCTGCTGCACCCAGCAATTAAGGAAAGGATGAGTTATTAATGCCATTAATCAGTCGGAGAATAGCATCTGTGTCCCATCACTGCGTCTTTGTTTTCTGTCTCAATGTTCCCATGTTGTAAAAATTAATTGTTCCCACTTTTCAGAGGAGCAAATTTTCTTTTTTAATTCAATAATTATATAGAAAATAAACAGTGAGGCTACAGGGGTTGTATCATGTTACTGTAAATATAAACCCGCCGATGATGACACAGCATTAGGATAATCAATCACAGTGTCCTCAGACTTCCCAGCGTTCATATGTGGATAAATACCATGTACATTTCACTTTATCAAGATAGTGAATGGGCCAAAACATGTGGGGTTAATTCAGAGAAATAGATGATAGAAAATGTTGTGATTCGGTTTGATTTTCCCCATCCAGGATGTGGATGCCCCACAGTGTCACTGCCGGTTATAAATCTGTGGAAATCGAATCATGTTGTCATCGTGTCATTGCATAATCTCATTTACTGAAATATGATACCATCTATCGAAGGTTAATTCTCCAGAAGCAAGAAACGCAGTGTGACTATTGCATTTCAGAGATTATTTCTTCATATCCTGCCTGTTTTTCCACTTTTCATCAGTCACTTCATACGTATATTCATTCACTTTCCTTCCCACAAGAACAGATTATATTTTGTAAAACATCATCAAATAAGAAACTATTCCTACTTGCTCGCTCATGAACATAATAACAGCCATCTAAAAAGGACGGTGGTTGCTTTCAATAAACGGGAGGGCTATAACTCATGCTGTGCTTGAACAAACAAACTGAATCATGCATGCGGTACTAGTTTTGATACTATGTGTGTGTGCATGCGTGCATGTCTGCACCCTCCCAACTCTCTTTGTTGGTTGTCTGGCTCGGGATGGGAGCAGACCCTCACAATGCTCTCTCTGTGCCCCTGACTCTCATCTTCTTGTATCGCTGCCATCTGTCTTTCACGTAGTCTGTAAAATGTTAGGCAAGGTGGAGGCAATGAAACTTTCCAGATTGCTTTTGTCTTCAAAAGATATTAAGGTGTGCTAAGATTACTCTTGATGTAGCTGAGCTGAGTATTCCCATATGCTCTATAACATACACATATATATATATATATATATATATATATATATATATATATATATATATATATATATTAAAGTTGAAGTTAGTGAACAGATCAGGCGTGATTTAGAGTGAAAGATTATCCATCACAGTTCTCAGTTATGCAGGCATTAGAGGTGCTTATATCCAGGAAAGAAAAGAGAGGAATGCTGTACTACAAGGCGCAATGTACACGTCAGAGACGGAGAAAGGAGACAGACTCATCAGAAACAGAAACGCAGCTGGACTTTACCTCTCCTCGCCAGGTCTCGGGCAGTTTCTTTGCCAATCCCAGTGTTGGCTCCAGTGATGAGGACAGTTTTCCCATCCAGCCTCTCCTCGGATGACCAGCGGTGACAGCACACACTCCTGGAGACAAAAACTCAGAAGTGAGGAAGCATTCCTGTCGTGCTGTCGTTTCCAAGTGCGCATAATGACCCCAAGTTTACTTCAGATTCAGATAATTGCAGGACTAAATGCAATTCACGGATATTACTTTATTACTTCACAGCAAGTAACTACTGCATGTATTAACTTTTATTTAAACAGACCTGTTGATGGATCTCAGGGGCCCCTGGGCGTATTTTTGTTTTATACTAGACATAACAACGATGATTATATGAATGATTATAGTCCAACAATAATGCCAAATCTGGGAGCCCCTTGTAGCTTAATCTTCTTAAAATGTCATACATTCTTGTTGCAAATGCAGCCAGCGGTCTATAAAGGCTGATTTATGCTTCCGCGTTACACCAACGCAAAGCCTACGGCGCGCGTCGCCGCGTAACCTACGGCGTAGGGTCTGCGTCGATTTAACGCGGACCCATAATTCAGGCTTAACTTGTAACCTTTCAGTAACGTTTCACTCCTACCTGCAGTGCATGTTTCCGGGAGAGCAACTGGTTTCCACTTGTGGGCCGGTGAGCGTCAGGAACGGCACCTCGCAACTCCTCCAGTCCTCTCCTCCACTTCATCAGCGGGGCCGTCATCCTCCTCCCTCCCCGCGGCCGCCGCTCCGCCAATCAGCAGCGAGCTGCCGCAACATTGATTCCCAACTTCCAGAGTGGAGAGGAGAGCAGCAGGCGGCCCCCCCGCCGCGCCCCCTGCTGTCTGAGGACCCAGCATCCCCGAGACACACAAATGTCACGCATTCTGCTCTCAGATGGAGGGACTGGTCGTTATTCAGCAGATAGGAGCATCATCATAGGGGGTGGGGGGGCAGTTAAAACACCAGCTTTGAGCAAGAATCTCAGGAATGTCTCATTTATTATGATAGATAGATAGATAGATAGATAGATAGATAGATAGATAGATAGATAGATAGATAGATAGATAGATAGATAGATAGATAGATAGATAGATAGATAGATAGATAGATAGATAGATAGATAGATAGATAGATAGATAGATAGATAGATAGATAGATAGATAGATAGATAGATAGATAGATAGATAGATAGATAGATAGATGGTGCCTGATGGACACAAAGAAACAAAACCGTGGAAGCCAGAACGATCCTCTTGAAATCTTTAATACTGATTTACAGTTTAGAAGTTGATTATTTTATAACTGTTAGTCTAAGAGATGTAATTTGAGGGATATATGGCCAAGTTCAATAGTTACCACAGTACGTTTACATGCAGCAGGGTTACTGATCGTATAAGACATCGTTCAGACTTTTAAACTGCATGTAAACACCTGAACCCGATCCAGTTCGGACCTATGTCGGACATTTAGTAATCGGGTTGGAGCACCTAGATAACCCATTCGCAATCGGGTTGTTAACGCCATGTATACGGGGACATCGGATATTGCAGTCTGCGCATGCTGGAGAATTTACTCTGGGGGGGGGTTCACTCTGGCCAGTTATCTGATCTCTGAACAGCATGTATACTCAGACAAGTGATCCGATCTTCTGCATGTCGTTATCTGATACGATCAGAAATCCGATCTCTTTGCTGCATGTAAACGTACTGACCATTTATAGCAAGTGAAGCCTGATGTGGTCTTCTCTCTGATTACCTTCTCAAAGGTGTTCCACAAGGATCTATATTGGGTCCAGTGCTTTTTAATGTTAATATTGCACACAGGTCACTGGTCCCTCTAGATACATCTATACACATGATGACACTATGATTTATACATCTAGTCCCTTCCCGACTACTGTATTGTCTTCACTGAAAGCTACTTTCAACAATGTCTCCGGTGCCTTTTCTAGTCATCATTTAGATGTAATTACAAACAGAAAATGTTTTTTAATATAAATCTACCAGGGGTTATGTGTTCCTGTAAAATGTCTTCCTTGGATGACTCTGAGTTTGATCATGTCAAAAGCTATGAGCACCTCCATGTCTTGACAGCACATTATTTTGGAGCACGTAAACATTTTGCTCACAAAGGTCAAATCTCAAATAGTGTTTCTTTACTGTGATAAATCCTTGTTAATACATTCTGGAAAACAACTTTTGGTTGAAATGACCATGTCCCATATTTTGATTTTGGTGATGTAATCTACAGAGCTGCCTCAAAAATCCCTCCTTCACCAATTGAATGTTATTTGCCATACTGCAATCAGCTTCGTGACTGTGGCTCCATCTGGCTGAATTTCCTGAGAAGGTCATGAACCCCCGGATGTGCATTTCCTATGTCAGAAGACGCTTGAACACATTTAACTCAGCTAAGAATGTCTGGGTTGTGTCTGCACCAGAATCCTCAAGTGTCTTTGGCACCTCATGAGCTACCAGACATTTAAATAAGCTGGAATTTAGCATATGTCAACTTCAAGATGAAATTGCCAGAAAGCAAATGGGGACTTGCTGTTGTCTTTGGGAACCGCTCAACCTCTCATCTGTGCCTACTACAAATGAGCAGTATAATATTCTCTGCTAACTGAAAAAAAGGCTATGCTTGTGTAACTTTAACGTCTTGTCATGGATTCTCCCAAAAAGTCATGGCAGACATCTTGAGAAATCAGTTTCAGGTTCTCCGTGACAATTCCCGTACCTCGTCAAAAACCAATCAAATGGTTGTCAAAAAGAACAAACTCTGTTATCGCATGACTACAATAAATCAGCTTGATAAGCGTTGAAAAAGGCACTCCCAATCTAGACTTCTCCAGAAAACTTAAAAAATACACAGAAAGATGCAAAGCGACTTTAGAGACATGTAAAAAGTTTAAAACAACTACAGCAACAGTAAATACCTGGAAGAGATGCTTAATGACAGAAACCCAAAACAACTACAGCAACGACAATATGACAAAAATAACTAAAACACCAACATACAACTACTAGAAAGTGTACTATGACTAAAAAAGATACTAAATTGTGATAAAAGGGAAAAGAAATGATTCATAATGCTGAAAACAATTGAAATGAATAAATAATTAACCACAATTAAACAAACAAGAGCAGGTGGTGAGCTTTTTATTGCAAGCAGCTATCGTTATGTCTTTTAGCTGCACATTTAAGTATCAGCCTTCTTACACTTTCCAATTCCACCGAACAATAACTGTCATCTAATTTTAGGCCTGGATCAGCATGTCTCTTGTCTGCCTACACAGTATCTGTCTATCACACGCATGACATTCAGTAAAACTAGGAAGCTTCAGCATAAAGCAGCATCTCTGAAGCGGCCTGTCTGTTGCTGCACAGCATGCAGGAGAGTTGTTCATCTCCAGCGGATGCCGAGCATGTGGCAGCTCACAGCCCACAGCTTCAACGCAGTGCCGTCATCCTGGCCTGCTCTGCAGCTGTCTGCACTGGCACAGTCCCTGTACAGAGAGGGAAAACAAGGGAATGACACGATAGACGAGAAGGTGTCACATCCTTTTATGAAGCAATCAAATTCCTCTACGATATGATATTAAAACTGTCCACAGCCAAAGTCTAAGCATGCAGGAGATGTTTATGGTGTAGTTTCGAAGAATACATTGAGAACAACTACATACGCTATCATTACTATCAATACTATCAATACTGCATATTGTCAAGGGAGACATTATTTTGTTGGGCGTTATATTGCTTGTGTCTGATTTTATTACGTAAGAGGCCTGGTTTGACTAGTTTTCACTTTCGCCACCAAAAATAAGAAAATTGTCCCAATTATATTTCAAACTGACCTATAAAATCCTCCGGTGACCATTTGGCTGTCGGGAGTGACGACACAGTAGATGTTGGTGTAAGCTCCCTCTGCAGGGGTCCTGATCATGAAAGACAAAATCTTGATTATGTCCACAAGAGGGCGCCTTAAATGTCTTGTAATTTCAGTGTTCACCATGCCGGGGTCCACTGAGAAAGCCGTCACACCAAGAGCTGGGTAGGAAAATGATACAGAGAGATTAGATACAGAGATGGCCGTCAGGTGGATGGATTTGGAAATCCTCTTTTCACATTGACAAGAAAAAGGAAAAACCTTGATAACTTTCACAATGTCTCAAATCAATGCATGTTTTAATAGAAAAAGCATAAGAACCCAAAGAAGCCCTAAAACATGTGTTGTGGTTATTGTTTTTTTTAAACTGGTCAGATTAAAAGTAAAACTGACAAACAGTATGTTATTGGCGGAGGGATGGTTGTATTTTCCATAAAATTGTTTGTACTTGCTCTGTCTGTAGCCCAGAGCGATTGCGGTTGAGGCATGAGACTCTCACATTGGCAAGAGATGCAGATCGTTTTTTAATGCTCAAGCAGAGAGAAAGAGAGGCACAGAGAGATGCATACAGTCAAAAACATATTGTTAGTCCTGCTGTCTCCTGGCCACACACCCTACCCTCTGTCCTTTTAGCCAGCTCTCGAGTGAACAGCACATTAGCCAGCTTGCTCTGGGCATAGGCCTTGACAGGGTGGTAGTTTTTATCCCCGTTCAGGTCATCAAACTGGATCTTGCCCATGGCGTGAGCTGCTGATGACACATTGATAACCCGGGATGGCGCCGAGTGCTTTAGCAAGTCCAGCAGCAGAAAAGTCAAGAAGAAATGGCCTGAGGAGGAATGAAAACAGTGGAAGTGGTGCAGAAGACGGTGAAAATTCGTCATGGGATAAGGAAATAAAAGCTGCATTCTTCCACACAATGAAATGCAACATCACTGTCATTGACTGAGAACACAAACAAGCTCTCCTCTCTCTTTTTTTCTTAACACTTTCAGCTCCTACCCAAGTGATTGACTCCAAATTGCATTTCAAATTCATCCACAGTCCTGGCATGAGGACACATAGCCACACCTGCATTGTTGATCAGGTAGTGAAGATACTTCTCCGCTGGAAGACAGAATATTGTCATGGATATTACAGTTTTTATGGGACATGCACAACTATGTGTGTGAAAGAGAGAAGAAGAGAGAGAGAGAGAGAGCCTTACTGTTGTAAACGTTTTCAGCAAACAGGCATATCGATTTGGTGTTAGCCAGATCCAGTTGCTTGACAACTACCTTCCCTCCCTCCAACTCCCGCATGATTTCAGAAGCAGCTTGTTCTCCTTTTGCCGTGTCTCTGCACGCCAAAATCACCCGGGCACCTGAACACAAGGGAGACTCATTCTTCCACATGGCAAAGGGGTTTGCATGTACATGCATGCTGAAATCTGAATCAGGTTTTCTTGGTTTAAACCGGTATTGTCCTTTTTTCTTATGAATGAGGTTATTTCATTAATTAAGCTTTAAATATTTCCCATATAGGTACTCTGAGAAATGAAAGACAAGAATGTGGTCTTTAGATATATAGCTGTGCTTGCTTGCCTCTTGCAGCAAGGTCTTTGGCTGTTTCTTTGCCTATTCCAGTGTTGCCTCCTGTTACTACAGCCGTCTTCCCGTCCAGCCGCACATCCGAAGAACACTTGCGGATGAACAGAGACCTGACGAATCAGATATGAGAATTTTGAAAGATCATTGAAGAAAATGGCTTAGAAAGAAAAATCAAAAATGGAAAAATCGCATTCCAACCTAGAAAAACACTTAATTGACAAGATTTATCTTCCCATATGTTTTTTTCTGCTGTGGATTTGATCAAAACAGCTTACCTGATAGCTTGCATCTCTGGAGTTTGTAGCAAAAAGGCCAAATCTCTCCCAAAGTTTTTCACTGATGTTGCTTCAAGAGTCAAGTCCAGCGATATGGTGGAGAGGAGAGGTGCAACTTGGGAAAGTTAGGGAACAACCACTTTGTTTTCCCCCTTTAAATAGCTTAAAGTTCTTAAGCAATCGTCATTAAACACAAACACTCTTCTGTTCAAAGTCGGTTAATGCAACTAATCAATTCCAGCTGAATTTCAGATTGGGAATCTGATGAGCAGTCACATGATGAGGGATGGCATACATCCTTTCAATGAGACTAACTGAGAAGGGTTTTTGTATCTTGTTCCAGTCCACAGACTACAAGTTCAGAGCCAGCAAACTAAAAGTTTGACAAAAAAGTATTGTGATGTAACACAGCTCTTTCCCTTCATAACCTGCTGTGAAATTACCACTACATGTGTCCACGATGTTGATTAATTGATTAAAGAAATACATAAAAAGCTATTCTAGCTGTGACAGATCAGGGTTGTTGTTGTTGTTCCTGAAGTCTTACAGGAACATGAGCACCTTAAAGTAACACAATTGTCCAGGTGTTGTCAAGTCAAGTAAATTTGCCCCCAAGTTTGAGAATTAATCTCGAGCGATCATTCACATTTACTCCGTAAGACTATCAAAGCACCTGAGAGTAAAATCATTATCTGTGATGTAACCAGAACTTGAGTCACCCAATTGATCGTATCTGTCTACCGTGTTCTGCAAGGCTGCAGGTGAAATTCAAAACCTGCTTCCACAGGTGAGACGACTATAATTTCAGCATTTCATCAATGTGGATTTTTTGGTGCTTTCCGGGCTGCACTATCCTGTTCACTGAACATGCTAGACTGCGGTTCCATTAGCTGATTGGGGTGAGGGTGCCCGTTAATTCAGCCCCTAAACGTGCAAGATTACTCAAGAGTGACTACCTCCTCCTTCAGAGACTCTTTAATGCCTTTTAAACTGTTATAAATAGAAATTTAAATAGTGTTTGTAAGTATTTGGCAGCTACTGTATACATATTTAGAAACATCTTAGGCTGTCAGACCTTTTACCATATTGATTCAGTCCCCAGAAGCATCAAAACCAATGCAAAAAAAAATATATATATTAATGTACGAGTTGTTGAATGATCTAAGGGAAGAACACTGTTCAGTGAGGATGGTGGGCGTTTCTTTGAGTAATCTGTAGTGCCGGTCTAATGGGAACAGTTCAAATGAAGAGTTCACTGTTTCTTTTCATGGTATTAGTTCAGGAGAGGTAGCAGCTGTTACTAATATCCTCCAGGGAGAGAAAAGAGCAGCCAAATAATTTTTGTGTTTTGTTGATCTGGAGGGTCTTTTTGTCTGCTGCTAATGGCTGATATATGCGGTATGTCCTGATGCCTTGTCTGGTGGACCTTTAGAAGGCCACCAACAGCTTTCCTCCATCTGTCCATCTTCTTCCACTTAGTCAGTTACCACTTATCCAGGGTCAGGTTGCAAGGGGAAAATTCTAAGCAGAGAAGCCCAGACTTTCCTCTTCCCATCCACTTGGGCTCATCTAGGGAGATCCCAAGGAGTTCCCAAGCCAGGATACATAGTCCCTCCAGCATGTTCTGAGTCTTCCCCGGGGTCTCCTCCCAGTGGGACGTGCTTAGAAAACCTGGTCTGTCAGGCGTCCAGGAGGCCTCCTAACCAGATTCCTGACCCACCTCATCTGGCTCCTCTCCACTCGGAAGAGCAGCAGCTCTACTCTGAGCCCCTCCCGGATGACCGAGCTTCTCACCCTATGATTAAGGGAGAACCCAGACACCCTGCGGAGGAAAGTCATTTCGGCCATTTGTATCCATGATCTCGGTCCCTACCCACAGGCCATGACCATAGGTGTGGGTGGGAACGCATAATGACAGGAAATGAGAGTTTCGACCTTTAGCTCAATTCCTTCTTAACTATGACAGACCGATGCAGTGTCAACAACGCTGCTTACGCCACACCGATCTGCCTGTCAACTTCCCACTCCATTCTTCCCTCACTCGCAAACAAGACTCTGAGATACTTGAACTCTTCATTTTGGGGAAGGAACTGATGTCCAAACCAAAGAGTCCACCCACTCCACCCTTTTCCTACTGAGGATCATGGTCTCAGATTTGGAGGTGAGTCTCATCCTGCCCACTTTACATTTGGCTGCAAAACTCTCCAGTGAGAGTTACAGGTCATTGCCTGATGAAGCCAACAGAACCATATCATCTGCAAAAAGCAGATGATTTCATAAGTCACCAAACTGGACCCCCTCCAACCCTCAGCTGTGCCTAGAAATTCTGTCCCAGAAAAAAATGAACATAATCTGTGACAAAGGGCAGCCATGGCAGATTCCAACCCTCATGAGGAACTAATCTGACTTGCTGTTGGCAGTGCAGACCAAACCCTGACACTGGATGTATTGGGACCGGACAGCCCGTATAAGGTTGTGGCACCTCATATTCCTGGAGTATTCCTGACCGGAGTCCTGGAGGGACACAGTTGAATGTCCTACAAAACACATGTAGACTACCTGGGAAAACCTTCATGCACCCTCCAAAACTCTACTGGGGGTGTGGAGGTGGTCCACAGTTCCAGAGCCAGGACAAAAACCCCACTGCTCCAGCAGCTTTTTCAGTCATTTAGTTTTTTTTAATGAATATTCTCAGAAAATTGTAAGTAACTGTATGTATAAGTAACTTTTATGATTGTTTGGCTCTAATGGTTTTTGTTGAAAGTGTTCAGACAAGAAATGGGGTCAGAGAGGAGCGAAGACACATAGCAGGACTTGAACCGGGACGGGACACACACGGACTGTAGCATCTGTATATCTGGCCCCTCGGTCTTTCAGAATATCACCAATGTAAATATTGAATTGCAGAATCACTTACAGCCCACTCCAAATAGTTTTTAAAGTTGGATGCTGATTGTTTTGCTCAACCATTTACATATCTTTTTAATCTTTCTTTGTTTACAGATGAGAACTCCATCCAAGTCTTCTTTTATTTCTCTGTTGTTCAAATAAGGCGATCCTTCAGACTTCATAACCTTAGACCAACCTCCAAACTATATATTCTGTTCAGGATTGTTAAATCTCTTGTGGTTTAGCAATTGAAATAATATGTATATGTTACTATGAAGATTTCAAGCATTAAATTATATTATTGAATCTTTTTCAAGAAGTAACTTTGTGCTGCTCTTTTTACTGATTCATCAAAACCTTTTGATTCTGCTATGGATTTTGCTGAGGAGACTCTTTCTGTTCCCCAGGGATCCATTGCGGGGCCTCTTTTAATTATGTTTGGCAACATGACAAATCTTTTGAATCGTAACAAAACAAAACCAATTCTTCAATGCAAAAAAAAATAAGGCCGACAAACTTCCAAATGGTATCATGCATAGGCTGCTTCTATTTTTAAATTTCATGCCTTCTGTGTTTAGATAAGTATCAAGGGTCCCAGAAAAGTATCGTCTGGATTGGCACTGCTGTTTACAAATGGCTCTGAATTTGGTATGTAAAGACTGAAAAATTGTTGTTTTTCCATAAGTGGGATCTGAAACCTTTTAAAAATCACTCCTGAATTATAATGTGTAGTTATTTAAGTGATAATACTATTCTAAGGAGTTTCTACAATAAATATCACAACAAATACATTTTGTAAATATATTATCCCACATTGCTTTATTCAACAGTTGTTGGTTTGTTTATCTTAACATGAACTTTCCTCTAGGGGGTAGACTACAGCAACTAGCAACGTTTTAACACGTCCTATGTATCTTCAGCCTGTTTTGTCACACATTAAAAGCTAAAAAAAGCTGAAATCATTTAACTCTGCAGTCAGATTGTGTGTTGGCTAGCCAGCCATTTCTCATGTAAACCATATGAAAGCTAGTCATAACTTCCTGTTTTCACAAACAACCATAAAATAAGCTGAGATGAGACACACACGTACACACATGCACACACACAAGACACACACATATAAACACACTCCTGCTGACCCAAACCAGGCCTAAATGAGCACTGCCAGTTCCTCTCATGTGGTCTCTCTGTGACGCTAGCTGGTCTGACTGCTGGTGCAGTTTCTCCTCACAGCTGCTCGCCATCCCCTGGCCTGATGAAAGGCTGTCTGTCTGTCAACAACTGGGAAAAAGACAGAGAGGCCTTGCCACATATGTAATTAGCATTGCTTCACAGAGATTATAGATCATCACGAGAGAACGACTCTTTCATTGTAATTTGTCCATCTCAAAATAGTAAAGTTGACAGAGAGAAACCACACGGTACAGGACGCCAGCTGCGCATGAAAGAATCAAATACAAAATGTATTTATTGCAATCAAAATAGTCTTTCATTTATTCATTGCAACAGGTTTCATTGATATGTACATGATTTTTGAAGAGCTGCATAGACATGGAAGGTTGTGATTGTAAAAGAACACGTGCGTGTCGCCTCCTTTAACACATCCACACCATATATACTGTTTATATATATATATAAAATGAAAGAATATTCATTTCTCTTTCAAAAATGCATTATGCTTCTTTGAAATATATACAAACATTGATCACATATGCAACTTCTGAAATTATACGTTAAAAATTTACTTAGCAAATTTATTTAAAACAATTACAAACATTTTACTTTTCTTCATCAAAGCTTGTACATTAAAATATAATGAAACAACACAAACCAGTAATAAAATAGCTTATCAAATGCATAGCATTTTTTTTCTCTTAAACCCAGACTGCACTTGTGGTGCAATAAGAAAAAGGATAAACAAAGTCTACACACAAGCTAAACAGGCCTCATACCAAAACTGTATGTGTCCCATTAATGTAAAATAGCTTCTGTTAGATCCTGACACCAGAAAAATAAAACATTTACTCAGTGAAACTTTTACATTTCGTCACCACTTTTGTACAAACTTTGATTCCATCCAGCCAGAACGTATTATCTCAAGTAAATTGAATTTTCTTCCATCAAAAATGTAAGTTTATTTCAACATGGTAAAAGTCTTAAAGTCATCCAGATGTCAAATTTAGAAACGAGGAGTGCATAGCCTCAAACATGGGTTCTTAAGTGATCAGATATGAGGAATTAAATACGTAGGCGCTCTATGGATCAAGATCCAGTTGAAATTGCCACACACCATTAAAGATATTATGTTTTTCCAATTGGAACTCTCGTTCCACATCCAATTCCCAACAAAATTCCCCATCTTTGCATGGAAAGAAGGGAATTTCCGTTTGAAAAGGTGCAGCTTTCCACTGGAAATAAATGTCAGGAAAGATTCAGTCACTAATGCATGAAAGGAAACAAGTAACAGAGAAGGCTGTGAATTCTGGAGACATATTTTTTTCCCTTTTCTTAATTTTGTATGGAAAACTGAAATGGTGTGACAAATTGCATTTTAAGTACTGATATAACTTTACTGAAAGCCGCTAAGGTGACGTACTCAACACAGACCATCAGAATTCAGCTGTACAAGGTCCAACTGATGGCTATGGAGATGATTGCTGTCCTGACAGCCACTAGTCCCTTTTTATTTTCCCACTAGCTGCTCTTCCATCACTTCCTGGACTGGCAACGTCTCTTCTGCCAAGGTGCTGTGGGAAATGGAGTTCCCTTGTGATCGCAGGCTGTTCTGGAAAAAAGGTGCCGTCTCACTGGCCTCTTCCTGGACGGGGCTCCCAAAAGCATCGCCCTGCATCCCCTCGTCGCTGTCGTGGGACATCTGGCTGACGTAGACAACGATAACATCGCTGCTGAAGTTCATTACTTGTCCACTAGAGATGAAGGTAGTGTTGTGGTTCCCAGACACCAGGCCTGAAGGAAAACAGAGAGGATCATGAGCAGAAGAACGTGCCTGTAGGCAGAGGCTGATAGGAGGAACAGAAACAGGGTTTGAAACAAGTACCGGTTGTAGGAAAAATTCCAAATAATTCTGAAAACTACGCCCATGAAATAAGACCTCATATGGACATGGGAGGAAATACAGATACGCCGTTGTTACGGAAAACTTCCACTTCTCCCTAAGCACAGGCCAATAGAGTTTCCCCTGTTGATGACGAAAGTAGAGACAGAATAAAATCTTGGCCAACCTTGGGTGACTAATGGACAGTGGGTGCAATGACAATGCAGGACGGCCACAGACAGACCGCAGCTACACTGTCCACCATATCATTTCCTTCCAGCCACACTGGTTTGTCCGGAACTTTATAGCATGAGAAACTTAAGACTTATGGAGACAAGCAATTGTGTTTTTGGTGTTTTACACGTGACATTGTGACATTTTGCTGCTACTCCGCCGGTCTTCCAACCAATAACCTCTAAAATACGAGTTCTCTGGCTAAAAAAAATCTGCGAAATCTCGTGTCTTAGCGAAAAATAAGAATCGTGATTCTTATTTTCTACGCATTAAGTCAGAAATTAGAAAAAATTGTTAATAAGCTTTACACTTGAGGAAACACCAGCGTAAATGTTAGTTAAAATATTATCCAAAGACTGCTGGTTTCTGAGACTACTGTGGGGGCTGGGGTGGGGGGGGCAGGGGCGTGCCATCATCTACAGTTGAAACAAGTTGAGCAATTTAAGCGTAAAGCTGCTGACCTTGCAAATTGTGGCACGTTACTAAACTCCAAATGGGCAGAAAAAATTGCTCGTCCAACCGTTTCATCCTAAGATTTATGCGTGGACAGTTGAGTCGACAAGGAAGGGCTGCGTTTTAAATACAGACACTTGCCTCAGAGTACATAATCATAATCCATGCAAAAACTATAGCAGATACATAAGTACAAGAGATAACCTCACACACACATCTTTAAGTATGTTGTAGACATGAATACAAATCAGACACATTATGTTTTATTTTTCAAGAGGAGTGTGGTAATGCATGTTATGTTTTTTATTCCTTAAATGAAAGAACCTGTATTACTACTAATGGAGAGCTCAGCCCTACTATCACAGAGTTAAATCAACCTATTGATGGCAATAGGTTTGAATTTTCATTAGTGACCAAAACGGTGTAAATCAAAGTAGTGTTAATTAGAAAATATTATATGTCTGCAGCATAATAGTCATTAACCTAGTTCTGATATTGCCAGTAGCAACAAATCCATTGTAACCATCTTATGGGACTCAAATAAGTCACTCCAGTTTAGGGACAGTGAAAATAGAGAGCCTAGAAACAAATCAATGTAATTCTAACTTTGTGTGTGTACAAAAAGTGTATTAAAGAGGACTGTTTGTACAAGGCGATTACTGATAATGTTTAATGTTCTGTCAATAGAGGCAAAAAAAATGTACCTCTGCTTCCAAATCTTGCTTATTTTGTCAAAAATATAGACGTACTAATCCAATTCTATGACAGCAGAAGCCATTAACTCTCCTCCTTTTGCATCTGCTGATAGTACTTAACGCAATGTTGGTAATCAACCCGTACAGGATTATGACACTGTAGCAGCAAACTGGAACTGAACAAACACTCCTTTTTATACACTTTTGTATACTAACAAACATTTAACTAAAGTTACAATAATGGACCTAGCATTGACCTACTTCAAGCTTGGATAGGACATTTCAACCCAGAGGTATTGCCAGACTTTCTTACTTTTGCAAAAACGTTTATATATTTTTTTCATGTTTTGCATGGCTGCTAAAGTCACCAGTGATGGTAATTTGCTCATTAAAGGGTGATGATTCAGGGCCCTTGGTAGTAAAAGTCAGTGCTCATATATTATTCCCTGTGATTTAAGTCAAACTGGGAGTTAAACTTTGTATGTTGTTGCAATTCATTTCACCACATTAAGCCTCTGGTTCCTATTTTAATCCCACCCTCTGTCTGACTTTCCAGCCGACAGAACAGGCCGACCCTCCATGACTCACTGCTCATGTCTCGTCTGTTCACACATACGTGCCTGTGCGCATACGCACACAAACACAAACACACACACACACACACACACAGCCGCAGTAAAAGTAAGCAAACACATTGTAGTGGACATGTTTACACCTACACACAGACACACCAACACAGACACTCACTGAAAATCACACAAAGCCCTATAAATTTGGAAAAAAATAGGCAAACACCATCACATCCTCAAAGAAAGTATGTTTCTGTGTTCTCCGTAGCAGGGCCCTTCCCGGAATACCAGTCCACAAGGTCTCGCTAGCAAATATGTCATTTCACCACAGCTTTGAAAACAAAGCTCATTGGAATCCGTTTGACTTCTTTTGTTTATCCTTTCTTAATCCCGCTCTGATTTTTCTGGATACCCAACAACTTCAGCGTTTCACTTCTCTGAAAGGGATTGAGTTGAACTGTAGCAGAACACCTCTGCTGATCGCTGTCCAAGAAAACCACACTCGGACCCAGTTTTCCAAAAATCTTTAGCCTTTCTCACAGAAAGCTGCCAGTTTCAGTGGGAAGACAAGACGGGAGTCATTAGTGCTGTTCAGATCCTCCTGATCACACGAGGCAAAAGATGAACCTGATGTGCTCCAGCGGTCAGCTTCTGTGTAGGAACTCTGCCCGCCTGGAGGATAATAAGCACTTCGGTTGGAGAGGCAAAACCTCTGACCCCTGCTTAACTTTTAAAGAAACAGCATGTGCTGGAAGGGCGTTCAATCAGTGGCATGATGGGAAATCTAAGCCGGCAAGTATAATTAAAATACCCAGTAATAAGTGAGAGTCAAAAAAAGCCTTCACAGGATGGTTTGTGTGTGTTTTTGTTGGGAGAGAAAGCTTATAAAAGTATTACTCAAGTTGTGCACATCTTGTTTCAATTAAAGTTGTGGTCACTTTGCGCAACCCTAAGGAACTCTGGGTAAACAGGAGCTTTGTGCTGTAGATGGCATAGTTCACGCTGAAACACACACACACACACACACACACACACACACACACACACACACACACACACACACACACACACACACACACACACACACACACACACACACACACTGAGCAATATTTATTCAAGTGTGGTTCTGGTGGTTCACAAATGCATCAAACACATATCTTTTTCTTGCGCTCTGTGTGGTCCCAAGAGTTCAGTGTCCAGATATCAATGCTCGCTTTAATAAAACATATTTCTTGGAAATAATCCCGCAGACCTCAGATTGTTGTGCTGAAACCAATCCTCTGTCATGTATTCGGCACGTTCACCTGCTTTCATAATGAACCGTCACCACTCAGTTCTCGGGGTACATTATGTAAATACTCTTCCCGCAGGTTTTTCTCTTTGGCATCACATGAAGGCCGTTGTGAGAAAAACACAAGTCCAAACATGTGACAGGAAAACTTTCCATTAAAACCAATCTATATTTCATTGTGTCATTGGTGCTGGCCGGGCCCATCTACTCTGCAGAAGGAAGTGAATGGAGTCATGCGTGGGTATGACCCTGCAGAACGGCCCAGCAGACAAACACACCCATGGTCTCCGAGTTGTTGTAATGAACCATTATCCACAATACATTCTTTTATATTTTTATATAAAGAATGTATATTTTATATTTATATTTTTAGCCGGGGGACTGCCAATGGAAACTAGCTCTGTAGTTAAAATTGGGTGCATTTGCATTTTTAATTCTAAATGTATATGAATGTACACTGTCCCTTCCCAAATAAACGGAATTGAATTGAATTGAATACAAACCATTTTGGCTGTAGTTTACCAAAAAAAGACAGAAAATATACCATGATAAAGTTTTATTATAATGTTAATTCTTAGTTATTTCATATTTAGTTCTAAAATATTACAGAAATTCATTTCATTGACTTTGGAAATGGCCCTTCTGCATAGATGAGCTGAGATTGGTGAGGTGGGACCTACCTGAGGTGGGTGTTGGCTCTGCCAGTTGACTGTGCAGGCTCTCTGGTTGGCACTCCAGTTCTGACTCTCCCAAAGGGAGCTTGTTCTCCCTTCTATCCTCCCAGGTAATTCCCTGGCCTCGCTCCGGGCTCGAGGCCTCAGGGGGCTTGTCCAGGTAGAGATGACCCACCGACAGGGAAGTCATCAGGGGGCTGACCGAAGTCAGGGGGGAGGTTGTGCGAGTGTCTGTCAAGGGGGAGTCTGTGCTCGTCAGTCTATGTAATCCCTCCTGTTTCACCGGGGATCTGTCAGTCCCGTCCGAGCTGAGCTGCAGCTTCACCTGTGCCTGGGACAGTGGCAGGCAGAAGTCGGAGGAAGGACTGATGGGAGGGACGACAGAGGAGGGGTGGACGAGAGGAGAAGAGAGAGACACAAGCGATGCGGCGTATGTCTCAGTCGTAGACAGACCCATGTTTTCTTGACTTCCAGCTCTTTTACTGTCACTCTTGTCCTCTCTCCCGGTCTCGTCTCCATCCTTCTGTCCTTCTAGACCACCACATGAACAGGTTCCTGACATCCCTGAGCTCACTGCCTGTGTGCAATCTTCATTTTCCCCTACTTCCAGGGGCTCGTGGATGGGAATGACACACATGCAAGAGCCTGCCAGTAGCGGAGAGACACTGAAAAGCTCTTCTTCTGACACCTCCTGTGGCTCTCCAGATCCTTCACTCTGATCCTCTGTCGCTGTTCGTCCCTGAACCCTTCCTTTGTCTGTCATCTCCTCTGTGAAGGGGAAGGTGTTTGAGGGCTCATTTTCAGGACTGCAGGGTGTTTGACAGATGAGTTTTGTTATCTCACACGGTGAACCTCTGAGGCCTCCAGGGCCTCCTCCAATCCCTCCTCCTGCAGCTCCACTTGGGTAAAGAGGGGCCAAAGTCTCCTAGAAGGATAGAAACAATGAAAGAAAACGTTGGAAACCACAACTATTACAGTCATCCGATGGGTTTTTTTTGCATGTAAAAACATGATAAAAATCAATCATAGTAGGTCTTAGTATTTAGCAAATCCAACCTCAGATGAACTACCGCACCTTACTTTATTTCACTGTGCCATTATTTATTTAACCAAAAGTTGAGCCAAAAAAAGAAAGAAAAACAAATGGGCAAGCCATTTAGGCAATTTTATGTTCTGGAGCACTCAGTACGTTAACACAACGCCAAGAGGGAGTGATATAAGCAAGGGTCTCAGAAAAGCAATTGTTGCTGCATACCAATCTAGAAAAGGTTAGAAAGCCTTTTTCAAACAATGACACATGGAGAAACATAATCTACATTGTAATTCACAGTGCTCAAGACAGTTGCCAATCTTCTCAGTAGAGGACATCCCAGTAAATCTACCACACTGTATCAGACTGTGCAATGCTGGGAGAGATATGAAAAGAAAAAGGCACATCTAAGGCCCCTCATGCCCTACAGAGCTTATTGAGCACAATACATGTCAAAGTCTTTGAAAAGAACAATAAAAACTGTATTAAAAAAAAACTTCCTGTCAAGCATGGCAGCGGAGGGGGATGATTTTGGATTATGTTGCAGCCAACAGACTCCTCCCTACTACAGAGACAGGAATGATGGCATTTGTCTGATAACTGAAGCTCGGTTGAAACTGGGTCATTTAACAAGAATAGCAGGAAAATATGAATGACTATAAAGTGCTGTACATAAGTGAATGCCTAAAGACCTCAATGAACAGGCTTCAGCCCGCATTTGTAAATCAGAACCTGTTGCTTGCTTGATGAACTAAAGGTTTAATAAAATAATAATAATAAAAGCTGAAGGAAGGAATGGGACAAAATTCCTCAACAGGATTGTGAGAGAGATGTGAGCACTTATCACTGCCACCGTGGATCTACAAGCTATTGAGTCATGGAGATACTTAGTGTTGCCCATGTGATTTTTTATTTTTAGGCTTCATTCTTGTTCAATTCTTTTAATCTATTCTTTGCATGCATAAAAGCCCTTCTTTGAACTTCCCACTGCACATACTTGCGCCAAATCTCTGTAAATGAGTAAACTCTTCCATTCATGTTTTTTCTGCACTGTGGATGTGAGGAAATGATATTTTAATCATCTGTATGTCTTAGTACGGAAGTATATGGCAGGATTGACAATAAAACTGACATGGAATCAAATAATGGGACAGTGAAGAGTCATATATTTGTCTGAGCTTGTACTTTTCTGATAGACACAATACTATCAGATGATGCCTATCATATCTTTACACACAAAAAAGACAGGACTGAAAAAAAAACTGCCAACTTTTGCCCATCACTGAATTAGCTGTAAGAAGGGTTCTCCACATTTATACCGTACTGTATCTGCCTGGAATAAATGGAGTCCCCTGTATTTCTTTATGTTTTGAACTGACATTTCCCAGTACCTGCTGTATCCTGGTCCTCTTCAGATTCTGCACACAGGATCGCAGATTAACTACCAAAATAAACAACATTGTGTAAATACAGGGAATACATTTGCTTGTGCAGCTAAATACATGCAAATTTTCAACCAGTTGCATGTTGATGGTTTATAAGCCTGACAGCGTGGCACTTTATTAGTTGTGGATAATTTTCTTGGATTTTTTTTTCTTTTGACATAGATTTGTAAAACATCTGTCCGTGTTACCGATTTGATAATAATATTGTGACACAAAGATTTTTTTTCCATAATATTGCATTACAGTATAATAAACAGTGTCAAATGAGAACAATAATGAGAACACACTGAGAGGAGGAGCTGACTGCGGGTGCAAGAGATCGACCTACCAGAGAGCAGCTTCAGCTTGTCCTTGTAGCAGAAGAGCAGCAGAATGAGGAGACACAGGACAGTAATGACTGAAAGCACTGAAACTATAACCCAGGGGGCCGTACCTGTAAAATAAACACTTCATTAATGTCCCCCAAATATTTAAAATGTCATACACGCCATAGAGTTACTGTTTATGGTGAGTCAAGAGTGTTGACTCATTGATTTTCTGTGACATTTAAGCTTTGCTTTGCCGTTAATCAGATTTGAGTAGTTGCTCAACATGTATTGACATGAGTTAGTTCATGACTGCCTGCAACGAGCGTGTCCAAGTCTTACCAGAGAAAATCACTCCACACTTGGCATCTGCCCGGGCGCTGCCTGGCTGCAATTCATTCCTTCCCTCGGCGTTACAACTGGGAAACGAAATCAAATAACAGTTAGGAGGAATATTTGTACAAGAACATGTACCACTTTTTTTTCTTTTAAATGTCTGTGCGGTCTGATACAACAATGACAGAAACAAAGAAGAATGTATTGAGAGTAAAGGTGATATTGTTTTTCCTCTCCATCGTCATGGCCATCATTACAGCCGGCTGTGGTCCAGCCAGGTTCCAGTGGAGGTGGTGAACATATTACTCATGATAGCTGAACGAGGGAGCTACCCAGCTGCATTTTCCCTCCACAATATGTCAAAACATTTACCTTCAAATCATTTGTTTCTGCGTGTGAGTCTACTTACTTGGTCCATTGTTTGCATGGTTCAGAATTAAAGTCAGCAGAGTAGAAGCCTTTATGACACGGGATGCAGATCTTCCTTTCATTCGTTGAGCCTGGAAGTAAGCACACAGATTGTCATACATTTCCTCTGCAATTGTTTCACGTAGAGGACGTTAAGGTGTTTGATGGATGTTTCACCTGGATCCACTTCGAGACCAAAACCAGGGCGGCACGTGGGTATCTTCTCACAGAATTCACAGTTGATGGGATGACACTGGAGGTCGGCCCGGCAGCGACACGGCTCCTCTGCCAGGAGGTTCTCAGGGCTCTTAATAAACCCCTTACCTGGACGACAAATAAGGGACGTCATGTGTGTTGTATCCAAAACTGCATGCCCCACTTGTTATGCTGGAGTATTTATGAGCAGAGGTCTGAAATCGCTCTCTTATGAAGTAATGATGTTAATAATAGATCATGAAAACCACATTTTTACGTCTTCAGTGAGAGAATTTTTACGCACATGAAAAGTCATTGTGACAATCAGAGTGTGGATAAAGAAAAGTCTGACATCGGTTTTGTACACATAGTTAATTCTTTTTGGATTTTGTTTTTGTTTAAGCTGCAGGTACTGACCTATATCACAGTACTTCTGCTGGAGACAGCGCTCGTCTTCGGTCCAGCCAGGCTGATATTCACCCTTAGAACATTTAATACATTTCGTCCTCTGGGAATCAGTGCAGCGAGAAAACACACGGAAACCTGTTAAAAAACAGATCAGCGGGGGAGAGAAAAGGACAGACAGGTGGATTTAACAACATACATGGATATTTGATCAGAGTAACAAGTTAAACACCAGGAAAGAACAGAGAAAAGGAAAGAAAATCGAACTAACGCCTTGAAATGTTCAGTAAAATGCCCTTGAGTGGATTTGTGAACATGCGCACGTCTATCTATTTTTGTCCAGAATGTTCCGTTTTAAACATCCTTCCTCTTTTGCTTATGTTTGTGAATGGAAATGTATTTTTGTCCTGATCCGTGTGAGTAAACCCGATGTGTAATATTCTACCCCATGCATGTGTCTAGCGTTTATGAGTGTGTGTGTAAGCATGTGTGTGTGTGTGTGTTTGTGTGACTGTTATTACCTGGTCCACACTTCTCGCAGCATCTGGACTTTCTTAAATATTGTGTTTCCTCACACTGGAGAGATTTAGAAGCCGTAATCTAAAAAAATATAAAGACAAAGGACAAGTGTTGTGCATATTAATGTTTTTTCATTCATTTTATACATTTCCAAGAACATCTTTATCCTGTTTCATCTTCTTAGTCAATAAGTCACGTCTGTGATGAGGGGAAGATGATGGTTGAAATATTTCCAGGACATGCCCAGGAGTTTTTTCCACACTCTCAGAAACACCTGACCACAGTGCTGTGTGGCCTCCAAAAGCAGCACACCAAACTTACATTGTCCAGTTTCATAAACAAAGAGAAACCAACATGAATTAGAGAAGAAATTTAGCTCCTGGTGGGTTTCAGATACATTCGCCTGGTGCACATTAGCACTCTGTTACAAATGTGATGCTCAGATTTTAAGTTTGCACATTCCATAGTATTGAAACATTGTTTTTTTTTTTATAAATGGGAAATCTAGTCAAAAGGCTGCAAACCCACACCATGCACATCTGCATCCTGTGCATACCCTCCACTCACCCTAAATTTGTGGCTGGTTACCTCCTCGCCACTTTGCTGAATTACAGAATCTGGCTGTTATGACAGAGCTGTTGCCAAAGCCACAAAGTCTATATATAAGTGTAAGAAAATACAACCTAAAGGCCTGACTGCACTCTGACCCCGGACCAACCTCTTTTATTTTTTAATTCAGCCCTTTCCAGTTTCTTTTTCCCATGAAATTCTACACTGGCTCAGCCAGTGCTGCTGTATTTTCTACTGAAAGAAATGCTGAGCTTCAGCTTTTACCCCGCACAACATTCAGATGTAGTCCAGTCGAATTTGCTCACCTGTCATCAAGTCCAGCCTCATGGCTTTCTCTTCTTTCCCACAGTGCAACCGTGTGTCCACAGCATGCAACATTACTTTATGCCTTCATTGAAAGGTTTAATGTGCTATATTTCTTTGTTACATGAAGACGTTGACTCCTCGAGTTTTAATTTCTGAAATCTTGCTTTCTCACCATTAAACTTATAGACTCTAGTCCTTTCTTCCTGTGTCTCTCATCTCTCCGCGTTGAACTTTGTTTAGCCCACATGTCAGTTTTTGTGGCTTCAGGCAACAACAGCACAACAGGAATACTGGCTCGCATTTAACTACCTCCAACCAAGAGTCGCACATCAGCCAGCCTTTGTTTCATAATCTAACCAGAGGGATAATGATGCACTGCGCTCACAGCTCACACCACAACTCTAACGAGGACCATGTGCTGCAGCAGATCCAAGTGACAGAAGCATGAAAGATTCCCATGCAAAGAGGAGGCAGGGACGGATGGACTGACAGACACAGAGACACATAGCTTTTAGTCTGCACAGCTGATCCAAACTGAGCAGGAAACCAGAGGAATGATGGAAACTGTGCTTTTGTTACTGCCAAATCTAAACTTTGAGAGGTCTGAAGCGGTTTCACTCACTAAATATATATATGTAAAAGGGTAAACCGGTTGATCCGCCTCATGAGATTATAGGTTATCATAGTGTAAAAATAAAACATCCAGGCTCAACTAACTTGATCCATTTGAACTCAAACACACACTTACGGATGCAGAAACTGTAGACGTTTGCTGAGGATGGAAACGTAGAAAAATAAAGAAGCTCTGACCTCTACCAGTCACATTCAGATACAACTTGTTCACTAGAGTTGTTTTGATTTTGTAAAAAGGAAAGGAAAAAGAAAAACCCTTCACCTTCAAACATGACCGTGACGCAGAAGCATTCCAGTTGCAGAGATGGAGAGAGAATTTGCATAACGGCCGCAGCAGCTGTAGGCGCAGCGCCAGGAGACGCACGGCCGCCTTTTAAGCCTGTGGTGGGGGTTGGAGGGACTGATTGGGGATAAGGTGCTGTAAAAGCATATTGCACAACAAGCAAATCTTTGTCTGGTGTTTGCACCTGCGGTTAATCCTTTAAAGCTATTAAAAAGGCCATCTTTAGTGTCACCTGCAGGTACTCTAGATTACATCTGACGCTCCTCATTTTGCATTAAGAATTGATTCTTAATAAAGCATTGTGGGTTTTTTTCTTTTCCACTCCTGGAAACAAATCCGGAGGACAAAGCGAGGGTAAGACTGAGAAAACTGTCAGTCTTTGAGGATATGATTTAAACTCATCTTATTGACCAGGGAAGAAAAGATGATTGTTATTAGTTAGAGCTGACAACAGCCCATAGGTGCGGCAAACAAATCCACCTTGCTCCACACAAAGCTCTTCTGTCCTGACTGGAGCTTTGTTGTCTCCCCTCAACTGTTTCAGGTGGCTGCAATCAAATCAAGTTTGGATCTGCAGGTCTGAGGCAATGCAACTTGCTGAAAATGAGATAGACACAACAGTAATTACTGTTATGATGGTGGGTGGATCGATCGACAAGCAAGAGTTTAGAAGAGAGAGCGCACTTTGGGTAAACTGAAGAGAAAAGGAGTCGCTTGGATGAAAAGAAATTGCATCAGAGGCAGTGACGTGGTGCTGACTGATGTTTGAAAGAGAAAACTGACAGATGGATGAGAGCGCAAATGTTTGGGATGAGTATACTTGGATGGGTGGAGGAGCCGGCCAAAGAAAACACACGGGAGCCACGATGGGACCCGGCGAGTAAATGAATCCGCAGAGGAACGGCGTTTTCTTGATTTACTCGTCTCTTAAGCTTTAAACATCTTGAAGTAATTCTGCATTGCTCAATGTCTTAAGCACTGCTTGAGATGAATTTGGAGAGAATTGGACAAAGTGGTTAAAAACCAGCACAATGAAGGGGAATTCTTTGGGGATATTGTGAGTCAGTGATGGTGAGAGAAAACCAGAGTCAAAGGTTCGCACTGTCACCTTAAAAGAAGAAAAAAAAAAGTTCCTTTCCTCTGACTTCTTTTCCAGGCATCAAATTGGTGTTTGCTCATTTCACATCCTGTGAAAAACATTTTTCCGATCTTTGCAGTGCCAGAGACTCTCTGGACCGCCGCGCAAGCGAACGCAGTGCCATCTTAAGGCTGATTTATGGTTCCGCGTTACACCAACGCAGAGCCTACGCCGTAGGGTACGCGGGGACGCGCACCGTAAGTCGTACCCCACGGCGTAGGCTCTGCGTCGATTTAACGCGGGACCATAATTCAGGCTGTCAGGCTCGTCCTGTTTCAACACATCTTGGTGGAGCTCACAGGGGAAAAAAACACTGGGAAAGAAGGCCGTCCGTTCCAGTCAAAGTCATAACTGCCTTACGGTAATCCAGGCAGTGATAGAGCTGGTGCCCAGCAGTCCCACCACCACAACCACATCTTATAAACCACTCCACCTGGACGCCGTTAACTGCTGGACTAAACAACATGGACAAGAACTCATAGCATCCATGCAGTTTTTGAAATAAAGGCTGAACTGAGACATTTTAGTGAAGGATCATTAGAAGTGGGGGCCTAATTGGCACCAATAAATCTCTAGACAGAAAGTTAAACGCACTGATCATCATTTAAACTCATTGAACCCTCATATATAGCCTATAAATAGATATCACCTCTATCTGTCCAAAGTTAACTGAGGTTTCCTGATGAGCCATTTGTGGACTCCCTCCAGACCAAGCGGGATGCTTTTTGGAGGGAGGGAGGCATCCGTCAGCCAGCTGTGGTCAAAACTGGAGTAAGATGTGGACTCGTCCCAAATAAAACTGTTTCCAGTTAATGTGAGCGCAAAAAAAGCACCCCTCCTTCCTTCTTTTCCAGTAATTCCCAATCAAATCAACGCATGCAAATAACACGATATTTGATTTGTTTTTTTCTGATTTAGAAAACCAAATCATTCAGAATCCCAATGTTTTGCATAAACACAATCCTGGCTCACTTGAATGAAACATTACAGCTTCAAGAGTTTTGTGCTTGAATGTTGAGTATTAACTGTGTCCGGACACTCCGCAACTTTATTATGTTATAAAGAGCGCATAGTTTACCTGTGCGTAAAAGGTGAAAACGACGCACATTATCCAGCCCCGGGATATCCATCTGGTGTCAAAATGCATCCCCATCTTTGGCGGTTTGTGGAAGACTGCTTCTGAGGCAAACTTTTTCTCTCTTTGTCAATGAGATACGCTAAGTTCACTTTTTCTTCTCATATATTCACAGCAGTTCACTTCTTCTGGTGCGTAAAGAGCTTCCGCACATGTCCAGGGTCAGTGCGGGGTCTTCATCCAGGCAGCTGCGGATCCCTCACCTCCTCCCACCGGCCCTGTGTGTGCGCTCACCCACGCGCTCTGGGGAGAGCTGCGAGACACCGCTTGTAAAAACTGAGAGAGGGAGAGAGGGAGGGTGGGAAGATAGAGGGAACTCCTCCCATCTTCTTTCATTTTTCTATGTATGACCAACCCAACCCTCCTTATCTCAATTATGCCTGATGTTTCATTGAAATCTTTATTTTGAGCATACATAAAAAGAACAATTACACAAAACAACAAAAAAAAGAATATCAATAAACAGTCATTTAAACAAAATCAAAGGGAAATAAACCGTCATGCCCGAAAAGGAGTAGGAGGAAGTAGAAAAACTTATGAGGTCCTACCCCTTGTTTCTATTTCAATTTTGCTTTAAAATAAAAATAGAAAAAAAAACAGCAAGCTTTACTTTATCAAATAAATGATACCTGTTATTACCTTATAAAATAGTACAGCACTATAAATATAAATAATATACATATACCTAGGCCTATATATATATATATATATATATATATATATATATATATATATATATATATATATATATATATATATATATATATATATATATATATATATATATATATATATATATACACACACACACATCTTATCATAAACAATATAATCATTATTATATATACCATTTTATATACACATTATGTTCCTGTTATGCCTGATGTTCACATCTTTATCAAAAGATGTGTTCACCTTTTATCCACATGCAGACTTTTATCACAAAGAGATGCGAGAAAGAGTTTATTTTGTCTTTTATGACCAGATGTTCAAATTGCAATTCGCCACAACTGCGCGCGCACCGTACGCCGTAGGCTCTGCGTTGGTGCAACGCGGAACCATAAATCAGCCTTTAGAGTTGAGTTCACATATACGGAGCGCATGTGAGCATCATTTTGGCACAAAAGACTCGCGCTTTCATAGAGTTCACCTCCCACTCGAAAAGTGTAGGCTACTCTGTTCCTGGAGCGTGCATGGGCCCCATTACCAGGTGGTTGTCTCTGCAGGCAGCGCACAAACGCAGCGTGGATGCCTCCAGGAAATGCTGCAGCAGTGGGGAAAAAAAACAATGACCCCCCCCACCACCCACAACCCAACCCTTTGGATTTGCATAACCCATCCCATCTTGGCAAGTGAAGAGAGGGAATGTGGGAAAGAGTGAGCATCTTCCCTTAAGGTGACAGTTATGCAAATCTTAAATTGTCCAGAACACCCTGGACGGCTCGGTGAGCTGGGAGGTGGAGGGAGGTGTGGGGGCAAAGTGATGAGATTCCATTTAAAAAGGAAGAAAATATGTTATTTGGAATATTAGGATGGATGTGCAGCACTTGCCCAAGATAATTACAAAGTGTTGTGCAGAAGTCTTAGGCAAGTCTTGTTTTAGTGGCACCCTTTTAACTCTCCAATTTCTCTAAGATGCAAATAGAAACAAATACAGTATCCCAGCTCTATCTATCACTATCCCCTTTCTGCTGGCATCTTAATAAAAAAAAGACTAAACAAGACGGCTAGGGGTACATAAACTTTTTCACAATCTTTTCAAAACATAACAAATGACCATAAAAACCAGTAAAACTCACAATGAATAACTTTCATCTAAGCGTATTCACTCTTCAAGAGCCAAGAGTGGAGAAAATAAGAATAGAGAGTTAAATGTTGCCAGCACTTAAGCCCGAAGAGTATCTTCCCTCTCTTCCTGTTCCTGTAGAAACATGCTGAGAGAAGCTGTTTTGCGGTGGGGCCCTGGCAGTTTGCATAGCAGCAATTAAGTTTTAACCCTTTTCGCAATCAGAGGCCACAGTTAAACTCTGAATGTACTGCAAGAGTCCAGATCAGACCACATCCTGTCCGCAAAAAGATGGCATCGATGTACAGAGGGCAACGTCAGGCCTCAACTCAAACCCTCATATGAGGAGCAGCCGGTTCTGACGTACGAAAATGTGACTTTGGCAGGTTTACGAGTGTTAAACTTCTAGTAGCTTGAACACAAACTTTGCTGCTCGGCATTACAAGTCAGCCAGTCCATGTTCAGGAATTAGGCTTTCAGCTCAAAAATGCACACACTTCCTATAACTCAGCGAATGGTTTTGATTAGTACAAAACACCCTCATTCCATACAACAAAGCAGCCGCAGCTTGTTTTAGTACAAAGACATTCTGGAGGAAGCTTTAAGGGATAGGCCTGGTTTCCCATGAACACTGTGAAAAAAACACTGGCCAGAAAAACATGCACATTAGGCCTCAAATACACTCAGAGCCGAGTGGAATAATGACACGCAGTCAGAGCCGGTCTGTTCCGGTGGTTTTAGGATTGGATCTGCGCTGCCTCGGCTGGCTTCGGGAGGCAGATGTGATGAGTGAGTCACCGATGTAAAAGCTCACTGTCGACATTGTTCTCATGCATAAACAAAATGCCAGGAGAACTTTTATTACATACAAGGAAAAACCGGTTTACACCCGGCAGTGCAAACAAGAGTATTGTTGAATTGTTTTTACACATTAAGAACCAAACTTCAAGTTCTCACTATAGATAGAAATCACACATATTTGAGATCTACCTCTGCAAATACACATCTGCAGATACGCGACCACACTCATGTAGCTCATGTAACCTCTCCACCCCATCGTGTATGAAGTATTTGCCCACCCGGTCACTTATCAGTGATGGTGGTTGAATATTACCCTGATTATGCAAATGATGTCCTTTATCACAGAGGTCACCATGAGATGTGTTCAAGCACCTCGTAAGTGTGACCGCTTTTGTAAAATTTTAACACAACTTGGTGTACGGGACTGTACTGCAGGTTAGCTGGGAATGTTTAAAGCCTGTTACTTCTTGGGCCGTGGTGTTTATTAATTTCTTTGTATTCTGTTTGAGTGGGAGTAAGGTGTGAGGAATGTCCCGTCGCATGGACTTTGGCTTGCTGTGCTGAGCAGACTGTAGGCCACATCAAAGGAGAAGACAGACAGTAGGAGTGTGTGTTGTTCCGTTAGATGCCTTTGTTTTACAGCGTTCAACAGTCGCTGACATCTGCAGTCTCGAGTCATAGTTACACTTTGTAACGCTCCGAGAAAAGTGTCTAAAAGTGTGCGGGGTCAGTCAGTGAAGCTCCGAGGAGGACATCGAAGTAACACAACTGATCTCCATCTTTTATTACACCAGGACACAAATTTCAGAAATACACAATGAGTACCTTCCTCCGGAATTCAGTGAATCATACACTCATTTACTGTTTCTATTCAAGCATAACCTCCAGAAAAAAACAAAATAAAAATAAATAAAACAGAACCAAATACCCACTTAAAAAGAACAAATAAAACAATTAACAGACACTGCAACACAGAGATGATGCAACATAGGAGGAATAATTAATACCAGTGTCTCCTTTCACTTCACGCTGCCAAAAACAAATGAACAAAAAAAGCATTAACAGTAGTGATAATCATGTATAAGACTTAATTAAAACAAATTAAAACAAAAACAAATACAGGATACAAACAAAACAGTAAAGTGAAGTGCAAATTTCTTTGGAAGTTGGAATAAAGAATGTTTTTTTTTCCTTCATTAAGACATAAATAAGTTATAAAATAGAAGCTATCAAAACAGAAACCAGAAAGAGACTTGAAAGAAATAAAGGCAAGACCACTATTTATAGTTTCAAGTAGGCAATACTTCTGAGCCGCACAGACGCACTGTACGAGGCGTTCTGAGTGGACGCGCTGCGATATTGTGGTTCCAACTGTCACTTTAATTTCCCTTCCAGCTTCAAGTTTATATTTCACCACCTTTTGAACCAAAATGCTGGGCAATAAAAAAAAAATGTACTTGAAATCCAGCGGGCTAAGCTCAGAGTTTTGTTTCCTAGACACGAGAGAATCTCTTCTGAAATGAGAGCGTGTGCGGCGCCGAGTCCAGTGACGTCCGGATAACAAGACCTCGTCATGACTTTGGGTGAATGTCGATAGTGTTTTTCTTTTTTTTCCCTCTTTCCCTCTCCTTCTGTCTTCTCTCTCTGAACTGACGACGTGAACACGGACTCATGAAAGCAATCCCCTCTCCTTGATGACGCTTTTGTCGTGGTGATGGATTAAGGAAAGGAAAAGCAGAAGAAAAAAAAACAAAAAACCCACTTCATAGGCTTTCACTGCAAAATACATCCCTCTTCTCTTAAAAGTAGCAGGTAAATCTGCTGCCTCAAATATGTCTAATTATTCAAATTTCCAGCGAAGCCTCATATTTGAACTCAATTAAACTTTACATTGGAATTTCCTTCACTTTACGCTGACCCAATGCCTCCTCCAGTACAATGAAATACTCCCGAAGACGGTGTGAGCTTGTGACTTCATCGCGATGACCGTTCAGGCAATATTATTTCTTCCTCTGGAAGACGTTGGCCAACATGGCCCCAGAGGTGGTCAGCTGTCCCATCTTGCTCAGAAACTTGGTCTTGGCATCCTCACCCACCAAACTGGACGCAATGGACATGGATCTAGCAACAGAAAAGAAGACACAAAGACACAAAGCTTCAATTAAACTCAACGCTCTGCGATCAGAGCAGACCTCACCCTTTACCTTTGTTTTTTTTTTTAGAGGGGTAGCTGTTTGCTAATCCAACCCCCTCCTGCTTTTTACAGTCTAACGGCTCTGCAAGTTCCTCTTTTGAGTTAGTTAGCACTGTGAGTGATACAGCAGAGAAAGGACACCACCCTACTGAGGTGCTTTATTGCTCCCTAGAAGGACAAACATCATATATCGTAGCAGAAACACTTAAGTAGAAACAATTAATCTAGGGAACCGAGAGCCCTCTGAATGGTGAGCAATGAATGCCTTTACATCAAATCAATAATACGTTTTAAATGCCACACTATATTGTATAGTCTTCTTGTGAGTGGGGTTTGCATAGTTTGGTGTGTCACTTGTGTTTATATAATTATCTGTGACGTCTAAACAGAACTTAAACACTTCCAGTGCTTTTTTTCCCCTGATAGTTTTTAAGCATTGATGGAAGCAGAGATCTCTGAGTGAAACATCAGCACACGCAGACCTATATTTACATCTCATTTTCATACGCACACATTTACACCGTCACCTTTCCTGGAAGGAATAAATCCATAATAATGAGGGATTCCTACAGGTAACGCTGACGTGAAACTGCTACATTACATCACTCAAGCAATATATATATTTATATATATAAAAAAAATAAAATAATATATATATATTTATCTTTCCACAGGAGGTGATGTGTGAATGACATTTCTCACCCTTGTGCATCTGACATGCCTCTGTTTTCCACCTTGATTTCACACTCCTTGATCATGGAACTGAGAATCACCTGCAAACAAGAAAGAGCTTAATCAGAAACTGTACAAACCTGTAACGTTTAAAGAAATAATACACCTCAGATTAAAAAAAAAAAAAGAAAAATGTAAACAATTTGCAAATCTCAGAAACAGAAAGCATATCAGATGTTAGGTGAGGATATTAAAACAAAGGTCATTTTGAATTTGATGGCAGCTACAACCCACAAAGAAGTTGGGACAAGGTGATGTTTACTACTGTGTAGCATCTGCTCTTTAAACAACAGTGCGTATAAGTCTGGGATCTGAGGAGACAAGCAGTTGGAGTTTTGGGACTTGTCTCATATGGGATTTGAACAGCTCAACAGTCCGGGGTCGTCTTTTGTTATATCTTTGTGTTTCATAATATGCCAAATGTTTTCAACGGATGAAAGGTCTGGACTGAACTTACTACAAAGCTATGCCTTTGAAATTGATGCAGTAAACTGTTTAACACTGTGTTGCTGAAAGTTGCAAGGGCTTCTCTGAAAAAGCTTCAACCTTTCAGCATAGCTGCTTCCTTGGTCGATGTACAAGCTGCACTTTCCGCAGGCCCCAATGCAGCTCCTGTAGACGGTGAGTTTCCACGTAGCGATCCCTTTCACAGAATGGTGTCTGCTTTAAGCCAAACTGCATGAAGGCCCGGAGATCACGGGCATCAAATATGTTTTAGGCCTCATCAGTTGAAATATTTCAGAATCTCTTGATGATAGTTTGTACTGTAGATGATGGGCTATTTAATGACTGGGCAGTTTTACACTGAGGAACGTTATTCTGATGCTTTTTCACAGTTTGGAGACAGTTTTTTTTCGCAGATCGGGGAAGCAACCCAATTATTTGTGAGATGTCCCTCCAGGAGTTTCATTTTAGTATCACTTACTTTTCCAGCCTTCTGCTACTCAACATTTTTTGAGATGTGTCGCTCCAAGACCCCAAGACTATCCCACATGTAAAACATATTTTAACAGGATACTCTGAAGCACTGAAGCGGAGCAAAGCAGGAGGAGCGGCCCCACTTCTGTACCAACAGTGATAAAATAAAGCCTTGGCATGTATTTGTGCTTCTGAGCATACAGACAGGCTGGAAGTGAGCTGAGGAAAAGAGTCAGGTGATTGTTAGTCACCTCCGGAAAATGCACATATGAAATGGATCGCGTGAGACTAAGGGACACAAATAAATATGCTAGGTTGTGCGTCTGAGTGTGTGCATGAAAGAGGAAAAGAAGAATCAGACTCTGTGAAGTCATTACACAAGATATTCTGGAAATAATTGGACAGAAGACGGCAGTTGACCTGGTGCAGCAGCGCGTAAGCATGCGCATGTGATAATGTAATTGTGCACACATGTGAGTATCTGAAGATAAGCATGGGAAATACTTTCAACAGGAACGTCTCTGTGCGTCTGCTGACCTCATGCTCTGGAGATAGCTGCTCCATGTCGGCGTGCAGACACCTGAGCCCCGGCAGGAAATGGTTGACCATCACCTCTTCTGAAATGACTGCGCAGGTAGTTAAGGGCTAAGAGGAAAAAACTGTACAGCAATAACACCAACTGAAGCAAAAGCACCACGCAGCTCAATTAAATAAATGTCAAATGATGCACAAACTTTTCAGAGCCTTTAAAGGTTTCCAAAGAATTCTACTTCCACCAGGAAAAGATGCAGCAGAGCTCACCAGGAAGCTTTGACTTATTTTCCCACCGTCTGGTCGCAAAGCTGATGACATTCAATAACAGAAATGTGTGGAGAACTTTGAAATCCACAACTAATAGGGAGGCTTGTCACTTTTATTTTTTTTAAAAAGGAAAACAATCTAAAGCTTTTCCCATTATCACACTTTCCCTTACATTATCATGGAAACTTGCAAAGTTGGGAGACAACAACACACACTTTGATCTGATATGCCAAGTAAAAAGGGAGTAATTTGAAAAGGCTTTGGTGAAGCCAGTAACTAGCAAGCCAGTGGTTGTGAGATCCAGCGATCCTTGATGGAGGCAGGATAGGATTACAGAAGGATAACCGTCAGGGAAGCTTCCCACTGTTCATGCCCATGCAGCGGTCAGACTGAAATGATCCCTCACTAAGAGGAAGCCAAATGATCATTTTGCCAACAAGAACCCGAAGGAGTAAAATCCTCTGATTAGACGAAGCAAGCAGTGAAGTCTTTAGGCCACAATACCAAACAACATGTACTGAGGAAAGCTGGCACAGGCCATCGCATCCCTACAGTCAGACATGGTTTTGGAAACATCGTTTTGTGGGGATGCTTATCCCCGTGACCCTAAATAGGAATAAGCGGGCATAGATAATGAATGGATGGCCATCTGCAAAAAATAACTGATGGATTAGTCAGGAAAGAGGTGAAGTGGATGCAGAGAACAGCAGAGGAGGGAAAACAGTTCCCCAGGTGGTCAGCATCCGAGACTGGGATGAAGACAATTCAAGGAAACTTTGACCTGAAACATTCTGCCGAGAAAAAAAAGGGAAGGGAGCTAATGCTTGCTTTTTTGTAAAAAAAAAAAAAAAAAACAGTAGAAGAAACTTCCAATGGAAAGGTTTTCTCGGCTCATAGGAACATTCCCAGGATGTTATTGGACCTTCAGTCCGACTTAGGGTGCTTTAACCAAGCGCTTGGCGGAAGGTCTGAATGCTTTCACATAACTTACTATTCTTGTTTTGCCATTGTGGTGAAGTGCATATTACTGTATTAAAAAATAAAAAAGATGCATCTTTGACCTTCTATTGTTCAGAAGTTGAGATAGTATAGTTTAGCATGTCATTAACGGAGGCAACAAACAAATACAGAGACCTGACCCTACGGAGACAGCTGCACAGTCATAATATTTCTGCCAAAGCGTCACCTGGTCGCTGCATTAAAACCTCAGGAAAGTCTCAAGTTTTAAAAAAGGGGCACAAGGTGTCTGCTGTAAACATTTGATCATCATCATAAAATATCATAATATATATAAATGTAGAAAAGTACAAGAGGACACTTTTATAATATTTAATTTCATTCGTACGCTGTACACCCTGTTCTGCTAAAAAGATCAAATCTGGCAACCATCTGCCCCAAATAAGGGCAGTTTGGCGGGACTTTGTCCGTGGCTGCATGTGCTCTGCCACATGTTCAAATCAGCGCAAAGCCAGTGGAGGAAAAAAAAAATTATATATATATATACATATGTATGGAGAGAGAGATGGAAATGTACTGTTTCAGAGCTGGTCACGGATTACATGAAAAAAAAAATGCAGTGGGAGGTAAAGCCTTTGAGGTCAGGGCTATACCTCCTGGACACTAGTGCGCTGGGAAATGACAGCCTGACAAAAATCCACAGGAATGAACCTCAGCCCAGCTGTCCTCTGCATCTGTGTGTGTGTGTGTGTGTGTGTGTGTGTGTGTGTGTGTGTGTGTGTGTGTGTGTGTGTGTGTGTGTGTGTGTGTGTGTGTGTGTGTGTTGGACCTGGGTGGGGCACACTCGTCTAAGGAAAGCCAAAGTAGAGAGAAGAGAAGGAATCACAGAAGAGAAAGATGACAGAGATGAGTAGAAGTAACAAAAAAAAAAAAAAGCAGCAAGCCCTATCCTGGAAGCCGTCCTCAAGGGTTGGCGTTGACGTTCCGTCTTTCCTGCTCTCACACGCTCTCTCCCGTTCTTGTCCTTTCTTTTGCTCAACCAACCATGTAATTACATGTAGCCCCAAAATGGAGACAGCCTATTTTTCCTTTCTCTTACTGCCAATTGAAAGACAAACGATGCCAACGCACACAGTGAGCTGTACTCTCAGGCAGTGGGGCCTCACCGATACGTAGCATCACGCGCTAAACTACTGGCACTTGGGAGCAAATCAGGGCAATTGACCAGTAATATTATAGTCCGACACCCACTGCCTCAAAACATCACCCTGAATCCTTCCAGCTGTGTACATGAAGTAGTTACAAAAGAGAGAGATGACTCTTTGAGGACATGTTTAACTTAGTTTGGGTATAGGGATACGGAAGGGTAGAACTACAATATGCCTCCGTTTAAACAATTAAACATCACAAAAAAAAAAGAAGAAGGATACAGCAGCAAGAGAGGGCGCTGTAGGCCTCAAACAGCTGGGTGGCGATGTCGATCCTCTTGCTTTCCACCGCCTGGCTGTTGTTAGCTAGAGCAAGCTTGTGAAGGTGCGGGAGGACAACTTGACAAATAGGGGAAAAACGCAAAGGAGAAAAATATCAGACAGGGTATGTTGTGGTGTTAAGAAGTGTTTTTGATAATATATTGTATAGTGTTTTGTACGTACACTCATCTCTGAAGCGTGGCTCGGCATTAGGTCCAACCCTTCCGAACGTCCTGATAATCTCTATATGCAAAGAGTGCTGATCTTGGTACTGAGGGTCTTCCAGGAATGATGCCAGCTGCATTTTTACACGTTCCAGCAGCTAAAACACACACAGAAAAGGCATTTACGTGAAATCTAACAGATTAGTGAACTGATCCTCAATTAAATGTCAACTGCGCATTAGACAGACTGGATTTCAGCTGTAAACAGCAGGGTCCGTACCTCTTTCTGTGTGACGGTCTCCATGATGGTACCAAACGCTGGAATAGTGGAGATCCTCACTGAGCTAAAAACAGCAGGAAAGCAAGTCAACACTGGAACCACGTTCTGCCGCTGTATTCCTCTTTCAGGTCAATTCTTCATCGCGTGTCTTAAAGTCAGAATCAGAATGACTCTAATATTATCTGCAAAAAGATACGTCGCTATACTTTTGTAACGAATGTTGTTACAGTCAAACTGTATTAAAAGAACTCAGATGACAGCTGACACGTCATCAGCACCCAGGGGTCTTCAAACTGGGAAGAAAACTGCTCCCAATATTGAGGTTAACTATGTATTTTTGCACATTTTCTATTCCAGCGGCTCATCGAGACGGCAGTGAATATTTACGCTAAAACCACAAAGGAGGGCTACTTTGGTTAGCACATGTTCAACATTTTGCCCAAATATAGTGAGTGCACAGTAATAACACACTGGCGGCCACAGTTATGACAGAGTTGGTAATTTTATTGCCAGTTCGAGCTCTGCAATCTGTCCAACGTTTTACACGACCAAGGACGTTTAAACTAAATTGACTGTAAGTGCAAACTACACAACCCTTCACAGGGACAGATATTCCACTGCTCCCCTGGCCTATAGTAGCAAATGTATCTAGACCTGAGTGTTTGCAGCAGTGATAATCTGATCAGTCACAGTTTTTACTCAGAGCTGTATGCAATGATCAATCAGCGACGTGACCTGAAACAAACTGCAGTGACTTTCCACCAATCAAGAGGCAGAAACTGCAACCTTTTGCAGATAATATGCGACCCAAATCATCATTTGACATGTTATTTTTATATATCTCTGCCATTTTCCAATAAATAAATAATAATATACATGATTAAATTGTTGAGCTTATCAAACAAATGGATTAACAACTACTTTCTAAAAAGATATTTTAATTCCTAGTTCTGTTAAGCAGATACTGAACAGGTGATGAAAGCAACCGATAATGATCAATGACTGAAATTAATGGCGTTAAGCACGGTTAATGTGGTGTTAGGGGGATGTTAGATAATCATTCTGATGTGAGTAGGACCAGACAGACCATAAAAATACACACCAGTAACTGGGGATTGTTAGACTAAAAGACTATTTTTGATAATGTGCTTTTTTAACTCTAATCATTTTTGAGTTCACAACACGTGCTGATTGTGAACAGAGCCAGATGTGAGATGCATCAAGTCAAGAATTTAATAGGTTACACAAAGCCCCACACACAACTGCATGTAACACTAACATGTTTATTTAAAGAAGGATTGAATTAAAAGGGCTGCATCCCAACAGTGATGTTTCTTATTATGTCATTAGTCGTCCTCCTCTGCTGAGGTTTTGAGTAGCGTGAATATTACAACGCAAGTGTCCTGCATCACTGCGGTTTCTTCCACTGAAGCTCGCGCTGTATTTATCACTGTTGGGATGCAGCCCACAAGGTCACAATGTTTTCAGAGGTTTTCTTGTGTCGATTGACTCACAATTCAGGCCCACTGCACAGAGTTATAAGGGCTGGAGCCGCCCGGCGATCTACTAATGCTTCACTCATGCCGCGGAGAACCAACTGCAAACCCACCACACAGCAGGATGAGAGTGGGAGAGGTACGGTGGGAGACGGAGGAGAGGGAGAGGTGAAAGTGAGAGGTAAAGATTGAGGGGGGGTAGAAGAGATAGAGCGAAAGGGGAGGGGGGTGTCATAGGGTCACAGGATAACTGGAGAGAAATGGGGTAAAGATAACCAACCAGTAGTAGATGAGTTCGTCAGAGGAAGTGGCCCTGCTCCAACAAGGAGGGATGGGGGAGGGAGGAGGAGGAGGAGGGGATGGGTTACAGATAAACATGCAGGGATTGTGCTGTTGTCAGATGAGAATAATGCGCATTCAACAATCTGGTCAGTGTTGTGGACCGATGAGGCGATGACAGCTGGCAGTTAGTCAGTTACTGTTGCAGGCTGATGATGCAGACATGCACAGTCAGTATTAGTGTGAACGATGCTTGTACACAAGAACCATCCCAGCACAGCCGAAACCTAGGAGCCAAACTACTAAAACAAAGCCAATCAGACGCAACAAGAAACCAGAATTTTCAAGCGAGCGATTATAATCATGTCAGTTATGATTTGTCTGGAGAGTCTGTTTTGCAGACGGTAGGTAGACGGCAGGTTCAGATTTGTTCTTGTGTGATAGTTCTCAGGCGGCAAAGAGAAGGGGGAGAGAGACGCGGCGCGGTTTGTTGTTGTCGTCGTTCCACTTACATTTCAGGGTCGGAGGAAAGTGTGATGAGAGCCGGCACCACTCTCTGAGCTACCAGCGTCTCATTCACCCCCTTCACCAGCAGCTGATCGGATTGGACAGAGCCAGCCGTGATGTCACATACGTGGGCGGGGCATTGGGACAAGAGCGAGCAACATCGCCAATAGACGGAGAGAAAAGAAAACAATAAAAAAGCAAAACAAAGAGAAAAGGGGGAAAAAGGAAAGACAAACACAAAAAAGATAGAAAGAAAGTGATACACTATGAAAATAGCTGCAAGACAAAACGGTACTGCATGTATCGAGCACGCGTGTGTACACACTAACTCACTGATATACACACACAAACACACGCACACATGGGAACAAACACACACATGCACTCGCAGCTAAGACAAGGCAAAGCCAGCGTGGCTTGACTGCACAAGTATCTCTACTGTAGGGTTAACATCCAGCTGAGGCCTCAGTCCACAGACTCCAGATCAGATCATTTCATGGAGTTGAAACCCAGAAATAGTTGTGAGACAGCCAATATGATCTGGTATTTGTGGTCGAGGGCTCCCTTTTCCATCCACATTCTTCTAAATAGTGGACAAGTATACACTATGGAATGGTGACAGTGAGGTGGTTTTTGGGGGAAGGAAAAGTACTTCACAAAACAGAGGGACACGAACAACAGCCCACCGCTCCTCCTCCCCTGTGCGTACGTGAACATAGGCCAGCCCCCACTGCGTTGCCTACATCCTGATTGAACATCTGACCTGAAGTGTGCACGGATCTCGCACCTCTGGCAGCCTCAATCAGGACTTCTGCCTCCAGAGGTTAAACTGTTACAATCAGCTGAATGAAATTACACGGAAGACAGGAGAGCCATTGTCTTCCTTTTAAAACTATAGTAATTTAATGTTTTTAAAAAGCCTGAAATACTGAAAGAATACCAAATACTCAAAAAGAAAACATTTCAGATTAAATTAGACTTTCCGGGAATGTTAAAAAGTGAGAAGCTTTCCCCTCTTGCCGACTCCAGCCTCTCTTTGACACGTGGCAGATTTACGTGGTCGTTTCTGAGACGAGTGCACAGTAAAGGTCTGAAGTTCCCTCAATGAGGGTTTAGCCACACAGCTGAAACCAGAGGGCTGATAAACTATAGTTCAAATCATTTCCAACAGTCAAGAAACAAAACAGCATAGTCTTAAATGCATTTTAAACAACAGCAGCAGCAGCAAGCAAGCAGCGCTGGCACATGTACAGCATTTAGTTACACATGGAAATAGTATGTGGGATGTGCTATAAAAATAAAGTAGTAGGTATAACTGCGGAAGACAATTTCAACTTATTAAAACAGGAGAGAATTAAAATTAGAGCAAAATGAATTAAAACTACTTGGAAAAAAATGTAAGCTTAAATAAGCTATCAAAAATAAGATAATATACTGTAGAACAAAATGAACCTTTATCATACTTGTACAGCATATAATGGCTAGGATGCACTCTGGTGCAGAATTAGATTTAACTCTCCATGAGTCTGGCCACGAATGTAAATATAAGAAAACATTTATCAGCCATGCAGCAGTCGGATGTATTAGTGTGTGTGTGTTTTCGTACCTCGAACATCCGTGCAGCGGTACACCGGACCAGAGCAGACGTGTGGACCACGCCGTACCACAGAACGGTGAGCAGCATTTCATGGTAAACTGGGTTTGCTCTGACAAGGACAAGAGACAAGGAGAATACGGCCTCAGCAACAAGACAACCCCACGGGTAAATGTAACCATCAGTGGGTCTGTGTGCATGTCTCACCCCAACTCCACAAACGAGGCCTTCAGGCTGTCGAGAGGCGCGTGGGACAGAGACAGGGTCGTCATAACATCCTCCAGGAAACCCACCAACAGCTTGCGATCCTCCTCCTTCACAGATTTCACAGCACGTCTACATCATCATCTCAATCTCACAATCGTCTCTCATGAACTACAAGTGAATGTATGTTCGTAGTCTTCCGTGACTTGTGTTAGGAAACTTTTTAAATGATTTTGACATGAGAACAAGTCAGCTGGCCTGAACATTTTTTTGTTGATACATTGTGTTTAAAGTTTACAATAAAGCATTCCTGAGCTCCACCATGTTTTGCAAGTGCTGCATTATTTAGCAAACCTAAACTGAAAACAAAGCTGTGTGGCAAGTTGACTTGTTTTCATTTGGACTTTCCCCGACAGTAATAAACAAAAACCCAAAATGTAATGTTATTCACTTCTGCAGTACAAAAGAGAGTAGTCCAATTTAACGCCTCCTCCTCACTCATTTCTTGGAAAATGTATCATTTGGTAAAACATCAGTGGATATTTATCTAATAATTACATATTTCCAAGACAGTTATTGTGCAATTTGGTTTTAATTATGAGCACGGAGGGAGAGACATTTGAAACTGTTTTTGTAATACACACCACCTTTGTCAATTTGAACTTAAAAACATAATATTAAGAAAAACAATTATTTTGCAGTAGGAAAGAGGAAATAGCTTTTATAACCATGCCAAACATATCACCCTGTCTTCTAATTAATTGTTTTTTGGGGTAAATACACAACAAATATCTCATCATAGTGGGTCTTGGTATTAGGCAGATGCATCCTCAGAAGAACGTCAACACATCTTCTTCACGATGCCATTATTTATGTAATAAAATGAAGCCATAAAGAGAAGATGATGTGGGCATTACTAAGTGCCCTCTTACTGCTTCCATAACATTAAAGGCAATAATTGATGCTTTTGTTTGCCATAGGTTTGATTTGCTAAGTACTAAGACCCACTTAGATGAGATCTTTATTATGCTTTTACACTACAAAATAAAACAAAACTTACAAACGAAGAAACATAAAAAAAACACAGGTTACAAGAGAAGGTACTAACTTTCGCACAACTGCAGCCGATGGTGACTAACATGTTATCCCAGAAGGATAAATAATGATTTATTATTAATATAAATATTGAATACATTTCTAGTTAAATACTGTGTAAAACAATCTCTGGACATTATGGGACATGAAAATAATTACATTTCCGAGAGTGACTTGAACACTGAATTCACACATGCTGTTGGTGAAGTTACCTGGTTGTAACATGTCAGCACTCCAGTAGCATATATGGGCACCGTAGCTTTAGTGAGAATCCCGTTCCCTGCTAAAGCATCTGACGTAAGAATAAAACCAGAACGAAACAGATTTAGACTTTATAACGAAACCTAGGAACACTGCAGAAAACAGAGAATGAAGACTATAGAGGTGAATAAAAAAAGTATATACATAGAAAATCCAGCACCAATAAACATTTAATGATTTAATGATTTTTTTTTACTACATGCATAAAAATTGCAATTTAACATAATCTTTTTATCTGTTAATCAATGAGATATTTAAAAAAAAAACCCTACATATACAAATATGGAGGGACATTAGGAGAGGCGTAGCAGTATATCCTTTAATACCCTGCATTTACTCAACATGACCATTTCTCCACAAGTGTGGCATCTATATACATTATGTTGTGGTATTTTTATAGAAAACAAGTGAATTGGGCAATTTTTATATTAAGATCGCAATCACTTAAACTCCGACAGGAGCTCAGTACTAAACATTTCATGAATGGCCACAATGCCAAAAACTAAATCACTTGGCAGCAAAGGCAGACCAAGCACCCCTTTATAACTGCAGAAACATGTCTGGAATTGGGAAAGAAAAGGAAAAAAAAAACAGAAAGACAAAGAAGGGGAACACCCACAACTGACTACAAATAGCTTGTTTACATCCATGGTGTCTGTGTCTGAGCTCCACCTATCAACATTCTCTTGGGAGAGAGCTGAGAAAATCGTCTGCATGTGTGCGTAAATAAGGCTGCTCTTACCAACATTCTCTTCAGAGAGTCGGAGAATCTCCTGGAACTGTGGTTTAACCTGGAAAAGGTCACGCGGATAAACAAAACATCAGAACTTCCTCTTGATACGTATATCAATGACATCACCTTTGAAAACGTCAAACACTTTGTTTAAGTATATATAAATATACAAATGTGAATCAGTGGGAAACATCTCTGACTTTAGCGGTGGAGCTGTTGCGGCAGTTTCAGCCCAATATTTCATCTTGACAGCTGACGTGGCTGTACCTTAGTGTTGGTGAAGATCTTGCCGAATGTGCGACAGAACCTCCAGAAGAAGCGAGAGAATTCGTGAACGCAGGTTGATGACGTCACATTAATGCGACCCACTATCTCTATGAGCTGAGGAAGGCTGCAATACAAGCATGCAAATAGGAGTCAGTGTCTGACACCACATCAGGTATACCTGCCTTTATCCACTTAAGTTAAAGGCTTAATCACTTCATATTTAGCTTACTATATTCATATTAGTGGGAATTACTGTGCGGGTGAATGCTAGTATTACTCATGATTTCGGGATCTAAAGCATTTTGTAATTTCTTTAGAAAATGATGCAGAGGGAAACCTGCTTCCCTACACAACACAACAACACGTCAAAGTGTGAATCGCGCGTAATTGACTAAATCTGAGCCTGAGAACTTAGTTTAAAGTTGGCATTAAAAAAAAAAAATAAATAAATAAATAAATAATATATATATATATATATATATATATATATATATATATATATATTTTAAGAGGACCATTCAGAATCTGCAATAAGAAAACAACACATTTTAATGTATAAATATATTAAAGTGTTAAAATATAAATCAGACTATAGTTAAGGCACGGTGGTAGTCCACTACTACTACTAATGTAGTGAGTGAAAGTAAGGTTTAGTGTTGTCTGTAATCAAAGTGAAAGGATGTAGAAAGTGAAAATGTCCCATTGATCATAAATCAATGTGATGGAAAAACAACTTTGTGTGTGTAAGCATGTCTTACAGCTGGTTGACCACCCACAGCAGGCTGTCCCAGCCTGTGGTTCCTTCGTGCTCTAGCTGGTGGTCATAGAGCAGGAGCAGGGAACTTAGCATCTCTCTGCTGCCGATGATGGTCGCCAAGTCCTGGAGGGGAGAAGCAGGCCTGGGGAACCGGGTTACTCCAGGACCGAGATGAAAGACCACAGAGGAAGTTAAATGTAAATGTGTTTCTAAAAAAAAAAACCTCCCACAATAATAAGACAGGAAACCACCGCTCGAACAATAATTGTGCATTTCTGCAGAAAGATAATAAAAGTCTCTGCTCCTGCTGAGGTGTCTGCTATCTTGAGAAAATCTGGGCGTGGTAGCGTGGACAACCAAGGTACCTTCTATTGCAGGTATGTCTCCGTGCAGCTTGGCTCTACTGGTGAAAGGTGCATTCTGCAGCACCACAGCAAACAGGGGAGAGATGAGAGACTGAAGGGCCGACAGAAATATATGTAGCTTGTGTTCATCCAGACCATGTTCTCCCTGCTGCAAGAAGAAGGTATCAGTTAGTATGGAAAGAAAACTCGAGCAGTCTTTACCAATTATCAAGTACCAAGAGTATTTAAAGTCGACACAGTAACTCACCACAAGTAATTTCTCTATTCGCACCAACAGAGAAGGGATGAGTGCAGTCTGAAGGGTGCCTAGCTCAGTGGTCCAAGCGGCAAAGGCAGGAATGAAGACCTGGTGGACTGCATTGACCACCCGCTCCGATGGGTCTCCAAGTGACAGCAGCATGAGCTCAAAGCCCTGCAAAGGACCAGCATGTAGAGTCACTAACAAATATATGCTAAGACAGTATGGTTTAAAAACTAAAGGAAGCTGTTAAAATACAGAATCAGATGCATACCAAAGAGTATTTATCAGAGTCATCAATATAACCCATGATAATGCCCAGACTCTTGACCACAGCCTCCCTGACCATGTCAGCCTTGTCCTCTGTAAGCATCTGCTGCAACATGGACAACACCAGGGAGCTGCGGATTTCTTTCTACAAAGACAAGAAGCAAACAGATAATTATTGGTCTTTTAAATTCATTTAGATGAACAGAAAATCCCTTTTTTATTCTGTGCACAACAGCTTCTTACAGGCAGGTAAGGCGCTAAGGCTCCACAGGCCTCCGCCACCAACAACCGCCTCTCGGGATACTTGTGGTTGATCTGCGAAGGACAGATTTGGACAAAGACTGTAGAAGAGGAACAGAAACTAAAAGGAAGGGAGACATTGACGGGAGTGCAGTCACCAAGGAATGGAAACAACTTGAGTATCATCAACATGTTGACCCTGTGGAAACCGCAATTTGTCTTTCTGTGCAGATTCTCAGCCTCCAAACCTCCGGCAGCTGCTGTTACCATGGCAGCAGATTTTTGTTTATCATTAATGTGGTGATACAGGTGGCAATAAAAACAAAACTGCTATCAAATTTATGTCAGGGACACTCACGAGATGTTGACAACACTGAAAGAGTTTCTCACTAAGTCTGTTTCATTTTCTTTTCATGTGGTTCAGATTTTCGCATCAGAGCTTTAGTTGTTTCAAACAAAATGTTATTTAATTTTATCAACTACATTATTTTATTAATTTTACAACTAAACCTGGGGCTCAGGGAGTAGTAAAGCAAATATAGAGTTGCCTGATGATATACTATCGATACATTTGTAATAGGACTTTGCAGATGTGAAAGTCCGAGGAAGCAGAAGAACTGCGTCCTGCAGTGTTGGCATCGTACCTGTTCCCAGCACTGAGGAAGGAGCTCGGCCTCCACGCGAGTGGGACCAACGTGCCTCGCAAATGCAACACAGCCCGTCAAGATCATTTGTCTTTGGAAAAGAAAAACACACAAACGCACATATTGCTGGATAGACACATTCTTCCTCTTTTTCCCAATCCCCTTATCCTGGTAAGATGGCAAAATGGGCTCAAATGTCAATCAGCAAGTATTTGCATATACAAATGGCAGAATCAAACAAACATACAGACCTTTGTTCATCATCTGGTCTCTTGATTAGATTAAAGAGGATATGGAGGAGCTGGTCCCTCTCTTTAGGCTCCGGGTGAAGGCATGCAGTACACAAGATGAGTGGAATCAACTCCTGATGATGAGAGGGAGACAACACAATCGGCTGGCATCAGATGAGGTAACTTTGCAAGAGCAAGATGAGGTAAAGAACGCCTGACAGGAGTCAGTTAGGCCCGTCAATCTATGGACTAGCAGAAACAGGATAAAGAGATGCTTATTAAAAAAAAGAGGATAAAAATAGAAACATCACAGGGGAAAGCAAACACGAGGGGCCACCTCTGAAAAACCAGCAGGAGTTCGTCAACACCTCTGAAAACAAAGCCTTACCTTGATGACCTTGTTGATGCTACACATCAGCTTATTTGGCTTTGGAGATGTACACAATTAAAGCCACATACTGTAAAGCTTATGAAGTGCATGCACACACCCAGACACGAATAAATACCGACAGACATACACATGCCTAATGCACAAGTCCCCCTCCTAAAAGTGTGCTCTGTGCCAGAGTTCAGTCAGAGTTCGTGGGCCCTCCAGCCAGAAGGGGGAGAGCTCAGCCGCCCTTGATACAGGGCCTCCACGGCCAAATTGTGGTCAGCCCGACATTCCCGCCACACATACCGAAATTAGAGAGTGCACACAGAGTTAAAAATATGTTCTTTTTCAATTTTTTTTTTTTTCCAGTAAGATATCTTTTCTTCCTGCCAAGTGTTGGAAGAACAAGCAAAACCCCAACACTGGATGGACAAATGGGCCTAACAGAGAGTTGGGTAAAGATAGGCTGTGATGAGTCACCCGCTTTAATGCTGGACAAGTACTCTGAAGCCAGCGCCAGGTTGGCAAAATGTTGAAAAAGAAAAATACAACATAATTATATCAAAAGGTCATTTCTAGTCTTAAATGACAAGTTCAATATGGCTGAAATGACTTAAAGTGTATAAAAAACCTGCAAATAACAGAGTTCAATCAAATGTTGCTGTCACATTCACTAATCTTTCCCCCTGGTCTCTGAAAATATGATGAAACTTCACAAGAGTCACGTTTTATTTTTTTTAAAGAGTCAGAATCGCTGGCCTGATAAAACAAATGAAGGAATTCATAAAGAGCACACATCTAAAACGCCTGAAACAGTGCCGACCCTGTTCTACTTCAGCGTGAACCCCGGCGTTTCTGATGTGAAGACTCACTCAGGAAGTTAAACATCTGACGGGTCCTGGGTAAACTTTGTGGCCAGGTAGAGCGGACAGAACGACGCCAGGATGCAGGGCCGGCGGCCTCCGTGAGCTGCTGCTCACTGACAAAGTTCTCGCTTAAAATGTGAACTATTTCATATAAAGTTAAATGTGCTTCAGTTGCCCATGCCATTTATTGTTTGGAGGAATTTGTCAAAACTTATTGCACAATTATTGCAATCCTAGATGCCTCAGCTTGAATGATTGATAGCTCATATATTCAAACTTTCCAAAACCAAACGTCTGCACCACTAATGGCATTCCCGGTAAAACTCCCCAAGATCTGGCCTGTCGTAACATCTCAGGCACTAAATTCTCTGTCCATTCTTCGCAGGTAAACGGATTTGGACGTATGCTGCCTTTATCACCTTGAAGCCTCCAAAGTGCTTCCCAGTGTTGTATCATCAAACACACGTGCAGGTAGTGCAGCTCCCAAACAGGCACCGGCATGTCTTTGGAGGGAACGCGGAGGTTCACCCTTTACCTGGGAACACTTTCTGGTGTCCACCTCCTGAGCCACAGCAACTCCATGGTTTATGTTTGAATTCACTCATCCATTTAAACAAGGCATTCTTTAATGCAAAACTAAACTTTATCTCTTGTGACTCAACAGTTCTAATAAAAGTATCAGTGTTCCTTTTTTCTTTGCCAATAATTAATTAAACAGTGAAAAGTGATCAGTTACTACAAGATGTACTTATTCTATGCAATTTAAAACATCTCTCAGAGCCTCAACATACTTTCTATGGATTTACGACAATATCACTGTAGCAAATAATTTCTTTTTTTCAAGAAATACCCAGAATTCAAGAGTAATTATAGAACAACAGTGCAGTCCTGTGTCTTGAAGAAACCCATGTTTAATGATTTACAGGCTCTGATAATACAACCAGGTGGCAGCCAGTCTTAATCTGCGGTTCTACCGTTTCAAGTCAAACACCTTTTGTTTTTAAGTGGGTGTCAAATTCAGACCACTAAAAAGGTGCGTCTCCGGGCTTGCCGTGTTTAGAAAGCTTTAAACTGTGAGATGGAAGTGAAAGCAGCTGCATGTGTACGGGTATACAGTGTCATGGGTCTCTGAATCTAACGGACGTCGTGCAAAGTCCACAGCAAATCGAGAGAGAGACCCCAAAGCCTTGGGGGGGCTGCTGCTGCTGCTGCAGTTTGTTTACTTTGATTCAGCGAAGAGATTAAGTTCTCCATAACGGCCTGCGGGTGATTACGACTATAAAACCATGGCGATATGCAAAGCAGCCCAACTGAGGGTTCGTCCAAACACACGTACCAGTCAATTTTGTGTGTTATCCCGTTTCAACACTTCACAAAATTCAGGCACATTGTGTTTGTGTACACACGGACACACCCACACAACACAAATCGCATGCAAGCAGTTAGTGTTGACAGACCACCTGTGCAGGTGTCTACATTATAGCTCAGAGGGAGCAATAGCTTGTTAATGCTTAATCTGTTGCAACACCTCATCCCTTTTCTCCTTCTCCCTCCCTTTCTCTCTTTCTTTCTCAGAAGGGATTAACATACAACTCTTGAAAACAAGAAATGAACTGTTAATGCAAAAAAGCTGGTTTACATTTAGTCATGTTAACAGAAATGATAACAGTCTAAATCAGCAGCTTAAAAATATGTTTCTCCAGTTTTCGAAAGGTTGCATTATCCTGGTTGTAAACTGGTTTCATGGACTTTATCAGATTAACTAAAACCACACTAAAATCCCTGCCATTTAGTGGGGCAGCAAATAAAACAGGCATGGGTACAATCAGCAAAGGAGAGAAAAGATCGGATTAACTGGCATACAAAACACCCTGAACCATGTGAAGCTAAAACTGCTTAACTGAGGCTTATATTGAATGTTGTTTCAACTTTTGATGACATTTTTTTCAGATTTTCCTTCCAGAAATGCCCACGTCAGCAGTTGTAGCTCTCGCAGCTGGTCGTTGGTTACTCATTTCTGATCTAAAGCTCATGTCAGAACCATGCAGATGAGTGCGTGAAAGACTCACCTGGCAAAGATGCGCAACCATTCTCTAGAAGAGAGGCATGCATGAGAGTGAGAGAATGAGTGAGACGAAAAGAGAGGAATAAAATAAAACCAGTGAAGGCATAAGGGCAGAAAATGTGAGTGGGTGATTAAAAAAAAATAAATGGGAGAGGAGAAACAAGGTTGGAAGGTGGAAATGAATGCCAGCGTTAAAAGAAGGTTAAATTTCTCAGAAATAGATAAGACACAAGTCAGCAGGGGATTTGCAGGTTAAAACAAGTTTGGTGACTCTTGTTACTGCAAATTTCTCAACTCGGGTATCAAGTCTATGCAGATTTTCAGACAGAGGACCCAATTTTCGAAAGGCAGTAAAGATAAAGGTGCTTTGTGCAGCTTTACGAGGTTTACGCCAGTTGGGACTCCACACGAGAAAGCAGTGTGTCTTAACACTTCCCTTTACAAATAGGTTCTGGCAGCACCTTAAGGCCAAATGAAGAAAAGGGTGTTGATCTTTATAAAGGAAAAGGTTTCTGACAAAATCAGTAGATGAAATGGGCGACAGAGATGCGTTCATCACGGTTAAACAAGTAAAGCCTAGCTAAAGTTTATGAATTAAGGTGGGATTTGATATTAAAATGACAATATGGGATGTGAGAAATATATTAACAATTTGCAAAGAATTACATAAACAGACACATAACAAATCTGCACATACTACCCTTATCCCAAAAATGCTGTATGTAAAGCTGGTTTAGAAATGGTTCACGGTGTTCTTTGTCCCTCTTACCAAATTCTCACCCTGCGTTGCCCTGCTGCTTTGTGTGTATCTATCAGACATTTAGACAAGATGTCTGTGATGACGACATTAATGAAGGAGGTACAGGGAAGAGAGGAAGAGGAGCAGGAAAGGCAGCAGAAGTGGGGTTACCTCTCGTTTAGCAAGAAGGACATTGGGGACAATGTGAGGGAGGCAACGGCCCAGCATGAGCATCACACTCTCCTCGCTGTCTGCTATGCGCGACACCTGGAGTCAAGAGGGATATTATTTAATGCCGCTGTTGCCGTCCTTACATCCACAGGTCTCATTCTGGTCAATTAGTAGTGCTGACCTCTGCCCCAAGGCGACTGTCCGAGCACATTCTGCAGAAGGAGAGTAAGGCTTGCTGGAAGGCTGGAGACAACTTCCTGGAACACCAAAACCAAAGACGGGAAGCAGTCATTACTCTGAACTCCACAAGAACTTTGGAGATTGCCCTAACCACTGAATGACAGAGGATTGGACTGATCACGCTCCCACAGAGCTCAACAAAGCTATTGTAATTACATTGCATTCCAGAGTATTGAATATAGGGTCTATCTCGATTCAGAGTACACAAAATTATTATAGTTCTACATTTATATTTTATAACTGCAAATGAATCTGAAATCTCAAAATGATAAATATACAATATAAAGCAGAGGACACATTACAAAAGCACAGAACTCAGTTTATCAGCAGTCACTGGTAGGTGGAGCACTAAACTTACACAGCATTGGTCAGATGCATGTAAGAAAAGTTGAAAAGTGAAAAAAAAACTAAAAGCCAATTATTGTTTATACTAACAGAATAAAGTTACAAAACAAGTCTGAAAACCTACAGTTTAACTCAGGAAGACAGTTTTTGTGCGTAATGGATTTTATGACGCATAACTACCGCCATCTAGTGGTTATTTCTCGAAACTGCAGTGTGAAGGCAGAATTGATAGTTATTTGGAACCCTTAACTTTACATGTATATTGCCTCAAAATAATCAGAGCAAATACTCTCACAAACCAAAGCAACACAAAGATTAATCATCATTTGTGGGCATTTTTTTCTTTACTTAACTTACAATACTTTGCCAAGCCATAACTATCCTGTTTCCAATCTACCAGTGTTGGGTACTGCATGTATACTGACGATTACAACTATATAAAACAGAATGATGGAAAAAAGGTAGTTGAAAAGTGAGTTTCCATTGAAATTTGCAACAAACTGCCAAAAAAAAGAAAAGATTTAAAGCAGCTAAAACTTTTTTGTGATGGAAACTGAAAACCAGCACACGCTGGGAAAGAACTTAGTACTGATTGGTTATCATGAAACATGAAAAATTAAAATCCAAGTCATGAAACATGAAACATTAAAATCCAAGTCACAAACTATCGCCTCATGAGGGATGTGCAAACACGGGGTAGTGTGATATTCATTAAATGTTTTCACTGAACACTGAGTTATTCTGTTTTATGCCTGGATTTCCACTCACCTGTTCGGCTGATCAAAATGGGCACGTGGCTGACTCTTTATCATGTTGCAGGACTGTAGGTGGGACTGTGATGCGTTCTGAGCAGAGGGAGGGTCTACATCATTTTTAGCCTCTGAAACCCCTCGGATGTCTATATACTGGCCGTTATCTACAGGAGGCTGAAGGTAAAACCAGATAAAGTAAGTTAAATACACGTACAATCCTATTAATATTGTCTATTACTGTTGTATAGTAACATCATCAGTGCACCACATATTCAAAGTGACCACATACTACAGAGGGAGGGTCAGCAGCACATGCAGTGGTGGAGGAGGAGGAGTGGTTGGGGGAATTCTGGGAGCCCGGGTCCAGTGAAGCCAGAGCTGGAGATGAAACCGTCCTCTTCAGAGTCTGAATCTCACTGCAAGACAGATGAAATGAAAGTCTCTTATTAGAAATGAGACATTAAAAAAAAACCTGGCAAAATCTGTATCAGCGCAGGGTTTCTCGTGTAACTTCATGCAGTAGTGGTACTTCACAATGTAGATTATTATATTTTTGTAAAACTAATGCTCAGAATTTGGAATAGGGGGCAGAACTTAAAGGGGACATATTATGAAAAACACGTTTTTTCTTGTTTTAACATATATAAAGTGGTCTCCCTTAACCCTGCCAGCACAGGAGAGACAAAATACCATGAATTTCTGCAAGGTCTGTGACCCCCGCCTTACAGAATCCCCCAGTGTCACATGATTTTTTTTGAGCCGATGAGAATCTGCGCCTAGGGTGACGTCACCCGAGGCGCAGAGGTTCGGCCTCCGCTGCTGAAACCACGCCCACAACCAGCTCTCTCCGTCGGCTCGAGCGTCATTGTTCAGCAGCGGTGGCTGTTTGAACAGTGAGGGAGAGTAGAAATGAGATTTTGCATCGACATTTACCCTCATAAAAGGATCAGTTCCCACAGCATAGACCCGGTAACTGCACACGAGTCAGCGGTATGTTCCTTTTTTTTTTTAATGTTATTTATATTTGTATGATCTTTGCATGGGCTAAGTATTTAGCTTAGCTCCGGAGCATTTTTCTTCTGTGGTTTCAGATCTTTCAAGCACCTGGAGCTGTTCACATTCAGAAGACGCGCGGTCCTTCCTTGAGCCAGCAATAGTGCATACATTTTATTTATATATTTTAACAATAAAGTTGCCATTTGTGAAAATTCAGTGTTGTGATTTCTTTACAGTTAACATGATTCATTTGTCTTGTAACATAAGAAGTGAAATGATGAGGAATCGGAGTAAATAACTGTGGTGTAACTGTTTAGAATTAAATTCAATCTTCCTGTTTGAAGACGAGGTGACTAAAGGCTGATTTATGGTTCCGCGTTACACCAACGCAGAGCCTACGGCGTAGGGTACGTGTCGATTTAACGCAGAACTGTGGACACGCTTTGCTACGCAGCCGCTGCTCTTCTCCCCTGGGGGACGCTTTGTCTCCTCCCCTACACGTCATTCAAGCAGCCAATCAGCGCAGAGCCTCATTATCATAGCCCCCCCCGCCCTGAAAATGAATCTCAGAAAAAGGCTTTAGAAGCGGAAAAAATAAAAACATGGCCCAGAGACTGAATTTCTGATTTATGTAGAAAAAACAAGCTTTAGATTGTTTTTAAGACATTCAAGGCCTGTTTAAAATATACATTAAATGCCATAATATGTCCCCTTTAAGTCAAGGAACCCTTGTCAGCATGATGGTATGTTGTGCTTCAGCAAGTCTGACGTTCAGGTGAGTTTAGGTACAAAAGCATGCACTCGTGCACCTACCTCTGCAGTTTCTTGATCTGCTCTGCGAGGCTCTGCTTCTCACTGCTGAGGAGCTGGAGCTGGTACTCCAGCTCTTGCACCACTTCTGTTTGTTGCTGTTGAACACAGAAAATGATGCAAATGGGTTCAAAAAGTTAAAACTCCACACCAGTCATTTTAGATTGTCCAAATAATTATTTAGTCCTTTTTTGTGTGAATAAAGAGTTAGCAGTAAACTACTACTACTACCTACTACCAACTAGTCTGGAGTCAAATCTTGTTCGGATTATAATTATTCGAAAAAATTCAATAACTATGTACTAACGGCAATAACTTAAATTTCGCAAAGGTTTTAATCAGTGCTTTTCATATTTTTACAGCATATTCTCCAAAATGTTGCAGTAAATACACTTTTAAGCCTTTTTGACAAGCTTACAAAATAAATGCAAAAGAATACAGTATTTTCTCATCTCTTTTTAAAGTCTGTTCAAAATGTAAGTTCTACAGTAATTTATGCCTTAGATGTGCATGAATAATTGCATCGGAGTCAGTCAAATATTTTTGAAGCTCAAGATGAAAAGGAAAACAGCAAGTACCATTTTAAAAGTAATGATGAACTGAGAACACTGACAGATGTCAATAACAGTCAAATCATCACAAAACTGAAATAAAACACCAGGCTCCTTCTAAAGCTCAACTATATCAATAAGAATATATTCACACTAAAACTCAGTGAAGGGTTGAGCGTGTTTCCTGAGCACACTTCAGTGAGTGGCCTGCAGGTACAAATGATCTTCTCCATGAAACTGAAAAAGGGTTCTTGGATGAATTATGTTAGACAAGAGCAGAGGTGATATCTTGTCTTGTTAAATCATACAGAAATAATATCAAGACTGATTCAGAAGTTCAAAATAACCCGCTCCAGCTTTTGCACAATATGAACCATTTCAGTCCAATCCAAAAAAAAACAAACTGAAAAAAGGTAAATGAAAGTGCTAACTCTAAAGATACAACTACAGTTTAAATATTAACCTGTGAAAAAGTAAAAAAGGGTTTAGAGCCACAGTTCCAGTCAGCGAGAGTGAGAAGCAGCTCTTCCAAAACAGAGGAAATCCGATAAGGAAACGCACACTCCACTACTGGATGTCTCCACCAAGACGGACACAAAACACTGTGCACGTGTTTGTGCGTGGCAGGATGACGTTAGGAGTCATCTTTGAGGTAGGTGTAAAGCTTTCCCCTCCTCTGACCTGACAATGGCTGCACTCAGATTACTGTTATAGTCACTCACAGACTGGACTCCAGCTGGGTGATATGAGTAGTTGGAGGGTTGTGACAGTGTCTGTGAGGAGCTGAAGGATATTTCACCAGGAAAGCACTGATATTATCACAGGCATGTTACTAAAAACAACACTTATATGCTGGAAAGTGGGGCAGCTTGGACAAAACTGCAAAACGGATATTCATTTCCAGGTATTGTATGATTTGTGTTGATATTATAAAATCTTGAATGGACAGTAGGTCATGGTCTTAGATGTGTTTTTTTTTAGTGACACAAGAGATGCAGTTTATACAAAAAAGGATGACACACACCTGCTGTGACAGATCCGGCTTCAATGGAGTGACGCAGTTTCCTGGAACGTCGCTGAAGTCGACTCCCACAGACACGTCGGCCACGTCCCGCGGTGAAGAGAGGCCGCTGCTGCAGTTCCGGTAGAGCTGCAGCAGGTCGGGGGGCTTCGGGATGTTGAGGCCAACATCATCCCACAACTCGAAGTCCTACAAATCAACACAACAGAGCAGTACAGCTCATCTAAAGTGCAGAATTTGTTCAAGAACACCATCATTTTTTCACATAACTCTGAATGACATCTAGATATTTTTGCACTCTATCCGTAAACACAAGACAGCAAGAAAAATAATTTACCTGATCGTCATTTTCATCAGAGAAGGTGATGGATGAGAGTTTGTATTCATTTTTTAATAAATATTCATTCACAAGGAAATTTAAGGCTCTTTTTTCCAGTGGACGTATAGACTCCTAGGATTGAAAGAAAACATAAATAAAATAAGACAGGATGTTGAAGCGTTCACTGAAGCCTGACAGATCTAATATGGGAGCTGAAGGAATACATCTAATCTCTTCATTCATTATAACAACAGAAGTTTTCCCACCTGAATTTCAAGGTTTGACTTGAAGTTTTTTCTCTCCTGGGATGGCACTTCGCTCTCTGAGAAATTCAGAATGTATTAGATCTCTGAGCATAAGCTGAGCATTATTAATCTAAAGTGTTCTCATAGTAACAAAAAGAAAAGAGAGAAAGCTACAACAAAAAGGGTTCAGGTGGAGAAGAAGTTAAAAGTACGCCACACCTGCTGCCTGAGTCAAGTTGGCGCGCAGAGCCTGAATGGTCTCCTTTGCTTTCCGTAGCTCAAACTCCAGCACTGGACAGGAAATGACAACACACACAGGAAGTGGATCCAACCAAAGACAGGGAACAAACAAAACAAAGATGGCTGTGAAAAACTACAAAAAAAAAAGATGACAGTAGAGATCAAAAGTATTAAAGGAAAACAAAAAAGGTTTCATGCAAATAATGGGTTTAAAAAAAACACATGCAGCAGAGGACCTCAACGTTTTTTTGACAGGTGTGCGTGATGCATTCAGACACATCACCTGCCCTCGTTTAACTCCCATTTAGAGGCACTGATACGCCTCGATTGATAAATGGGGGTCAAAATTGACCTATACTGTAGCTGAGGTATGCAGATCAATTCACACTACTGAGATTCATCCCTGATAATCTAAGAGCTGTCTGACACAGGTTTTGTTTTCCCAGCAAATGTATTTCTAATAAGTAAGAAATAATTTAGTTTCAAGCCACTCGATGGACAGCCACTGCTCAGACAAAACCATTCAGTTCTTAGCTGCAACATAAGGACAAGTTTTCGTTTTAGATCTGTTCTCCTAAAAGATGGATCATGGTAACACAAGCAAGCCGTTTCTGACATTTTATACAATCAGAAGCAGCAGCTGCTTGAAGAAAAACCATCAGTTTGCTAATTGAAATTTGATTTCCCAAAATTTGGAGACACAAGAGAGTAAAAAGACACGCAAGAAGTAATAAGCGATGGAGCTGGGGAACAATGTTGCATAGCTGTGCACTGAAAATCTGCTTCCAAGCTCTGACTATGTCACAAAGACTGTTATCTAAGATGCAGGGTTACGGTTGAACAGGTGCTGTCATTTTGTGTTTTCTGTTGTAATTTTGGCACAAAAAGCCCAAAATGACAGAAATCTTCATGCTGTTTGATAATAGTGCAAGGTACATCTTACTTCATTCACAGGGCCATTTTTTTCAATACTTTAATTCAAAAATGCTATATTTCTGCCCAAGAAGACATCAGCGCCCATTCTCGCGCTACAACCTTTCCAGCAGATCAAGAGTGCACAGGTTGCAATTGCAACAAAATGGAAAACCAAGAACTGAGTAAAGGGAGAAAAAACAAAACAAAAAACAAATTAAAAAAAAAGAAGAAAAACAGCAAAAAGCTAGTCTGGATGGAGAGTGACTTGTCCAGAATTTCACTGGGGTTTGATCAACGTCAGGAGAAAGCCAGAAAACCCAGAGTCAGACAGCTGGGGGGGCAGGCGTCTTGGCGACAATAACAGTGGGAGGGATGAGAATAGGGATGGTTGAAAAGTGACGGGGGGAGGGGGGTCTGGTGCCAATTTGGTAGACGGAAAAATGCATGTGAACAGAAGACATTTTAATAAGATGCATATTTTACAGTTAACAGTTGTCAGGGGAAAACAAACATCTCTGCTGCATGGTTTCAACCGAGCCCTGATGATGCAATAATGTCTGTTTATAATCAACTGATAAAAGCCAAAAAAGCATATGCAAACCATTATGTCCACATAGCAGGTGTTTCTGCATACATAACTCAAGATTTAGACCTCTGTCATGCTTTTGTTATCACAAAGTTCACAAAGATTACATTTAATCACAGTTTGAATTTGTGCAAAACTCCATAAATCCATGCTGGAGATATGGATCAGAGTTTTTCAGGGTTCAGTGGCTATCGCTGAACAACCAAATGTGTGAATAGCTGCAAAAAAAGGACAGACTACTTTGTCTTCCTTTACCCAAAGGCCTTAAAATACTCATCGCACAACAACTAAAAAATAACCAACATGCTCACATTTAAGTGGTAAAGCCAGCACTGTGTGATGATGAGTCATTAGTGTCAGACAAAAATGATAAGGTATCTGGCTAAGCTCATTGGATGGTGCATCACGACAGAGCCACGGGGGAAAGGAAGAGTGATTTTGAAGAACGCTGAGACAGATGCTGCACCAAAAATACCACTGCCTGACTCCACAGTGTGACAGCTGATAGGAGGCACCATCACCTCCAATCAAGGTGACAAAGCATATCTGTAAGTGGAATATTTTAATGGAACACTGTTAGCGTCCTATGTGAACTTGAATATTTGTTTCATGGGGCTTATTTGTTGAATTAAATAACTATTGATATGGAAACCTACAATAACTGGCTGCAGCACCGGGTCATTTTTTTCCCTGATGTCTGAGCCACAGGATTTGGAGCAAACTTTGCTTAACTGTGTTTAAGCAGCAGCTTAGGCCCTCACATAACACAGCTATATTTTCAAATGCTCCAATCCATAAACATTTTATTGAGAAAATCCACCACGGTTGATTATAATTTTCATTACAAGCAAAAAAAAAAAAAAAAAAAAAACTATAATAACCATAAACAGGCGGGAAAGTGATATTTTAGTTGTTTACATCCACCACTGTTTTATACAACCACTGCACACTTGGTAAAATCAATTGTCACAAATCGTCTGCATTATTTACACTATTCTAGTCTTCATGACCTTTTAATTTTAATGGCTTTTAATTTACAAACCACAGTCAGTGATTCCAACACACATTAATATATCACTTTCTTAGTCTGTACAGTTTTGCTTTAAGACTATTGGGTGGTTTTTCCTCCATCATATACCCACACACAGATTAGTGCTTTATAGGCAACATGGGGCTTGCTTACTTCTTAATTTATCTTGATTAAACACAATTATGTGTTATGAGAAAAGTGATATATTTCCCTTGATTAGCTGCACTATTTATGTGAATGGAAACATGCAGCTATGGGTTTGTCCGTCACTTTATTACGGTAGGCCTTTCTGCATAACAGTGTAAAGAACCATCAATGATATGTCAATCATGTCTGAAAAAGGTTTATGTGTTAGGAAAATATCTCAAAACAAGTTTGTTAAAGCAGTTGCAGCTTGACTGAATAAAACTTTGCCATCCTTACTTCACTGTTAATGCAACTTTGCAACTTGTTTCTATGGAAGTCTCTCCTTCAGGCATCATCTTTTCTCCTGATCTTATATTTCCCCAAGGTAAGCTCTCTGGCTTGGAGCCCTGACTGTACACTTTACTTTACCTGCCACCCGTTCGTCTGACTCTCGGTTGCCGTCATCCGAGTACCGTGCAAAGTCTAGAGAGTCCAAGGTGCTGATGCTGCCTGCTCGGTCTAAACAGAGACACAGACAGAGGAGCAGCGGTGAGACATGAATAGATTCACATGCAGTAATAAACCAAATGGTCAAATCACAGAGCTTACAAATGTCACGAAGCACGAACTTTGACAAATGGAGCTTTAGTTTGAGTACAGATAGCTGCATCTGTGTGCTTAATTAATTTCTTATTCATTCATTCACACTCAAAAGGCGCCACCGTGAAGAGGTTCTGTATTAGGGATTTTGCATTTGGATTATTGATTAGTTAAAAGAGGGCAATGATGATTACTATCCTTTACTAAAACCTAATTAAAATAAACTTAGCTTACATCTTCATAAATTGAGTGATAGAATAATACTTTAGGCAATGCAACATGTTTTTTTTTCTCCACTTTCTCAATCGTGGAAATCAATTTAAATCAACCTCAAGGAAGCAAACTAAACATAGAAAGTGAAAAGCCTAATTTCATTCATCTCTAGATAAATAACCAAACTCATGCTCATGTGGAAAAAAAAGAGGTTATTTACCTGTTAAAGTCAGTGCTGTTACTACTTATCAGAAAAATTAGTTCTCATCGTATAAACTTATATCATCAATGTTCATTTACTTGATGCCAAAGTAAAAAGTATTGGGAAAAAAGTGTTTGTCTCATCACATTTTTTTTTTAATTTACCATGTGTGTGTATCTGCATCACATGTTCAAATGAATGAGCATACAGTGTCAGACAGAACACACCCCTCAGTCCTGTGACCATGGAGTGAGTGTTGTGGTTGTGCCTGTGGGCCCGCGTTGTTCTGTCACGCTGGTTTCAACTTAACCGGGTTATCTGTGGAGGATCATCATGTTTCGTTTCCTCTAAATGTCCGAGCACATTTTTTTCTTTTCTTCGGGGGGTACATTAAAAAGAATATATTAAAAAAAGTTCCATAAACACTTCAGGTACAGGTGTCGTTTGTGTAACGTGAATCTGACCCTTCATTTCTCTACAAACAGAAGCACACGCACAAGAGTTACAATCTGTTCTTTGTTATAGTGAGTACAAAAAGCTCATTTTAAGATCACGGTAGGTAAATTGATACAGACCTGGATCAAAATGAAATATTACAAAACACTGGGCACAAATACAAGAAAATGGTTTACCGGGAACGAGCTCTTTAATTAAAGTCAAGAGAGGTTTTGGCAAAACCACGTCCAGTTTCTGATGTGTTATGAAAACACGAGGGTGGAACCTAAATTATGATGACAGAAGCTGAATTTGTGTTTAATTTGTGTCTCAGTGTCAGAATTTGGAAATATATTTGTTAGGATAACATTTAATCCTATAACTCATGTGTGGTACTTTACTGCTACAACAGCAGTAATACTTCATGTTGCAATAGTTCACTCCTGCTAAAATGCACATAAAACCCAGCTTAACCTGCACAAAACCACCTGCATTTCTGACACACACTCATTAAAAGGCAGAGTTGTGGACACGCAGCCAGTCAGAGGCGGTACAAGATTACATAGAGCTTTGCCGGTCCTCCAACAACATCATTAATCACCTCCTCACACAATATCAGCTCCCTTCTTCCTTCCCTAGGCACAAAAAAGAAAAGGAAGCCCTGAGAGAGCGTTAAAGATACGCCAAAGGCATAACTTGACAGAGGATTCAGCAAATATACGTTAAAATAACCAGGCCATTTCACACACATTTCAGTCAAACATAAATGGGTGATTTGGTCTAAAAGCAAATATGATATGCTGAGGAATAACAAAATGTATATATATATGTGCTAGTTTGTTTGTTTTTTGATTAACAAAATACAAATGAATGCACATTTTCTACAAAGTCAGTAAGAAATGGTGTTTAATAATCGTTATTTTCCAATACTGACTAAGATAATCAATCAACAAATGAACATTCATTTCTTTCCCTGAAACAAACAACAACAAAAAATATATAAATATGGTAGTTTACTGTCAATGCAAATAGTTAAAAATACTGCCACAACATGCGTCATTTCACCCAGTAGCTGCTTCACTGCCCAGTGAACAAGGATGTGAGTGCCTCCCTGCTGCAAATTAGCAAAGTGGTGGGAGATGTCTGGCTCCGTCATGTGCCCCAGAGCAACAGTTGCAGCACGGTGATTACACACGCTGATCCTCGCTGAAATCAAGCGCTTACAGCAAACACGCACAGCTTCTGTATTAAAAATGATCCATCACACACATGTATGGTTTGCTAGGAGAGGATTTCTGCTTACCGGTATATATTCATTTTGTGAGTGGAAGACGATACAAGGAGTTCTCATTTTATTTGAAGAATCAAAACCCTTAAGATTCATGAATAATGCTACTCATAGCATTATATGGATTACTCATAGACAGACCAAGCAAATCATCAAAAGGCGGATATTTTTCTTGTTTAGCCTTGTTAATGACTGAGTTATTACAGTGTGTCATGTCACAAAGTGTTATACTTTCAGCAGTTTCTGAGGTTATAATACCCCTCTCCTGTCAGGCTTCTTTAAGAGGCTTGGCTACATAAATTCCTGAACACATGGGCAACAACATCAAAAACTGGGCTGACCCAAAAGGAATGTTTCCTTCTTTGCATGTGTGCAAATAAAGTGTCTCTTTGTAAAATAAAACAGAACAGGTGTCATTAAAGCCAGGAGACTGAAGCTTTCCCTCCATTTTTCCTAGCTTCAGCTCCATCCCAAAAACTCTCCCATCGAGACACCTGTAAATTCCTCACCAGTAATCTCACTGTGATCAGGGGGAACAATGAGACAGAAGAACGGTTTGCTGTTGCACAACTGCACCAACTTACTTGTCATAGCGGACACACAGACTCCCACCTTTGGAAAGTATTATTCACTCACTCCAAAATGTATAATTATAAGGCTGATTATTTTTTAATAAAATTAACATGAAATAAACTCATCTGAAGGATCAGTAGGTTAGATAAGTTTTGAAATACTCTATTTTCTACTAGTGATCCTTGCTCTATTAAGTTTCTTTTTAAAAGGTCAGCTTAAATTAGAGGACTTGTCAGGCTTTTTTGTTCTTCTTTCCTTTTTTTGTCCCTTCCATTATGGGAGACACATTCTGCCCTTTACACAAGTGGCTACAAAGGATCCTAATGAGATGCTTTGGTCAAAATGCCACAGAAAAAACAGTACAACAACTTTCTTTTCAACAGCAAATTGACATACCTTTTCTTAGCAACTGGTTTTACAGTGTGGAGTAAACCACTCAACTCCTTTCCAATCTACCCATGTCTTTAGATGAGTCTACCTTATTTGATATGTATCCACAGAAACAAGCTGTACAGAGGATTGCATGAAATTAATGAGCATAATGAGCCTGCACAGCAACTACAAAGTCCCTACCTTATTGCCAATTAAAAATACTTTAATATAACATCTGCAGTGAAAGATTTTTTTTAAAGATTAGTTATTTCAATCTCTAAAAAACAGACAGAAAAGAATTACCATAAGAAAATCATTAGGTCTGTTTTTTTTGTTTGTTTATGTGTAAAAATAACTATATAATAACTTTTCTTCATAATAATAATAATAATAATAATAATAATAGGGAGTATTTCCTTATCAAATCTCTTCTGTTAATTTAGTTGACTTATTTCATTATAGGTGCAAGCAAGTTCAGCGAGACTAATTTTAATTTACTTGAAATAGAGCCACTTGTCCAGTTTCACCACTCATATTCCCTTCTGTCAAAATAATAAACACATGCTCATTAATGCTGAGATCAAGTTCATGCAACTTCTTGAACTCGCCAGCAAGCTTTATTGATGGGTTGAACCGTAGCCATGGTTACCATTTACATGACAAGTCTGTTAATGCGCCTATAGACTCTTTCTAGTCATCATGTGCTATTTATTCTGTAAAAACATTTGTTAGAAATGAATAGAGACAGACAACTGCAACCAAAATGGTTATTATGTTATGTTACAATGTACCTACGGTATCTTACAAACTCCAAAGCCAGAAAATGAAGCTTGACAAACCATTCAGAAGATCTAATGCCTTTTGTATCCAACAGCAACGATTATGTTAACTACGGTCTCCTCTTCATAGTCAAACGACTTTTTTAGGGGATTACTGTTATGAACTGAATAATTATAATAAATAAAAAATTGGCTGTTCAATTATTACCTGCCATGTATCTCCCTGTAGCTAGAACGACTGACCTCTCTGTGGCCTGAAGAGAGGGGTGTTTCCTACCAGAGCTCCATTTCATTATCAGAATCACAATCAGGTTTATTTGGCCAAGTCGGGTCAAACAAGACAGGGAATTTGACTCGGTTATTTTCACTCACTGTACAGTAAATAGACAAATGACAGCTCTTATTAACATATATAAAATTTAAAAAAAAGTGAAAGGTGCAGCAGTATGTGCAATATCATATGTGCAATATCTGCCAGTCTACCTCACACACACTCTACCTGCTTTTTTTGCACTATTTCTTTTCTTTCAATCTACTGTATATACTGCTCATATTTCTGTAATTATATTTTTTTTTTCACTTTTTAGTCTCTTTTTACCCCTCCCTGTACTGCTGCCAACAAAATAAGTTTCCCCACTGAGGGAGAAAATAAAGGATTATCTTATCTTATCTTATAAGGTAGAAATGGTTATTGAAAGGTGCATTGTTACAGCATATGATTGTGGCTATTATTATTATTGCACAGTGATTATTACCGAAGTACTACTGATCACAATTCATCTAATCCCAGCAAGTGCATTGTATGTTATGTCTAAAGGCTGATTTATGGTTCCGCGTAGAGCCTACGGCGTAGGTGTACGCCTACGCCGTAGGCTACGCCGTAGGCTCTGCATCGATTTAACGCAGAACCATAATTCAGGCTTAAGTCACATATTTGTGATTGTGCTGTGTTCTGTTTCTGCCATGACAAATGAGCAACAAACCCTGTTTGATAATTGCGGCCCTCGAGCTGCAAACTGATACCTGGAGATCAGGGGTGCAGATCCGATGTCAGGATTGGGGGGGACACCAACATGATTTTAATTTTACATTTTTTGCCAATATGCAACTCATACCATGCCATAAATTGGTCCATTGATCCACCAATTGATTATTGAAAAGGCTTAGTTGAAAACAGACGCATACGACCGGGAGGAGGCAGGAAAACAGCGGAGAAGTGAGCCACATGTTGGTACGAATGTAAACAGAACGTTGACAAAAAGTCATTGTTGAGCCAGTCAAAAATTTTAAAAATATTAATTCAGACTAAAAAAAAAAAATGTATGGAGTAGCAATACTTTCATTCTGTACACCTCAAAACGCACCGTGGATGTATTATTTTCTTTTAGAAATCTATTTTTAATAAATATTCTACATACTCAACCTTTAAGTCTGAAAATACATTTGTTCAATTTTGAATAATTTAGGGTATTTTTATTGGGGGGGACAATTTTCAGAAATTGGGGGGGACATGTCCCCCCCGTCCCCCCCGGGATCTGCACCCATGCTGGAGATCAATAATTGACTCCCCTAAAAACAGCGTTATAAGGAAGCTGTATGTGCAGCACTCACTGAGCGGTCCTCCGGGGGCCAGAGCCTGGTCCCGGGCGGGCGGCGTGCCGCTCTGCCGCTCGAAGTTGCCCGGGTTGGAGAAGTAGTCCCGGAGCCGCGGCAGCTCCCTGCCCGCCTCCAGCAGCTCCGTGTGCAGCTCCAGGGCCGTGAGGATGTACTGGTCCCGCAGCAGCTGGGCGGCCACGGCGTCCACGGACAGCCGCGGCTCCCCTGCGCCCCCCGCCCCGGGGCTGAGCAGGGCGGCGGGGCCGGCTCCAGCCGCAGCAGCCCCGGGGCTGGTGCGGCTGGAGCCGGCCCCGCCGCCCTCCCCTCCTCCGCCGCTGCTGCTGCTGCGGGGCTCGGCTCCTGCAGGCGGCGGCCCCGGAGCCCCCCCGCTCGGGCTGCTCTCCCCGCAAACCGCCTCGTTCACCCGCCGCTCGGCTTCCTCTTCAGAGTCGCTGAGATTAAACGGGTTCACCGACGCCATTTTTACACTATAATGATTTTTTTTTTAGCAACCTACAGTAAAGCGGCTGAGCTAATCAGAGCCACTTCTTCCTGAATGGATAGTGGTGGTTTCGATGGCTTTTACCAGGGAAAGTAATGCGAGGTTGTGATTGGCTGCGTTCGGCGGAAGTTATTCCAAAGCCCGCCCCTTTCGTGGGATAGAAGAAAATGATTGGATATTTCTGAGGTTTGACAGCTGACAGGTCATCTTAGCTGTTGCCGCGTTCCATTTGTCCTCGGAAGTGGGGAATTCCCAGTTCCCAGTCGGAATTTTCAACTGGAATGCCCCTCGAAGTGGGATTTCCCACTGGGAAAGTGGGAGAGTCTTCACCACCCCCGAGTTCACATTCCAAGATGGCTGCCCCGGTTGTAAACAGTAGAAGAGAGCTCTTTAAAAATTCGTAGCACTTCATTCTAGTTTTGGTCACACTAAATCAGTCGTATACAAGTATTGTTCGGCATATATATGCTGCTATAGTGTAATTTACATTTTTCATGTGGTATATGCGAACTACAAACTTGTTTACCTACTTTGTAACTGGAACGCTGATAACTCGGCTGTGACGTAATTCCCAGTTCCTAGTTCCGACTTCCGAGGTAAATGGAACGCAGCACATGTTAGCTGTGTTTTGGGAAAAAAAATGAATAATACAAATATCAAATGAAACTGTAATACAAATATATAAAAAACTATTAAGTAGAAAAACGTCAGGTTATTTATTTTCTAACATCGGCAGAGAAGCCGCTGAGGAAAAACATTGTAGTTTAACTACATTACCCACAATGCAATTCTACAGCATCAAATGCGTCAAGTCACAACAAGGAAGTAAATGCTCGTGCTGCCTGTATTTCTTGTAGTAATCTTATTAGAAAGAAGGCAGTTGATTTTGTAAAACCACCCACGTATAGAGAAGATGATCTCGTTTCGAGCAACCGAGCCTCATTAACTCTGGATCTGTTTGTGTACATAGTGGTCCATGTACAAATTTACATTGGACAGTTAAATAGAAGAAATGCTACACACAGAAGTAACAGATACTTTTGCCCTGCCATTCTTTGACAAGCCAGCATGCCACCTTTGTAAACTTACTCTACAAGCAGGTAAGACCACTTTTTTTTTTCCTCTTCGCATTATGTCTCACATATGACATATGCTGACAGTATGATAACACATGAGGTAAAATCAAAATGATTTATTTATTTATTTATTTTGGTGCACAGGCTAATGGCATATGGTGTACGGATTAGTTCTGTCCTTAAGCAGCCTTTCCACTGCATACTTTAGCTTAACTAATGCTATTCTTAAGCTAATATCAATTTAATTTGATCCAACTTCTTACTCTTATGTCTAAAGTCAGACTCTTACAATGTTAGTATTTACATCCATGCTTTTCTTTTTCTCTTTATGTCTTTGTCTTCTTATTATAGCAGGAATCTTCCTCCATTCTTCTTCTTTTCTTTTCTCTTTTCTTCAAAAACCTTCTTGTGGCTGTTCTTCAAAGGCAGTTCAGTGTGGATACTCAGAATGAGGACGATCACGTTTTTCCTGATTGGACTGACAGTCCATGTGGTTTTCTTCCTGTCCATCTTTGACATCTACTTCACATCACCATTGGTCCATGGCATGACCCCCCAGTCGACGCCACTGGAGTCCCCAGCCTCCAGACTGGTGCTGTTTGTGGCAGACGGCCTCCGAGCAGACAGTCTTTTCACACTACTACCAAATGGCTCATCTAGAACTCCATACCTGAGGTTAGGACGTGCATCCAGAGAAGTGAGCTTAGATGTGCATTCTTTAGATGTGTATTTAATAGGACAGCAACAGAAGCAGTATTACATTTATTGTGATGATTATTATGTTAGTATGTGTGTTCTGCAGGGTCTTTTTTGTCACATCTGTTAATGTACACATTTCTATTTTCCAACATCAGGACAGTAATAGAGGGGACTGGTACCTGGGGCGTGTCCCATACGCGTGTGCCTACTGAGTCTCGGCCTGGTCATGTTGCTCTGATCGCAGGCTTCTATGAAGATGTCAGTGCTGTCGCTAAAGGTAGGTGCAATTTCTTGATTTTTCACTATTGGATTGATCAAAATGAGTTGGTGTTTTACTCTTATTTGGTTTTTATCAGTCTTTGTTCTATATTACCATTGTGGCTCTTTGTGGTGACATTTGAACTTTTTTTTTGCACGTTTTCAGGCTGGAAGGAGAATCCTGTTGAATTTGATTCAGTCTTTAATGAGAGCAGATACACCTGGTGCTGGGGAAGCCCAGACATTCTGCCAATGTTTGCCAAAGGTACACAAGCGCATACGCTCTCACCAGTCTTTACAAACTGAAGCGCTACACTATTTAATCCAGAGGAAAAGTATCACAGATATCATCTTGTATTTTGTTATCCATTTGATTAAGATTTGATCTCTTTAAATGTTTCTACCTTTTGAAAATGTTGTGATTATATCACTCAGACCATCATTGCACTAAATAGGATTGAAAACATTTTAGAAAACGTATGGACAGATACAATTATATCAGACTAGCATTTTTGAACAGCAATTGATCTCAAGTCTTTGGTGCTTCCAGGTGCTAGTGGGGATCATGTGTATACCCACACATATCCAGCAGAGCAGGAGGACTTTGCTTCCACAGATGCCTCCAGGCTGGATAGCTGGGTCTTCTCTCAAGTCAAAGTATGTTTATGGAAATAACAACACTAAAGATGACTGTTTTGATTAAACTATTGATTGATTAGGCTTCCATGAAATATTATAAGCCATTTGCATTGCAGATATTATCTTTGTCATGTTCAATGTATGATGTTTTAAAAAAAAAAGATTCTCTCATGGTAAATTGTCAAATCTCTTCGAGTTATTACTAAAACTATGACTTCTATAAATCTTTTTGGAAAATAAAGGACTTGTGTGCAATAGCACTGGTTTCTGTTGTTGTAATGAGTGAAGTTTTGCATGCTTATCCCTAACTTCAAGCCAACAACACCTCTTCTTTGTAACAGTCTTTCTTTGGGTCAGCAAAGTCTAACTCCACTCTAAAAGCCCATCTACTTGAGGATAAGAACATCTTATTCCTGCATCTGTTGGGAATAGACACAAACGGTCATGCTCACAGGCCAATGTCGCAGTGAGTTGGTTACTTTGAATTTTTCTATACCTGTCTGGCCTCTGGTAATAATTTTGTTTGCATTTGCTCATATTGTACTTCTTTGAACAACGTCTTGTATTTTGTCTTTTCTTTCTTTCTTTTTTTGCAGGGAATACCTGGACAATATTGGTCTGGTAGACAGTGGTGTTGCTGAGCTCGTGTCTGTTGTAGAGGAGTTCTTTGGGCATGATGGCAGAACAGCTTATGTTTTTACCTCTGATCATGGCATGACAAGCTGGGGTAAGACTTTTTTCTGTGTTGGTAAGCTTGGAAAAAAAACAAACAAATGTATAAAATTAACTGCAGTTATTGCATTTTCTTTTTCTTTTTCAAATACCTCTAGGTTCCCACGGTGCAGGCCATCCCTCTGAGACACTCACCCCTTTAGTTGTGTGGGGAGCTGGGGTTAATAATGCCCAGAGAGTCACAGAACCCCAACCATATGAAGATAGCTACCTACAAGGTACGCCTAAAGTATTTATTTCACACCCAGCTTTTCCACTATGTGTCTTATTGAGTTAACACTTCACATCTGTCCTCCTGTTTCTGTCAGAGTGGAATTTGGAGCACATTCGTCGAGTTGACGTCAATCAGGTAATGATCACAACAAAGGAACTATGTATAAGTGAGCATCACTAAGTGCTACATGTGTACAATTTTTGGTTCTTGTGAAGCTTTAATATTTATGCTTTTCTATTTTTCAGGCAGACATTGCTCCACTCATGGCTTCTCTTGTTGGTTTACCCTTTCCTGTTAATTCTGTGGTGAGTCAGAATGAATAAAAGACAGATGAAACCTTCCAATTGTTTTTAATACATGAAGTTCTATGTCACCATCCAAAAATCGATCATGCAAGCACACTTAAGTTCTGTTTGTTTTACAATCCATGTGTCTGTATGTGTATTTGTGTCTGTTCAGGGTGTGCTACCTCTCCTCTACCTTAACAACACTGACCAGTTCAGGGCAGAGAGCATGTACACCAATGCTATTGAAGTGCTGGAGCAGTTCAAGGTATCAGAGCTCTCAGTTTCTACCGTCAGCAGCTGCTGTGTTTGCCAGTAACTGTCCTGAGCAGAGGAATATGAGCCAGGCTTAGATTTGCTTTGGAAACTTTGTTGTTAACCTCTTAGTTTTGATAGGTAATTATCTCATTTATTACACGGTGTGATTGAACAGTGATGAAGCTACATGTATATCTATATTTTCTATAGATGAAAATGAGCCAGAAAAAGGATACAACCTTGTCTTTTCTCTTCACGCCGTACCAGTAAGTGCAGAAAGGGAAGCAATGCTTTCTACTATTAGCAAATAAGCTGGGAACACTTTAGTGGGAATAGCTTTTAAAAATCTCTGAAAAAAGCCCATAGAATATTTTCAACGAGGGTTAATCAGGTCAGTTGGAGTAACTCGTGTGATTTGTGTATGTTTAAAGGCAAAGCGTGCCCTGTTTCTGTCTGCATAATAAAGAAAACGTTTCCAGGGGTGTTGATTTGTTTCTCTGTTTTCTCAGACTCCTGACTGAATCAAAACAAGCGGAATTTACCCACAAGGCCCGAATACTGATTCAACTAGAAAAGTACCATGACGCTGTAAGTATCAGCCTGCATCTAATTGGTAAATGAACACAGAAACAGCAGAGCTGAAGCCAAATGTGGATTTGTTTTACTGACTCTTAAGGAATCAAGCTCATTTTTTAACACACTGCTTACAGTGGCAGCAAACCAGAGTATAAATAAAGTCCAATTTCATCTGTTTTGTTTCTATTTCCTCTGTTATATTTGCTTTTACTGAAGCATGTGGTCTTCCCTATTGCGTCCCTCAACAGATTTCGCTGTGCCGGTCGCTGATATCCCGTTCCCTGGAAGGCCTGGTTTACTACCACACCTACGACAGGTTCTTTCTGGGCTGCAGTGTGGTGCTGGGGTTCGTAGGCTGGACCTCATATGTCATCTTAGTCATATTGAAGACTCACGCCAGCCTCAACAGACACCCGAATCTCACTAAACAGGTTGGGACAGTAGAGAATTACCCCCCAGTGTCTTTCTTTTCACCAAAACAACCCTCTGAAACTTGAATGTCTTGCTCAGTGGGAATCGCTCCTCTGTGTGTGCAGATTCCCAGCCCGAGCGTGGCATGGCTGTGCATAGGTGTGACAGCGGTGATCACAGCGTTCCTGCTTATCCAGAGAAGCCCCATTACCTACTACATTTACTGCCTGCTGCCCGTCCCTGTATGGTACTCTGTTTTTAAAGAGTGAGTAACAAACAAATATAAACAAATGTGAATTAGATAACAAGACGATGCGTATCTGCAAGGCATGTACAATAATGTAACTATAAAATATGCTAAGTTTCTGCACCAAGTTCTTTGAGAATGCTGGAACAATGAGAAATGCGTGCTAGCAGTCACAACTAGGGTTGCCACCTTTCAGAAATAGAAATAAGGGACGCCCTGATTTCAGCAGCGCAGGAGCCAAAAAAAAAAAGCCCTAAAACTTCTAAACTGAATAAAAATTTGTTTATTTTATATGAAAAACAAAATGCTTTGATTTAAAGTTTAAAATGCTTTAATAGCATTGAACTTTCATGACTGTAGAGACAGACAACCATATAGCAACTGAAATAGCCTCCTATGCTACGTATGTCCACATCAGCCCAGATGTATAATATACATACAGGTGAAGAATATGGTGTAAAAGTTAATTTATTTCAATAATTCAACTAGAATATGGTGGTAAAAGTTAATTTATTTCAATAATTCAACTAGAATATGGTGTAAAAGTTAATTTATTTCAATAATTCAACTAGAATATGGTGTAAAAGTTAATTTATTTCAATAATTCAACTAGAATATGGTGTAAAAGTTAACTTATTTCAATAATTCAACTAGAATATGGTGTAAAAGCTAATTTATTTCAATAATTCAACTAGAATATGGTGTAAAAGTTAATTTATTTCAATAATTCAACTAGAATATGGTGTAAAAGTTAACTTATTTCAATAATTCAACTAGAATATGGTGTAAAAGTTAATTTATTTCAATAATTCAATTAGAATATGGTGTAAAAGTTAATTTATTTCAATAATTCAACTAGAATATGGTGTAAAAATTAATGAAAATACGGGACAAATCGCGTCCCATATTAGTTCAATACGGGACGCAACATTTTTTTCTCAAATAAAGGACAATTCCGTATTTTACGGGACGGGTGGCAACCCTAGTCACAACAGCTAATGAAACTATGCAGATACAGATCTATGTCTGGCACAGGAGGACTGAGAAGTTAATTACATCTTTTAAAGTGACATTTCTCTTATGTACATGGATAAGGATGGACTTGCATGTTGTTGTTTTTTTGTAAATCACAGGAAAAGTAATATGATTCATGATCTATTTTAGGTCTGGAGCTCTAACAGATTTGATTCGTTCAGCACCCTCTCTGCCGCTGTTGAAATGTTTGGGCTATTTTGTGCTGGTGGCGTTTGGGATCGAGCTGCTGGTAGGAATCTTTTGATCTCTTGTCTGTGTTTGTGTACAGTCAAAGACACACAGTCTAACTGTTTCAGTTTAGAGCAACAAAATCAGTCATCCAGGGGTGTTGGTTAGCCTTCAGGGCATCTGTCACCTGCACTGTTTGCCTCTGCTGCCCCCAGGTGGTGAGTTTCTTCAACCGCGCCGTGCTGACTGTGGGGCTGACGGTTCTCTCTCTGTGGCCTTTCCTGTCGGGACTTGTTGCTAAAGCCAAGGTAAGTTTGTGCTTTTCCCCAATCATCTTGAAAACAGGTTAGGTTGAGTTTAGTATTCATTCATGATTTTGATCTCTTAATTTGCCTGCACCTACACGTTATTGGTCTTCTCACTGAAAGGGGATTTTTTTTCTTAAAAGAATAAAAACTGTTTAAGCCTTTGCAGCCTTACTGTCCTATTCAGGCGGTTCCACGACTGTTTTCACCATGATTCATGTGACCAAAACATATCACAATCAGTTTATGAACTCGGTGTCTGATGGATAAACTTCAGGATGCTTTTTTAAAATTTCTACCTGTTGGCTTTGGTGTTCCTCTCTGCACTAGTGTGCATTCTAGGATAGTTCAGCCCATTACTAACAACTACATTGTGCTTGAAAGCATTCAGCCAAACCAACGATTGAGAATAAAAGTAACTGATGATATCAGTTTACTTCAGTGTGCTGTAGTTGAAGCTTGATTTGTTGCATGTGCTTGTCCAATCCTTTCATATACTCAGTTCTCACTAATATTATTTATGGCTCAAGGCTAAGACTTTATAACATTTAGTATGAAATAGTTTAGGGACACATGTAAAACTGACACACAGCTCAGTTAGATACATTTCTCAAATTTTAACCATAAATCTGACAATTGTCTTGATGGCAGACGAGACTATCATTCAATTTTATGCCATTTCCTTTAGACAGTTCTCTGTATCTCTTTGGGTTCATGAATGGCAATACTTCCTTTTGTAAGAAAATACGTTGTGTTGAATTTAGCTTTCATTTCGGGCTCTTCTGAAGACAGAGTGGTAGTTTCCTGCTTACGAAATGCTCTGTGGAGAAGTGATGCGTTTTTCATTATTCATTACCTGGCATAGTTTTTGTGTTACACTGGTTTTCTTTGTTTGGTTTTTGTTTTTTTAATGTTTAACTATGAATTTATTTTCTTAACTGAGAGCAACCGGTTTTCTTTATCAAACTTGGTTTTTCCTGCGTTTTTGGCTCCAGAGCAAGAGCAGAAATCACAAGTCATTCACTTGATGCACCGGTGGAATGACGTTAATATCTTTTAGAATGCAAACACCTTGACTAAATAGTGGATAATTCCCTAAAGTCATCCCAGCTCAGGCATCTGTCTCTTAATGTTTTTCAACACGAAAATAAAAGTCTGGCTCAAATCAGCCTGGAGCCCTGCAGTCTGCGTAATGTGTTGCACAGAGTGTACTTTGTGTGCAAATTTGCATTTAAATATTTGTACAAAGTTCTATGACAAATTTCCTATTAAAAGCGTGGGGCGCGTGGGTGTGGCGTCAAGGGACGTTTTGAACTTCCCAAAAACACTTGGTGTGAACAGGTGCTGATAAGACAGGCTTGTAATCATCTGGCATTTTTGCTAAGTCATGTCAGAGATATTTCACTACAACCTCAGGAAATTGTGTCAGAGTTTGAAAAAAACAAATTTTGTGATGGGAATTTCAACATCTGTGTCCATTTTGAGTATAGCACTTAATACATCTTTATAAATATGGCTATTTTTTTTACAAGAAAATTGCAATGACTTATGAAGGTATGCAGATATAATGACTCGATGGGGGGCGATCACTAAATATATGTTTCATTTCATCTGTGAGATGGGTCACAAACTAGTTATTAATATATGTGTAGAAAAATCTAACAAAAAATTACATTTTCAGCATCTTTTACCCTCCAAAGTTGCTTCTTAGGGATGTCTTTGGATACTGATATATGTATCAGATGGTGTTTGGATATGTTAAATGGTAAGTCATCGACTGTCTGCTCTGTGTTTTCTTGATAAATATCAATCCATCACTAAAATATTAGTACACACAAAACCTAAAAAATTATATCAGCTTCTCTAAGGGAACAAAAGTCCAGACCTGTAGTCTCCTAGAGTCCAAAAATTTTACTTGCAAACTGGTTTATGTACATGTTAATTTTCACACGCTCACTGAGTTAAACAAATGCTCACAGTCAGTCAGTCCCACTTGCACTCATATGTGCTTCTGTTTCTGTGTAGTTCCGGTCATTGAGCTGGTTTCTGGGATGTCTGTGTTTGGCTGCCTTCCCCTTGATGCCGGTTGTGGGTAGAGAGCCAAACTTACATCTTGTGTGAGTACTTCCTTCATTTGATTACATTTGACACAATAGCCGTCACAGTTCCACATTATAAAAATACTCGGAAAATAGATTTATGTGAAGTCAGTTACAAAGAACTATTTCACTTCGCTATAAGTGTGACACATAAGAACGAAGCAGCAACCAATTACCAATGCAGACTGGGGGAAATTACCAAAGATGTTTTTTTTCCACCTAATTGGAAACTAAAGATTTCATCTCTACTACAGTGGAGAATATTGAACAACAAACTAGCAGCTTTTTAAAAATGTAGCTTTAAACAACACCCATGCAGACACACCAAAGCGATGCTCCTAACATCTCTTTGAAAATGACTAACGTGCAACGTTTGTGTGTTCAGTACCTGTGCAGGTCTGCTCACGCTTTTTACTTCAGCCTGTTACCTCTGGTCGTCATGGAGAAGGACACCGCTGCACCGTGGAGACCGGCCACAGTTTTTTATCCAGGTAACTTCTACGCCGCGTCGTGATTGGTTTGTGTTTTTGCGTGGGTGGATATATGAATGATTTTTCTTCTTCTTCGTTCAGTATTGTGTGTGGGTGGATATGTGAATGAATGTGCGATTCCTTTTTTTTTTCCCCTTCATCAGCACTTGATATAAATCATTTCTCTCCTGTCACACCCTCCAGATGCTCCTTGCGTGTGTTTGTGCATTCGTGCCGTCTCTCACACACTCCAGCCTGCAGCAGAAGCAGGGCCTGCCTCTTCTTAATCAGATCATCAGCTGGAGCACATTAGGTAGGCAGGTGGAACTTTGTGTTCAATTAAGCATGAATTCAACTGAATTCATGTTAGGCTTTTGTTAATCAGATACATAAAAAAGTTTAAATGCATCATGCAGTCTTAGTTGACCTCCTGGCTCCAAGGTCCAACCTCACTGCCGTCTCTTCTCTTTTCTCAGCATCTTCTATCTTTGTTCCTCTGCTGAGCTCGACCCGCCTGTTCCATCGGCTCCTCAGCATATTCTTGTCTCTCACGTCTACGTTCCTACTGCTGAGCACCGGGTAAGACGAGACGCAACATTTCACACATTTACCCATCAGCGCTTCAAATTCAGTCTTTTATTGAGTTTTACCACCAGAGCATATTTATAGAAAGTCACCCAACTTTCCTGTTTTTTGTTTCGTTTTATCACCTAGGTCAGAGGCTTTGTTTCCTCCAGTGTTGTCTTGGTTAATGTTTGTGTGGATCAACATTGAGCAGGAAGCCTTGCTCGCTCAAGGTGTCTCTGGCAGGCAAGAGGTAAAATGGGAGGATGGTACATTTTGAAAAGTGATGCAAATGTCACGTGTGTTTGTTTATTATAGGATCCAGACACATGTCTATTTATTCTACTTTTTAATATATATTATTTATATATATTTCTGGCCTGCTTTCTTTTAGTCATAAGGCTTTTCCTGCCAGCTGTTTTAGCGACCAAACAAACAGGGTTGACTTCACATCCTGAATGCTTTCACAATGATCTGCATGTAGCCACACTGATCACTTTCTTGTGTTTCTGTGTGTGTGAATTGACTTTGTGGCATGATTTTATATGCTTTTTCTGTCTTTTTTTTTTTGTCAGCTGTCAACAATTGATTTTTCAGCAAACATTGACATCACCAAGATCCGACAACTGAAGTTGGATGATATCAGAAGATCGTATTTTTTTGTATCCTTCATACATTGCAACAATGGAAGTAGCTGAAGCACAAAAACATCCAGACAAACGGGCACAGGGGAAGTGCTTTAGTCCCAGTGGTGTCCACATGTGTCTCTACCCAGATGGCTTCTTTAAACGTTTTCAAAAAATAATTTTGAAGAGTATAATTACAAAAAAACCTTCCCTTGACTGTACATCTTTCCCAGGTATTTTTTATAATAACAGCTTTCTTTGGGACTGGGAACATAGCTTCCATTAACAGGTATGAAATATATGTATCGTCTCTACCTATATAACAGTCTGCGTCTGTTAATGTGTGAGAGAGCCAGGAGCTTCTGATTTATGGGGACATTTTGTTTTTTTCGGTTACAGTCAGCAAGAAATTAATGTTTGTTATGCATCATTTGAAGATGTATTCTGCTCCTTTTCCTCTCTTTTTTCATAAGCAATCCATCATTTGACTACAGGAAGGAGAGAAGTGAACTGTGAAAAATTAGCATCTACTCTACAGAGTGTTATTTGCATTGTTTAGACAAACTTGCTCTAGTTTGTGTATTGACATCAGGCAGACCTGTCCACCCACCACGTACTGATTCTAGGCCTCAGTATCAGATTACCACTCATGACAGATATTTTGATCTGGTTTTGTCCAAATCTACTCACTCTGCCTTTTCTTCTTCTTTTTTTTCTAGTTTTGACCCAGCCTCTGTTTATTGTTTCCTCACCGTTTTCAACCCCTTTATCATGGGAGGGCTTATGATGTGGAAGGTACTGAATTTTAAGTGATTTCTTTTTATATAGTATGCTGTGTTTCTGGGAAGAACACTTGGTTCTACAGAGCTTACTCAGTCATATTTACATATTACTTACATATTTATCGTGGTCTTATATATTTGTACAGCTTTCATTCGTATGATCTTTGTTGAAACCTTTAACCAAAACCTAACCTCCCTCATCTCCTTCTCATCATAATTTAAAAAAGGCTGAAATGTTTGCATCATTATTGTCACCTAATTAGATTTATTTAGGGTTATTTGTCAAATCCATTGTTTTTCTCCTCCAGGTTATTATTCCATTCATTATTGTAATGTGCACGTTTGAGACCATCCAAGTTACGACACAGCTATCATCCAGAAGGTAAACTCTTAGATGCTGCAATCAAAATAAGGATGTTTTATTTTTATTGGTCTGATGGATGCAGAGCTGCTTATTGTTCTAAATTTGAGTTATACATGAATCTTAAACTGTTCCGACTCAGATAACAACAGTAAATGAGCCGATGTGAACAAAGTTTCTATATAATGAATGTCAAGATAAATGTGTTTTCCATACTGAGCCTGAAGTATACAAGCATCATAGTGGATTTCAGATCTTAAATTTTTAATGCTTTCAATGAATGAATTTCTTGTTTCTTATGATTCCTTTTCAGTTTGTTCCTCATCGTCCTGGTTATCTCTGATGTGATGGCTTTGGTAAGGTCTTTCTTGTCAGTTTGAACAGTTTTGGTTTGATGCTACATTAAAGGTGCACTGCAATCTTTATTCCTTGTGGATTTTCTTCTCTCCACCCCTTTTCTGTTAATATGACTGAGAGCTTTACACAATAAATGTATAACTTCCCTGTTCCTTCTCCTTAGCATTTTTTCTTCATGGTTCAGGACTACGGTAGCTGGTTGGACATTGGAACAAGGTGAGTTGACTGGGAAGCACATGCTTTCCAAGTATTTATTAATCACTCATTTATAGTTTAACCGTCACCATCTCTCCTTTGTGTCCTGGCGCTGTTACTCGTGGGATCTGGAGCACGCACACAGGTTAACCTAACATTCTTTATCTTTTTTCCAGCATCAGCCACTATGTGATAGTGATGTCGATGACAATCTTCTTAATGGTGCTCAGTTTGGTCACCCACATTCTCACCTCAAAAAGACTAATCCTGTGGAGAACATCCAAGATGCACTTTCCCTAAACAATGTATAAATAATGTACTAGAGCTTTTGTTCCTATTTTAAATATTTTTAAAATGCGTTTTTTAGGTAAAGATGCAGGATTTTGCACAGTGCAGTGTATTACTTACTGGGACAATTATCATTGCACATTGTGGTGTTTACTGATGTCTTTGGTGCAAACATGCTTAGTCTCAGCTTTTTTCATTAATCATTGATGAATTTTATTAAAGTTTACTTGAATAATTCACTGTGAATAAAGCCTTTGCCAAGACTGTTGAAGGGTGACCTGTTAACCCTTTAAGTGTAACACTGTTCCCTGTAAATGCATCCCTGTTTACTGTAGAAACAAACAGCAGAGTTTCGACTTATTGTAACTATATATTTACCAAAAAATTAAGGTTTCAAAAGGACATGTTGTTTAGTTATCAATCATTTTATCTGAAATGTAAATGCAGTTTTCCAACAATATTTACAAAACCTCTGACCTTCTAACGTCAAATCAGACTATTGCATCAATTTTTGATCAATTCTAGATCATATATACAACTTGTGAGAAAAAAATTAATAATTAATTTGCTGTAACAGCAAATTTGTGGTTACAGCCTACTGGTTACAGAGGTGGGCTGGGATCTGGAGGACCCAGGTTCAAGCCCCTGGATTGCAACTAAAATTAACCACTTTGGACCCCTGAGCAACACATGTACAAATGGCAGCCCACTGCTCCTAGTTTAACTAGAGATGGTTTAAATGCAGAGACCCATTGTGGGACTAATAAAGTTATTATTATAAAAAGCATATTTAAAAGTCTAAATGAATACAGGTATGGATGCAACGCAGAAAGCTGCTGGAAATGGCATGATAAATGTATGTCTTTACATGTACACCGGTTCTAATTAAACAAGAGTTGAAGTGCATGGCTTAATTTTGACAGGTCATTCAATAATTGACACATATGTCAACATCACAGCTCATAACACCACATCCTGATTTGGGCTACTTCTTCTCTTTTGACGTTAGCACTTTTTTCTATTGAGTGTACACTCTTCTGTTACAAAGGTGTGACGGGGTAGAACATACTCTCTGCAGGGTCACTTTCTTGAAATACAGCATTTATAATGTTTAGATATTTTTGTTTTCCTCTTATAAAGTCAGCCTCTATAATTGTAACGTGTTGCATCCTTGTGTCTTCATTTTTCTTTAAGATGGGGTGTTTGTGTTGCAAAAAATAAAAGAGGAAGCAGCCAACTCTGTGGTTATACTGACATGTGTGTATGTAAGCCGTCATCCCTCGTGAGAGCACAGTCGATATGCAAAAATTGGATGGTTGGGTTCTGACTGAGACAGTTCATTTTTATAGCTTTAATCCTCATCTACCACTGACACAGCCAATGCTAGTGTGTGGTGGTGTGTTTTCCCCATGCTGACTGACATCGTGAAACTGCTGTGGATGCAATAGAGTGAATTGAAGCGCAGACGCTTCGTGCTTTTGAAAAATTTGAGCCGGCAACAAACAGCTGCATCTGACGAAAAGGTAAGCAAAGACGAAGGGTAACCTCTTCATTTTTGACTTTGGGTTCATAACTTGTACAATTTTAGTTCTGTTTTTTTTTTTTTTTTTTCCTCCCCAATAATAATTTTGATTAATACCATACACTGCTGTGTAAGTCAACTTACATTTAATATACAATAAAAAATAAAATTCATAGTAATAATTTAAATTGAACCTTTGAAGATGCAACTTTTTTTTTTTAAATCAAATGTTTCCGAATATTTAAACAAAATCAAACCTAGGTTTCAAAGAATCAAAAGTAAATAAAATGTAGAAATAGAAACTAAACATGACCAGAAAATGTTGAATAAGCTACAGTTCCTCTTGTTGGAGGTGCAGCTCCCACAGGGACTTTGAGCACAGTGGTGCTGCTACTTAGTGCAGCTCAGAAGGTGTGAGGGACCACACACATGCCATCTATATATATCTTCCTGCAAAACCACTGCTTGATTTTTCGCACAAACCGATAACTATAGTTAGAGAGCAGACACAGAAGCCTGCTGAACATTGTCAGCTCATTCTGTGGTTTGATAAAGCAGAGGTAAATCCGTTTGGTTCAGTTGGGGCCACCGTGTTTAGTGTAGATCAGAGCAGGGCTACAAGGATTAGTTCAATCACAGGCCACATAGCAAAGAAAGTTTGACCCAACCTTGGTCCATAAATGCATCTTCATCAGTCCACATTTTGGCTTTGATGGCTTTTAAGTAAAAGTGGGTGCGGCTGCCTAAACTGGGCCACATTTTGACATGATATGGCAAAATTCTAGATTTTATTTGAGCTTTATAGGGCAAGTTTGGCCCTAATAATACTTGCATTATCTGATATCAGAACTAGCTCATACAATTTGTGCTGCATCTGCCTCATGTAACATATACAGAAACTCAGTTTTGGTCAAGTTATTGATCTTTTCTACACATCTGGCCCACATATCACTTATTTTTTGCTGTAAATGAGCTACAGGTGCTAAAAGTAGCTTCAATTAGGCACCCATGTATCTATCTAGGAGGTCTTGCACGGTGTTTAGGACTAAGGGACGAGAGTTTGGGACCAGTCTGGCCTGGGACTTTCTTTTTGATCACTGCTCATTTTGGATCCACTCACTCTTCCCTTCTCTGCTTGGTCAGGGCAGCACAAGTTGTGATTAAGATGTAGACATCACAAACAGCTACTCAGGCTAGGGCTGGGCGATTTTGGACAAAAATAAAATCCAGATTTTTTTTCTCTGAAAACCCGATTTTCGATTTCGATTTCGATTTTTTTTGGTAAAACTACAAAAGACAATGGAATAAATTGTTTCAAACATTTTATCTTTATTTTTAAAGAAAAATAACAAACAAATTTCCCTATTGGGAATGAAGTGCAATTGAAAGATACTGTAAATCCTCTTTGAGTTTAGTAAAGTGACAACATTTACAATTTTCTTGACCAAACAAAGATGACTAGACGAGCTCTGTCTGTAATGCAGCCAGCTGCAAAAAAGGAAAATCGATTTTCCGATTTTCCTTTTTTTAACATCGATTGTGATTAATAAATCCGATTTAGATTTAAAATCGATTAATCGCACAGCCCTAACTCAGGCTCATGAAAGGATTGTTGTTTGGTTTAAAACACAGCACTTTACAACCTAATCTGGTGCATTAGATGGTTATGCTAAACATTTGCTCACACCGCTCCACAAAAACTACTGCTAAATGGTTCTCTCTTTACTTATTTATTTGTTCTACTCCAAATGAAGTGATGTTGTGTTTGCTGTGTAAAAAGTTGCTGGTAAATGTTATTCCCGACCATGAAGCACTGCAGGGGCTTAGTGATCGTATAGATCGTAAAGACTTCCTTGTTAGACGATAGGAAGACAATGAGATGATAAAGATTGAATGAGCACAGTCAAAACAAAGGTTCCTTAAAGTAGATCAAACAGAACATCTTGGGCTGTTTTAAAAGGAAAGGGAAAACAAAAAAACCCTCCAGCAAAGGAGGGATGAACAAAGCTGAAAAACTGCAGTTGAAAATATAAGAATCACTCTTATCTTGGATGACTGAGTATGACATATAAACTACAATCAAATGTGTGCTGACTTTTGTTCAGTAAAATAAATACAGATCTACACAAGAATTGATTTTGAAGAGATTTTAAATGAATATGTGTAAAAAGAACTGGTTGGGAATGTTGCCAGTCTGGTGATGATCTAGCAATGTTAACTAAGATTAACTATGTTTGCACAGTATCATAATAAGTTGCTACGGCATAGGCTACCAGCGTTTTATGTTGCCAAATATGTTGACATGAGAGAGGGAGGGTAAGTCAAAAGAAGAAGAAAGAAATGAAAGACAAATTATTGAATAGTGTCAAGATAAACCATCTTAATCCTTTGGCATTAGCTGTTTTCTCCATTAATTTACCATAAAATGTGATCTGATCTCAATCTAGGTTTTACTATGGAAAAAAAAACACAAAAAACAAAGCGCTTAAGCTGCTAAAACAAAATTCTTATTTCTCTTGTTTTTTTTCCACACTCATTAAGCATTAACAGTGGTGGGGGAAGAAAATCATGAATCCTTGAAGCTAAAAGCTGTTTAAACTTCCTTTGGCAGCAGTGACATTGAGCAAGTTCTTTTAGTGGTTCTGGATCAGCTTTGCACAGTATTGAGGAAGAGTTTTTTACCATTCCCCTTTGCAGGATTGCTTCACACACTTTTATGGGATGTCTGGCATGAATGGCTATCTTCAGGTCATGCCAGACCATCTTTACAGGGCTAAGGTCTCACTGAGCCACTTCAAAAAGACTCATTCTTTTATCTGAAGCCATTCTGTTTTGGATTAGCTGCTTAGGGTCATTGTCATCCAGCCAACTAGTAGATTCTGCTAATTTCTACTAAGCTTCAGCTGGTGAACAGCCACCCTGTAGGATATTTTTTTTTATTTGGCAACTAGTTTTTCCTCTGATGAAAGCAATTTGTTCAGGCCCTGAGGTGATGCAAGCCTCAATTACTAATGTGTCTCTCCACCATACTTCATAGTTGGAATGATGTTTTGGATCTTGTTAGCTGCACCTTTTTGTATCCAACACAGAGCTGCACTGTTCCAAACAATTCAAATGGTCAAATCCATCCACATAACATTTTCCTAGTAACATCGTGGATTGCCAAGGTGCTCTTGGAAAACTTCAGGTGCTCAAAAATGTAAAAATGTGAGAAAATAAGAGGTATCATCTGGCTCAACCGGCTCCTCTCAGTGTGGCGGCGCATACTCCACTCCGAGTTCCTGGATGTCCAGGATGAGTGAACTTTTCCCTCTATCTTACAAGGAAGGGTTAGAATAATGCTGCCCTGAAGGAAACTCATTTCAGCCGCTAGTAATAGTATTTTGGTCCCTACCCACAGTCCGTGTACCTCTAAAGAACCGCACCTCACAAATATTTTTCATTAATTGGACTCCAAATGTGCAAACTACTGACTCCAATTAGCATTTGTTGAAGTAATAAGTCTAAAGTTTCACTTACTTGTCCCATCAGCATTCTATATCTTTGATGCATGTGTTCAATAAAGACGCAAGAAATTATAATTAGGTGTTATGGGCTTAAGTGCTTTGTGTTTGTCTATTATGGTGACTAAGATGAAGATCGGATTGTGTTTTATTAAATAATAGACCAACAAAACAACAAAAATGTTCATTCTTATCAGTCTAATGCCTCAACACGTTTAGCACCTTTCAATGCCTCATATTTGACATTTATTAATGATAGTAAATCTCATCAGCTGAGGTGTTCATAAAAACAGAGTTTAGCATGACATTGCATATATGCGCGACTGTGGTTCAGGAGATAAAGCAGCTGCCTACAAGTTGTATGGTGAGTAATTTACTCAGATGATGCTTTATTTTGTGCTTAAGTGTAAATACCTAACTTTATAACAGCTACAGAAACTCACTATTATACATATTGTACAGAGCAGTGAAGCAGAGCCACTCTTTACATTATTTAATATGGCAGTGCTCTTTTATAATATATTATTTGAATAACACAAGCTGCAAGTGTTTGTAAAGTTTTGTTTTTGTAATGTAAGTACGCTTTTATTAAGCCTGGAACGAAGCATCAACATTTCATCAGCGTTGCATCAACATTATCACGACAGTTGCAATTGATTTTATTTAATGTTTTTACTCCCCTCAGTGGCTGGAAATGAAATGTTTAGTGCAGCTTTAAGGCTCAAGAAAATTTTAAAAAGCTTTTTAAAAAATAATTCATAGATCTGAATGAGTTAAAGGGACGTGTGTTAAATCATTGTTGACATTTTCTATTTCTCTCCCATTTTCCAATTTCTGTTTCTTTTATTTCCTTTTTACTTCTTCCTGACCAATTCCACCTTCGTCATCTGTCCATTCCCCTCCTCCCACTGTCTTCCTACATCCCTTTTGTCTTTCTCTTATTTTTTCTCAATATTTGGAGATGAATTCCACAACATCCCAGACCACATTATCCACCGCCGCCATGACGACCAAGAACTCCTCAGTGACAGCTTCAAAAGAATACCACACTTCCCTCCTGACCATCTATTCTGTGGTTCTGCTCTGCGGGACCGTCAGCCTCAGCCTGATGATGCACATCCTGAAATCCAGCACAGTATCCACCACCTCCATAGCCGTGTTCAACCTGATGTTTGCCCATTTCATCTTCCTCCTCACGGTGCCCTTCAGGATTTACTACTATGCAAATCAAACCTGGAACTTGAGCTATGAATGGTGCAAAATGGTGAGCGCCATGATCCACATCCATATGTACATGTCCTATGTTCTCTATGTGATTGTTCTGGTCTCACGTCTTTTGACGTTCTACAACAGAGCTAGACAAGTTGCATCCATCCAGAGGATGCACGCACTCATTGGCAGTGTTTTGGTGTGGATTATCGTGCTCGTCACCACCACTTTAGTCATCCATAATCATTATGGCAACAACAAAAATGGAACTGACCACCAGAACATCACCACACAGAACATTTGCTTCAAGTTCGGCAAAAACATAAAGGAGTTCACGGCGTTCAACTACATTCTCAGTACATTGGTCATAGTGGTGGCTCTGGTGCTGACGGCCCTCCAAGCCAACGTCCTACGGGTTTTATACAGGAAGTATCATCAGACGTGCACCTCTCAGCAGGAGTTTGTGGCTCAGGTGAAGAGCCTCTTCTTTGCCCTGATCATGGTGGTCTGCTTCGTTCCCTACCACATTTTTCGGATCTATTACTTAACCAACGTAAATTTGGAGAACCTCAATGAGCTGTTTCTGAGTCTGACCACTTTTAATTGCTTGGACATGCTCACATTCCTGGGTAGAAGAACCTGCACCAGGTGCTTCCCAGGAAGAGCTGTTTGAGAGCTTTTACATCTACTGAGTGCATGTAAACATCAGTTGTGATCACTGTGTATTTGCTGTATTGTATTTGGTATATTGAATGTAAAAAACAAATGATGGGACTTGTTACAATTTTTTTGTATTATTTTGTTGTTATTGGTATTTAAGTTGTGTTGATAGTTAAGTTAAAAGTGATGGGGCATCTAGAGACGGAGATGATGTTGGCTGCAGTGGATATCTGCATCAAAAGTAAAAGGACTGAGCATGTACCGTTAACTGTATTTCTTTTGAGCAAAATACTGAACAAATTATTATTTAAAAAAAAGCACCAGGAGGACATTTTCATTTGTGTCTGAGCTGAAGTAGATGTTTTCACGCCATCTTCTGGTCTGTGTTTGCACAACATGTGGTTCAAACTTGGATTTTGTGACTTCACATGAGTGAATTTGATGTCTAGATTAACCATGAATTTAACCCTAAATATTTATGTGAAATAGTGAAAAGTAACTGGAAATGTGAATGGAAATAAAAGGACAAAAATGACATTCCCTGTTTTTACAAAGAAGACATTTCAGTTTCATACCTGAAGAAGAAAAAAAATAATTGTGTAAAATGATTACTTTCCCCTCCAATATTTTGTGAAACATTAGCTCAGTCCTCTTGGATCTCCCGTCTTGTTTCCTCGGTGGTGGCGTCACAAGCCCGGCCAAACATTCACATACACCCATACACACACCTGGTAATCTTTCCCTTTTGGTTTTTATGGAGCTGGGTTACTGTTTAACATCCCCACCCTAGTTTGAGTTTGTTTTGTAAATCGATCTAATGACAGGGCTATGGTGGCGCCGACCAATGCGTTGCTTCATGAATTATGGGCTGCTCAGCTCTCCCTGTTAACGTTGTTGAACACCTTAACTATTTTCCAATGCTCAGTGTCCCTTAGGCCGATGGCTCAGTGAGGGCTGATCGCTGTCGGAGGATACAGGTTACACCTGAGTAAATGCACATACCAGACGGAGACAGATTCTCAGGTAAGTCAGACACTTCTTTTCACACACACCCTTTTTGAAATGAAGAACATTTACGATAAAATAGGAAGAAATAACAACATTATGAGGCTTTCATAGAGGATGTTTAAGGTTTACCTTAATGAGTTTTCAAGTTTGCTAGCAGCTTCTCTTAAATCACGTGATTGTGTATTTTGGTGGTAATAGAGGAACTCCTCGTTCACACACAGGGGAGTTTCCGTTTCAAGAGTTATCTTGTTACATAGAAAAAGACTTGCAAAAGCAGATAAGAAAGACACACTTTGTCAAAAATACATTGTTGTAAAGATCATCCGATAACCTCTCTCAGTTGCACAAGAACACCAACAAGAGCAACAGACGACCAAATATGCCAAATAATGGCCCATAAAATGATATACTTGCGATTACTGTAACAGTCCTTAAGCGAAAGAGGCTTAAGAGCATGTTTTTTTTTTTTTGTCTTATCTGGAAAGACACTCCTGTTTGGATAATGTGTCCCCAAGACCTGACTTTAAATAAATGACAATGATACTGATGGGTAGAAAACCTGCTGAGCTTTAAATATGTAGGTAAAATCAACTGTTTAGATGCTGGTTACAGCCTAAAGATGAATTTATGTCATCTGAAGAAATTACATTTGATATCCATCGTTGTTATACTGCATGTTATTCTACAATTTAAATGTGTGGTTTTGCAGGAAGGAAATAGGCAGTTTAAACTGATAATATTTCGATCTAACTCATTTGTAGAAAACAGTTTGAAAGCAAATGTGCAGGCAGTGATGTAACGCTTCGGGGAGAATACGATTCTACTGAACCGTGTACATTTTACTGTTGCCTGGGTTTCAGGAAGTACTACAGGGGGTTTACAATAGTGACTTGGGTGGCTGATCATCCTCTGAAACTATTAAACCGTCCAGTATAAATAGAGGTGGCGGTATTATGGCCAGGTCACGCACACAGATTGCCTCTTAACATTGGGTTTTATGGCTGCAGAGAGCTTTTGGTTGGCAAGTACAAGAAACATTTCTCAGTTATGTCCGGGAAGAGGCCATAACGCCTGCTGCTATGAGTGCTATAGCACTGTTTATATATAAAAGTATTTTGAATTGATCTACAAAACGCTTATTTTTTTAGAAGTTACTTTCTACTTCTCTCTTGAATATTCTTTGGAGACGTGCCTCACTTCGGGATTTTATAACTTCAGTCACACAGGTCAAGTGGTGCTTTTGTTTTGTATTTATGGTATGATGACCGAGGCAGCTTTTATATCAGCTTCATCACATGACCTCTTACAAAACATCCAAACATGGCCTCACACTAACTCTTGTGTACTTGTAATGACAAGCCCGTTTTATACCTTCTGATTCAATTTGAATGCTGCCACAGAGTCTGAATGTTGGCTTGAGAGCGTGATTGTAAAGAGTGCATTTTTCCTTTCTTTGCAAACTTGATGAGTCAGGAAGCCTAACCCTACTGCCTGGTTAAAATGTAATCTTTCTATCACTTCACTCACCCCACACTCCCCCAACCTCCTCTCTTGTGTTTGTCTCTTAACCCCATTATTCCAGCCTTCATTATTAACTAATATCTGCAATACTAATTGCTTTTCCACTTCATGCTTCGTCAGTCATTGTTGATAATGTGCATTCTGGTGTACTGTTCCCTCAGTGGCAATATAACATCAATGCGCCTGCTCAAATAATCTTCTGCTTTTCTGACTGGCGCCCACTCATCACTGATGTAGCTCATCAACCCCACCATAATACTGTCTCTTATCATTTATAGCTTTGTCTAACACAATGGACCAAACTGATTGTCTTTAAACCGCACGATGGTGTAAGATGGGTGGGGGGGGATGTTTCACCATACTATTGAGCTAATTTAGAGTGTGTTATAGCCTCCCTGCTCCAAGGTGGGAGGGAGTTGAGGGTAAGTCATCTTATGTTCAATTTCTACTTTGGAAATTGTTTTTCACATCGCTTGTTTCTCATTAAATTTGAGTTCTCTCTTCAATAAGATCTGAGATATGTTTACAACTTTATAAACAGCTCTGAAAATCTTCAGTAATTGGGTTAGTTTATGCCCTTGTTATATATAAAATAATACAGTATACAATTAAATGCATGCTGGGAAGTCAATTGTATCTTGTCGCTTTCCCTCCAGTCTTGACATGTGCAGAGGAGTCGACGGGCAGGACACCGACCCCCACCTTGTTCTCCCCTGGGCTGGTCAGGGGTCACAGCATAGCCTGTATAAAACAATGGCTGAAGCATTAAGTCACGTGACCCATTTGGTTTCTGGAGGGAGATTTTGAAGCTCTTTTTCTTTGTATGGGGTGCAGCCATGTTGCTCGAGAAGCTGACAGGAACACGTCCACCATAAGTCAGTCTAAGTTAGCTTTACTCCCAGCTCCTTCAGGGGATCCCCGTCAAAATACAGTAGGATATACCGTTTAACTTGTCAACTCGACGGCGAAATGAAAAATGACAGTGAAGCCGACGCTGGGTTCATAAAAACAGCTGGTCGCTTTGCTAAGCACAGTAGCAAGACGATTCGGGATGAGGAAGTGACAGTGGCTAGCCATTGGCTGAGCAGACTGTTAGTCAATCATATTAGAAATAAATGTAATGCTTTATTAACTCTTCTGGCACGGTATGAAAAACAATCACCCCTCAGAGTTGTAATGGGTGTTGAATCAAATGATAAAGACCAACACATTTTTTTTAACCAGACTGTAAATGTGTTTATTTCTGCTCTAAAGTTGGACGTTTTAACATTGGAGTCAATGGAGGTTGACTCGTTTTTGGAGCCAGCCTCTAGTGGTCAGTTGCAGAACTGCAACGAATCTCAGTTCTACATGAGCCTCAGCGAGGAAGTTAGATGGTTGGTGCTTGGATCACAGGGGCCTCCAAGCAGTAGTCCCACACTCTGATGAACGGCAAAGTTTGTCGCAAAGGACACCCAATGTAATAACTTATGCAAAATCTATATGTGGAGCACAGTATCCTATTTCGACAACCCCTAAGAAGGGAAAAGCCAAAAGAAGGTGCTTGATTTTGCTTCAGTTTTATTGTCAGCCAATTAAAAGCAGCAGCAAGAAACCTTTGCAGTTTATAGCTCACAGGGTCCCCTTACAGGCCTGGAGGTCAAGTCTCTGCTACCACGCTGTCTGAGATTATTCTGTTTGGACTCTTGATTTGTCACTTTCTCATTTTGTCTTCATTTAGTAGTCACTTCTGACACGATGTCCACTGTAAGTCTATGTTTTCTCCTAGTTTTGTCACTGATGTGTGACATAGCATCTTAAAACTGTATGCAGTTGTCACATGAGCTAAATAACACTTCCTAAAAGTAATGTAATAGTCCTTTAAATTAAATTGAAACTGATATTTCATCATAGAAAAAAAACTGCTGCTTTACAAGAATGTAGAATGACCAGTGGAAAAGAGAGGGAGGGATGTGAAATCAAGATGTGTATGTGTGTTTAAGACTTAAAGGAAGTTATCAGTGTTCCCTGCTTTACTTTGTTTCTTTATAGACGTTATCTGAGGTGGTAAGGCTATTACTCTAGTATTGATTAGATTAGGAATCTGGACAATACCTACACACACACCTATAAACACACACACACACACACACACACACACACACACACACACACACACACACACACACACACACATACACACACATGCATAAATCACTTCTTTTTTTGCAGGGATATAGGTACATGCACAAAAAACACTTGCAGGTGTAAGTGTACCAACTGTCCTATTAAACTGTCCTATTAAAATAGAAATAAAATTAGGACTTATAGATACGAGTAGAAAAAAGGGAAAATGGCATGGGGAAATCACTCCTTCATCACTATCTTTTCATTCGTATGATAATGTGAGGGAGAAGGACAGATAAGTAAAGTGTAATAAGGTGAGAAGTCTTGGCTTCAACTCCACCCTTCTCCTGGTTCATGGCCCAATCAAATCTGATTATAGATCTTTTATGCCAAGGATCTCCCTTGTCATATCTGTCACAGTAAGATGAAACCGAGACAAGAAGGCACAAAAACAAAGAAAGAGTGACAGAGAAGAGAGGAGAAGAGAAGAGAAGGGTCAGTAATGAAGTTTGCTCCAGCTTCTCAGAGTAAATCCCTGTTAGATATGGAGGTAGCCAACTACTGTGAAGGTCTGGATCCATCATACAGCACACTGGGCTTTGAGAACGCAGACGTCCATTATGGAGGAGGTAAGTGAATGCTCATGAAGAAAGCAACACAACAACACATATGACATTCAGGGAAGGAAGAACAAAGATGAGTTACCATGACAAGACATAGCACTGAAGGGAAGTGAGAGCTGCTGAAGGCAAATTAACTGTTATTTACAGATTGGGGGGAGATTTTTTTTTTTTAAGAATATATATTTAACATATATTTAACAAGTTACGTGATTCAGTGACTCACAGCATTTTCATATCTGCCAGTAATGCATGCATCCTGTTGTGGTATTAAACAAAAATGATTTCCACCACTTATGTGCTTCTCAAAAAAATTAAATTAAATCAAATACATTCTAATATATGTGTATTCTTCTTCTTTTTTAATGTTAAAATAAGGAAACAAAAAAGATTAAAATATGAAAAAAAGTTATCTTCAAGGTCTTTACTCATGCAGAGAAGAAAAAATGGAAAAATGAACAGAACATTATCTAATGTTATATTAATACTCAAATTAAATAATACCTATTTAAGTAAACTTAATTCCACATAAATAATGTCATGAGTTGATGGAGTTGTAATGCATGGATGATCTGGTTGGTGTATCTTTTTACACATGTTCATTCTTTAAAATTGAGGATCTATCAAAGGATATCAAAGGAATATTATCCCATTTTATTTCATACCGGCGTACGCTGTTTTGACCAAATAGCTAGAACTGTGATCTTAGCAGTTGCTTGTTGGACAAATACTGGAGTCTTTGTCCCTGGGATGCAGCAGAGTAAAAGTATGGAGAAGTTGGAGACATGTGTCATAAAGATATTTACTCAAGGGCAAGCACCAACGTCAGTGATACAATGATGTCACATCAGCACTTGAACGGAGTTAGTCAAACATTAACTGGTTTCTCAGTACAGCGTGGTGTGGCTCAGATGGAGACGTGCTTTACTGTGGGGATGTTGGTGTGTCGGTGTTGAGGCATTTGCAGCTTCCAAATTTGCAGTTTGACGATGCTTTGCTCAGTTTAATAGGCTTTGACAGAACAATAAATATTCAGACAGTGATCATGATCAGTTTCAATTACTGTGGCCGGACGTGATGATGATAGTGATTATGATGGGATAACAACACAGTGGTAAAAATGAACTCCTTGGCAGTAAAGATGCACATTCCTGGGGATTTTTCCAGATTTGAAGGTGTATAAATTTATCCCACACACAAATGGTTTTATAGTTATGCAGACCCCACCAACACAAAGATACATTTACAAAAAATGGCTCTAATAAGAGGATATAGCTGTTAACAACTGCATTTTTATCAATTGGTTATTGAAACATGCAGCTATAAGAACTACTGTATCATCTAAAACGTCACTGGTAATTGATATTATGTAGCGCTGTTAAGATCTGATCCAAGAAAATATTGATAACTTGAGACTTATAGGATCACTTTCATTTCAAAGTTAGATAACATTGATATGTAGCTTTTTGTACAGGTGATCATGTTTACTCATGGATAGACACCGAAATACACACCTCCTTTTTGTGTGTCCCTTTGTGTGAATATGCAAGTTTTATTTACGAGTGCAAGTGTCTCTCTGTGTTTCAGACAGCATGCCGACAGAGCCGAGCCACTCGGGTCCAGATGGACTCAGCAGTAACTGTGCGATCTGTGGAGACAAAGCTACGGGGAAACACTACGGGGCCTCCAGCTGTGATGGTTGTAAAGGCTTCTTCAGACGCTCCATACGCAAGAGCCATGTGTACACATGCAGGTGCAGATAACCAAAATACTGTATATCGTGTGAGCAAAGATGCACACTCTTAAAAAAAGGGGGACAAAAGTCCACCATATATATGAAAATATGCCATCCAGACATTATGGTTTGCCACATGTCAGTATATTGCAGCATATCACTGTGCATTAAGTCTTGCTCTGCAAAGCTATACACTATAATTGTGTGTTTTTCATGTTGAAGGTTCAGCAGACAGTGCATTGTGGATAAAGATAAGAGGAACCAGTGTCGTTTCTGCAGACTCAACAAATGCTTCCGGGCTGGCATGAAAAAAGAAGGTAAAAAATATAAATAAATACAAATCTTTACACCTCATCGGGAATAGTAACAATCTTCTAACTGGCAGTTTATAAGAGATAGAGATATTAACATATTAACATAGAGAGGGATTGTTTTTAGTAGCACATCCTTTATGTTAAAAAACTCCCTGACACACATGAAGTCCAGATAGCAGTCAGTGCATTTATGCTTCTGTAAAGCTTAGTTTGAGTGTTGCTATCGAGAAGGACCAAGTTATAACTGGCGACTCGAAAGGAAAGACTGTCCTCATATAATCTCAAAGCTTGTGAGATAGTTGAAATAGTCTTAACCATAAAACAAGTGATTGCTTTGTGTGTGTGTGTGTGTGTGTGCATTTATGAGGGGTACAACCTTGGCGTGTTTTATGACACCTCATCATGAACTATTCAAACATGTTGTTCTGGATTGCAACTGGTTAACGTTTGACTTCTCCTTGCTGATGCCAGCCTGTATGGCTATTTTCTTAAATATTAACTGTTCTGGTGTCTGTTGTTATCTTTACTATTTGGGGGTCATTCAGCACTTAGTATTGATTAATATCATTTTAAATTGTATCCTTTAAATGTTAAAAGCAATAGTAGTGCGTTCAGGGATATTCTTCCTTTTTGTTGTCCTTTACTGCAGATTTTGTTTCAAAAACACGAAATCACGAAAAAAAAAAAAAAACACGAAATCACATAATAGCTTTGGGTTTCATATCTTAGCTGTGCAGAATGAAAGAGATCGTATCAGCTCCCGAAGGAGTATTCCTGACACCCAAGACCTGCCACCCATCACTGTCCTGGCACAGGCAGAATCATTATCCCAACAGGTAATGATCCCCCTTAGTCTAATATTTATGTTGTAAGTCCACGTTAGTGTGTTTTGTTAGCTGATGTCAGCACATCATACTGCATCTTTTAATGCACTTCAGTTTTCTTCTTTTCCTCCAGATCACTACGCCAATACCACTAGCTGACATATCGGAGCTGAAATCGGCCACTGTTGGGGATGTTTGTGATTCTATGCGGCAACAGCTGCTGGTGTTGGTGGAGTGGGCCAAATACATCCCTGCCTTCGGAGAGCTGCAGCTGGACGACCAGGTAACCAGTCCTGACATATGTGACATGGGGCTTCTGTGATGGCGCTTTTACTTTGCGTCTAGTCAAACTCATGTACTGATTGCATGTTAGATTTTTAAAATCAAGTGAAAACCAGAACTTTCTGGTCTGTGACACTTTGCAGTGTGTCTTCCCCTTTTCTCTGCACTAACGTTTCCTGTTGAGCTTCTTTGATGAAAAGACCACATCACTCATGGGTTTTCTGAGAATTAGTTTGAATACTTTTTTTTCTTTTTGGATCTCTGGGCTGCATCATGTTGGCAGGTGATGACTCCATTCAACCCTGGTTAATACCAAAATGGGCAAATTAGCAGAGTGAATAAACCTGGCAACAAACACGTTTTTAAGCTTGGGTTAGCTCATGCTAAGCTATGATACTAACTAGTGTTATCTTTCATTGACCCTGATTGAACATGACCATTTGTCATCATTTTTAACTACTTAAACAATACTTAGAATAAGTACTGCCAGGTCAAAAATGCTAAGTGTTAAGTAGCTAAAGTAAAGATTCAATGCAGCTTTACATAAAAAAGGCACACCTCTATTTATACAAACATTTGTGGCCTCATATAATTTTAACTGATGAGTTACATAAAAATTCAACCTCCATATAGTTGTCATGGATGTGAAACTCAGCTATGGCGACTAAAACCTTTTTCCTGAACCAGGCTGTAAACCTGATTATTTCTGCTGCTAAAGTGAACATTTAAGATGGAGCTCAGTGGAAATGGACTCACTTCTGGATTCAGCCCCTAGTGGTCAGTCGAGGAACTATAATGTTCCCTACTTCCAGGATCATCAGACAAGCGAGCCAGCGGTAGCCCCTTGGTGTAGCTGCACTTGCTGTACTAAAACACCATATTTAAATATAGCAACTGACCTAGTCTGCATTGAAAAAGATTCTTCTTGGGGACGACAACCACAAAGACAGCCGTGAATTAATGGGTAGAGTCCGTTCTCTTACATATATGATAGAACCACTGTATAAATGTGTCTGGGTAAATAAGATAAATAAATTGTAAGTTGTCTGTAGAACCTACTAGGTTAAAAATGTGCAGACCGTTTACCAGCTTTTATGTGATTTTAAACAAAATTTGTATGAAATACACCACACTGTGATGTGTTCCTTTTTAAATAGTCATCTTTGTTTAACTGTGTATGTGTCCCCAGGTAAGCTTGCTCCGGGCTCATGCAGGGGAACACCTCTTGCTCGGGGTCGCCAAAAGGTCGATGCAGTTCAAGGACTTCCTACTTTTAGGTAGAAACCGACCACCCGAATGGCATTTTATTTATGTGTGATGTTATCATGTGGGTCTGCATTGATGTGTGAAGACTGGGAATGATTAACTAAAGCTTTTAAAATCCTTTGTGACTTCAAAGTTGTCTTTTGTAAATGACAGCATTCAATTCTGTGACATGTACCAACGTCAAACTGTAAACAAAAGTGTCAGTTACAAATATTCAAGTATTCGTTTTGTATAACTTCACAATAAGTCCTCCATGACTGTTTACCGTAGCCTTGAATACCCTTCAAGTAGGAACTCTGGGCTATAACTGGTGCCCCACCTCACACACACGCACCTTTCTCTTTAACTATGTTCACTGTGTCTGCAGGAAACGGCTGTGTGATACACAGGAACAGCCCTGAGACTGAGATCTGCAGGGTAGCCAACAGAGTCCTCGATGAGCTTGTTCAGCCCTTCCAAGATATTCAAATAGATGATAACGAGTACTCAGCTCTCAAAGCGATCGTCTTCTTCGACCCAGGTAATAAATAACAAGTAAAAGTACATCAAGTAGTTTTTATGTAGGTGAATCTTTTTAAATACATGCTGGAAATCATTGTAGCCTTCACTGGGAATGAGAGAACCAGTTTTTCCAAGGTACAATCACAAAAAAAATCATTTTGTACATTTCTATGCGTTTCCACATAAAGCAGAAGATTCTTTCTTTTTTTGTTTAGTAAAAAAAGAACTGGTTAAAGAAAAGAGCCACAGGGACACTTTGCATTGATTAGTTGCTTTTATGATGTTTTTACAAATTTCAAGCAATAAAACAACTCAGAATTTGATGTTACATCACTTTGAGAGCAAAGATGGTTTAATCAAGTCTATACGGAGATAAAAGGAACATAGCGAAAGTTGTAGGAAAATGTAAGAAAATAAAATGTGAATATACTGAAGTAAAGCATATTCCTGAAAGGTATATGCTGTATACATTTTAATGTTTGTTTACTGCATGAAGAGGGGAAACTCACTTAAAAAAAAAAAAAAAATGTTTTTGTTGTTTTTACAATACTTTAAAAATATACAAATATAACACACCATGTAAGGACTTTATAGTTACCCGCATTTTTTACAATAAATTATTTCTATATTAAAATATGATTCATAGGCAAAGTTCCAGTGTTCAATATTCAGGAGGATCTAATCACACAACTGCAATAACATACTTATAACTCCATTTTCATTTGAGAAGAATCCTGTTAAAATAAATGTAGGACGTTTTATTATGTAAAAAAAGAGCAGTTTATTGAATGGATAATCCAGATGTGTGCAATAGAGAAGATGTTCATGGTTTTCAGATAAGAGTAGATGACTGCAAATTTGCAATTTGCACCATTAGATTACAATAAATCCTAAATGCTAAACCTTTTAAATCAGGGTTAGATTATGGAGATAGGCATTTATTACAACCTAGTCCAAAATGTAGTGGTTATTTATCTGTTTGGATACAGATTTTCTGAAATTGATTGCATAGAAAAATTAAGAAATGTATTTCTTTTTATGTTGATAATGCAAACAGCTGATTTGATGTCATGATTCAAGTTGTGTCTCACGTTACATGGAAAAGGGCAAAAAAATATAAAGGGGAAAGAGGGATTGAGAAGATCTGGAGAAGAAAATATAAATACTATACATAAAGAGTAATAGCTTTGGTGTAATGATACTGAGAGTAAAACTCGAGGAAAATAAAAGCCAGTGTTTACAAATGCTGCAAAAAAAATGCAGGGTATTGTTAAACTTTTAGGACAATGCTCTCGTTCTTAAATAGTCCCACCTACACTTTGCTTCATAACTCCAGCTAATCTCAGGCTTCATGTTTTTACGTCTCCTTATTCTAATCAGACCACAATTCCTGCCTCAGTTTGACCAAAATAATGTTCTTTTCAATTCCATGTCTCAGATTTTATATTCATTTACCTCATTTTAATCCTGTCCTATCCTTAAATCCTGTCCTCCCTGCCTCTACTTTAATGCGCCCACCTCTCCCATGCTTTGCCTTCCAATCTGCAGATGCCAAGTCTTTGCGGAACCCCTCAAAGATTAAGGCCACGCGTCTGCAGGTAGGTCACACGTTTAATATTCAGAAAAAATCCATTTCATTTTCACAGCAATTTCAGCGACAGCTTTTAATTCCTGATTTTTGAAGACAACCCCCTTTTTACCCTCACTACGTGTTTCATTATACAACCTCACACATTTTTCATCTAAATCAACAAGCCTAAATGTGAAGTTTGCTGACAGTGAAAAGTGTTTGGCCTTGTGTTTGTGTGTGCATAGGTTCAGATGAGTCTGGAAGACTATATTAATGATCGTCAGTATGACTCCAGGGGTCGTTTTGGAGAGCTCTTACTCCTGCTGCCCACCCTGCAGAGCATCACCTGGCAGATGATTGAACAGCTACAGTTCATTAAGCTCTGCGGCCTAGCCAAAATAGACAACCTGCTGCACGAGATGCTGCTGGGAGGTGAGATTGAACAACTTCTGAATCTGCAATTCTGTACACTAATAGTTGACTGTCAGCTGCACAAGTGCTCTAGGGACACTGATAGGTGAATATGGTGAACCGTATGAGGCACTGAAGCTGGCAAAAACTGTACATGTCTGGTAAAGTTTATGTGGAAGTGGAAGGACAGTAGGCTATATATATGTGTATACAGTACTCGAGTTGTAAAAGAAAATCAGGGTGGATGGTGGATTTTATCATATGGGGACAGATAATTTGTGCTGATTACAAATAATATAATATATTACAAATAATAGCACTGACCAAAACACCTGCAGAAATACTGCAGGAATGACATAGCAGCAGTTAAATATCCACTGGGCTTACATCAAATACATAAAAACAACAATAAAAAACAGTTTTCTGTCTCATTTTAGTAAAAAAAAATCTCATTACACTTAAAACAAGACTCATCACTGGAAAAAACAACAATTTTCACCTGTTTCAAGTAGATTTTCACTTAAAATAAGATTTTTTTGCTTGTAATGAGAAGATAAATCTTGTCCCACTGGCAGATTTTCCTACTTATTTCAAGTGAAAATTTACTTGAAACAGGGGAGAATTGTCACATTTTTCTGGTGTTATTTTTCTGGTGATGTTTCTAAATGTTGAAATAGCAGTAAAACCACATTCATTGATGAAATGACATAAGGGATGGAAAGGGGGGATGGCAGTTTTACAGGGGGGATGATTTTGACCGTTTTTATTTCAGGGGGGATGCCATCCCCCCTCATCCCCCCTCATCCCCCCTCAACTCGAGTACTGTGTGTATATATATATAAATATATGTATGTATATATATATATATATATATATATATATATATATATATATATATATGTATATATATATATATATATATATATATATATATATATATATATATATATATATATATATATATATATATATATGTATATATATGTATATATATGTGTATATATATATATATATATATATATATATATATATATATATATATATATATATATATATATATATATATATATATATATATATATATATATATATATGTGTGTACATTTACTACACAATGTCCTGGTAGGAGCATCTGTTCACAAATTTGAACGAGCATAAATAATATAGTCGGAGTTCAGGCTAGAAAGCATCAACTATATACTCAGGGGTTCCATGGCAGACAATTGAAGCTTAAGATGATGTGAGGAAAAAAGTAAAAGTCATCTCCAAACATATCCCCCAGGTTTCACCATACATGCTTACTAAAAAAAATAAAATCCTGGATATGACAACTTGACAGCGTACAGAAAGAGCAGCATTTTTTTTTTTAGCATCTGTCAGAATGCGGGATGAGTACACACAAAACAGCAACAACAATAAAACCCTCTGCCATTCAAATATTGCTGGGACAATCTTATATTTAGTACAGTTTTGTGGGTATGGGGCTGATAGCAGTGCAGTTTGTTCTCAACAATTTTCAACCAAGCAAGCATAGTTGACGAAGCTGCTGACCATCCGCACTAAAATGCTATCCACATTAATTAGTTCAAACTTTTTGCTGTGGTTACACTTCTACGAGCTGCTTCTTAAGCTGACTTACATGAGTGTGTGTGTGTGTGTGTGTGTTATGTGTTCAGGGCTAGCAGCGGAGCCCACGCACCTGCACCACCCAGCACACACCCAGCTGGCCCAGGACCCTGTGACTGGACACACACTGGTCATCAGCACTATGCCTGCCACACACACTCCACAAATAGGTAAGATCGCTGGCAAAAAAAAACAAGCAAAAAAGATGAATAAATAAAATAACACCAGAAACTGCAGTCTGTAAGGCAACATTTGCCTAATACAAGAAACATCAAGGTGTGTGTAAGGTTTATCTAGCTGTGCATGGTGTTGAAATAAATCAATATCAATGCTCAAGAAATATTGGCTTTATTAAAAAAAAACAGATTACATATAGAGTCTATTTTACACCATTTAAAAACTATCCCTGCACATACCTGTCATGTATGTTTGTGTATTTATCAATATACAAATAGATGTGGAGAATTAATGAAATGATTTCCCTGCTTTATCTTCCTGCAGCCTCCCCAGACACTCCCATCCCTTCGCCCCCTCAGGGTCCTGCCCCGGAAATGTACAAGCACTTTTCCCAGCCTCTCTGTCCTGCAACCAGCCCATCACCTTCCACGAAGACAGACCCCTGAGTCCTCCCCGCACTACGTTAAGGAGCCTGACACGGGAGCAGTTTCCTCAGCTCAGTTTAAAATCACAAAAACACTTCAGTATACTGTACATGGATAGATTTTAGCCTACTTTGTCCCTGTGCTGCTGCAACGAACAATTTTTCGTCAGCCAACGAACAATTTTTGGAGCCGAGTGCAGCATTTGCAGGGCTTTCTTCAACAGGAACACATCCAAACTAAGCTTTTTCTTCAGTTTTCAATTGGCACATGTCTTGGAAGCAGAGATGGTGCCGTGCAGCTGGGGCCCGTGGTGTTCTGATAAGATGGGGGAGTGCAATCTAGGGGGCTGTTTTTGACTCTAAATTGCATTATTGCCTGCTCAGACCACATCTTCCTGCCGTCGTCACACAGCAGTAAGAATGATGTGTGTTTTACCGGATGTGTAATTTGCAACGGTGGCTCACCGGTAGCTTCAGTGTATGACAGCAGGATCAGTCATCTGAAAGCACATTATGTGTTTTCTTCTGAGTTTAACAGTGAACTCATCTGGAGTGATGCAGCTGTCCCCAGGATGAGTCCTGAGCTCCATCAAACACATGCAGGTATTAGGAACAAAGTAAAAACTGTGTGAAAGAGAGCTGTTCTTTACAATCTTGTCATTCATTTTACACTTCATATAGCTAGTGTTATGAATTTGCCACTCCAAGTTAGTCAAAGAAATATTCCTTTTTATCCCTAAATGAGTATTCTCAGAACAAATATAACACACTGGAGCATGAGGTCTGGCAGTCGCTTTGATAATATGAAAAACAGAGAAAAACATCAGCACTGGCACGCTGATCTGTTACCTTCAATAATCTCCAAATCAAAATAAATATTGGCTTCGCTTCCCGTTGGTCTGACTTGACCCGACTCTAGCTAAAATAAGGCCTCAGCGTTGCATGTAGGGAAGTAAGACCAAAAGCTTGCAGTACAACACGGCAAATAAATGCGGAGTAGTACGTGCTATGTACCTACTGTTGGTCTCGGTGGATTTGCATCTTCTAACTATGTGGACAGCAAAGAATAGAGCAAACACCTCTGCGTACTGTCAGCACAGCTGGGACAGGGTTGACCTCTTGATGGTTTCTAACCGTGCAGAGAAACAAACTGGTGTCTCTTTCTGAATGTGATCTTTCGCCACGTTCGCCAAATAGCAATAGATATTTCTTCTATGAATAAAGACTGATTCAAGGCAAAAAGACGCGTTGATTACATGTTTCGGATATATAAATGTCTCAGATGAAGGAAAAAAGAAGCACCATTAAAGTGTAGATATATCAATTAGCCTTTGTTAAATACACATCTATAAGCAGCTGCACTTGTAGCTGGGGCTGCCTCATCGTTCTGACACTTACAGTCGAGTTGTTATTTAATTATATGGGGGGGGGGTACGTTGTCGTTCACAACGTCTACATTCCATAATTAAACCTCTCTCAGCTTCCATCTCTCCATCGGATCTACTGCTGTTTATAAAAGGGGACAAAATGAGCATAAATCATGAGCTGTTTTCGACGCTGACCTGTTCCGACCTGCTGATGCTTTATGCACTCATTAATGATGCATTTAGCTGCACCCAATTTGCGCCGTGACCTGAGCTCACCAAAACTGCACGCCCATTGGTCTTGGCATCCATAGCTCTTGATTGGCTTTGCGTCTCTACCTGTTGCAGGAATTTAAAATCATCAATGTTCAAAAAAACACCCCTCAAAGTGAAGTCAAGCTAGAGAACCCCAAACTAGGTTTTTTCAGTAAACATGCTGTGAATCTTTATGGTCACTTAAAACTAACTAATAATACTAATGCCGGTTGTCTATCTAGTGTTCAGGTTTTTATGTTAGGAATATTATAATAAACGTGGATTTTTGCTTAAAACCCTTTTTATTTGAACAGTAGATTAGTTGTTTTAACACTGTATTTGTGTTTTTAGACCTTTATGATTATGTTATTTACAGTTTATCAAATGCAAAATTTTGAAAATATTAAAATTTACAAAAATATTATCTAATCATGTTTCAGAGGAACCTCCTCGGTAAGAAGTTACAGCTGAAACCGAGTGCTCCATTTCCTGTAAACCTCAATGATGTATGAGTAGGATCAAAAACATTTGCACACTATTTCAAGATCAGGAAACATGCTTTTACACTACAAGTGCTTTACAGGTGGACTCTCCTGATACGTAGCTATGAATACGTTCGTCTTTCACAGCGACATATGAATATTCTGATTCTGCATGTCTGTAGGAACGTAGACATGTGTATATACATTTGATTGGGTTTGGCAATTTAGGGCAAAAATCAGGATCACAATTTTGAAAGTAGCACGGAAACCTCAGCTTCAGAGCAAAAATTGTTATATTTAACTTGCATAATGCAAAATGCATAATTGGAAATACTCTGGGCATCAACATGTTTTCATTTTCTTGAATCATATATATATATATATTTGTCTTTGTTTTGTGTTGATAATGTGTATATTTCTTAATTTATGTTCAATGATTAAAACCCTTTTATACCACAGTATGGTATGGTCTAGTTTCTCTCTCTTGATGTGTCATATAGATGTAATAGGTAATATCTGTTTGCCATAATAAAGCAAGATGAAGTATAGAAAGTCTAAGATGGAAAACAGATTGTTTTCCTATATATATATATATATATATATATATATATATATACAGTATATATATATATACAGTATATATATATATATATATATATATATATATATATATATATATATATATATATATATATATATATATATATATATATATTGTTGTTGTTTTAATTGGACAAAAGCAGACATAACTTTTTCATATCTGATCTGAAAGGAGAAACAATCTTTAGAGAAAGATGATGACCAGAAATGTGGTTCAGAATGGTTTACTTTCACGAAGTGATACTGTGTCGCTTGTGTATTGTCATTTTCTCCCACCATGATTCCCTTCATTCCAGATATACATTTTTTTTTATTATTTTCCCAGTTTTCCTTATTTTCCATATCAGAAAACACACTTTCTGGAAAAAGGCCGTACCTAAACTAGAACGTGAACTGGTAGTTTACACTGAAACTGAGCTACAATTGAGGCCAACTGTACGTTTGAATAAAATATTTTGTTAATGTCCATCCCTTCACGGTCATTTCCTTTGTATTTATGTGTGTGTGTGTGAGCGTTTGCGTGCAGTGGATGAGATTGGGAGATAAAGCTTGGTGCTCTTTTTCTCTGTGTATTGTTGTGTGACTCAGAGAAAGCAGTCAGGTTATTTATGGCGGAGGAGATGATGTTGTCTAGAATCAACATGGTCAAATCCTTCTATCAACTCTATAATGGACAAGCTACCAGCCTTAGGTCAAAACACCACCACCTACATGGGAACACGTGTGTAGGTGCATATACAGTGTGTGTGTGTGTGTGTGTGTGTTCCTACCTGCAATTTATTTATAATCCGAGGGGCTGCATGTGCGTACACTCTCGTATGTGTGTTTTTGGAAGTGCATGTGTGTGTGCCCAGGGAGCTTTAATCAAAGGCCTATAGTGGGGAGACGAGGAGGCCCTGTCTCTCGCTTTCCTCAGATAAAACTGAGTGTTAGCATGCCAGTCACATATCTCATCTGAGACGCACCACTCTCCCCTGCACACCTCACCGCGGCCCACACTGACAGCACGCTATTACACACCAGTATGATGCTCGCTCCACCTGAGGAGGATGACAAGGGGGAGAGGTAGAGGGATGGAGGAACAAAGGATGGACAGGAAAATGAAAAGTTGTTGGGTTTTTTTCTGTGCGAGTTGCAAATCTGTTTGACTAAATGAGGGTTACATTTCCCTAAATAATCAAAGCCTCAGCCCTGGCTAATTTTGAGATGCGCCTTTGTGAGGCAACACTTCACAGAAATGATTTACCCTCAACACAGCTTGAGGAATTAGATATTGAGGAAACTAACTTCCATGGAGATTTAACTGAATTATATAAGTTATTAAGTAACATCTGTTTCATCACAGAATGCAAGGTGTATTATTCATTTAAGTATTTAAGAATTTATTTCTTTTTATTTCCACCTGTAATTGACGCAAAAATTCATCCATCGTCCAGCCTGTTTCTCTCATGACCACTAGATGGCAGTATAAGTCTGTGTTTTCCAAAGCGCTGTCAACCGCGAACAATGCCCTTTCTCTGTCATAATTATCTAAAAGGATATTAAAAACAACAATTAAACGAATAACTAAATGTGTTTATAATTTAATAAAAAACAGCATGGGTTGACTTTGGCATATGACTGCAAGATTTAAGATGGTATAACATGCTGCCTATAAGGCACAAACAGATATATGTGGCATGTTTTACTTGCTGTTCATTTCATCAAGCTGTTCAAATCTGCTGTTTAATATGACAATAAATGATTAAAGCCTAAACAAAATAAATATCTAACAAAAAGAAATATTGTTTTGTTACCAAGTTTGTTTCAATTATAAAAATGTAACTTTGGGGGATTTTGTCCTGATGTACACAGAAGAGACTTCAAAAATGGTTAGAAATGGTTAACAAGTCAAATACATGACTCTTCACCGTGCAGCGGAACATTAATAGAGTCTGAAACGTACGGCATGCTGCAACCTCAGATTACAGCCAGAGACTGCAGACTATCATTCCTCACCAGTGCATTTACCCATAATTCCCCTCTGTCTCTAACACATCCGATGATTCCTGCTCTAGGACATAAGGTTTAGGCAGTATGAATCTCTGCCCCTAACTCTGGAATGAATTTAAAACCTCTCCTGAGTGATTTTCTGTGTCTCTGTCCTGTACGCGCGTGCGTGCGTGTGTGTGTGTGTGTTGGATGCAAGTGTGGTTTCCGATTAAACCACAGGATTGGTGAAGGCAAGGAAAATACAGCGACAGCTTCATTTCCAAAGCTGAGTTCACATAAATGAGGGATTAAAGCAAGCAGGAGGGTGAGGGTTCACCTCAGCCTTCAATGACAGCTTTCCCTCCTTTAAAATCACTCTTTTTCCCTCCTCTACCTCTGCCTGTCTCTTTCCTCTTTCTGTCTCTATAAAAATTTTGTCTTCCACTTTTACCATCTCATTCCCCATTTGGGTTATCTATTTGGCCTTGTTACTGTTCATATCGCCTGCAGAGATAATCCACACGGATAAATAAATAAATGCACACAAAGCTGTTGGCTACATGCACAGTTTCAGTGATTTACTTAGTTTCATCAAGCTGGGGTGCACTCTACATCATGCTGATGGGGAACAGGTGAGAGCAATGAAATTAGGGGTTAGGGCCATGCAAGGATGTTTGTTTGTTAGGGTACATTAGGGAGATGAAAAAGGGGTGGACCACTGATGGGTTCAGAGATGCAGACTTGTTAGAATAAAGGAATAAAAAAAAGTACAAGGGACAGATGAGATGACAGGGTGGATGATAAGATGAGTAGAACAGTAATGAAAATGGTCCTGCATACCCCGAGATTACACAGGGAATGAGATTGGATGAAGGGGGGAGAAACAGAGAGATGAGGGGTACACTGTACAGGAGGGAATGGGTATTCACAGACTTTGAAGAGGGGTGGAGAAGAAAATAGAGAAATATGGAGACTCTGAACCATGGTGAAAGTCAGCTGGAACAGATGTGGTGTGTTGGCTTGAAAGGAAAAAAAGATTGAAAAGAAGGGAGAAGAGGAGAAGAGGAGAAGAGAAGAGGAGAGGCATTACAACTCAGGACGATGCAGCTCCACTCTGAATGATAAGTGTCTCACACACTCCGGGTTATGGGAAGTTCACACAAACAAATGACTCCTATTTGCCAGAGGCAATGGACACAATTGAGAAAGAAGGAGCGCGATGAAAAAAAGAAGGAGAGGAGAGAAGGAAGATGGAGGAAGAGGGCTGAATGCGAGAGCCATGATTTCAGATAACTCCATCTGCATTGAGGAAATTCTAACCCTTTTGCTCATCTAATGTTGTCCCGAGCTTGCAGCAACACTAAAGCACCTTCAATCCGAAGGATATTAGGAATCATGTTGTGAGGCACAGCGGAAGTCTGTGCTTGCTATCTTAAATTATAAGGGGCCTATAGACCTGGTCAATAACACTAAATGTATTGCAAATTGGAGCAAGTAGGTGGGCTATCTTTTGCACAATGAGAGGTGATATGATAGTAATACCGGTGCATGAATACTACCCTTAGTTATATACCAGGTGGCAAGGCATCAAAGCCAAGCATGGCTGGATGCCTCTCTTTGAAAATGCTTTCACTGCAGTTGTTTTAACCCCGGAGAACCTCCACGTTTTTATTCTAATCAAACAGGAAGATGTTTTTGCTTCTTCGTCCCTCTGATTCGGTGAATGGTGCTTTCACTCAGGTTTGGCTTGTAATGGCTGCCACAATAAGAAGACGTCCAGCATGTGACGTCATTTCGTCACAACAGAGACGCTTAGCAAGAACCATATTTACTTCTCGTCTAAACTGAACCCATCAGCATGCTTGCAGTTACTAATTCAGCATTTTACACGTTATAAAATCACCTGATTGTAATTTTGTATTGGCTTATTGATTGTAAAACATATCTGATAATAAGATAAATTAATAATTGATAAATAAATCTTCAGCATCAGCATCAATTTTAAAAACTTCAACTTTAAATTTGTATTTTAGGCCAGGAGATGCAGGTATGAAGGGCTTTTGACGGATTGATCTATATGGTTTATAATATGATATTACAATCTTGTTTTTTGAGTTGTCGGTGACTCCTACTTCTGCCTCAGTTGGGAAAGAGTGGGTTCTTTTTCTCTGTGTTTAATGTCCCAAAACAGGTGAATTCAACAGGTTCAAAAATTCATCCTTTCAAGGAACATTTAAAAAAATGCAAGAAGTTGCTACCAGATTATTGTAGATCACACAGCTTTCATACAACACTGTGGGAAATATCTAAATATATATATCTAAAAACCTTAAATGCTTCCTTCAACAGTGCCACTCTGCGGTAAATGAAAGTATTTCTGAGTAAATGAAGCTTAATCGTAAAAAATGATCTAAATGTGCCTCGGGAAGTTCAATAAAACTAGACAATACTCACCTTTATCTGCAGCTCACAAAACTGTTGGGTCTTCATTTTGAATTTCATCATCAGAAACAAACCAAGTGTAAATAATTTGTCTTTCATGGGAGAGGCGAGGCGTTTCATTTCCAAAACAGCTCCGGATCTAATTATTTTACCTCAAAATTAGACCCGAGCCCACTTTAAAAGGTACAAAGGAATTCACTGTAAGCGTGTAATTAATTTTATATTACTATTTACTTTTGCGTTAGTTAATTATGGTTTCTATAGACGTGTGCTCCACACACATATACACACCTTACCTTCACCATGCGTAGAAAGAGGGTGATGGTAAAAAGGGAAAAGTGTGAATTTTACACACATGACTTCCTGTCCTAATCAAGAGCTTTCTAAGCTCCTATCTGAAAGATACACATGACTGACTCCTTCAGTGGGCTACCTAGCCAGCATGGATGTGTAATGAGACAGTAAGTGTATGTGTGTATGCAGACTCACAGAAGCCAACCCCGCAGTGGAGTGGTAAAGGATATTAGGCCGCAATTGCAAAAAGATTGCAAAAAGTGACATCCTTAATATAGAAAGATTACTGTGTGCAACATCACTTTGATTTGAACTGAATACATTTTCCTCACACAGACAGGCGCCTGGACAGCTCTGAGCGCTCCAGAATGGATGAGAAAGCCTTTGTTTGAATGTGTACAAATGCAGGAATTTGTTAACATGAATGTATATTGAGTATATTTGAAAGCAGTGAGTGAAACACAAATGTCATTTCTGACAATTTCTTTTGACAGATGCATTTGTTACACCTGCCGTGTCCCACGGAACTGAACGATGCTTTTAGTTTTTCTTCATGTCGGACAGAAAAAAACTCAGCAGAAAATACCAACTGTTGATCTGCTCTTGATCATCTATTTGCTGGTCAATCAACACAGACAGTAAAGAAAACTGTGCAAAGTGAAGTGTAAAAAAAAAAAAGAAAAGAAAAGTCTGCTCCTCACACAAAGGATTGCTTGTTGTGCAGCGGGCCTTTATCGCAATGATTTGCACAGGGTGTAGAATTAACTGGAAAAGGGCAACAACTGTCATTTTTTTAAGTTTTGAGGGTCCATCAATCCACAAAAAGACAAGGTGCTGAAAGAGAATTTGGGAAAATTGCAACTCTTTCTTGGAAAAGGCATCCTGTGAAAATCACAGCAAGAGCGCAGCCAAGAATTCCAAAAGAAGTGAAAAAGAACATACAGTATAAGCAACAGCAAATACCTGAAATCTACAACTTAATAAAATCCTTATGGAACATAAGACGAGCACACAAATACCACTAACAAAACTGCTTCAAACTAAATATTGTTGCATATCTATAGAAAATGGTTGGAGGTTGGATTAAATTATAGCAACACTGAAACCTCATCCAAACTATGATGCACGGTGGTGGGTGTGTCATGATTTTGGGTTAATTTGCCCACAAGAAGAAGCCACAAATGTCATGCAGTCTTTGAGGGAACAATGAATCACTAAACTGCATCGGGGCATTTTCAAGAGAATCTCAGGGTTCCAACTCATGACTTGAAGTTCAGGAGAGTTTTGGGACTCTTGACGGTCGACCAGACTGAAGCGTGAATGCGACAGTGAACCAGTGGAGGGATTAGGTCAGAGAGGAGTTGTAAAAATATCAAGATTGCAATATAATGAGGCCAAGGGAAAGGAAAGACACTGACTGCTCCAGAAGGAAATCTAAACGGGAGTGTAGGATGGGTGGGTATTGACAATGAACTGGATGGACAAGATGGGAACAGGCAATGAACTGGAAAATCTCATGGTCAAATCGGAGCAAAACTGAGCCACACAGTGTCCTGATCCAGCTGGTCTACAATGTCCTCCCAAACCCAACCAACCTCTCATCTTCTTTTTTTTTTTTTTATTTATCTCATCTTCAAGCCTCGTAGTAACCCCCACATGCCTGCTGTGCCACAGAAGAGGATCCCTGGAGCATATTCTAAGTCGGTACCAAAAGCCCTGGGAGAGCATTGCTATTTCTGGTGCCATGACCAAAAAACAGCAAGACATGCTATTACCTTTGTCAAGCCTGGAGAGAAGCCACAACATCGCACAAGCCCAGCGAGGGGTTTCAGGTTACAGCCTGACAGTCAACTGGGGAGACAGCTTTAATACTCTGACACCATCGAGGCAGGCGGTCCTGCAGGAACTGAATGTTCCCCAGGAAGACCAGATGGCAGAGACATATGAAAACAAAGGCCAGATATCAAGAACTCACAACTGAGAGCCAGCGCAGGACATTGGAGACCCAGTGCCAACCAGTTGAGGTCGGCTGTAGAGGATTTTGCCAGTTCCTTTGCAGAACCCTCAAGCTGCTCAGGAGACCGATCAAGAACATCATAGATGCTGCTGGGAATGCATCAATATGGATGTGGATTCAAAAAGATGAGACATGGGTGACGAAAGCTAAACAAAAGTAGGGGACTGATCAACCCTGGATGTGTCACCTGGATGAACGTGTCTGATGCTGAAAGACCCAAAGCACCAAGACTGGAAGCTACAAGTAAAAGAATCGATGGAACATTTGTACATATGTTTTGGGAATGTGATCTTTTAATAAGTTTCTGGAAATCAATTCATTCCTTCACACAATCAGTATTAGAAATTTATTTTGAGTTAAGCTCCAATTTGTATTTATTAAATGACACACTGGATCTTCAGTTAGACCGGAAAAAAGCAGGATATTAATTATGATCACATACTTCGCTAAGAAATGCATACTTTTACTTTGGAAAGATGATTCCCCTCCAACTTTCAAGTTTTTTTTGGATCAAATTTCAGTTTTTTTACCATTGGAAAAATTTACTTTAGAAAAATACAACCGTGCTCATATTTTTCAAGAATTTTGGTTCCCATTATTCTCAAAACTGGATAATTTTTCCAAAGGGGACCAATGAGTATCTTTATTTTCGAACTTGTGCCTTATATGTGTGTATGTTTGTATGTATGTATGGATATATATATAGTTTGATATCGCTGTTGCTGCCATTATATATTTCTTTATTTATTTTTTTTTATATTTATTTAATTTTGTTCTCCCTTAATGTATGTTTTTTTTTTTTTTTTCCCTAGGGTAATTATGGGGAGGGTAGGAATGTGGGTATAATAGAAATCATGCATGTGAAAATGTGAATTGTGAAAATTATTGTGAAATAAAAAGATATATAAAAAAAAAAAAAAAGACTGGACACCACAGATGGTGTGTCGAGGTTGTACCGTAAGGTGGCTGTTAGATTAGATTGTATAAGAAGACTGTGACCTAACGAACACAAGCAAATCAACAACACAATATATATTTTTTTAAACCACAGAATTCCTGCAATTTCAACCTTACGGACATACTCACCCGGAGATGGCTGCCTAGCGAAGACATCTCTTGTATGTTTGGAGGAATAGTCCAAGGTTTCTCACCATCATTAAACAAGCCCCATAAGCAGCAAAAAGAATCATCGGATGAAAGCTGTTGGTGACAAAAGGAGATTTTAGATTGTGTCTACTTTTAGGGCATTAAATGATTATGGAAACATTAGGTAAAAGTATAACCTCTGTTCATTTGTATGACATTACTGCATACACTGTATCCCAGTGGGTTTTTCAACAGATAAAGCTAAGTAGTCATATCTTAGAGAGAATCAGTCAAAAGTTGGTGTAGCCTTATAAAAACGAAAGAACATTTTCTTTGATACCTTAAAATAAACCGTGTTGTCAGACTTGTGTAGTATGCAATGTATGAATTGTCAGTAGCCAACTCTATAGGCCAAATCATTTGATTAAACAGAAAACACTTCCTTGAAGGTTTACATGTCATTTCCACCTCATTAAAATAACAAACCCAGCCACAACAGCCTTCATTACAGTTGGTGTCAAGTGCTGTATAAAATCTGGGATTGTGCCGAGGGAAAAGATGTCAAAATAAAAGTCCCTCGCCTCGGGTCAAAATATTCTCAAATCCCTGCGGTGGACCTTCATAATCAATCAGAAATAAAGTTTTTTTAGTGCCAAGTCTGGTATGTGAGCAGCGAAAAAGCACCAGGGAGGTCCTTTATTTAGCTAATTCTATTTTTTTTTTTAGATGTACATATTTCTGCAGTGCTTTGATAAGGCCTGGGGGACGTGCATGTTTTAATTAGACCTGAGCATCCTGGTTGAACAGTTCATAGAAAACTTTGAACATTTCTACTGAAAGCCTCTCTCTCTTTGTGACAGGCATTGTGTAATTAGTGGCATATGTGCATTTGCATATATGCACCCTGTGACATATTGCATCTTATTTGAATAAGTAGACATGTCTCGATGTGATATCCCCGAAGTGAATACATGAATATGAGCCGCTAATTATACCAATCTTGCAAATGATCTGTTTAAATTTTAATATCCTTTCACAATGCATCGCTTGATCGTCGCTTTTTCAGTCAGTGAGTTGTGCATGCTTGTTTGTGTCACTTCCACCTGGGCTGCAGCGGTTTCTGTCCTCTGTGTGTACAGTGTACGTGCCTCTCCGAGTGTTGCCTCATGTGTGAAGGCATGTACTAACTGAATGCACCTATATGGTCTCTAGTAGAGGCAACAATGTGAACTTTTGATTTCTACAAATACATTTAAAGCCAAAAAGCAAGGCCATGGTGAAGGGGAAGTGGTGGAAAAGTCAGGTAAAGTCTGATTTAAACCCAAGTGTAAAGCTTTTACAAGCCCAACAAGCTCTTGAAACTAAACTATCCCAAGAATGTGTTTTGCAACAGACTTTCTTTTTCCAATTTTGTTTTTCACTCGAATTAAATGAACATTAACATTAATGCTTGCCATGTTGCAAGCATTCCTATTGAGTACATTCAGAATCTTCAAAGAGCTTCGAAAAGCTTTTTCTTCACTGACTTTTAAAGCTGTTTAAGTGTCTGGGGGGTGTCTTTGACCATGTTCATACTTCTCACTTGGCTATTTCAGGAACTATTCACAATTACACAACTTGGTCATTGTTCTTGCATACACGAATACCACCACTGAAAACATATTTGGACATAACTGCAAAGCATAGGACAAATAACCCATCTATATCCACACGTCATGTATCTGTGAGCTTGATTTAGGAATGCTGGAGGTCATTTCTAAGTATAAGCATTCATAGACTGCCTTTCTCTGCTGACTGAAGGTGACTTCTGAAGAGCACAGTTGTCCTGCTTGCTCTAAATAGATGAGAAATACTTCTGTTTTCAGAGCAGGTTACAAACCCAAACAATACAATGACCACTCTACACTCACAATGAAGTTTTGTGTCCTCTCTGTGTGTCGCCATAGCTCCACACGGCACCACAACTACAAACAAGCTATTCATCCTGAAATGTAAAATGAAGCAAAGAGAAGCTCAGAAAAGTTGCAACTCAAAAACACCATGCAGAAGAAAACTCTCACCGAGGAGTGGAATTTTTCTGGCATTCAGAATATTTGTGAAAAACATCTGCTCAGCTTTTCACTTAATTACTATTTTTTTTTATAAGTATCTGATGCAGTCTTAAAAAGGAGGAATAGCACTGATGACGTCAACAACATCAAAAGGTCTGGAAGACCAGAGAAGACAACTGAAGTGGATGATCCCAGAATCCTATTGTCGTGAGGACGAACCCTTCATAACGTCCGCAGAAGTCAAGAATACTCTGGAGAAGGCAGGCATATCACTGTTAATATCTACAATCAATGAAAACGCAGAAGGTTTTTAACTAGGTGTAAACCACTGCTAACATTTAAGAGCTGTGAAGCCAGAAAAGACACTTCATCTATGAAATATCCCATTTTCTGCAATCGTGTTCTTTGAACAGATGAAATTACCATAAACTTGTATGAGAATAACGGGAGGGGAAAAGTACTGAGAAGGAAAACAACATCTCATGACCCGAGTACTGCATCACGGTGGAGGCAGTGTTATGGTATGGGTATTTATGTTTGCCAATAGAGCGGGCTCACTGGTGTTTATTGATGATATAACTGATGACAGAAGTAGCAAGATGATGTGTATAAGGCCAAGTTTACACATATCCTTACAAAAATGGATATTTCCCCCTCTACGTTTTGAAAAATACCATCATTTACACCAGGGGTCTCCAACCTTGGTCCTGGAGAGCACCTATCCAGCATGTTTTAGATGTTTCCCTGCTTCAGCACACCATGATACAAGGAGCTGTGTCAACAACAGAAGTGTTCAGACCTTAATGACGAGTCAATGACGACCATTGAATCAGGTGTGTTCATGCAGGGAGACACCTAAAACATGCTGGATAGGTGCTCTCCAGGACCAGGGTTGGAGACCCCTGATTTACAAGAATCTGCATAAATACGCTGTTAAGGGAGCTATGAGCAGCCAAACCTACAAGCGGCAGTGTAACGAGAAGCATAGAGTCATGCTAACCAATCGGAATCCTGGAAAAAATGACACGTGTAAATTCCAGTTACTTCCAAGTTGGAGTAACAGAGAAGTGGAGTTACTTTTAAGTGTGACTGTGGCAACCTCGTTCCACTTGGGGTCACCAGACAGGACAGAGGACACGGGGTTTCATGGAGAATTGTGAGCTTTTATTTCAGCCAGACACAGACGAGTACGAGTACGAGTACCAGCACACAGCATCTCTGTCATCCCTGTAGAGCAGAGAACCCTCTGCTGGTGTGCAGCCGCTGTTTAAATAGCCAGGCAGGGTGGAGAGATTGATTGGGCACAGGTGTGCCCAATCAGCTGAACCAGGCACCACCTGTGTGCTGCTCCCCGCAGACCACGCCCAGTCCTCCACCCAGCCACAGTGACTTTAGAATATAAAACAGGTAAAATACAAGAAAATATTGATGGTGGCCAAACAAATTGTAAACACAGGTCGCACACATGACGCTGGTGACGTTTCTGTTGCTTCTGTCGCATAAGCCGCTTTTGCATTAGTACCACCTTAGCCCGGCTCGGCTCGTCGTGGCTCTTCCCGTTTGTCCCCGTGTGTTTTCGCACTGCCAGGGGAGAAGTGGGCAGGTTGGGGTGAAGCTGCTGTGACGTACTCGATTGCGCAATCGCTTTGTTCATGTCGGCGCTGATCAGAAATCAGCTGGAGCGGCGAGCGGCTGAGAGTAAAACAGCCCGTCTACATCGCTTTTTAAATTTTTTCTCGACAGTCACCAGGTTTATGAACATCTGCACCTCAGAGTTGGATCACCAAACAGACGTTTTGCGCTTTATAATAAAATCGCAGCGAGCCGCGAGTCGCCTCGCGCTGACTCCCGCTTCCTGATTCAAACGTTTGACGGCCCCGCCCCCCGACCAATCAGTGGCGAGGAGGGTGGTGACGGCCCCGCCCCGTTACAGAAAAAGGTATCGGCTTGGAGCGGCTCTACCCGTCTCAGCCCTAATGCAAAAGCGCAAAACGGGTAGAACCGAGCTGAAGTGATACTAGTGCAAAAGGGGCATTAATGTGACGTTCTGAAGCCTAAATGTCCATTTCTCTCTGTTTACAAGTAAACGTGAAGACGGGGTATTTGCAAATCTCCACTTTGGCTGGAGTTTTCAGAACTGATTGTTTTTGGTGACTTTGAGCTTTGTTTTCATGTAAACGAATGGCCAAAACGCATGAAAACACCACCGTTTTTGCTACGTGTAAATGGGGCCTAAGTTTATATTCTCTGTTCACATTCAGCTAAATGCTGCAAAACTGGTGGGCCAAAGCTTTACAGTGCAGAAGGACAATGATCCTGAACATACCGTGAAAGTAACTAAAGACTTTATGAAGGAAAACAAATGGAATATTGTTCAATGACGAGTCAGTTGATGAATCTCAGCTTTATAGAGCATGCTTTTCTGTTACTTAAGAAACAACTAAATGCAGAAAGTCCCACAAACCAACAGCAACTGATACTCTACACTTCAGGCAGTCAAAACAGCGACATATTTTTAAAAATATGGTTATATTTACAATTCGGTCTCTTCGTCCAAATACTTTTGAGCCACTAAGAAGTTTTTCTGATTGAAATGGCTATCGTTCCTAAATGGCGAATACCATATGTTTCTGAAACCTCTTAAATTAATGCTTAAATTCTGGACTTTGATCGCATCTTGTTTCATTTATTTCACATCCATTGTTGTGGTGTATAAATTCAAAATCATGAACAAAGTCTGCCATTGCCCAAATAGTTCTAGATGTGACTGTAGTTAAACTGTCATGGTAAATAAAAATAAATCTTATCTTATAGACCTTTTTGATAAAAGCAGTATGTTTGTGTGAGAAAAACACAGTTTAAGGCACTGTTTGTAATGCATAATGCAACATGTTTACACATCAACAACACGTTCATGGTGAGTTAAATCTACTTGCGATATATCCGTCAGTGCAAAGAACAAATGTACAAATATGAATCATGTAAGTCAACTTGCATATCTAAAAATCACATTTTCTTTTTATTTAAGGGTTACAGGCTTTCCCCCCCCTCTCAGTCTGGTGATATGTAATTGCACTCATCTTTAAATCTTTGTCTGATGTTTGCTGCCAAGTGGACTGGACAATGAAAAGCCTCTGGACAAAGCGAGGCCAGGCTGATGAACACTATACTCAGCCCTAATTACATGCTACTTTTGATGTAAGGCAATCACGAGGTCATCTGTTTGAAGTGGATAGGTTTGTTTGATCCATCTTTGCATGAGTCTGTGCATGTGGGCGCTTGAATGTCTTATCATCAGCTACCTGGTGTGATTAGGCCTTTCATAAGAAACAACAATACATTTCGTTTTGTACATGTATTTGTAAGCAGGTCAAAGTGTGTACGTCTGCACATACGTGTTGAAGTTTAATAGGGGTCTGATCCTGCATCGTATGACTGCAGCAGTCAATCAATCAGCAGCGCAAACTACCCAACACTTCGGCCTTCAAACTCATTAAAATGAGCAAGGCGTAACTGAGAAATATACCCTTTGCAAATTAAGTTGTGTGTCCTAATTGTTTTCATGTTTGTGGGCCTTTCGACAACTTCAGAAGGCATTTGTTGTTGCTTGATGTATGCTTGCTGTGCCCGAGGCAGTGTTTTTTATGACCATTATTATTCAAATGAGCTAGAAATGTGTTTTGAAAGTCCTAAATCATTGAGCGTGAATGGCTACCCTTGGCGTTTATAAATGACTTTCCACACAAGCAAACCTCCGCCTGCATGGCTTACTCCACTGAGCTCATTTGGGTATTTGAGGTCTGTCAACAGAATTTGTGTCAGTCGTCCACTGGCATGACAAGTTGCATTAAAAAGTTTGATGAGATTTTTCAGTACTGTTTTTGACTTTCTGAGTGAAAAACAGTGTGGTTTGGTAAATAAAAATTTGTGGCTTTGGTTGGTGATCAGCAGGTGGAAAACTGAGGAGGTTTTTTAAGACATTTCACATAAAATATTATACGAGGAGGCCGTGTTGTTTTGGTGTGCTACAAAGCCCCACAAATAATGTTATATATAGCGATGCTGCTCATCTATTTTGTACTATTGTTCTTAACATAGAAAACTAGCTTTGTAAGATGATTAATATTTTGATCACATCTTTTAGCCATCAACTGCTATGTAAAAGTATAAAAACTTGGGTGGAAAGGTCATCACAGAATCTGGAGTTTATAGTGGGTCACTGGTTCACATTGCTTGTTTGTTAAACAAAAGGTTTGAAATATTATGATCACTGTGGGAATAAAAACTATGAAACGTTAAAAAAAAGAACATTTTCCTGTGGAATTTCTTGGCGAATTAGTTGAACATTTCATCGCATATTTACAATTCTTGTTTCATATTTTTTCAAAATGTTTTTAATTCAGTCCAGTTGAATTCAGTTCAAATAAATATATTTTGATTCACTTCAATTCTAATTAGCTGTTTTCCAAAGGGAAATTGTATTTTTGCAGTTTTAACCAAGTCAGTAAGAATTCAAGTGCCTATAAAGAGTCATTTTGGGATGTTATGTCATTTGAGCAAATGCCTGTTTAGCAAATGCCTGTTTACTTCTTTGGAAGTAATTATTCCAAAGAATAATACTCATCACTGTTTCATCACTGTTGTGAAGAGATCGTGCAGTCTTGTCCAATATGTTTCGGACAACCTGTGCAATCAACAAATAATAGTTGTAATGGTTGTTAACACTTATTATATTAAGGGTTGATATAAATTGAAAGAGACAAAACTCAAGATTTAAGATGACGTCAAACTTGTTGGATTTTGTTATAATGCCAAAATGCAGAAAAGGCTGCCTCTGATTACTTTTAATTGCCACCTTACAGCTAACACTCAAGATCAACTCAAACAAGACCTTGTGTGTTTTATTTCAAAACTGTGCACAGGGATGCAGGAAAAAATAATCTACCTCTGAAATGCAAATTAAATTGTGAAAAAGTTCAAAAATGGAAGTTGAAGAATGGTTACTTTTGTCTTTTTCTTTTTAAAAACTATTGTTCTTCTTATTGCTTCCATGCCCAAATGTAGCCTTCTCTGCAACCTTGTGAAGACCCTATGCAGCCTAGATTAACCATTCATTAATTGGCTTCAAGTATGCTCAACAACTAAATGGAAACACTGTTTACATTTAAGCCATAGGCTATATATAATTCTGTATGGCTGAAAAATGCTTTAATGATGAGAATGTCTTTGACATCAATCTCTTGTTGAAATACTGTATATGTATCTGTCATTTCTAAAACCATGGCACAGTACTTTGTCAACTTGGTAAAATGGTCGGATTAAAAATTGTTTTGACAATAATCTATTCAGAGAAGTTGACAACATCTGAGCATAGAAGTCTATTGTGATTTCGTAAAAGTAACAGTGCAGCAAGTATGTTTAAAACATCAATTTTTCAAAACAAACTTGATTTGCCTCCATTTTTGATAAAGCAATTGATTGGGTTATACAGTATGGAGGGTCCAGCCACAATGCAGTGGAAAGTTGTTTCGACCACTTGTATCCACAACAGTGCTTTTTTCTGTGACTACCCACAATGCATAGGTGAGTGTAGGAACATAAATTGGTAAGCAGAGACCCATGGCCGCAGATTTGGATACTAAGTTTCTCAACAGTGTCATAGGTTATGAATCATTCCAGTGGAAGTGGCAGGTTGTGGCTTGATGAAACCAACAGGGCCACATCATCTGCAAAAAGCCAAACTGGAATCCTGAGATCACTACAGAAATTTACAGAAGCAAGTGCAGCCCTGATGAAGTCTACCTCTCACCTACCTCACATTATAGAATGCCAATTTCAAGTTTGCAAAGCACATGGGTGGAGAACTTCAATGGAAGAACTTCAATGTCCCCTCCAGAGCCCTAGAGAGGGGAATAGAGCTGGCCCACCTCTATACTCGACAGCCCACAACGCCCCTCCTAAATCTGAGGTTCAGTTGTGAGACATCCTGACATACAGCCTGACCCTCTGACCACCTCAGTGTCTGCTGTCCAGTGTCTGTAGTGCACCAACTTACAATTGTGTCTGTATCTTTCTGTTCTTCATTCTCTCTGTCTGGTCTCTCTTTTCCTGCTCTGCCCAGCTGGCCTCTGATACCCCTTTTACACCAAGCTGGTTCCAGGGCTGGTTCTGGGCTAGAGCCAGACTTAGCACCAGTTCTTTGGTTTTACACAGCCTAAGCACCGGCTCCTGGCTCTCAAAACTGGTGCTACAGGAGAACCAGGTCTTTGCTGGGCCAGGTCTAGAACCACTTTACGTTGGGGGCTACGTGCTCACGTCAAGGGCTGGGGGCAGGGCTGGGGGCGGGGTTACTGAACAGCCAAAGCAGAATAAACACAGAAGAGCACCGTTTTTAAACAACGGGGCGTTGAAGACGGCGGTTAAGTTAGCAGACTCTTTTATTATTACATCCATTTATTTAATAATGGATGTAAAACAGAAGCAGCAGTGGTCTACGGTACAATCCATCAACAGTAACATCGGCGGGCTCCGTGCCCGCCGATGAAGCGCAGCCTCGCGTCCGAGCCCACGGGGGAGCGTTCCAGCCCTGGGACGCCTCCCAGCCTGCTCCCAGCCCGCATCCCAGCCCGCGGGGACGCGTCCCCGCCGCTCGATCCGTGGTTCCTCCAGCCTTCAGCCCGCTTCCGCATCGCAGCTCCCCGGGAGCATATTCAGACTTGAGTTTCTGCATAAAAATGCATTTTGATTACATTTCTAGAGAGAAATACATATTTTACTTTCATAATATTCACTCAGTGAATGTACATAATCACTAGTTTTCCCGTTTGCCGAAGATCACGTCAGAATAAAGGGATTTATGGTTCCGCGTTACACCAACGCAGAGGCTACGGCGTAGGTTACGTAACCTACGCCGTAGGCTCTGCGTCGATGTACGCGGCGATGCGCGCCGTAATTCCTTAACAGGCGTAGCTACAACTGATAGATTTCATCTATTAAACCAATATTTATCTTCCTAAATGATTTATTTCATCCAGCGTAATTCTCAACAAAGCTGCAGTCTTCTCCCCCGGGAAGACGGCGCAGGGTGAGCCGGCTGAGGAGCTGCTGTGCCCCGGGGCTGCCGGCTCTCGAGTCAAATTTCTTAACAGGCGTTATTTGGATAAACTGAGCCCAGGTAGGGGATCTTAAAGGTTACTTTTAAGCCTGAAAAAATATTAAAACTTAATAAAGTGCCATATTAACAGCGCTACAGCTGAAATTAAAACAGCTTTTGGCTCTCAGCTTCCTGATCAGGGTAGGGATGAAAACGAGGGGGAGTGGTGGTGACGTATACAGTAACGTAATGACGTGGCTCTCTGGCCAGCTGCTGGCCAGCACCAGCTGGTGTAAAAGCAAACGGTTCTCAACCGGTTCTTACTAGAACCAACCGCGAACCGGCTCTAGCACCAGCACTAGCACCAGCCCTGGAACCAGCTTGGTGTAAAAGGGGTATGACAGGAGGGTCCCCCCCTTATGAGCCTGGTCCTATTCAAGGCTTCTTCCCTCCTAAAGGGGAGTTTTTGTCCTCAAAAAGTTGCTAAGGTGTGTCAACCAAGACACCCCCACCATATCCACAGTCGGAAGTAGCTGAAGGCGGACACTGATCTGTTTGTTATTTGGGTAAATCAATTTCTGGCCAATCAAACTAATCTCTTGTGCTCTTGATAAAAATTAAAGCCTTAAGCTTTGGAAATTAACTTTGATGACTTTAAAGTACAACTGCTGCCAATTTGCTTGCATTTTATATTACGACCACAGCAGCATGATGAAAAGTAGTCAGTCAGTCATTTTTTTTAAATTAAAAGGATATCCCTCCTCTGTTACAGCTAACACAGAACTAAAATCTTTTGCTAGTGATAAGATGTTTTATTTTGATATATTTCTTATCTGTATCACTAGTTATGATCAGTTAAAAATACACTTCTTACACTAAGACAGAAGCTACGCAAACAACACATTGGAGTACAAATGAACAAGTACACACTTGAACTCCATGTCTCTCATCTCATGTCCAGACACATCCACCAACTTGCACGGACACACACACACACACACACACACACACACACACACACACACACACACACACACACACACACACACACACACACACACACAAAATTACACACATGGACCACATCTTGATTAGGTTTTCATAAAGTCTGGAACTATGCTGAGTCTGTAATTGACTTTGACAGCAGAAGCCTCCATGTCCTATGGCTATGTTAAACGAACAATTTACATCTTCATTTCAAATTCTACATGGATAAAAAGCTATTAATTACATTAGTCTACGGAGAGTCATTCCAGCTGTGTAGAACGCGCGTGTGTGTGTGTGTGTATCTGCCTGTGTCTATTCTCTTCTTTACATATATTCACTTTTGCTCATTTGTATATTAATGCTGTCTTGCGGCCAAACAATGCCTGGTGAGTGCTTCTCCAGAGATGAGTTTATGAGCGTGGAAAGGACTTTTTACTCCCGTGTATTGCTTTGCAAAGCAAACAGACAGCTCCTCCTATATGAGAATTTTATGGACAGGGGAACATTTATTAAATCTATTGACTTGGCACCGATTGCACAGGTGTTGGGCTTCACGCCGCTTTCAATTCATTGCTCGTAATGCTGTTAGATAGGACTTTCAGAATACTGTGCTTTGTGAAACACGATCACCATGTAAAGTCGATAGATAGATAGATAGATAGATAGATAGATAGATAGATAGATAGATAGATAGATAGATAGATAGATAGATAGATAGATAGATAGATAGATAGATAGATAGATAGATAGATAGATAGATAGATAGATAGATAGATAGATAGATAGATAGATAGATAGATAGATAGATAGATAGATAGATAGATAGATAGATAGATAGATAGATAGATAGATAGATAGATAGAGTGCTTCTTTTCAGCTTCAAAGAGGCTGCAAAAGTGGCTCTCTGAACAACAGTGAGAACAGACGCATCTCTGCCATCATCTCTCAGCAATCTGCATGATGGGGAGAACAACACAGCGCTCCGTGTTTGCTTTGGAGATAGAACGATCAAAGAACAACACTAACCATATAATGAAGGGCCAGATGGACCTCGTATGAAGTGAGGAGAGAACTATGGTGAAACAGAGAACGAGAGAGGTGTGGACAAAAATCAAACTGCAAATGCAACAATCTTTTTAGCGGTGGAGAGCGAGAGAGAAAGAAAGAAAGAAAGAAAAAGAGAGAGAGGGGTGGGGGGGGTATTTGGTGAAAAAGTGCGAGCCATCTCGTCGCATGCAGGCTGCCTGCGCTGAATGAGAAAGCTAAAAGGTAATTTCACGGATAAAGAGGAGGCCTAATGCATAGAGGTAATGTAGCAGGGGATGGAACAAAGGCAAACTTTCATCTCTTTAAGCTTGGATGGAGAGAGAGTGAGAGAAAGCCAGAGAGAAAGCTTTGATGCTTTGAAAATGATAATAACAATCTCAAAGTCAGGCTCAGAAGAGAATGTGCCCCCCCTCTTCTCTCTTTCTGCCCCATCCCCTTCTCTTCTACCCCCCTGCCACTTAATACAACCACTCAATGGCCGTCTAGGACAAGGTAGGCTGTGGGTGTGCAAATGAAGGGACAGGGGGCAAATTGTGACACTTAAGGCCTCCAAAATCACAAGTGAACTCAAAGACAGTAAGAATAATGGAGCTCATTACTATCATAGACATTAGAGAACATCGGTGGGGACAAAAACGGCTGATTTTTTGAAAAGATAAAATAATTTTTACATGAAATCATCATCATATTTGCAGAGAAAGGGTATACTAAAGCATGGATATTGTTTAAAGATTAATGTATTGCAGTTGTCCTTTTTTTTCTTCACTCTATATTAGAGAAGACAGAAGACAGAAATATTTCAAATACCTTTTTCTCAGAAGGAAAAAAAACCCAAACATCAGAGCCTGAATATCACACTTTCTTAATCCATGCAACCAGAGGAGATGATGGGCATCATGCTCCATCTGCCCATCCATGAGATGAGGAATGGCATCAGTTGAGAGTGAGGATGGTTATTATTTAGAAAAAATAGAATAAAATGAAGAAGGTTGGGGAATAACTACAACATACAATTCTGATTAGACATTTGAAATAAAACCTTTTTTTCAAATCAAACCATGCCCTCTTAAAATAACTGTGAAAATCACATAGAATGAAATCACAGTTTCATTATGTGTTTTGTGAGAATAAATGGATGATTACTAATCACATTTGTTGTATATTGAGATGTTTGGATGTATAATCACGTATTTGCTTGGTGTAATATAATAAATCTATCCAGCTCGCCTTTACAAACATTTCTTAAAAGCATGACAGAAAAATCTATCATGGTGGGGTTTTTTTCCAGCCATTTGATGAGGATAAGCACAACTATTCAAAAGAAGGGTTTTGTCTCAAAAGAAAAGCTTTAAAATCAAGAGTAGCGTGGTACAATTTTCCCAATTATCAGTGAGGTATGGACCATTTTGATTGCATGTTATTGTCTTTAAATTGAACAGATGATGCATCTAAGTGCGTCAAACCGATTGAGTGCTTGAGCTCATGATCTTTGACCCTCGGTGCTGCGGGGATAAACCATTAGCTGACTATGTTCAGTCACTTTGTGTGTATTGTGTGTCTATCAAGTGGATCACCTCCCCCACTTTTCTTTCATGGAAAAACACAATTTAGCACCCAATCTTCAATTATTCAAACCATTTGCTTCAAATGCAATCTGACCCACTAACATTATCACACATCTCCAGAGTGGATCTTGGATGGCTTTAACGCTATAAACGTATAATATTCATACATTTTGCTAAATGAATGCATGTAAATGTGTAGTTTAAGTCAACAAATGGATATGCTTGTCAGACGTTCCAATGTCGCTCCGAATCTTAAGCAATCAAAACACTCATTCCTTTATTTATTATTTTCTTTAAGGTGTTGCTTTCTCTTGTTGATGGAGAAAATTTAATCTATCGCAGATTGAATTCCTGCACGAAATGTCCTTGTGTTTTACCTCAATGGCTATTCTGTGCTGGTTAGCACCATTTGCACGTAGAGAAAAGACCTTTTTTATCCTCCCTCCCTCATTTCGCTTTTTCTCTCCTGACCCCTCAGAGTATCACCAGACCTCAAAATTGCATTGAATATATAAATGCTAATGCTAATAACTGCTAGCCGGAGAAGATAATGTCCTTGACTGGTACAAGAAAAGAACCTTTTCTCTTACATGACTCACTGCCTCTGAATAACATTAGGAGAGTTCAAATTCCTGCCTCTTATTTCTCTCCCACTCTTTCTCATTCACTTTCCTTTTTTCCTAATTTACTTGACATCCCCCTACAACTCCAGCCTTCTTGTAACAGAGAAAAAAAAATCCAGCTGAAGTGTAAAATATTAATTCATTTATCTGAGTGATAAGATCTTGCAAGCTCGCTCGAAAATTCCAATGACATCCATTTGCCATTAAGTCAACGTTACACACAAGCAACGAGGCCTCTGGAGCTCGTCTGTCTGTGCACCCTCCTCCACACCACGGCCCCATTTTAATGCCTCTGGAAGCTTTTCATGGTAGGAATTAAACTATAATACTTGTTTCAGTGGCATGCATGTTAATGGCCGCAGCAAAGCTGTCACTTAAGAGACAAGAGGAAACAGCGAACAAAATGGCCTCTCGTGGAAACACCCAGGATGTCTTCAGGACTTCTGATTGCATCTTTAAAGATGGAGATCATCCTGATACCAAAATCCCTGCCGTTCTGGAATGAACGTTCCTTTGTTATCGCACATTCCAACTGGTTTAATGTTTAAGAGTGTCCAGTAGGGTCCAAAAAAGCCTCTTAGGCCTTCCCAGTGGGGTCTGTCAGTAACAATAGAGGAATTAAGGGACCTTGAGTTGGTATGATGAAAAATAAAATAAAACTGAATTTAAAAAAAGCCCCTTGACACTAGTATGAAGCTAAATATCACATTGTTTCACAGGAACTTGCTTCCCTTTGAAAGCCGATGCAAAGAGTGCTACACGGCACAATTTTCCCTCGCCTAAGTTTCTTAAAAAATGAATTATTCGCCGTCTGGCAGGCAGCTCTCCGGAGGTGAGAGGCTGCCTCTTAACATGAGCAGGTATCATTCTTAAAACAGCTCAAAGTAATTGTACCTTTGAAGTCACACACATCACACATGGCACAGTCAATATTGCAACTTGTCTGGGTATTTTTCTCCCCGGTCTCTTTTCTTTTTTTTTTTTTCCTGTGACGAAAAATACATTATTTGTCACAAACGTTTTATCAAAAGAGGCCAACCATCAATCAATCCTGCAATCACTCATGCAATCACATTAATCATTCTTCTATGCCTTTTTTTTTTTGCGTCATTTGGTATAAGAACATTCAGTCCCCCAGAGAAATGTACTTCACAGCTCCCTCTCGTTCTGCATAGTCTTTTGACAGCATAGTCCTCGTATCATGTCGGCAATGTTCAGTGAGAGCAATAGTCACTGATAACTGCCATTAGATTTCTCAGAATCTCAAATGAGGCAACTTTTCAAGGCTGTTTTTCCTTTTGTTCCACCAACTTTACAGAACCCGCAATTGGGATAACTAAACTGAGACGGAGTAGTTTAAACTCTAACACTATACAGAATAGCTAAAAGTTAAGCTCAAAGGCTTCATGTGTAAAACTGAATTTCATAATTTAGTTGTCAAAATGATATTCATTTTAAGACGGTCATACATTCATGCCATGCCATAAATCTTTTCATGAAAAGGTTATATGAAGAGGGATATTTTAGTCAGTTTTTTTACTTCTGCATAGTTATTGGACACTGGTCACATCAGTCACAATAAAGGGTGTGATGGGAGCTAGGATGACAGTAATGCAGAATGAGGTCTGTAGGGAAGCCAATTTTCACCATCTAAAACAGCTCAAACCTCATGCATTTATAGTGGTTTGAGTAAACGCTACATCGTGAATTTGTACACAGGATCTCTTTTGCATCAAACAGTGCTATGGACTAGGCCCATGTCATACTGACTGAGTTTGTGTTAACAGCTACCTGTTAGGCTAGCTCTCCATCAGAATTAATTCCTGATTCTCCAAACTACACCCCTGTTGACACTGGGTTTTAAAATCCATCCGATTACAAGTGGACAGCCTTAAGTATAGGTGGGAGGGTATGAAGGTTGTGTTTGAGGGACATGTTGGGATCATATCACTAAAATAACATTCATCGGTGGTCCGGGACACTTATAATAATGTAAACCCTGATGCACTGACAACTTCTAGAGGTGGAGGGACATCTTCATTCGTGTATCAACAGCACCTGTTTTGTTTTGATTTGCCTTTAATAGTTCTTTTTCTTTGTCATTGTTTTAATCAGTATGGTTGAATTGAAAGGATCGCCATCAGCTTGTCCTCTAAGTCCAACACAAGCTCATTTAAATCAGATGTGTTGAAGCACAAATACATGTAAAACATACAGGACAATGGCTCACAAGGATCAAAACTCGGGAACTCTGTTGTACATATATGGTTAATTAGGGATTTACGATGGTGTCCACTCTGCTGCAGGTAAGACATTAAGGCCCAATCCCAATACTCCCCCTACTTTCTTTCACTAGCCCTACTTTCTTTCACTAGCTCTACTTTCTACCACTAGCCCTCCCTCACTATCACTACCCCTAAAAAAGAAGGGACAGATTTTAGGGCACTTGAAATCTTCCCAGGTCTGTCCCAATACTCCCACTACTCCTACTTTCAGCACCACCACTAAAATCAGGAAGCTGAGAGCCAAAAGCTGTTTTAATTTCAGCTGTAGCGCTGTTAATATGCCACTTTATTAAGTTTTAATATTTTTTGTCTGTTTTTTTGCCTGTTAAGAAATTTGAGGAGCTGATTTATGGGTCCGCGTTAAATCACCGCGTAGGGTACGGCGTACGGTGCGCGTCGCCGCGTAACATCGACGCAGAGTCTACGGCATAGCCTAGGTTACGTAACCTACGCCGTAGGCTCTGCGTTAGTGTAACGCGGACCCATAAATCAGCCTTCATTCTGGCGTGATCTTCGGCAAACGGGAAAACGAGTGATTATGTACATTCACTGAGTGAATATTATGAAAGTAAAATATATATTTCTCGCTAGAAATGTAATCAAAATGCATTTTTATGCAGAAACTAACTCAAAATATTGATTTTATTCACTAAAAAATAAGAAATGTCCGCCAAGTTTTTTTTTTTTTGGATTCAGTCCGCAAATGACGACAAAAAGCATTCTGGGAAATGTTTCTGTCCCTAGATCAAACTAGTGAGCATCGGAAATCCCTCGATCCGTAGGGACAGATTCATAGCCACTACACTAGTTTTCTTCACTCCCCCTAGGTGGAAAGAGGAATTGGGACACCACTACCCTCACGGGAACGCGCAAAATTTAGGGGTAGGGATGAAAACTAGGGGTAGTGATAGTATTGGGACAGGGCCTAACTCATCATACAAACTTCAACCAGCGTTAAAAAAAATCCCCAAAAGACAAACAAATAAAACAAACAAAGAGTTTTCCCTTTAAGCTGTAGTCAGTGCTGGCATGGATCACCACAGCGTAGGTGAAAAAGTGCAAACAGGCAAAGCACTTCCAAGTCGAGGAAGTTGTTAAACCAGATCATTGTAAAAGGAAGCCAAGATTTATATAAAACCTGGGCTCTACCAGGTACTGCCAGCATGACACAAAAATCCCATTGTAAAATACCACAAAGTAAGTCTAATAAGCACAGAATAGTAAAAAAGCCACAGGTACCCAAAAACGCTTCCATCACATTCGACCACAAAATACTGTAACAAAGCACAACATTGCTCAAAACACCATAAACAACAAAGTTTAAAGGAAAGAAGAGGAACCAGGCATCTATCCATCTGTTTCTCTGTAATGAGAAGATGAATAAGATTAATCGCAGAGACACAGGAGTTCTTGGGTCTCTGCAGGGATAATGCTGTAAATCATTACCACCTTTCAGAGTCACTGCTTGAAGAGGTGTTGTTTTGAAATCCCCGTGCAGCTTTCTGATCTTCTCAGAGACATAATTTATCAGCAAAAGCATGTGAGTTAGAGAGACTGTAAGGGTAGGCACCGTCAGCCCAGAAAACAGTGAGGGGGGAAACAAAAAGGCGAACAACACAAGCAGAAAAGAGCATTGAGAGAAGAAGCAGGGAGCACAGGAAGACAGCGGGTTGGAGTCAAGCTCGAGAGGTTACACAACTTTCCTTCCTTGATTAATAAAGTCTGGCTGGAGCTCAGGTCAGCTCGCTGCTCCAACCTCACAAGCTTTCAGATGCTTCTGCCCGCTGTGTTGACTGACAGGCCCTGGCCCCTTTTAATTGTTTTTCAGAGGGAGCTGAATCCGTAAAAAAGAAATACAAATCCAGTTACTGCCATGGCCATTTGTGTGTCTGGATTCAGTATGTGTATGTGCATAATTCTGATATTTGATATACTCGGATAGTGCATTTTTCTGTGTCAGACAGCAGGTAAAAGTATGCGTGTGTGTGTGTGTGTGTGTGTGTGAGTGTGTCTGCTGGCCAGTCAGTGCATCCAATAGTAACACAATAAAAAGGTCATATCAGTATTCTTCTGACAGGCCAGAACAGGGTGGAGTGTTGATAGAAATTATATTAGCCCATCCAAGATTAAGCACATTTACTCAAATACATACTCAGGTACTTTAAGCCTAACCCCTTATAATGGGTCCATTCGGCTACTGCATAATGGAGATCCTATTTCAAACTGCATTTAAAAGAATCAAATAAAACATGTCATTTTGATCAAAAAGTAAGAAACACTCACCAAAATGCATCATTAGGACAGCCTTTGCCCACAGTTTAAGACATTAGGGGCGTTTAGCCGTAAGGAGTGGTGAACATAATGGGCTGGGTGTGGGTTCATCGGGTTGTCTGCTAACATTTTTATTGCCTTTTTGCTCCATACTTTAGCCATTAAAGAGTTGGAAATGTACAAAAATTGTGTGCCAATTTACCAGTTATTTGCCCGCTAAATGTTGAAGCACTTTGCTGTCATTTGAGGTGATCAATGCTTAATGAATTAGTCTGTTTTTCACCTCCGTTAAAGGCAGACGGGTTTAGCACCTTCCATATCCCTTTGAGACTCTGTCTGATGGAAGCCTTCCACCCCTAATTTATGAAAAGTGAGGAGCTAAGCAGTTCATGCATCTAGAAGTGCTAGCTTTTTGGTAAATTGCTTTTTGTGAATTCACTGGAGTCCAAAACGGAACTCAACCTCAACTTTCATTAAACGGAGGATGAAAGAATGTCTTGAGAAGTGGCGGAAATAAAGGGGAAACAGAGACAGAGAGACTCGAAGATAAATGGCAAGAGCTCAGAGCAATGTTTACATGATGGGAATGAGCGTCCTAATGCAGTGATGATTGCAGAGTGTTTCCACTGATTCCATTTAGCCTATTGAATTAGCCGGAGCTGGAGTCAGCACGCTGGCCACAGAGCTCCAGAAACAGACACCCAGCCATCAAAATCTAATTAAATACATTTGTTAAATAATGTAATGATTGCCTGACCATGCATTTCAGTCGGACTCCATTCATTCTGAGCCATAAAAATGCCATTGTTTTCTGAGCTTTGGGAAAGGTTATGCAGATTGATAGAATTAATTGTCTGGCAGGCAAAAAATGTCATTAGAACACTTAGATGGCCATGATGGCCCATTAATATCCCCAGTCTGTTAGCGGCCAGGCATTTTAATTTGTAACTTGACATGATAATGTGGCTGGTCCCCAGCTCACAGACACAAATATTACATTGATTAAAAGCGACCATTCCTTCCTCCTTCCCAGTCACTGGACATGGAGAATCCATACTCTGTTAACTTTATCAGGCTAACATTTAGCTTCCCGTGTAATGACATCAATCAGTAATGTGCATATTTAAAGTCATGCAGCTAAGCGTAAATGGTCATTAGTGCAGATGGTCGTGACGAAGCTGACCATGTTCTGAAATACATCAGTCCAGCTGGAGGACAGCTATGGGTAAAACCTGATGATGGGCAGCAGTGTGGATTAGAAAGGCTAATATTGACATTTTCACTTGAAATACTCACTTTAAAAACTGTATGTTGTTCACACTCATGAGATATACCTTTCAGGATGATTCTCTTTTAAATAAGGAAGACAGGTAAATCTTTTAATTTGTGATTCAAGTGTTTAGCATACATTTCATAGAAGATTAAGACTTTATTTTGTGCATTAATTCTTAATTCTTAATTTTTATGTTTTCAGATGGAGTTTATGTTTTTGCGAGGTGTACAGGAAGCACGTGCCAAAAATATTAAAACTCCAAAGAACAGCTGGTGCATCTGTGACTGCAGTATACTGACCAGACAGACATTTCAGCTGAGGTCTAAGACTTGCCTCAAGACTGAATTAGACCCAGATTAAAAAGAAAAGAAAAGAAAACTCTCCTGCATTATTAGTTGGGGGAGAAAAAGACGGTGTTTCCACAGAAACAAATTCCAGGGTGGGAAAGCACTGGATCATTAAGCCCGACTGGAGACTTCAAGGTGAAAGGTCAGAAGCTCTGCTGCCCAACGGGAGCGGCTTGTGAACCCATCCCTCCTCCAGGCTCATAAACATGAGGCATGCAGCACAACCCTCCACGCAGGTGAAGCAGTACATGCACACAAATTTCAGAGCAGCTTTTCATTCCGGTCAATTAAAGAAAAGAGATTCCTCCTCCGAAGCACCTCATCTAGGTCCCGTTCTGCATCTGATTTTCTCCCCTCAATCTTTGTCTCTCACAACTCAAACTAAAATAAACACATTCGAATTTTGCACATCTGTGCAAATATTTTAGTAAAATGTAAAATCGTTGGTTGTAGATATCATATGTCTTAGTCCTACAACATCACAGCTCATCAGTCCAACTAATCCTCTGAAGGCATTTTGTGTGAAACAGCAGGATTTAATCCTTCAACGGATGCAACAATTTCATTTATATCACAACATGCCAGAAGAAGACAGTAAACAGAAATGTGCACACACTTGGCTTGCTTAGTAATGCTGAGCTCATCAGCTTGTGATTTGCAATACTTTAATAATGTATGGAAGATATGTTGATTTAGTCTTGTTTTTGTTGTAAATTAGCTGCAAATCGATGATATTGCTTTCTTTTAGAACACAAATTCACAATGAAACTTATCTGACAGAGGTCAACCTTTACAAATTGTGTTCACTTCGTAAAAGCGGTGGATCAGCTGCAATAAGCCACAAGCAGCACAAAGAACGAGAGCACACACAGGCATGTTTGGTCCTTAACAACAATGAACACCTTCACGGAAGCTCTATCTTTTCTCTCCCAAGTGCCACGATTGCCTCGCTCCTGTAACTCTTTTTTTTTTTTGTTCAATATCGTCTTTGAAACTGATAAAGCACAATGATCAAAATAGTATGAGACAAATGGAGAGAGCCTTTGGTTTGGAGTTTTGATCCATCACAGTGGAAGATGCTACAAAAAGGAAAAGAAAATGCTGACAGATCCTGCTGTCGTCCTGTGCATCATTGTCAGCCCTTATCAACTTTTTTTTTCTTTTTTTTTAAACAGCCAGATGTGTTACGTGTCCTCATTTTGTTCTGAGTGTCTTCCAGCTGGATGAAAACACAGCTGGTGTCTTGTAAGATGATGTATGGGTGCAGACAGTTAAAATTAGGATCTCACCTCGGCTAATAAACAAAGTGTGCAAAATATTAGGAATGGCACTTTAATAACGAGCCGCATTCGACTTCATGCCATCTGCATGTCAGTTTACAAACCTTTTTTTTTTCAGCCTGTGTCTTTTGCATAATCTGAATCTTGCTCTCAGGAATTATGCAGTTTCAAAAACGGCAAATCAATAAAGAATCGAACCTTTCATGTGGACTCCCTTGATCAGCCCATTTCTGGGAAAAAAAAGCACACATTCCCAATATTTTGCACAGTTGGTTTCCACTGAATTTTTTGACAGGCCAGAGAAACAGGCAAAACCATCTTGAAAGATGACTATCAATGACTCAAAAATCAGTACAACTAATGCATTATTTAGTGTACACAGACCTAGATGTACTCGCTTTGCTTTTCATGTATCGTAAACAACTATCTATGAACTACTTTTAGATTCTTTTTGACCTCTATACAAAAACAAAATGTACAAAAAAATGTTATTTAGAATTACAAAACAGGCCTTCCAGTGCTGAAGGAGAACTGGGGGGAAAACAAAAACAAAATAACAAAACTTTATTTCTTCTAGTAAAGGCAGAATAGGTGCACAGGAAATATTATTCTGTTACCTGAGCCGGATTGATGTAATATGGCTTTACCACACCAAGCAGTGTTGGTTGTTAAATATCACATACTAATCCCTGAAGGATTACACGGATGGATGAACAAATACACCTCACAGCGGACGGAGATTTTTAACATGCACACTTTATTGTTTGGCAAGATAATTTCCTCTGAACTGCTTATGAAATCAAATGTTTCAACATTTCAAAGTAGATGGGACGAGATGCTAATTGATTGTTCTTGTACCTGCACGAGAACAATCACAGATTTTGTTGTCTGGTTTGACTCAGTCCCTGCCTCTCCCCTGTAAAGAGCTGGGATAGGCTTCAGCAGACACCCGTGACCCTGCAAAGGATAAAGCGGGTATAGAAAATGGATTGGATGCTATGATTCTGACATTTTCATATGTATTGACTTTATTTACTGACATTAAGGTCCTAAGATAGTTAAAGTAGGATTTCATCAAAAAAGTGACGAAGGAGAGGCTTTTTAAACGGTTTAACAGTCGTCAATCTCCATGGTTTCCGGTCATGCGTACTTCAGATGTGGATGCATACAGCTATGGTCACAGATGGAAGTCTGGAGAGTCTCAGACTTCATACATCATATCCATTTAATCTTACTGTTCATGAAAGTTGTTTACTAGCTGTTTTACTGATATTTTACATGAGAAATCTGTTCCAAAAGCGTTCCTTACTTTCAGCTCTTTTGGCACCTTGATGCGGTTGCTATGCTGAACCGCGGCCATAGAAAGGAGTGTAGAACGAGCCCCATCACGTTCGAGGGCGACTGGATAACAAGTGTGAGGTGGTGAGAGAGGGGTGGAGAAAATAACCTCAATTTACACTCATTTTCACATTTCTTTGGCAAATGTTGCAACATATTGGGTTTTTGCTGTAGCAGAGTCTGCCTTCCGTCCTGAGCGTGTGCATGTGTGTGGCGTGTTTGGACAATGGACAGACTCTCCTGGTCTGCTAGTTGTCCTAACCCCCCGTGGAGAGGCTGAATAACACACCTCATCCTTGGGCTTCTTTTCTCCCGCTCACTCATTTTCACACTCGTCTTTTCTACTCTTCCAAAAGGCTGAGACAAAGGAGACCTGTGTTATTGCCATTTTGTTTGAGTGTGCGTGTGTTTCACTGTATGTGTGCATGCAAAAGTCTTGTCTTGCCCTTTCAAAAAATAAAAAAGTAAAAACACAGTGCATCACTTTGTACTTCTTTATGAACAACAACGAAGGAACAACTATATGTTCCTGTTGTTGTATGTTATGATGGAAGATGCCATATAATACATTTGACATATTTTCATTTAGCATTATCTATTGTTCCTTATTCCTATTCAGGGCCATGGGCGCCTGCTGGAGCATATCCCAGCTCTCTTTGCAGAGGTAATAACTAGTCACCTGATTATTTTGCTAGTTTTTTTTGTTTTACAAATGAATTAATTTCATAGACAAATGCAAAGATGCCATATTGAACATCCAAACCTGCAAACTAGCAACACATTTAAGGAAAAGCTGGGACAGGGGCATGTTTACCAAGTGTTGAGGGAACTGAGGAGGCCAACTGCTGTCGTTCTGAGAGGGAAATGTTTTCCCATTCCTACATGATATTGGATTTCAGCTCCTCAACAGTTGCTGGCCTCCTTTGCACATTTTTCATTTTTACACTGCACTGAATGTTTTAGGGGCGACAGGTCTGGACTCCAGGAAGGTCACTTCAGAACCTGGACTCTTCCACTGCTGATCCATTCTTGTTTTTGTTGTTATGCATCGGGCTTGTGGTTTGGCATCTTACTAAAATGAGCAGGGCGTTTCCAAAGACAACAAAGGAAAGAAAAAGAAAAAGTAAGACAGACGTCTTAATGACAGTAAATGGTACTCTGAAACCACTCAATATTATTAATTGTTTCCTGGGTAAGATCTACATGTAATGTGGACCCTCAGACTCATACCATAATGGGTGCGGATGTTTTTCTACTTGTCCACTTCTCAAATGCTGGATGGTCTCCTTTCGCCTGAAAGTTGTTGCATCCAAAACTTCCACACAGGAATTTTTACAAGTTTTTGTAAGTCTGAAAAGCTTTGCCATCGCTGCGCTCAGTCCCAAGGACGCCAGCTGCACAAATGCTCGTGACAGTTAAACCGTGTACTCAACACAGCCTTATGGAATAATATTACACGTTAAAAAGATATGATCTACGGATTTGTGTCTTGGGAGAAGGCTTTCTTTTTTATGTACACAAACTTAACAATAACAGTATGTTAAATACAGTCTCACAGTGAAATGGGGAGTGTTTACCAATTAAAGCACCAAGGTTTGCATAAGAGGGTCAGAGGGATTATACGTATGAGCGTCAGCCACGAGATCCAACTTGGTCTCTGATCATTCTCACTAACTAATACTTTCATTTAAAGGAGCATGAGGCTCCTTTTAAGAAATGAGACTCTCTAGCGCCACCCTTCACCACGACGGCCGTTGGGGGTACTGCAGCCAACAGTGAAGCCGGCACGGGAGAACAGGGAGAACGAGCATGCAGCGTCATGTGACGTCACATCCGCAGCCCAGCACGGGAAATTCGGGACCGAATTGCAGCACATTTTGCAGCACACAGCCTGTTCAAGGCAACGGAGAGATACACTAGAGGGCTCATTCTTTTGGGTTTGGAACGCTTCACCTGACATTATTACTAGAAAACTTAAAATGTATACGGATTTTTTTCATAAATCTTGCCACAATCCGGCCTCAAGCTCCTTTAACACTAAACTTCAGTTTTCAGTAAGGCAATTGGGCATTAAAAACTACTTGGTTAGCGTTGAATTTACCTTAAAATAAACCATCTAACAACATTTACTGGATATTACAAATCCCTTTTCAATCTTGCTGGTCCAAGCCATACAGGAAAGAAACTTTCAACTGACATAAATAACTTTGTAATTCTTGCTAGTTGTCATGAAAATAGAAGAAAGGATGAGAAATGCACAATATATACTGATAAGCATGAACATAGCAATTTTATTCCTATATTTTTATTCTATATTACAATACTATTCAGTATATTCCTTGTGACCTGTAATTTATTTTTCTTTTAATGGCTGAGCTTTAACTTGCAATTGTGGATGGAGCAAAGCACTTTCTTCATTTACAGTTGTTTCTGGAAAAGTAGGTTGGACCTTTAGGACAAAAAATGTCATAGCCTTTCAAGGTTCACAACTTTTACAATTGAAAATGTGACATACAATGGAGGTAAAATAAACCTGGAGTTGAGCAGTAATGATGGTGACTATCATCTAATCAAACCTGAGTATTGTGCTGCAATCTGTACCATCAGAACGGTTCTCTAAACCTGTTATTGATAACTTGATATCTATTGTAAAACTATTTTATGAATTCTATGAAAATAGGACATTTTTAATAAAGCTATCCTGTGTTGACCCAGAAATGGCTGCTACTTTCACAAGCTCACCAGCGACTATAAACAGCTCCTGGTTTACACACCTGTCAGTTCATCGTTCTGTCAAATTACCTCTCACATATTACATCTCTACGCAGCCATTACATCTGATTACTTGGCAATAAGTGCAAATCATCACGAGTTTTTAAATCTTAATTTACCTCCACATTCGACAATTAATCCTGCACTTCCACCAATCTCTGCAATCTTGATACCTGTCTTTAAGAACCATTTTAGCCCAGTTCATTTTTTTTCCCAGGACTTGTGATGAAGTACAATATTAAATCAGGTGGAATGCTCATTTTCTACTCATCAACAGGCTCAGCATGTGAATGTGAGATTCCTGTGGCGTAGTAGAAAAGGAAACGGATCACTGAGTCTCCCTGAGGTCCTGTAGAGTGATTAGGCTTTAGATAGGAGATCATCAATTCATACTGGGATCTTTACTGGCTGTGATGATGGGGGAGTTTGTGTCTATGCACTGTATTTGTGTGTGTGTGTGTGTGTGTGTGTGTGTGTGGGGGGGGGGGGGGGGGGGGGGGGGGGGTTGCAGGTAGGAGATAGTCAATTAAAATGTGAGACAGGCTAAAGAGAGTGATTATGTGCTGACCTTTCCAGAAGTTTTAGACACCCTGACCGTGAAAGGGTTATAAGGGAGTCTAAATGGAACGAGGCACACGCATGCATGCACACACACAAACACACACACACACACACACACAAACACATAGAGATGCAGACACTACATACACTCACTGCACGCCCTATGGATTGAAATTAATTAAACTTCTAGGTGATTTAGCGGAGGCTGATTGGAAGCTAATGTCCTTCTGACTGTTTACCTGCCCAGAGCTGAAACAACACCAACCATATATAATGGGCTGAGGAGGAGGTGGAAGAGCGTGCAGCCATATGTGGCTCAGAGAAACTCTCCCACACACTACTGGGCAATTAAGGATCCTCCTTAACTGAAACTGTGGAAGTTGCAAGTACAATTGTTATTTTGTTCAGGCGAATTTCTGCGTATTTATGTTCCTGCATTGTTTAACGGGAGTTAAACGTTGCGGGAATGCAGCAAAACATCCAGACCTTTGGATCCTAAAACCATATGTAATTGGATTTGTGCTTCTTTAATGAAATATATTCTCAAAGTAATGTACATTGTAGTGAAACAGTTCGGTGCATGTGGAAAAAGTTTTTTTTATATCATTAAAGATAGAACTTATATAAGTCAAACACATAGTGGGTGATAAAAAGTAAGCTAAATTATTAAGCAGATTCACTGAATAGTTTGTATTTCATTCTGAGAGAATGATCTCTATGACAGTGCAAGATGACATTACAAGAGCTGATATGCAACGCTAGGCATAAAACCAAAGCGGCAAGCTGATTCGGGGCCACTATTCTGCTGATATGACAAAAATGAAATCACATCATTTGTGTCCAGATTGTCATAAAGTGGGAAAATATGCATGCTCAAACTGTTAAGACATTGTTGTTGTTGAATCAAATACGAAGCTGAGTGATGGGATTATTCACAAAAAGAAAACATCTAAGACTGATTCCAATCTTCTTAGAGATGGACATCTGCAGCCAGCCGAGTCTCACAAGAAAACATGCAAGATCAAACGACAAAACAGAGCTGTCATGCAATTTAGGGTTTAAAAGATGGTCATGTGTTTGTTGGCAGCCGTTTTTTGTGAGGGAAGATCCAAGGATGATGATTGTAACTGTGACCCTAAACATAACAATCGGCGTGGTTGAAGTATAAAGGTGAATAGATCCGTCCTGCAGCATGTGAACATGTGCATTGTCCTGTTGAGACATGTCGCTGGTGACGGTTGCCATGCTGAACATATATGTCATCGCTGAGCTGCTTGTAAAAGGTCAGTGTAGTCCAGAAACAGCATCTTCATATTTAGAAAGTGGAAGGAGTGAGAAAAAGGTAGTACATTGTTCATTAATTGTGAAACTCTACTGTTTTGCTCCAATGTAGCTGTTATATGTGTTATCAGGGTGCGATTTGCCGGTGGGGATGGTGGGGATTTTCCCCCCCTCTGGTTTACACGTCCTACCCTCTGCTGAATTATTTTGAACCTCGGTGGGGACAAAATGTACCCCCCCCACCCAAAGTATTTTCACCATTATATTGTAATTATTAACAAGTAATAACAACCAACAAAATACACAGAGTCCATGTTCATTCTGCTTGTGTGTGATTTTGATACCGGGAGCGAGTCGCGCAGAAAGCAGTTTTATTTTGAAAACCAACCAGATTTTCTTGCATTCCAAAAGTCCGACTTCCGGCCCGCCAAAATAAAAGATACAGTCGGTCAAATGAATGAAAAAAATGAAAAGAATCCCGAGCAGCATATCCTCATATTTTACAGGATCACAACCAAAAATCTCGAGAAAAAATGCGACAGAAGATGAAACAAGATCTGACATTGCTGATGGGATGGTGGACAGCAGCATCTCCCCGGCTGAGGAGAGCTCCCATATTTTCTGTTAAACTGATATTGAGAAAGAATTAAAAAAATATTAATTTCGTTTATTTATTTTTATTTGGCACATATAAAAACCATATTAGGAGAAAATATTTCTTCAAATGCAGTGGTTCAGTTCATGTTCAAAATAGGCCTACCGCCTACGTTATGTAGCTTAAGTGTAAGGTTTACACAAGAAACAAGTTTTCATATAGCCTATACTGTTGGCCCGCTGTTGTGTGGTAATTTTTCTGAATAAAAATATTTCTCAAAATTATCCCCCCCTCTGGTTTTTTCACAAATCGCACCCTGTGTGTTATGTTACTTAGTCCTGGGTCATTCAACGGGACAACAATCCCAAGCAGGTCAGTAAAAAAAAACAAAGCAAGAAAAAGAAAAGAATCAAAGTACAGACTCCAACCTGATGGGATGCTTTATTTGAACTTCAAGAGAGTTTTACATGAACAAATGACCACAAACCGTAACGGAGTAAATAAACAGTGTTAAGAAGATCAGTGTTACTAGAAAGGGGTTCGATAAACTATGATGGTGATAATCTATAACATAATGATATTATGACAGTAATGGGTAACGTAAATAAATACTACTCACCCTGAAGTGTTCATTTGGTCTCCAAAGACACCAATCAGACGGGACGGAGGTCTGTGGGGAGCGAACACAGACCCTCCATCCCAGCACCAGGCCATGTTAGAGAACCTCATCAATTCAGAAATAATTGTTTCACGTCTTATATAGAGTATAAATGACTAGCCTCATCTTTCATGAACAAAAAATTAAATAAAACACTTAAAGATGTAGTGAAATTCAACATTACAATCATTCAAGAATTGAGCCAAAGGAAAAAAAAAAAACGTGAACAAATGAATCCTCTCAGTTAATCAATATGAAAAAGATCCCTGGCTACAGCTCAGCATTAGTACAAGTAATTGATGCCTTTGAAATGCCATCTCCCGTTGAATTTTTCTTTAAAACACTTTCTACTCCTGTAATTATTTATGAGATAATTTTAACACAAGGGCAATGGCATGCCATCCGTCGTGATCTCAGGCACCACGCCAATATTCATTTCCACAAATGACATCATCACCAGTCGGACAGCAGCCATCTTCAATGAGCCGAGCAGTCATGACCAGTCAAGAAAGCTGATTTTAAAGCACTCTGCGCTCGCTCTAATACTGCAAGGGGAACATTACATAGAGCATAACAAAAGGTAGAAAAGACACTAGATAGTGATAAATAGAAGAACTGAGAGACGGGACAGTGATAAAGGGAATAATAGCAGCAGACAGAGGAGGTGGACGTCCTGTGTGGGAGACAATCAGCGCGCAGGTTGGCTGTCCTTTACGACTCTCAGGGCTCATAATAACCCAGCTAAACGTTTATATTAACACTGCATATCAGCCTTGCCATCAGAGCAGTCAATGATAGAGAGAAAAAGCACACGTAATTATACTCGGGCCTGGAAATGAACTGTCGTTAGTTTCATACACATACAGAGGGAGGGAGGGGAAACGTGAGAAAAGCAGCGAGAGAAGCAAAATCTAATTTACCCCTTCAAATCACATTCATAGGCTGGGACTGCCACAGACCTCCTGAGAGGAAAAGATGACAGAGAGACAGAGAGAGAAAGACTTAGCAGGTTGAAAAGGTCAGGGGACCTCAGCTTATGGGAGATAGCCAAATATTATGTTAATATGGACTCCATTTTACATACAGAGCTAATCAGCATGGCCCAGAATAAAGGGGGCAGATAATTAATTCTAGAGTAAGGGGTTATCCAGCTTGCTTATTGTCTTGCTAGGAAAAGAGGAGGGCAGAGTGAGAGAGAAGACGAAGAAAGGGAGAAGAGTCCCTCGGCCTGTGTCGAACATGCAGCGATAAGGGACGAGCCGGGACGTGGACAGGCGAGGTCCGGGAGGAAAGAAGTGACAGAACAGAAGAAGAGAGGAGCAACTCAAAGGAGGAAAGTGCAAAAGTATGTCGGATGGAAGTTGCTCACAAAGGCAAATAATACAAAGGCTCTCAGTGTGAGAATGATGTCTGCAAGCGTGACATTTATTTGCACCTTCTTCACATCTATTCACTGAAATAAAAAAAAGAGAGGAAAAAAACATATGGGACAGGATGAACTGGCTTGTTTGGACAGGCTGGGCGACCAATGCATCTAAAGGTGTGATAATGGTGTTTCATAAGTGTGCTTGATATATATCCTGTCAGCAGCATTGTGAAGTTATAGGGTAAAGGTGTTCAACTCGGAGGTAACATGTCTTAACATATAGTAAAAGTCAGTAAATCAAACTGAGAACTAAATACAAATGATTTACAGGAGGGTGAGATGACTTGATTTATTCGTGTTCCAGTTTTTGATACGGTTGCTTCTTTTGTCTAAGGATTTTGTCTCCTGTTGCGCCAGAATTATTATATTCATATTTGTCTACGAGTCATTTCCATTCCATTAGTGGACGAGTCCATTAGTTTTCCATTTGATGGACAAAAACAGCTCCAAAGGACAGCACTGAGACGCTAATCATGACAGCACAGGAGCAGGCCCTGAGCACAGGAATAATAGAGGTAGGAGTCTACCAAACCACACAAGACCCCAGGTGCAGGCTATGCAGAGATGTCCCTGAGACGATCCAACACATAATGAGACAGGCACAACTTACATTGAATGCTAACCAAGCAGCTGGGAAGGTGTTTGTGCGGAGTATGGATTTGAAAGTCACAAAGTTGAGGTGAAAGATACGTCCAAGGGCGGAAGAGAAAGGAGGAACAAAGATCCCGGGGGGGCTTCAAAAGTCAGACTGATAAACTAGTGATGGCTAACCAACCAGGCATCTTGGTGGTCTACAAACTCCAGGAGAAAAGAGCGGTGGCAAGAACATCACGGACAAAGAGAAGCTGGGATAAAAACTGTGGAGTGGTTCGAGCAGATTCTAGGAACTACATGAGAGGTTTTCCATCCGGAAACAGCTTAGAAACAGCCACAAGATGTGTGTGGAGCCCTCAAGCCCATAGACCACTGGTAGAGGATTGAAGATGGAAGGGAGCAACTCCTCACACAATTTTAGAATATATATATTTCGTTTTTTTCCTTTATTTAATTCAGAAATTCAGTTGGGATTTAAAATTTCTTTTTTCAGCAAGTGCAAACCAAGACCTTTAATGAGCTACAACCACAGAGACATGTGACTATTACTTGAAATGGAGATTCAACAACATTTATTAAAGGGACAAATGGAAAAAAAAACCTTTATTCTTCACTTTTTATTATTATATTTCTTTATTTGGTATGGACATCACAATAACATAGGACAAACCAAATGCACTGTTTGAGTGTTTTAGCATACATGCTAATTTGCAACACTTGTCCACACTTTAGAGAAAACTATATATTTGGATATCTGAAGACACTACCAACTCAAAAATTCAACCCCATAACTTTGTTTGGGGCTGCTCAGGTGTGAAAATATATTATTCAGATTGCTGATCAGTTTTTCAAGTGATTGATACATATCCACCTTTGCTCAGAGAACACTTATCCAGCCTGTAATCTTCACACCATGCTGCATCAACTACACCTCAGAATTTGCAAGTTAAAATGTATTTAGATTTTTTTAATTTTGCTTTTAATATTCATATTTTTTAACTTAAAGAAAGAAGGAGATGATGATGCTCCACCAATACTTTATCTGATAATTCATATCCTGATCAGGAAACCCAACTTTCTTGCTTGATTAAATTGAATTGATTAGATTAGATTATTTTTCCCCTGTTCAGCTGTTGGGACTGCCCAGCAGGGAAACAGGCTCTACTGACGCAGTTCAATACAGAGGAATTATTCGTTTTTTGACTTGTGTGTTAACCGCTGGCTGCTACTTAAGCTTTACTATGTTCATGCCAAGATTATTCCAAAAAGAAAAGGAAAAAGAAAATCAGATCAGAGATCAATACCACCAGGTATTTGACCAAACAGCCGACTAATGAAATGTTAGAAACGCGTTTCTACTGTTTGGCGTGTGGGAGTGTGAGCTGGGTTTGGTGTGTGCACTAACAAGCTCTCATAGGTAGCGTATGCTTTGTCTTGCTGTACTACTGTACTTCAAGAGTGTGACCACATTTGCGTTTACATATCATGCAAATTTGTACACTGATCAAAGAAGAAGCCCTGTAACACCCCCAAACCTTAAAAAGTGGCTGCTGCTTGTGAGCAGGAATTCTAAGACATGGGTGGTGTTTTGACCAAAGCGTTCTGTTCGTCTGTTCCTCAAATGCTCAAGTCCTCAGCAAATTGTATCAACTTGGAAAAAAAGGAGCAAAATTTGTGTCCTTTAAATATTTTTTTCTTCACATGAAACTCATACTGCATCAGAAAGCTTCACCTCAGAAACACAAGCATGAGACATTTACACATTTTCTATAACATTCAAAATTAATTTGGAAAAAATAATTATATAAAATGTAAAATTTCCTTCCTAAACATACAGTACGGCTTTATTGGTGACTTTTTTGTGTTTGATATTTTTTTTATCTGATGTCCAACACAAATAAGGATAAAAAAATATGAAATATTCATGGTTTTTACCTTCTTTTAGAAAAGTAAGGTATTGACATCCATCCAGCTGAACTTCTCACCCTATCTCTAAGGGAGAGTCCAGCCACCCTGTGAAGGAAACGCATGTCAGGCACTTGCATCCTCCATCTCGTTCTGTCAGTCAGTTGTAATGCATAAACCTTCATGTAAGTAACCAATGCACATTTTATAGTCACATCTGTTGAGTCGAAATTTCACCTGTCACAAGCAAGTGATGTGAAAGCGCCGCTCACCGCCCGCTAAGCCCCATACTGCTCCTGGATCACCACATTCTCTACTAAAAGGGCTGCTAGATATAAATGCAGTGGTGATGAATTGTTGAACATACTAGGTAGCAAAGTCCTTTATTCCCTGCTGCCCACTCAGACGTCGTCCCTCTTGCTTCAGTGAAACACAAACACACACCGTATTTTAGAGTGTAGAAGGCACAATACAATGAGGCGACATATCTTATGGTAGTCATGTGTGGCCTTTTTGGCCTCAGATAAGCCTCAAATCCTGGCAGGAGCCAGAGCATCAGAGCCTATGCAAAAAAAAAACATCTCTTTTATGAAACTCCATGCTTTGTGCACTCCAGTGCAGGCTATATAAAACTGTGTAAAATGAATCCATGCAAGGATGTAAAAATGCATCTTTTTTAACCACAGGGCTTTCCTCGCGGTAAAATGTAGCAAACTGTTACACAGCTGGAAGCTCAGTCCCTCTTTATTTCTCTGCCTCGAGAAACTGAACTGATTCTCTCGGTTCCTCCATCTTTCCATGCTCATGTATAAACCATAAGGGAGACGGCCTCATTACATGTGACTCCCTCACCTGCCACTACAGAGGCAAAATGACATGCAAAACACAGCACACACACTTTTACACACACTCACACGTTTGTGTGAACATGCTGACTTGTCCAGAATAGCATAGCATACTGTAGTTTTACACACACACACACACACAAAAGAATATTGTATTTATAATTACATAAATATGTCATTGTACCTTCATGTGCGTGTAAAAACGACATACAATTAGTGCACGCACACATATATAGTACTACACACCCAGCTTAGGTGAGTACACCCTGTTTACATGGACTAGTGTCTGTTCTCAGGTACTTACTTTGAAGTATCATCCTCCATGCCTGTAGAGCAAGCTCAGATTATATTGAGGCTGTCACTAAAGGGTATAAACAGAGGCCTGCACACACACTCGTATAGCCACACTCAGTCATGCACGTCAAAACCACACACTCAAACATAAACACTAAGAGCTTACATTGTATCAGTCCCCCCCTAAGCAGTCTAAACGCCTAGCAGGCCTCAGAAGGTGTGCATCACCATTCTGATTTACATACATGAAGTGCAGCGAATAACGCCTCATGTTTTCACCTTTGCAAAAAAAAAAAAAGATTACACCGGCTGCTGCTTTGCTACATGAAACGTTCCAGCTAAAATGCAATTTTTACCCCCATTGTGTGGGGGATGAAACCAGGCAAATGCTACGATAGATGGGATACGGCATGAAGGAAAAGATAAGGTAGAGGAAAAGAAGAACAAAAGACTGGATAAAGTCAGGAAAGGAGGATGAAAGAAAGAAAATCCAAGTCTCTGACCAGGAACTGGTGCTCGGCGGGTAAGGAAACTAGTTGGCAACATAGGATTATACTAACTTGACCTACGATGAACAAGGACAAAATAAAAATAAAGAAGACCCCTTCCAAGTTTCATGTAAACCTCTTCTCTTTTTCCTCCTCCTCTGTTCTCTTTATCCAAACTTCAGTGTTTAAGAGTGTATTTAACACTAATCCGCAACTGTGCTGAATTCATTGAGCTGAAAGTGTCATTCGACTCAGCTCTGTTCACTATCTTTTCATTGACACTCACCCAAATGGGACTAATATATCCTCAACAGACTCACTTAATTTCCATCTGCTCAATTTAGTAGTGGATAAGTATTAATAGAGGGAGAAACAGCTTGGATTCAACTTTGTTTCTCTTTTTCCGGCTCAAATGGAAGCTTTACATCTGTGTTAGATTTACAAAGGGTGTTTTGACGTTATAAGTTCTTGTAGTGTGACAAAAAAGGAAAGCTTTAAAGTAGTTAAAGCATGAAAAAACACTTTGGAAACTGCTGGTTTCCTTTGCTCGGGTCTGGAGGGTTAGTGTCTTTATGAATTTTAGCCAATGCATTTCATGGAAGCAGTGTTTCGCTGGTTAAATCTGAGCCCTGTTCAATGGTAATGCAATCATCGAACTATTACTCCATTTTCTGTCTCTTCTAGCTGAAAGATCAGAGTGTACAGCTCAGACAGGGTCCCATGAATACAGGAATACTTACACACACAAAAATACACTTACTCCTTTATTCACGTGCATATATATACACACTATTCCGGTCATTTCCTGGAGTGTGTTGTTGAAAAATACTTCTTATCCTGGCAAACCGCTGTGCCACATGGAGCTGAGGTGTGGGAGAAGGACACGCAGGAAGACAGAAGAGGAAAAGGCGTGGAAAAGAGAGGCAAAAAAAAAAAAGATAAAGCAAAAGGAGATGTGGTCAGTCATGAAGATAATATTCTGGTGGCATCATAACCATGATATGGACAAAATGAGTATTTGAAGTTTCATCTCATTTTATAGTTATCCTGGAATTTAATGAACATAACAAGCTGCAGTTCTATCACAGCACCAACCATTACGAGATGCCTTTACTTTATTTCACCCTTTCTGGAAATCACAACGAGTGCAATCGACAGATAGGGTAGCGTTTTAGCCTGCTGAACCAACCCAGAGATCATTTGTGCTTTTGGATTTATCAAAGCATCATTAGTAGTTTAACTTGATGTCATTAGGATATTGTGTTAGCGGTCTAAACAGCACACAATTGTGTATATGGTTTTTTGTCAGGGGAATAGTATTAGCAATTTGCCCTCAGTTTGCATATCTCCTCATCAAAACAAGCTCCTCGTGGTTCATTGGTTCTAATGAATCAGGACTGAAGAAAGACTTAGTCAGAAACATAGCTTTGGTTGTTGGCAATAACAGCAGTCTGGCCCAAATCAAGCCCAGCTACATAATTGTAAGGGATTTTTTTTGTTGTCAGTGAGAAGCATTTTTGTACAATTATTCCCATTTCCACTGTCAGATATACACGCATAAGCCATTGGAAGGGGCAAACTGTGTGATGGTTATCATAACTGAGAAATGCATTAAAAAATAACCAAACTGCTGCTGTCAAAGACAATTGCATTTACACGCACGCACATATTCACACATGAGTGAGCACTTAGGTGTGCGCACGCACAGATGCAAATGTACCGAGGCAAACATGCGCACACATTTAAGTGCACACATACAGAGCGAGGTGTTCCCACAGATAGTGGAGTCGATGTTCTTAATCCAAAGCAGACCGCATATGTCTCCCATTATAAAGCCTTAGCCCCAAGAATGTCTACATTTCATAAATATTATCTGGGCCTGGCAAAGCTGGCCAGACAAAAGCCAGAGCGCAGAACATTTCTCAGGGCCACATCAGGGCATAATTAGCAATCATAACATCATCCCTACATGCCATGCAGTCTTATTTTCTGGAAACCTCTTAATTGCCTTGAGGTACGATGAAAAAAAATAGTAGAAATATACGCTTCCTCAACCTGGAAAGTAACTAGAAGCAATAACGGCTTAAAAATGGGTCAACCATTCCTCAATAAACTAAAAAGGGCTAATGAAATGACTGCACTGATCGTGACGGATGGCTCTTTGCTTTCCCCAAACTGTGTCTTGTTACGCAGACTAAACTGATTGCTATTTAGGAAAATCAGGTCCCTGGTCAAATTTGAGCCACTGCGTTAAGAAAAAAATAAATAAAAGAATAATAATAGTAAAAGTATATCCAGATACATATAAATTGGTCATTTTTTTTTCTTTCTGCACAGCTTTAAATATCCTACCTGCAGGAGAGGGGAAACTGTGTACGGAGGGAAGAAGAAGAAAAAAAAGATGTAAGCTCATTACTGAGACAAGTTTTAAAACCAGAGAGTAAGAAAGGAGAAAAGTAAAAGTTAAGCACTTCCTGAAACTTTAGCTTCCTTCCTTTCTATCTTTCTTGAAGAGTTCACCCCCCCACCCCATCACCACCATACCACCTGTACTCCCCCACGCTCCCACCCCTCTCTCTTGCTCATTCTCTCTCTTCACTCTCTTTGAGTTAAGGAAGGTAAGGTAATCGTAATGAAATGACCCCGTGAGGCACGATGGCAGCCCTCGCCTGATAAGTTATTCCTGACTGGCTTTTAAGCTGCTGTCAAGCAATTTCCCTTGAAACCTTGCTTTGTTTTTTAAGGATGGTGTGTGTAGTTGTGGTGGTGGTGTTGGTGGTGTGTCTGCGTGATGATGGCGCTGGTACTGGGGTGGAGGGAGGGGTGCTTTGACACCCCTGCTTGTCTCCCATGAGAGGTACAGATGACAACCTCAAGGTATAGGCATGTGTGTGGATGTGCGCACACGTGGGTGTGTCTACGTATCAGTGCAGCGGGAGACATTTCACAGATGACAATTCCACTAATTGAAATGACAGATTATTCTAATGTGCAGAAAGTCATTAAAAACCCAGCCGTCGTTTTTCTTCCTTTTTAGTTCCCTTTTTCTGCTTCTCCTTGCAGAGAATATTTCTGACTCTAAGTCTGAGCTGGAAAATCTGCACTTAAAGGGGATGTTAGCTTTCCTTCCTTCAAGCTCATGATTATCATCAGGATCACCTGCCACACAGATAACATCCAGGAGACACTTTTCTAACTTTCCCTCAAATTAATAACACTTCTTGGAGACAAAATGTGCAGGGTTGGACGGTAAACTTTCAGTTTCAATGGGGTATCTAATGTGGGGTAAATACTGGAGTGATAATTCATAATTTGCGTGATTATCCAGGGCAACAACTGCATGTACAGCTGGATTATATGAGCTTACCAGTGGCTCTGAAAGCATAGACACATTCCCATTACTCCCTGTCTTATCTCGCTGAACGCAGTGCACATGCTGCAATGCATTATTAGTAGTTCTCTACATGTGACAGCCCTGAAGAAAGCTAAAACTAACCATAAACCCAGATGTATCTGAGCTCAGGATCATCCTGTGTGCTTGGAAATTAAGGTCAGGTCCCAAACGTTTATTTTTGTTCTCATCCCCGCAGTGTTGAAAACTCGGTTTGCTTTCCAGACTAAGCAGCTGGGTATGGCACATTACATCCCCGAATAGATGGGAGACAAAAATAAAGACAAAAGTAAGTTAAAAGAAGCAAGGTTAGCGGCTAAAAACATCAAATGTAAAGCCTGATCCCAACCCACAACAATCTTTTTTAGTTACCGCCGATAAGTTTTGCCCAGACACTCTGCAGGGGGCCCACTGTTCATTTGAGTCAAAGGCTTGCCAGTATATAGAGTTCTGGCACTTTGCATGTGGCTTGAAGATCATGAATAAAAGGTAGACAGCCCTGGTAAATTTGTGTGCATCCAAATGCATCCTCTTTCCTCTACTTTCCTGTGTGAAGCACAAATATCCAACTATTTTTCAATTTCCATTCCTCGCCTTTTTTGCTCCCCACTCGTGCGAGCAGACTACACCGATATGGCGTCACAATATCCTTAACATTCTGCTGGCTGATATGGAATTTCTCCATGCAACAGATCCAGACAGCTAAAACACCAGCCGGGGACACATTTTTCCATTTCTCTCCTCTCCACCTACTCCTCCTCCACTGACATTCAGCAGAGGTAAATATTTAACAGCATGCTATTGAGTGCCGTGTGCAGTGTGGCACAGACCGGGCTGTGGTAGAGATATGTATATAGACAAGACTGTTTTATTAAGAGTCGCTGCAGACATATTAAGGTAAAGTATGCCTGACACCTGGGGAGGAAATTGCCAGTATATGACACTATTCCTCAATACTGTGGCAGCTCGCTTCAGTGCAATTTTGCACCAGGCGAGTGACAGAGAATGACATGCAGAGAGGGAGGGAGAGGGTATGAGAGAAAGATGAAATAGTGAGCGTGCGCTAGGTGGTTTGGAACTGAGGGGTGTGTCTCCAGGTGTGTGCATAGATGTGTGTGTGTGTGTAGGTGGCATGCAGAGTTTGTAATTGCCTTACTCCCCATGTAAAGGATCGGCCCAGAGATAGTGCTGTTTACCTGTGCTCTGCTATGACTGCTGTTTGTGGGTATGATGGAGGAAAAAGGTGTGCACCAAATGATAAGTTGGTGACATTTGTGTGGAACATGTAGGCAAATACCTACGTGTACAGAGATGGAGATATTAAGAGGGTGGAGGTCAGAGTACATCAGTCAAAAACAGCAGAAATAGGGAAACATTTTATTTGCAGTGTCGGCACTAAAAGCAATTAGGCATGTACTAGTATCGTTTCACTTTATCTTAACAGAAATGTGTTATTTCATTGATTTCCCATGGATGAAAACTTAAAAAGGAGCAGGGCTTTGGCTTAACTGCTCAGGCTTATTTCACAGAGGATGAAGTAGATAAACGAGAGCCAAGTTCCTGTTTCTAGAAAATAAATATGGATGTTCAAACTTAAAATAAAATAACAACAAAACTGAGGGTGGCTTAAGACTTTTGCACAGTTCAGTATAATCAATAACTTGATTGACGCAGTGGGTTGTGAAAACCCTGCCCTTTCTGCTTCTCTGCGTAAAGTACCGGTGGATTATGCTGTTGTATAGTCTCAGTCATTCTCAAAGGCTTGAATCTTGGCTATTGGACTTCCTTTTCTTGGTTCTTGGAGATGTTTTACCTTCCATCCAGAACTGAAGAAGGTGAAACGTTGTCCGTACACGGACTTCAAAAGAGGCACACCCTACTGTCTAGCTTGGACCTGCCCTGCCTTAAGCCGTATAAAACCCTGAACATGCCTCCTGGTGTTCAGAGCAAGGAGTTACTAATAGAAAGATTGGCTCTACACAGATGCTAACAATGCTAACATTGATAACGCCTACTCACTGCTGTCATGGGAGCAACCTGATCTCACAAAAATCTGTGAAATGCCCACGACCTCTCACCACTATTTGAAATGGTATAATTCCGTGTGAGCACCACGGATATTGTACTATGCGAAGTCAATGGGCTCCGTTGTCGTGATATATACACGGATTATTACATTATTATTATGTATATATTATTCTCTATTATAGTGGCTAAGTTATGAGTTTTTGACGCGCAAGTTACTGTTTGTTACTGTCAGTTTGTAAAAGCATGTTTTTAAACGCTGTTTTAACAGTGTTTTAATGGTGTTTTTATGTTTTTTAACAGTATTTTGATGGCGAGTATTAAACCGTGTTTTCTAGTATTTAACGTAAATTCGAGTATTTAACCATGTTGTAAATAAATAAACATATTTACAATTCCTTAACATACATTATCTCTATAAAATGTAGTTACTATTTCACATGCACTACATAATAGATATATTCAATTGATATATGTTTTTAAAAACGTTTTTATACGTTAGGGTTAACCAAACCAATGTGACTACAAATATGGCGCTGATTAACATAAAGCTGTATAGCATGACTCTAGGGAAATATCGTCATGGCGACAGCAAACAACATGGTTAAATACTATAATAAAGAATAATATATACATAATAATAAAGTAATAATCTGTGTATATATCACGACAACGGAGCCCATTGACTTCGCATAGTACAATATCCGTGGTGCTCACACGGAATTATACCATTTCCGTGTTGTTGCCACGGAAAATAGTGGGGAGAGGTCGTGGGCATTTCACTGATTTTTGTGAGATCAGGTTGCACGGGAGAGAAATATTCTCGATTTGCGAGTCATTCATGTGCCAGCTAGCACTATATGCTAGTGCAGTGTTCCACGACCAGGACGAAAACCGCATTGTTCCTCCTGAATCCGAGGTTCAACTATCGGCTGTATTCTCCTCTCCAGTCCGCCCTCCCGATCCGGTTTGGCAACCACGGGATTTCGTCTCTGCTTTTTGCGGATGACGTTGTCCTGTTGGCTTCATTGGACCGGGACCTTCAGCATGTGCTGGGGCGGTTTCCGGCAGAGTGCGACGCGGCAGGGATGAGAATCAGCACCTCCAAGATCGAGGCCATGGTTCTCCCCCGGGAAAGGGTGGCGTGCCTTCTCCGGGTGGGTGGAGAAGTCCTGCCTCAGGTGGAGGAGTTCAAGTATCTCGGGGTCTTGTTCACGAGTAAGGGAACGATGGAGCGTGAGATTGACAGACGGATCGGTGAGCGTCCGCAGTTATGCGGTCGATGTACCGGACCGTCGTGGTGAAGAAGGAGCTGAGTCGAAAGGCGAAGCTCTCGATTTACCGGTCAATCTACGCACCTACTGTACCCTCACCTATGGTCATGAACTTTGGGTAGTGACCGAAAGGACAAGATCGCGGATACAAGCGGCCGAGATGAGTTTCCTCCGCAGGGTGGCTGGACGCTCCCTTAGAGATAGGGTGAGGAGTTCGGTCACCCGGGAGGAGCTCGGAGTCGAGCCGCTACTCCTTCACATTGAGAGGAGTCAGCTGAGGTGGCTAGGGCATCTGTATCGAATGCCTCCTGGACGCCTCCCTAGGGAGGTGTTCCAGGCATGTCCCACCGGGAGGAGACCCCGGGGAAGACCCAGGACACGCTGGAGAGACTATGTCTCTCGGCTGGCCTGGGAACGCCTCAGACTCCCCTTGGAGGAGCTGGAGGAAGTGTCTGGGGTGAAGGAAGTCTGGGCATCTCTGCTGAGGCTGCTGCCCCCGCGACCCGGGAACGGATAAGCGGCGGACGATGGATGGATGGATGGATGGATGGGCTAGTGCAGTGCATATATATATTTTCAGACATGCTAGAGATTAAAGAGGTTCTAACAAGAATGAAAGGATTAATGCATGTATCACACACTTTCCTGGGAAGCAAGTGAAAACCAGGAGTAAAAGAGACAGGTGGACAGGAGTCGAGTAGCGTCTCCCATCCTCATCAATCACCTACTAGGAAAAGAGATGTAAAGGCATTCATGCTTTTGTAATCCCTGCAGTAATTTGACCAAAACATGTCACAGACATTTTATTATGGAATTTCAGGGAATGACGTCACCATTTGGCGGAATATGTCTTCCATTATTGCAATGGTAACTAATTTCTAGTTCATCACCTACCTGTTGTTGTGGTTTCCAGCTTCTGCCTTCTTTATAGTTTCCACGGCATGTGTTTATATCAAGAGTAGCTGTATTGCTAAATACAGGAGAACCTTTAAAGAGGACCTATTATGAAAAACACGTTTTTTCTTGCTTTAACATATATAAAGTGGTCTTCCCTCACCCTGACAACTCAGAGAAGGAGGAATGCAACTGAATTCTGCAGGGTCTGTACACCCCGCCCGGAGGATCCTTCCAGTGTCATGTGACTTCTACAAGCCGTTCAGAATCAGCGCCTGTCGTTATGTAACGATAGGCGCTGATTTCCATAGGTCGGCTGCTGAAGCCACGCCCACAACCAACTCAGCCGGCTGGAGCTTCCGCCATTGTTCAGCAGCGGTGGCTGCTGAACAGCGAGGGACAGTTAAAATGAGGTTTTGCATCGACATTTACCCTCATAAAAGGATCAGTTCCAACAGCACGGACCCGGCAACTGCACAAGAGTCAGCGGTAAGTAACATTATTTTTTTATGTTATTTATATTTGTTTACAAGTATGATCTTTGCATGGGCTAAGTATTTAGCTTAGCTCCGGTGTTACTCTGTGTTACGGAGCTCTATTAGTACCGTAATACATTTATTTCTGTTTATGGTTTCAGATCTTCCAAGCAAAGCACCTGAAGCTGTTCAACGACACCTTCAGAAGACGCACGGTCCTTCCTTGAGCCAGCAATAGTGCATACATGTTATTTATATACAACTTGTGTTTTATTTTTTTTAACAATAAAGTTGCCATTTGTGAAAATTCAGTGTTGTGATTTCTTTACAGTTAACATGATTCATTTGTCTTGTAACATAAGAAATGGTGTCCCTGTTTAGAATTCAATTAAATTTTCCTGTGTGAAGACGAGGTGACTAAAGGCTGATTTATGGTTCCGCGTTACACCAACGCAGAGCCTACGGCGTAGGGTACGCGTCGATTTAACGCAGAACCGTAATTCAGGCTTAAGATCCCAGCGTCCGACTATCGCGTCGAACTGCGTGACATCGGACGCTCTCTGTCCACACTGATTTTGTCACTGAAGTTCGATCGCATCGCATGGGACACGCTTTAATAGTGTAAGGAGCCGCTGCTCTTCACCCCGGAGAGGCTTTGTTCCCTCCCCTGCTACACGTCATTCAAGCAGCCAATCAGCACAGAGCCTCATTATCATAGCCCCGCCCCTCAGAATCATCCATAGAAAAGGAGGCTAGAAGCAGTAAAAATAAAGACATTGCCCACAGGCTGAATTTCTGATTTATGTAGAATAAACAAGCTTTTGATTGTTTTTAAGACATTCAAGGCCTGTTTAAAATATACATTACATGCCATAACAGGTCCCCTTTAATGTGTCTTATATGAATAAAGACAAATAATTACATAAATAAATAACTGAAAAAGTACAAAAACATGGTTAACGGTCACTGTATAACATTATAAAAAAATGCATTCCCTATCTTATGTATGGTACAATATGTGTTATTTGAACGCTGTGAAAGTTTTGCCATCGCTCTCTTCAAATTATCACTGAAAGTACCAATTTATAACAGCAACATTTACATTCACAACATTTACATGTTCTTGTGCTTGCAGGGGGACTGTATAGGACAACTCACTTTAGTTCAGTTAGAATCAAAAATAGTACAGATGCCTCTTCTTACATCATCAAAAACACAGATGAACAGAAACAAAGAAAAAAACTAACTCTTTAAACCAAACTGTTTTACATTGGCAACAGTTGACGCAGAAATGTATATACGTCTCATTAGGATGTCACATCAGATTCCCACCACATGATTATAGTCACCCAAAGAGTTCAGAATAACAATATTATTGTAATATATGTGGCAATTAGTAAATAAATAGATACTATCAGTTAATTGTTTCTTTGACTTTAATTGAAAAATGTCATTTTGTTTGTCAGATTAATTGCACTGTTAACAAAGCTGATCACTGAACAAAAGTACAAAAGTAAGAATATGGAGGGGGAAAAAAAGGATGCTAAACAACCAACTGCTCTTAGACACCATTGTAAATCCAAATGTTTCCAGTTGAGCTAGCGTAGTCACCCAAAAAAAAAGCTTTTTCCCCATTTCATGTCTGGTGTCTTGGCGATCTTCACAACATATCATACATCAAATTCAGAGCGCAGAATTGTAATGCAGGAGAGCTGTGTATAATCCGCAGCAGCATCACAAAGTTATTTTGCATTGAAAAATTGACTCATTGAACAAAGAATAAATATCTATGAGTAAATGATGGATTTCAAGTTTTGAGCTACCATTTTATTTATGTTTTCTGTGAATTTCAATACAGTTCATGAGTATGTTTCTATTTTTTCTTTTTTTTTACCTGACAGTTCAGAAATACACGTTCGGATTCTTTTCTTGCACAAGGTCTCAGACTGTACTCCAAGTTATCATATCAGATATGAAAACTCCTGCATTTACAAACATAATTAACTTTACAGCATTGTGCTATGACAAAGCTTTACACAAAAGTGGTTGTCATTCTGAAACATCAGTTTGAGGGTAAAGAAAAAAAGCAAAATACAAAATAAATCTCTTATCTAACATCATAAGTATGTCCAAATATAAAAGGCTTGAAAACAGATTCTTCCATAAGTGCTCACTTTAATATATGATTTACTGATGAATCATTAAAGTGGACCATTTCTCATAAAAGTGTTTTTCCACGCAGCTCTAGTATGCACACACATTCAGACAAAAACTGACACACAAACCACCTCAACAATGGGTGTAGTTCCAAGTTTTATGTCTAGAGAGCACTGTTGGCCAGTGTCAGCTGCGCCAGCAGACTGAGCCGTCTTCTGATGGCCCGTCTTTCCCCTTGAAAAGACACCAATTCACACAATTAAATTCTAATTAAAAAGAACAACCTACTTAACCCAGGGAACGTGTTCCATAATTCGGTGATATTAACATGATCATCCTTGTGCTTGTAAATGATTGGTGATAAAAGCAAAAGCAGAAATTAATGCCACTTACTAATTAAAATGAGGAGATAAACATGGGCTCATGAAAATGAGGGAATTGGGGGAGACTTTATAGTTTTAAGTAGTTGTATTATTACCGTGTCAAATATGAATTTGAGTCATGATATTTTATTTGAAGGCTCAAAGCTGTGATTGGGATGAGAAGAGCATCACACAGCATGCTCTGCTCTTTGCCAACTCCCCAAAGAGACAGATATTCAAGAGCTGCACTGTATCTTAAACATGCAGAACAAGAGCTGAGCTGAAAGTGATGCACCAGATCAAATTGCTATCATGAATTCTTCATAATTCAATAAAAACAGAGCTCAGACTTTGTGTTGCTAATACATTTCCAATGTCTTCTTTTAGATTTCCGAGGCACGTCGCTGAGCGCCGGAATGGCAGCACTTGACTGCTCCTGACTTGTGATTCGAAAATTGAACCAAAGGACAAAGAGGTGAAGTGACAATGAAGTGGAGAGACACAGGGAGAGAATGAAAGCGCAGAATAGCGGCACACTTCTGTGGCTCATCATCATCTCCCATTCCCGCTCTGCAATATATCTGTCAAAGCCCTCATCACCATCACAAGGTAGAGTCTTCCCTTGATAATGACCCATTTAAAGTAAATAGCTCTGATCATCAGCATGGTAACCATTATCATAGATATATGGAAAAGCATGGGACTACTGAGGTGTCACCATCAAACTGAATGCTTGTAATTTGTATATGTATATGAGGACGTATGTGTGTGTGAGCACACATGCTCTGCTCAACACCCAGTTAAGCATCATTAACATTCAGCTATACGTTTTGACACAGTATCTATAAAGTGATGCATTTGGCAAATAGTTTTAACATTCAAAAAACAATTTCTGTTATTGTAACATGAATGTGATTCATTTGTTAAACTAATTGAAATGTGAGAAGTAAGTATCTAAATTGCCTTGAGGCTCACTGGTAAAAATCTCACTGGAGGTGACTGAGGCTGCAATACTCAGATTTACATCACATCTATTGCAAGAACAAAAACCAGCATATTGGAATACTTGACTAGCTCAGAACATATTAAAAGTCTCTGCAGAGTTGAGTTTCAGCTCCAATATTGTGTCTCAGCAAATAAATACAAATGGGGTGTGCTTTTGCAATGGCACATGTTCCAATGATTGCATCTGATTCTCAGCTCTCTCAACTCATGTGGACATCCAAACAAACCTGAAGTGATGAAGTACTAATGCATATGTGTGACTTTTAAACCAGACCTTTATTTCCATGTGATTTTAGTCTCATCAGCAAAGTGCAATCAGAAGAAAGTTGCAAGAGTGTATTTCCAATTTGTGTACAGAAGTCCACACTTTACTAAATTTAAGATAAGAAATCAGACATATCCATATGTAGATGTATATAAATGTAAGTGTTCTGCATTAGCATTATTCCATGCATATTTCATGTGTAAGTATTGCATCTTTTAGTGCTGGTCACAATCAATTGAGGGATCGCATAAAATGGAGCACTTGTTTTGATAAATTATTCTGTTGAAAAACTACCACCAGAGAGCTGTTTCAAATGTGTATTAGCCAAATGTGATGTCCAGGAATTATGTGGGATGTGATGTGTGGAGTGTGCATAATTCCCTGTCCTTCCTTGGAAGGGTAATAAATTATGCAAATGTAGCATGTCAGTGATTACTATTAATAAAGCTGCATAATTAAAAGTGTGGCTTTAAAGATGTGTTTTGTATTGAGAGACGGAGTCGTACACAAAGACACACATACACGTACACGCAGCAGAAGTAGAGGTGGTGTGTGGCACAGCCCGAGGCTACCTGTCTGCTGCAGTGACTCTTGATGCCCTCCTGCCACCATCACACTGTCAGTCATAGAAAGACTAATAAATATGCCCAGGGACAAAAAAGAAAAAAAAGAAAGAAAGGAAAAAAAAAAAATCATACAGGTCCCCAACTGTGAGGACCTCTGGTTTGTTTTAATGACCCGGGTTCCAAGGGTGTGAATAAACGTCCTCTTCTTCTAGCAGCCAAAATATGTTAGAATATAAAAAAAACGCCCCTCTGAAACACCCAAACAGCGGTAGCCTTAGAAATATCTGCAACCACTGAGAACGTCAGAAGTTTCAAAGTTGCAGCTTTGACTGCATACACCATACTCGCTAATATGTGGTAAATAATGAATGAATGTTTATGTTTGATCCTATCCAAGACTTGTGTACTACATGACCCTGCCAGATTAGCAATGTTCATCTGTTTTTAATTATACTTACCGCATGTGAAATTGCAAGTGTTACACAAGGGTCTGCAGGCGGTTTAGAGAAGGTTTTCCCACTCGCTCTCTTGTATATAATCTACTGTGCATCAGCATAAGTATAAATACAAAACTCCATGAATCATGCACCAGTACAGGCATTGCTCTGTCTTCCGTTTCTCTCGTGCTTCGTTTAGTCCAGAATGGACCAGTTTTCTCCGGAAGACCACATGATTTTGTAGGTTTAAGAAATGTATCTCAGGTAGCGTTATTATTAATTCACAATATTGCCAAGCTACAGTTTTGTATTGCTGTGCATATTCCCTTTATTATGCACACACTGTACAGTCTGAGGTTTGGATAATGAAGATTTACTGTATATCGCGTAGATAGGGGCCCATTTTCCTTCAAAACAGCCAATATAAACTCACTTCAACTCATTCTGTGACGGGGTACATTCAAAAAATGAATGCTATAAAAGCACACATATGTCCTTATAAAAGTTAATGAATATAAATAAAAACAGTGAGACAACAACATCATTGCATACAGTGTTCTCTGAATGGGGGCTCAGGTAGTTTGGTCTGGTCTGCGCTGGCAGCAGCGAGTGCTGGAGAGGAGCTAGTTAGGGTCTGGTGTTCTGCCAAGCCAAACTCCTGAAGCATGCAGAAGCCTAATGCTCGGCCTCTGATGTGTGGCACTGAAAAACCACAGGACCACTCACAGGGTCCACTAAAACTCCATCACTCACTCACACCCCTGGCAGAGACGGAGAGATGGAGGAGAGAGAGGTGAGGTGTGTTGAGGGATAAGGCAGGGTTAAGAGAGCAATGGAAGCAAAGGAGAAAAAGGACGGGGAAGAATGGGGGCGGGCACAGTCCAAATGTTACAACTGCATGATTGACGAATAGTTGCATGTGAAAAAGGGGAAAAAAAGGGAGGAAAGAAAGGTGGAAAAGTCACTTTATGGTTTGGGTAATGCATATTCCATTCATCTTCTCTCCTCTAAAATTTCTCATTCCTCAGGGGTATGGGTAAATCAGATAGCCCATATCAGATGGAAACCAGCGGGAGATTCAGGAGTAGATCAAAGGTGTGGCTGCGGTTTAGATAAGTCTACCCACCATCTGCTCACAGTTCATCTGTCTTAAATGGCTGCTCATTTCTCTTGTCAGATAGGAAAACGGCTATATATAGCTGTGATTAAGATGTCTGGAGCAACTCACTCAGTCTTTAGTCAACAGGAAGCTTCCAAGGCCTTCGCTGCCGTTGTAACTCTGCTGAAGAGTACACATACACCCAACTGATATCATTATTCACAAATACTGTACTGGCTGAGAGGCGTCATCCTGTTCAGTATCACGGGGTTGCTGAAGGCCATCCGAGTTTTCACTGGGTAGGAAGTGGGGGACACCCGGAGAGGTCACCAGTCCAGCACAGGGTCAAACAGAGGCAAACAAAACAAACCAAGTACACTCAGATACTTCTGCATTTATATACCTAAGATTCGTGTTGTTCTGACAGTTGGAGGAAGCTTGAATGTCTTAAAAAATCTTGGTGTGTGAAGCAACAGTGTTAACCACCACACACCACACACTGTGTGCTGCCCTGCTACGCTTCTAATTTAGCTTTCCAATAAAAATGTAGTAGAGAAAGAAAGCAATTCTGGCTTTAAAGCTGCACCTAAGATATTTATTTGATATTCCTCAGGTCTAGAGGAGCATGGCCACAGTAGTTTACTGAAGGCCAGTTGGATCTGCAGAAAGGTGACTCCTCTTCAGCTGGATCTAGCAGGAACACAGTTTCTTAAATGGGTACCATACATCGAGTACATACTTATTTTGCCAGAATGCAGCCATGTCCTGCTTCGAGCAACATGTCCTGTAGGGACCTGGCGGATTTTATCTGCATGCTGTATCCCATAATGTGTTATGTACAGATTAGTCTATGCTATGATCTACTTGTACTTTCTAAACAGGAACACATTCTGTAGCATGCAGAAGACAGTACCCTGTATGGAACATGGCCAAAGCAAATGACCTGGCACTTGTAATTCTTTTCCCGCAAAAATTCGAAGACATACTCTCCTGCTGGGGTCCGTGTCTAAATAACTGCTGCTGTTGACTAGTTCAAACAAATATCCAACGCTAATCCTGGCGTTGTGGTGACAGAGGGAGAAGAAGCCAAGCTGGAGTGAAAAGTGAAAAAGGCAGAAAACAAACCAGTAGGGAAGACAAAAGACGTGTATATATATATATATATATATATATATATATATATATATATATATATATATATATATATATATATATATATATATATATATACTGGCTGAGAGGCGTCATCCTGTTCAGTATCAGGGGGTTGCTGAAGGCCATCCGAGTTTTCACTGGGTAGGAAGTGGGGGACACCCGGAGAGGTCACCAGTCCATCACAGGGTCAAACAGAGACAAACAAAACAAACCAAGTACACTCAGATACTTCTGCATTTATATACCTAAGATTCGTGTTGTTTTGACAGTTGGAGGAAGCTTGAATGTCTTAAAAAATCTTGGTGTGAAGCAACAGTGTTAACCACCACACCACACACTGTGTGCTGCCCTGCTACGCTTCTAATTTAGCTTTCCAATAAAAATGTAGTAGAGAAAGAAAGCAATTCTGGCTAAATAACATATATATATATATGTTATTTAGCCAGAATGTTATTTAGAATATATATATATATATATATATATATATATATATATATATATATATATATATATATATATATATATATATATATATATATATATATATATATATATATATATATATATATATATATGTGTATAGAGGTAACAAATGACTTGTTACAGGGGTGTAATCCAGGAACAGAATCCAGGTGTGAGACCTAGACATGAAGCAAAATTAAACAGACAGAATAAAGATGAAACAATCCAAATTAAAATATAAAATAACGATTGAAAATGAAACATGGAAAAATTCTATTGAAAAGACAAAAACAATGAAGCAACAAACATGACAATGCCAATTAACCATAACATCTATTCTAAAAGCCTATGAAACTTCTATAATAGACCCAATAAAAGTTTGTAAAAGAGTATGATAAAGGTTCAGAAATCTAAAGTTTAATGTAAAAAAACCCAACTAAACCAGCTACCATATGGTAAGACAGTTTGTAACAGGATCAAAAAGCCTACGGTTGGCCTCACTATAATATGCCATCATGTCGTTTCTGAAAACGGCAAGTCACTCCTGGTATATCTTGCATGCAATTTCTACACATATTAAGCTTTTTATGTGTTATTTTGCTGCGGCGAATGGTTCAAGTTGAGGACAAAAATCCAGGGAAGGGTGCCCTCCATCCAAAGACCATATCATAAAATAGCCCGCAATACATTAAAAATCAAAAACAATATAAAAAGGCCTTTAATAATGCACCAAAAGCAGCTGAGGAAACCTTTGCTTTCCTCTTTTCAGTAACAGTTTACGATGCCTACGACGTCTTCTGCAGTCTCTGTGGCCCCTTTGCCAGTTTAATAGGCCACAAACAGAGCTCACACTTCAGACGTGGAGTCTCTCGCTCCAGCTCCATGATGTCACTGGCAAACACTCGACGTGGGGAACACACGGCCAAACAGCGAAACAATTTGTTTAATCATAAAGTGCATTTACATAAGGCAACGACTGCATAAATGAATGCATAATTGAACAGGTTAATGCATAATGTAGTGCTCCCCAGGGACAATAAATAAAGTGCCTTTTGAAAATGTGCGAGACAGAAAAAGATGGAGTATGAGGCAGAGAGAGAGAGGGAGAGAGAGAGAGACAACAGTGCTAACCAAACGGCAACAAAACATGAAGCGCGTTCAATGAGACAATGCCAAGGCCACCAAGGTAGAGAGAAAAAGGGAGGAAGAAAGAAAGGAGTATGGCAGGAAATAAATAAATAAAAAGGTGAAGCCTTTGCTAAGAGGATTCCAGGACATGCTTCGTTTCTTTCCATAATCTGTCTATTAGCACCAAAGTATTTCCAGCTCCCATAACCAGGGCAGGAACACTATTAGTGACAAGCTCACACACCAATACAACTTAACACAGTCTCCCGGGAATTTATCCTTCACTTTGTGTTTGCCCTCTCTTTCTTTTTCTCTTCTCTCTCTTCCTCCATGGTTACCACACCTTATACTGTAACCGTCCCTTTTTAACAGTTTTCCCTTTCCTTTCTTCCTCTTCCAACTTGTTATTCACGAACACTCTTCCTCTCAGACTCGGAGCCCAGTGTGATTTATTTTGTTGAGACACAGTTGGCTTGTCAAGCAAGAGCAGATATTAATAAGTGTACCATTTCTAATCAAGATCAGAGGAGGAGGCCATCAGCTGGTCAGCACACGTACATGAATTTAGTTCTGCTGCCCTGTCATGGTACACTGCAGTTTCTCCCTTGGTGAAGGAAAAAAAAAAACCTGACAGGATGTGTAAATGGGAGTCACGGCATCTGTGAAGGTCAGATGGTGAATTTAGTTCTATCTCTACTTACGCTCCCGCTTTAACGGCTAACCAGTTTAAAAGTAAATTATGCAGTGATAGCCTTTTACAGGGAAAAATGAAGATGCGTTAGTTGAGAATTTTTCTTCAACCAGGAATAAAAAAAGAAAAAAATCATAACAGCAATAATCCTGCTGCATTGACGTGACATGACAGTCAGAAATCTTACGAATATTTGCTGACTACACTTTAAATACATTCACCTTTTCTTTAAGCTAATTCTGACAATGATCTCTCATGAGAAGATGTTAAAACAAGATTTTTTACTGTCAACATGTCACAAGCCACTGATTATTAGCCAGGTTGCTTTAGCCAAGGGCTGACTGTACACACACATGTGGCGCTACCTACCAACATTCCATGGAGTCTACCAAATTAATCCCAAGTGGTTTGTTTCATTCTTCCCTTATTGCTCTTCCCTCAGTCAGCCAGACTCTGCACAACATCGCTGATTGACAATGGACCAAAACTTAAAAGTGAAACGCCCAACTACACTTCTTAAAACTGTCCGTTTATGGCCAATATGGAAATACTTGTTGTCCTATCAGGCCTTATGTATCAGTTTTCACTTTTGTCTAAATGATGGTCAACTATGGTTCTGGAAAGCCAAGTGTTGGCTTCAAAGCAACATTTCAAGTGCTATCTGGTGATTCCCCCATGGCCATTTCCTCTCATTTGTACAGGTTGCTAAAGCTTCAGGTAGCAGCGGTTTTTAAATCCTGTTTTAACGTTTAGTACCTTTATCCTCTTTGTGCCACTTGGTTGCTGGTGCTGCTGTTATTTTTTTTTTTTTACCTTGTCTGCACACATATTAATGGTTAATACCATGCCGGTAAAAACCTAAGGCAAAGTTTTATTTTTTTTCTTGGGGGGGTGGGGTGACATACGCTGCTAAACCAGGAAGCAAGAACACACATGGAGGCACATGTCAACCACTGGAAATCTGCAACAAAAACCAAAAAAAAAAAAAAAAAAGAAAAACAGAACAGACACAAAACCGACGTGCTGGTGCTGCTTTAAGCTTCATAAACATGTTGAGCAATTTCAAAATCAGAGACACAAAAAAAGTAAAAGATTTATTTTTGGATGACAGTATATCAAAACTAAGAAAACTACCAAGTTAAATGGAGAAATATAAAGTGTTTTAATGCTGCTGAAGTAATAAAACTAGGGACTAGCAGTCCATCTAACTCAACACAGGTCTCAACATCTACATCCTTTCAAACCCCGATGAATCCAACAATTGGAGAAGACCAAGAACACAACAAACCAGCTGTATTCATTAAAGCAGTGGTTATGTGCATCTCAGAGCGTACTCAGATACCTGTCAGGGTCTGTTTGTGTCTTGGTGGCCCACCACGCAGACCCTGCACGTGTGTGCGTGGCTGTCAGGTGAGATCGCAGCATTTACACTGTGATGTGTCACACCTGATTACAGATACATGTTTTCCTCTTTCACTCCCGTGCGCTGCAAAAACGTGTGATGCGCGCGTGAGCGGGAGCAGATGACAGGCAGGTATCGTCGGAAGGTTTGCCGGCTGATGACAGCGCTGCGACCTCTGATGACGCCCTCCATTTTGTCACCGGCGAATCACGCAGATTACCCCCAGCGCCATCTTCTTACTCTCTATGCTAATGGATCAGAGTGCGGGAGTAATGAGAAAAGAGTGACAGATAAAAGGAAGGAGGAAGAGAAGGAAGGGATAGGAAACAGTGTAAAGCTAGAAAGAACAGGTGAGAGACACAGAAAATGAACCAAAAGCGTTTTTAGAAAAAAAACAGGTGAAAATACAAATTGACGGTACGTCTGCGGCTACAGACAGGACGGGGGGCTCCTTTGGATAGCAAATTTAAAGAGAGAGGTAGGGGTGGCTGCTGCGAGTACAATAAATACTATTAGAGGTGTGAGTATGTGACAGTAATGAATTCAAGGTGCGGGATATTGGAAGATGACCAACGGAGCCACAGCTGTCTTGGATATAGGTTTCTGGGAGAGCGGCGTTTCAATGAGGGACACGACTGGCGACTGATTGGTGTGTCTGTGAGGGGGTTTCCTCGTGTAGGGGAGTAGGTGTGTGTGAGTGTGAGTTTTTGTGATGAGGTAGTGTGTGTACGGCAAAGTCCAGCTTGCTGTAATTCCTGCAAAAACAACGTCATTAGATAAAGGAACATTTGATTATTTTGTTAATATGGTGTCTCTTCCTCCTTTTTCATCCGACTAACTGCTTGCTTGCTCTTCCACCCCAGTCCCCCCCCACATACTGTACACACACCCACCCCACTGCCTTTTTACCCCCCCCCCCCCCCCCACAAATACTTCCGCTCGACCATTCAGAGGATCTCCTTTATTCAGAGCAGCCGTTCCTTTCAAGGTTGAGGCAAGTGGCCATGTGTCTGTGTCTGTGTGTGTGTGTGTGTGTGTGTGTGTGTGTGCAGAAAGTGAGGGATTTCCATTCATGGTCCTGTAGAAGGAGGTGATGGCGACTCACCTTCGGCCCACAACCGCATACACATACACTCCCTCCTCTCCTCTCTGCCTTTGATGTATGTTTGAGTCCCTGGCTAATCAGCTAGCATCAGGCCTAGTCCTCATTTCGCCTTCACACCAGCCCCATTAGGGAGCGGGCTTTCTGGAGTGGTCCGATAAGGACAATATGCTCTTCTCCCGCACTCTCTCTTCCATATATACCCTAAATCTTGCACGACTCTCTCATTCTTTCTTTTTCCTTTTTCGCTCTTCCATCTTTCCCTTGCCAACGTCTCCACATTCCTCCATCTGTCATTCTCCCCCGTCACAGACTTCTCTCACCTTTAACTTTTCTCTCCATCTCATCAAAATTTCCTAAATGTCCCATTACTCCTTCTCCTTCGCTTCCTTTCTCTCCTCCTTTCCCGCCTTAACCTCCCTACTCTCTAAATCACACTCCAAGCCTCCGTCCATTCACGCTTTTGTCTGTCTCCATCTGCATCCATCTCTCACTCCGCCTGTCTCCTTATTGCCAAACTTATTCCCCAAATCCCCATTAACATTCTTTTGGTTTCTTCCCTTTTTCAGTACCTCTCTTCCTCTTTCCCTGTAGTCCTCAGCTCTTCCTCTCCTTCAAATTGACTCATAATATCATGCTCCCACTGGGTTTGTCACCGTCTTAAATGGTACCATTTTCAACTTGCTTCCTCTTAACGCTATCTTTACCTCCAGAGAAAACTTTTTTGGGAGCAGAAAAGGAGTCACATGGTCACCTTACCCATTAAGAGATGGGAATACAGACAAAAAAACCCATTATAAGTCTATTGTAAACTACCATACTCCATGTTAAAACATTTAAATACAAATGGACAGGAGTACCTTTATTCTTAGACAGTAAACCAACATTTATGATAAAAAGTTGGTGCCGTTGCATATCTCTGAATGAAAAGCAGCTTTCAGTGGATGAAAAGAAGCTTTCAGTGTAAATATGCCGCAGTCAAAATATTGTTAGTCGTCCTCAGCAGTCACTTATGTGCTCAGAAAAGCAGCCTTTTTTTGTTCTTCCCTTTCATTTTGATTGCATGGCAATATGTTTAGAAGCCTCGCATTTATGAAGTAAATGAATGACTTTTAAGAATAAGATTTCTTTTCTCCAGGCATGAAAAAGAAGGTAAAAAAAAAAATCAGATCACATTTAGAGAAGTACCCTCTGAAAGCTCAAAACATGTTTGTATTATGAATTGTATTTGTTTTAAATGGCCTCTTATTTTTCATAATGCTATGACTTTACATGAACACATGGATGCTTTTTTCATATAGGAGTAGAACATTTTGAAATGAGCTGTTGTGCATTCATTAGTTGAATTTGCTTATGCTGGTTCTGCAGTCATGACCTTAAATGGTTACATACACTTTTAGGATATATTTTCCAAGCTTCGTTGGGCAAAATGAGTTTGCACTATAGTCTCATACTGTATAAAAATAATTCTGTGCAAGACCGGTGCAAAGTCGCATAAGGGAAGGTAGATGATCCCATGAGTCCTGCATCCTGGGGACATCCATGTTTGGGGTTCCTTCTCATCTACAGGAGAGAGTTCACTTGCAATCTGGCCCAAAAAGACACATAAATAAAGAATGGTATCTAAATGTTCTCAAAGAGGAGCTTCTAAGAACAATCCAGGAGCGGTTTAGATATTATATTTGGATTTTCTAACATGATGGAGCACTATGCCACAAGGCAAAGGTGATAAGAAAGTGGCTCAGAGATTATAGCATCAACATTTGGGATCTCTATCTATCCTTCCATTAACTTCCACTTATTTGGGTTTGGGCGGCAGGTATGGTACCCAAAGAAGAAAAACCACCTCTTGGAGCTCTTCCAGAAGACACACCGAGGTGGTCAAAGACTAGCCGCAAGATATAATCTCTCCAGCATGTCCTGGGTCTTCCTCAGGGGCCCATCCCCGTTTGACATAGCCACAATACCAGCATGGGACGTGTCCAGGAGACAAACTAACCAGATGTGGGAACAACCTCATCAGGCTCCTCTCAATGTGGGAGAGTGGCATCTTTACTCAAAGTTCCTCTCAATTGACTTAGTTTATCATCCCATGCCTCAGGAAGAGTTACAACCACTCTGCAGGGAAAGCTAATTTCAGCTGATTCTACTGTAACTATGATCTTGTTCTTACGGTCTTTACCAACAGTTCGTGCCTGTACGTGAGAGTAGGGACAGCCTCCTGTTTATAACCAGACGGCTTCTTCCGAGACATTTTGTCACAGTGAAATTGTCTCCGCCCACATCTTAAATTCTACAACTGTCAGCATTTTACTGTATAGTCTATGAAAAGTAACTGCAAAAATGATAACTGACTCCTTTTCTTTGTTTATCGTATTTTCTGGACTATAAGCCGCTACTTTTTTCATAGGTTTTGAACCATGCGGCTTATACAAAGGTGCGGCTATTCTGTGGATTTTTCTTCCACCACTAGGGGGAGTGCTAACCGGAATTATAAAAAAAACTAAGACAAAATAAATGCAAACAAGAATACACTACTCCTTCTTTAGCAGATAGAAGTAGGTAGAAGCAGATTTCAAACAGATAAATAGATAAATAAATACTGGTTATTTTCTCTTGGTTCTGTCCCGTTTTAATCAGCAAAGTTGCTGCCGTGTTAAAAGACACTGTTAGAAAAGGATCTATTTAGGTACAAACATGTACATCATTTACAGTTCAAAATAATTCTGTACATGTAGTAAATATCTAATCTAACAACATAAATATCTGCAGCTTGCATATCTTTTTTTTTTTAAATAAAATGGATGCGGCTTATATACAGGTGCAGCTTGTATATCTTTTTTTAATTGTTTTTTTTTAAAAATAGAGCGGATGCGGCTTATATACAGGTGCGGCTTATGGTCCAGAAAATACGGTACTTTTTCTTTTGAGCTGGCATTCCAAGAAGTTTTATTTCTTTATCACTCTCTATACTATCATTTTTTCAGGGTCCAAACAGTAAAGCTACTTATTGTCATCACTATTATTATTATTAGTAGTAGTAGTAGTAAAACTGGTACCTAGTATTGCTGTGAAGGAATGTTGTATCACTTTCCTTTGCTACATTGCATCACTTCACTGAGGTCTGCAGCCATTTGCTTGTGTACAGTTATCTTATGGCCCTGCCAAAACCTTTCAGCCAGAATGAAGTCTGGCCTCTGGCTAGACTATTGTAAGGCCTTAATTCTTTTCTTTCAAGCCATTCTGTTGCACACTTGTGTTGTGTGCTGGGATATTTGTCCAGTTGCATGAGTCACTTTTGGCCAGGCTTCAACTGTTGGGCAGGTTGGCCTCATGATTGACTCTAAAATACTTTGGTCTACAGTGGAGTTCATGGTCGAATCAATGATTGCAAGGTGCCAGCAAGGTCCCGCTGCAGAGAAACCTACCCAGATCAGCTCGCTTTAGGCTTGTCTGTCCAAAAGATATCATTTCAGAAGTCTTGTGGTTGGTTCAGATGCATCTTAGCAAACCTAAGCTGTGTTGAAATGTTCTTTTTAGAGAAATGAGGTTTTCTCCTGGCATCCCTTTCAAACCACTTGTCCAGACTTTTCTTCCCTGTACTGTCATGAACTTTAACATTTTAAACCCAATTTGTGGCCAGCAGAGTTTGAAGTGTTGCTGTTGGATTTTTTTTGTTTTTTTCTGAGCATGGCACAGTCTGACCTTGGGATGAGTTTGCTGGAACATCCACTGCTGGGATGATTGATTACTGTTGTGAAGATTTTCCTCTTGTAAAAAATGTTGTAATTAAACATTGATGGATTATTTATTTGACTATTGTGTTTAATGTTTGGATTTGTAAAAAAGATAGAACTAAGAAGCGTACGGTCTATTAGATACTAATCCTTGTCAGTTTTTTCAAACGTAACTATATTTGTATAAGCCTTGACAAATTGGTAATTAATGACAATTTGGTAAATATTTTTATGGCTTTGAAGTTTAGTTCTTTCATTGCTTTACCAAAGTAATCAAACATTATCAGAGTATAGATGTTGCTTACTCAAGAATGACGATAGTTCATTACATTTTTTTTAAGGAAATGACTTTTTGCAAAATCGTACAGCTAGAAATAAGTGTATCAAATTACCTAGACAGTACATTTGCAATTAATTCTTGCGTATTCATGCGTAAACTAATTGCTCTGGCATGGTGTCTCTCCACCTATGTGGTGCTAAAACCTGGTTAAAACAAACACAAAATCAAAAATGTAACACTATTTGTTGCAGAGCTGCTAACATCATCATAAAAATAGGCCTTGTGTATGATTATTAGCTTTGGCAACCACACTAATACACCAAAACAGAGCTCAAACTGGAGCCAGTAATACACACAAAAACACATCATGGACACAAGCACCCAATTATTTATATTTTGAAATGGGGATTAAATAATGCCTCATAAATGCAGTAATGAGAGCTGTGATGATCTGCAACTTCCCTGTCTCCGTCTCTTCGTGCTTTCTGTGGTTGAGAGCCCATACTGTTCACAAACAGCCAAACGCTAATTTGGGATTAAAAGAAATACTGACTTGCAATATTTTTCTGGTTTACCACAGATTTCCAAGGGACCACACATATAGGAGCAAAGTACCACACATGCTCATTTGATGAAATTAGGTTAGAAAGAAGTCTGTTCTGTGCTTTCCGTCTTTGTGAGAGAAGAGCTCATGGTAGGGAAATTAAGAGCCTGCATGTCCATATGTGTATGCGCGCGTGTTGAATGTGTGTGTTTGTGCATGTGAGAGGCTGACTAATCCCTCTACAGAGCTGAAACGAGTTAAAAACACATCAAAGGGAAGCTTAACCTCTGTGAAACCTCACCGGGTTTTCAAGAACAACAAATGATCATTCTCCTCATTGTTTCCAGGGGGACTCTTTTCACCGCTGCGCCGCTGACTTTTCCCTTGGTGCATGGAGTTTCAAAAAAGCCTGTGGTTTCATTTTTAATGACTATGCCATTTGTGTAAATGTGTGTGAAAGAATATATGTGCGGATGCATGAGTAGGTGCCTTTGTGCATGTGTTGGCACAAAAAGAAGGGTATTTTTGACATCTGTGACATGGCAAATGAGGAGAACCAAGCTAACAAGGATATGCAGCTCTGCTCGAAATCATTAAAATGTCCCAGATCCTGACCAGCTATACAACAGCTTTCTATGTACAGAACCAATAAAGGATTAAAAAAAGGGGGTTTAGAAGACGAGTGGGGGTAAGAGTGATAGAGAAAGGCAAGATGAAGAGGCCGACAGTGTCCTGAGACGAGCTTTCCCCAAAATTCTCATTATCACAGTATAATAGTTCCATCTCTGTAAAATTCAAATATTTGCATGCCTCTTCTCCTGATCCTTACTTGTGTGAATGTGCACCACTTGTATTCTTTAAGAAGAAGGTTTGAAACACCTGTAGCTGTACATGGAAAGATACGATGCAGATTTGGAGTTTGTCGGATTCAAAATGACACTTTGGGGCTTTCAGTGTAACGATTTGCCGGCCGTGCAACGTGTTACATATGTTAGATCTTTGTTTGACAAAGCAATTTAATAAAGCCTTATTATGCAACGCTTATAGCTATTGTTGCAGTAGAAGCTGGCAGAAATGAGATATTATTGGCAGACTGAAATATGAATGGAGAAACTATAAAGGCAGTTTAAAAAACGTATCTGTGAATAATTTTCTGCCATGACAACACAGCACTAAAAATACAACAAATATGAAATGAAATAACAGTTATGGAAAACATTAAAAAAAAGATCTAAAACATTTAACACCTAATATACTCAATCGCACACCCCGTCAGAGGCTCTCCCAGAGAAACTGAAGCACAGACGTATCCACACGTGAAGGCCACATGGAGCACAGCTGCAGCTGATCCGTCGCTGCGGCGCAGCCACTCACAGACATATGTGCCATGTCTGTGGATGCTGATGATCTGCCGCACCTCATTTATCCAGACTACATATCCAGGGCTGGACACATTTACTCTTTCAAGATTTTGCGTTAAGTCACTTGCTATGTGAAGGTCATTTGCCATGAAAATTTAAAATATTCTTTGAAATTAGAGTGCAGACATAAAAAAAAAAGAAATGCTTCAGCGCTTGGTGTTATATATTTGCTGTAAGACTATTTCCTATCCTACTGCTAATCCTATTTGCTATATTCTGAGATATATTCAAGTCACGAACACTTTTCAGATCTATGAAGCAAAATCTAAATCTGGGGAAAATATCTTTATGCCACATTAGAATGAAATTCAATCACATTTTGTCGTGCCTAGTCCCCTGCGCTGAGGCAAAAAGCATAGACTTGGAGCTTGATTTTGACCTGCAGGACATTAGCTTTATACTGTTTGTATTCTTTTGAACCTGAGAGACAAAAAGGCATGGGACGTTCAGGTCTTGAGTGGACTTCATTTGGTAAGATGCCTACTTGTCACCCATGACCAAGCACCTTCCAAATATGCAGACACAGTCTTCAGTTGGTTTATCCCAGAATCCTTCACCTGAAGCCTGGGAGTCACTTCATCACCTCAATGTCAACACTTGATCCACTCGGATTAGTCGGAGCTGGTGTCTCCCGTCTCTGGCTGGTTGCTCGGATGGCAAGTAAAGGAGGAAAGGGAGGTGGACCCCGGAGGAGGGCAGGTACAGAGGGAGAGGGGGGGGTGATGGTGGGAGCAGTGATGGGAGGAGGGAGGAAGTGAGAGCTGTTGTTCCACTTGTCTCCGAATGGACCTCTCCTCCTCAAGCTGCCTACGCAACCACTCGTTCTCTCTGCAGAGGACATTTAACTGGGGAGAAAAAGAAAGTAGATGCACAGAGAACGACATGTACAGAAGGAGAGCTTTTCAATGTTTTTGAAAAACTTTGAGAGAATGTTCACGGGACTTAAATATCGCTGTTCTTCAAATAAAGTGATCAAGTTACAGGGCGTCATTCAAAGGTACAAAATACAATAATACGTCAAGCTCTCGCGTTCATCAGGTACCCAGCATTCCATTATTCACCTAATGCAGCTTTTACAGTTGCTTTCATGCACGTTGAAACAGGAATGGAAATTGCAAGAGGCTTTCAGGAATGTATTGAGTCCACAGCTTGACGTGGTTGCAGTTCATGCGATGGAGGAAATTTCTACATGAAAACAACCAATTTGAGCGATCATTAGAGGCCGATTTGACACAAAATCACCCGTGACGCAAAACAAATCGCACATCGTCAGAACATGATTGGACTCCCAGAAACACAATTACAGACTGGCTAAATTGAGGGTGCTCCATTTTTTTTATTTATTTATTTTTTTTGACAAGGACGTTCGGATAAAAGTAGGATGGAGCGCAAGTTAAAATGTAAACATAACAGCATTTGGTATTAGCTGTAATTCATGGCAATCATTTTCAAAATGTGACAGTGGAAATAAAAATATTGTAAATAATGTTTGTTTTATAGGAAGATGAAAAGTAAAATCAGAAATAAAGGATGCAAAGACAAAGAGAAACATCGGGGAATGACAGCTACACATCTGTTTTTGTGTCTGTGTGTGCATGTGTGTGTGAAAGCTGTGGTTAAAGAATGATGTCACGCTGACATGTCTGGCCATGTGCGAGTGTATAACTGTGTGTGTTTTTGTATGTCTGTGTTTGTGCGAGAGCGGTGGAGAGTGAAAAACACAAACGGAGATGAGACAGACACATTTCCGGATACTTCCACTAACATTAACTGTCCAGACACCGCACATGCACACACGCACACACACACACACACACACACAGAGACACAGACAGAGACACACACAGAGACACAGACACACACACACACATGCTAAATAAATCTGAGCAACAGCATTACATCTGATGACTAGAAATAGCTGCGTCTTAGATAGGCTTAACCCTTGACAAGCCCCCCCCCCCCTCAAAAAAAATTTAAAAAAGTGTCTAAACCGCCGTAAGTCGCTTAAAAGGTATTTACTGCCTTCACCAGGCAAACATCCCACAGTGTGTTAATTTTATGTTATGCCAAAAGCAATGGCAGTGCTAGATGAAAAACACTGAGGTTGACATTTATAATTAACTGCATATTCCAGGGGACCCATTTAATTTTCCTCGTCTTTGGTGGCTCTTGATACTTTTCTAATTGCAAGAGAGGGGGGTTAAATTAAAAATCACAGCTTGTCTCCTCAACCTTCACATACTACAGTTGAAATGGCGTGCGTGAATTCGGATTAAAAGGAGGTGTATAAGTGAGGGTGAAAGAAAGAGAGACAAAGACACGGTAGTCGGGGATTGTGTTCATTTTTGATACATTTCAATAGCTCACTTTGAAAAAAAAGTTTTGATGCACTTTTATGAAAATGGCCAGGCGGCAAATAACACACTCACCTCTGCCGCGTCGCAGTTATTCATCTCACGATGAATCAACCTGCACATTAGCTAAAGAACAATGGCCTAATGCTAATCAAGGCTTGAAAGGATTTTTTTCCCCCTTTCTGATGTTCATCTTCATCTCAGTTAATTTCGTGTGACATCTCAAAAGTTTTGCATGAAATTACCTTGACAGTCTGATTGAAATCATGCACGTGCCCTGCGTCGTGTCTCTGGGTGAGTGAGCGAGCCACTTTGTGATGAGTAAATAAGATCGATGCAAAGAGACACTCGTATGATTTATAACCAAAGTGCTCGGCACACAGATAAACGGAGCAAATTCATCTGACTTTTTATAACAGATACATGTGTGTGCACGTGCAGGTCTGTATCCGTCTGGGTGCTGGATTATGTGGCCGGAGGACAGCGGAGTGCTTTCCACCCTGCTTGCATGTTTGTATGTGAGTAGACTGTCCGTGTTGGATCGATGTGTGTAATGATTCACAGTGGAGATTAAGCGATGCTATTACACACCTGACCTGTTAAACAACACCCCTCGCTTTCTCTCTGCCTGTCGCTTCCTCTGCTCCGCGCTCCTCTGTCTCAAACCTACAACTAATGTCAACACTGAAACTTCAACAAGTACCAGCCTTCCTCGCAGCCCGTCAATCACCGGGCCACTCCGCAAACTAACAAAAGTGGGGTGAGCCGCGCTGCAGGCCCGAGAGGCCTTTTGGAGAACTGAGGGGGCTGAGGAATACTTTTGATTTGTCTCTCCTTTGGTGATTTGTTGACTCTTGTGAAGTTCAACACAGTAAAAAATGTCAGCGTTTCCCGAGAAAATTCCTCTGTGTTTTTTCCCCTCACATTGTTTTATCACAGCGGGCCATTTCCCTACGCTGTCACGGAGAGATCAGCGCGGCTGTATTGATATACATCTTTCTCTGAGTTTCATGAAAGGGAAATCATTTACCAGTGGGAAGAAACGTCACTGCTTTTCCCGATACGATTTGTCCCCCCCTTCCACACGGCGCATACACATCCCCCCTACACCCCACTGCAGACTTCACTTTCATCGCAGGAAGAGGAAATGGATGTCTGCATGTGCTTCTGTGTAAGTGTGCTTTTGTGTTTGAAGTTGGACGCATGAAAGCTTCCTCTTCTGTGTGAGCTCAACAGCAGGTGGGCCGGCGTGTGGGTTTGGGTTTGCATCTGTCGGCTAAAAGGACTGTCAGGATCCGGTGCGTGTGTTTGTGTATGCGTGTGCACGGCCTTACTTGTTGATTTAGCATGCTGATGGCCTGCAGGTTGCTTTGCAGTTTGCAATGCATGTCCTCGATTTTGTCGAGGTTTCGAGTAATGGAAGCCCGCTTTCCAGTGCTGTGAGACAAGTGCAAGCATGCACGCAAACAAACACACAAACAAAATTATGTTAAAAACTTTGATGTCTTTAGTTATAGGAGACAGGCAAATAAAATATAAAAAAAAGCAGAAAAATAAAAACTTTACTTTCCAGCAGCTGCAAAGTGAGACTGGCTTCTGTGGAGTTTAGCCTCAGAAGCACATTAAGTTTACACTTTCTTTTACCTATTTTTCCTACAATGATGTGCATTTAAAAATTAGTTTCAGTCAAATGTTGTAGGAAATGTAGGGCATAAAAAAGTTGGCATACATCCTGTTCATTATAACCATCTTCATTATAACTTATTACTAAACTCAAAGATGAGTGAGCAAATGGGTTCCAGAAATCATTAAATCATATAAGAAAGTGCATATAAAACGAAGAAGAAAAAAAAAAAACCCAAACAAATGCAAGCGCAGCCAGGGAACATTAAGAGTACAAGAAGCCATTTAAGATTTTAACTGTTTATTAAAACTGTTTTGGGAAATGACAAACAAATGTTAGGGTCTCGTATCTTCAGACCCAGGGCTGACTAAAGAATGACTATTAAATTAACGACAGTGGATAATGGTGCTCTGTGCGAGCTGAAGAGCTTGCTGCCCCCGCTTTGCATTCTTCCTTTCATGCCCCAGTGAACCTGTCCAGTTAGTATTCTGGGGAAAAAAAAACAAAAACAAAACCTTCTAAATACTTTATTGAAGACTTCTTAGCCCATTAAAGTACCACTGTACCTCCCCTATGTTAATTTTCTTGTAAAAGAGCAAGCTGGGATTTTCTATCAGAGCAGCGGATGGGAAGACAGCCCTGTTTTGCTTCAGTTGAGAAGATGCATGCGCTCATGGAAACGCTAATACATGGCATGATGGTTCCTGTAGATACGTGTGTGTCTGTGGGTGAGATGCACACACAACCTCTTGGGCCTATTAGACTTAAATCATTAAAGACGAACCATTGCAGAGATGTTATAAGAAATGACACTTTTGTGAGGAAAGTTCAAGAGATCCATTAGCTCCCATGTATATGTAGCCGTCTATAGTGAACCAGACAAAGGCTGCACCACCACTGCATCTATAATAGTCCAAAAAACTCTTATTTTTATTTTTTCTTATAGTGTATTATCTTTTGAGTCACCTGAAAAGCCTCTATTTTTCTATTTTATATTCTACATCAATATTTTTCAGAAATATGCAGTACCATTTGGATATTTTTGGTTATTTTCTCCAAATGAGTATAAACAGAATACAGAATATTAAAAATCCATACTTACACCAAGTGACAGCCCATAATCCGAATCCCTGTCAATTAGCAAACTAATTTATCATTGCCGATGTAAGCAATTTTTTTAAAGAAATCTCATTTCCCGAAAATGACATTTACAAACTGAAGATAATTGCAGCTGACCCTTGCAGATCTTTTAATTTCACACCATAATGATGATTCAAAGAACATTAATAAGAAAAAAGCAGCAACTTCCTTTGATCTCCTAAATTGTAAATGGCATTTAAAAGATGAGTTTCCATTCCGACGACGACGGACAAACAGGAGGCACAAACTTTAAACACACGCCAGCCCCATAAAATCTGAAGCACCACATCTCCACGGATTCTTCAAATGATTTAAACTCTTTTCTGGATGGTAATGTGGTCTTCAGCAGATCATGAATCATCACCACCGCTGAGACAACTCTGAGATTTATGCACTAGATGTGAGGGAGCAGCGATGTGCTGAGCACTTGGCGTGACGCCTGTGTAAACATATGTTCCCGTGTTTACACGCAAACACGGATGAGTGTAATTAGCAGCCTAACCCAATCAGTGTGTGTATAATTACAGTCATTAGTGTCAAAGGCAAGCGACCATGCTCTCTAAACCGGGCAATAAACTACACAGTTTCTCTCTTGCTCCAGTCTCACTCATCTTTCTTATTTACTGCTCTCATTTTGTTGTAAATTTTATGCAAGACTTGACTCTCTTCTTACATGGTCTCCTCCTTATTGCCTCTCTCTGTTTCTCTGTCACTTTGGTTCTCTGTGTTTGTACAAATCCTCCGCTGTGATCACTGGGTGCTCTTAATTGGAAGCACATCGTTAGCGCTGCGACTGATGAAGCCTGATGTTTTATGAGTGCTTCCCACAGATGGGCTGTGTCAGACAGTCACTGAGTTGCCAGAAGCAAACAGCATCAATCTCTGCTTCCATCACTCACAGGCGTTCGGTATGCTCTCTGTTTTCCTCATGTTTTCAGAGTATTTATATATTTATACTGAAATGTGAACAGCTCTTTTTAAATAAATCACTCAACTATTATCATTATTATTATTATTATTATTATTATTATTATTATTATTATTATTATTATTATTATTATTATTATTATTATTATTTATTGGACTATAACAGCTTGAAAGATTTTCTCTTTTTTGTAGACTTTATGTCTACATACGGGTTTCCAGCACAAATAGGAACCATTTTTTGCAATGCAGGGCTTATCACGACTCATCAAATGGACACTTTGTCCAGCATGGTCGTGATATGTCAGTGCAATACAGTCACAACTCACAACCATTACATTAAGATTACTTTTCCCTATATTTACAATAATAACTGCCCTACATGTTTTGCAGTTTGAGCCATCAGCACTACTAAATGGAACGTGTGGTAAATACGCAGCACTTCTACTTTAATGATGAAAATTGCTACACACCTAGTACAGTGGAGCTGCTGTGCAAGGCATTACGGATAGTATTCCGTTCAGAGCGATCGGGAATCGACTACCCTGAGATGATCTGCTCCACCTGCTGAGCCACTTACTCACCGTGACATTCTGTCTCTTACAACTATTTCCAAGGTGCACGTAGATCTTTCCGTCCTGTATATATAGTCGAGTCTGATCCTCTTCCTGTCGTTGCGAGTACTTTTAGCCAAAGAACGTAGTGTACTGAGTTGTCTAAAACTCCCATATGCTCTGCTCTCTATGTCAGTACTCAATAAAATGACATGATGATAATAATAATAATAATAATTTAATAAAAACATGTTAAGATCTGATGATTCACATCGACTTTGGCAACATGTGTCCTCCTCTTAGCCTCTGCTCTAACCAGCTTTTTCACTAAACTAGCCGTGAGGCGGTCATTACGTGTTACATGATGATAAGTAACATAAGAAGAAGCTGGACTGCCAACATGGGAGGAGCAACATCTTCTGTGAAAGTGTAAACACCTGTTGATCTTGAGTTTTGCAACTTTATTTTATGTAGAAAACATAAAAAAAACTCAGGAAAGGAAAGAGAAAACATGAATACAGTATTGATAGGTATTACTGTGACCTTTGACCAGCCAGTGTAATCTACTGTTATTTTCATCCTCTTTGTCTTCATCTTTTTGTGGGTTTTATTTGTAAAAAGTGCTTTTCTGCACTGTAACGTCTGGCTCCTCAAGAGAGGTAGGTAATCAGTAAATGGCTTTCATGCAGGCATATATAATGACAAAATCTATATGTCTTTTGGACTGCTGTTAGTTACAGTGACCGTGGAAAGACTACGTTCAGATATACCCTTCTCCCCCAGAAATGGAGTTTACACAATAAACAGATGTGATGGCTGCCATGCAAATATTATAATCTATTTTCTTGTAGATCTATGATTTTAATATATATATATGGAATTCGGGGTGGGTGAGTGTGTCTGTGGGTGTATAATATTGAAATGAAATAAATAACATTTCTCATAATAAAGAAAGAGAGAAGAGGAAAAAGGAAAACAAAGAAAATGGATAGGAAGACACTATAGAAGATGCTTTCATTCACCATTTGTAGCTTGTTCAATGTTATTATATTCGCTCAATCAAAACCCCTCTTTATGCGTACATCTATATGAACTGCCTCTCTCGCTCTGCTCCACTCTCTTGCTCAATCGCAATTATGAGGGAAAGACAAAGAAAAGCGATTCATCTTTCTGCCGCGGCCCCTTAATGATATCATTAAAATGACTGACAGCTTTGAAAAGCAGGGGGAACCTACCCCAGTCAAAACAAATCTGATCCGTTTTGGAAACAGAGTCTGGTGGTTTGTTAGGGGAGTGTGGGGGGGGGACACGAGAAGGTGCGAGTGTATAAAATGGGGTGAGGTTGGGGAGGTGTGTTAATGAGGGATACCTTTTTGAGGGAGGAGGGGGTCAAAGTGGCGGTACAGGGGAGTGTTGCCGCCGTCAGGTGCCCGTGCACATGCCGCCTCTCCCACGCACACACACACACCCGCCTCTCTCTCTCTCACTTCCTTCCTACACCCAATCCCATCTGTGCCACATTCATTTTCATTGCCTTAATGAACATAATAAATATATCTCCTCTCTATTGATGAATGCTATTTGACAGCCGTGGGGGTGGCAAGCAGGGCAAGGAAGGCGGTTGATTGGAGTGTAATTATTGTTAAAGGCCCAGCATGAATAACGTATTCAGATTGAAGAAGCAGCAAACCACACACACACACAAACTCACACAAGAACGCACAGGTGGCCCGGGCCCACAGGGGTGTTTCATTCACAACTTGGCACTCCTGCTGTTATTATCATCATCAGCTTTGTTCGGGCTCGACTGCGTGTGGAAGAGTAAAACATGGTGGGCTATGCTTTTGTTGGACGTTGAATGCTTAACTTTGATCAGCTGGTGAGTAAACGCAAATGCATTCACTTATTTGTTCTCTCTCTCTCTCTCTCTCTCTTTTTCTCTGTCACATTTCACAAACAACACGCACGTAGATGACTCACGTTTTCCCGCCTTGCCGGATGCCCCCGTCGCGGATCTGGGCCTGCAAACAATTAGAAAATGAAAAACAAACCCGTTTGTGATCGACTCGCTTCTGTCCCTGACTATTTGTAGTTCGCTGCTTTCCCACTCTGCACTTGTTCACCTTCAATCGCTGAGTGTCTCTCTCCTTCTCATCCAGCACTCCTTTCAGTCTCTTTACCTCCACCTTCAACGTGTCATTAGCCTCCTGAAGATGCCTGACAAAGGGAGGAAGATGCAGAGACGGAGTTAAACAGAGATATACATAGAGAGGCAGACTACGACAGACACCTATTATCATCAAGAGGCTCTTGTTAACATGGCAGACAAAATGTTCTGCCGCACAACAGCGCTGGTGCCTGCATTTCTCTCTTTACAAAGCAGCTTTTAACTAGCAGTTCAGACATTCTGTCAGACACGCAGGCACATTCACACATCATAGTTTACTATAATGAAATTCTTTTTCCGCAGATATTCAACACTTGTGGCTATTTATTCCAGTGTTTTATTATGCCGACAACACTCAGACTGCAAAACTATTAATAATTCTGAAATTGTTTCATATACGGGACGGGAAGAATTTCACGAATTTCCAGTTTGTGACAATCAATTGTCCAATGAGACACTAAGAGATGTGATAGTTAGTAAGTGTATGAAGTCGGGTCCGTCTGTGACATTTTAAGAAAAATCACAAAAGCAAAACACGGTGAAAGCAGATGCGTGCGATCAGGGTTGCGGTGGTTGGAGACTCGTGGCACAGTAGGGAGATGGGATAACAGAAGATGGCTAGACTGCTTTGATCTCTGGGAAGAGGGAGGTGTCACGCCCATGTCTGTGTGTGTGTCTGCACACACGGCGCACAGTCGACCTGAATTTACTTAAACAGACGCAGACAATACATGATCACACATGCACTGTAATCACAAACTGACCCCCCACCTCCTCTTTCATCTCCCCTGAAGTGAAACGCCGTGGAGATGGAGGCACACGAGTTCAGCACCGCCTGATGAACAACACTTACGCTTTCTCTCCGGTGGTGATGAGCAGCACCTTGTTTTGGGCCTTTGTCTGAGCAGCGAGGCTCTCGCTGGCAGCCCTGCAAGAGGAACACCATCTCCTGAACTTTGATGTTACACGACTTCACATGCTTTTGAAGAAAACCTGGTGGTTTTCCTCTGCTTTACATAGTGTACTTTTTAGATTTATTTTTCAGATTTTGACCCCAATGATTAAAACAAAAACCCACACCCACAAAACACTGATGTGTCTTAATGATCGTCATGTTCCTTAAAGGAGACCTGTTATGAAAAACAAGTTTTTTCTTGCTTTAACATATAGAGAAGGAGGAAAGCAACCAAATTCTGCAGTGTCTGTACAGCCGCCTGAATGAGCCGTCCAGTGTGATGTGGCTTCTACGAGCCGTTCAGATTCTGTGATCCGATGCGTGAAACGCGCCCACAACTAACTCCACCGGCCGGAGCTTCCACCATTTTTTCGTAGCGGTGTATCGCGTCATTCAGGCAGCCAATCAGCACAGAGCCTCATTATCATAGCCCCGCCCACTCAGAATCCCGCATAGAGAATGAGGTTAGAGACTGGGAAGATAAAGACATGGCTCAGAGGCTGAATTTCTAATTTATTTAGCAAAAAAAATCAAAAGCTTGTTTTTAAGACATTCAAGGCCTGTTTAAAATAGGTATTAGATGCCATAATAGGTCCCCTTTAAATACAAATGATTGAGAAAAAAACTAAATATAGTCTTTGAGGTGTAATCTTACATTTGTTCTCTGATCCAAAGTTTGACATTTGTCAAGACTTCTTGGCTCTTGTGGCGAAGATTTGCGTTATCCAACCTGGTCCCCTCCAGCTCAGTCTGGAGAGTCTCAACCTACAATCAGTCAAATATTATTTATCGAAAGGCAAATTTTGCATTGGATTGCAGGTTTTATGGTCTTTCCACCGTTTACTGATTTTGTGGAGTACATTAACAGACTTAAAATAGATTAAGGGCCTCACATCTATTATTCTATTAGTCGCGGACATGCATGCATACATATCATATTCAGCATACATGTGGATTAAAGCGGCCAAATGTGTGATTAAAGAAAGGTTAAAAAGTGATATATGTGAAGCCCTAATAGTGGGGAAGCAAAGAAAAGGTGGAAATGGATGTAAAAAAAAAACCACTAAGAAAACAAGGTAGAACAGAAACATTAGCAGAAAATGGGTAAATGGAGAATAATGGGAAATAAAAGAGATGCCATTTGCAGACACTGAGGGATTAAACATGATGGAGGAAAGATGGAGGATGGAAGAGAGCAGCAGCTCAAGCCCAAGAAGAGCTTTCTAGAAAGTAACGGGTGGGTGGTGAACACCACAACTGGGTGGCCCTTGCCAAACTGCTGACTTTTTCATTCTGCTTATCAGCCAGGACTTTTCCAGGACTAAACTCAAGGGACAGCAACATATTACCCTTATCGGCATAGAAACACCTTGATATACCGTCCCATCTTCCTACAAAAACTTGGACAAACATGGGAAAACTTTCCAACATGTGGAGCATAATTTAAGCACGTAAAAATGTCAAATGATCAACCCGAAATATCAAAATATCAACCGTTGCTGTGAGACGAATGAACACTCGTGTTGCATGTCTGTGTTTTTTGAATATCGTGAAAATATCCAAATATTTTACTGCTGAGGCGTATATGGAAAACGACACGGAGTTTGATGTGTCGCACACATAAAAGACAAAAAGAAAAGCTCTGTTTCTGTTGATGCAGACCTGAATTAAAAAACAGAAGGCTTGAATAAATCAAAAAGTATTATGGCAAGCAATGGCTACAGGGAAACAAACCAGAGGATGTGCAAATGACAACCAAAACATTAGGGATGAAATTACCATCATTGAGCATGGTTCTGGTTACTTGAGATTAGAAAAAAAAGTTCTGCATAAATATCTAGAAGTAGTCTATGTTTATTTCCTGACCAACATCCAATTTGAGCAGACAGTTTAAAAAGAAAGAATGACACAATAAGAGGAATGCATTCATACGACACATCTGGTTCTCTTGTGTTGCTCTGCAGCCAAATGTGAACACAAACTCATACAGCTAAATGATACAATACCTCGTGCATGTGTGAAATGAAGTTCTGAAATAAGACATAGTGCTTAAAAAAAATTCAAATGTCAAAACACCGTGAATAATTACACTTTAAATTACATTTGGACTGAGGAAGGGTTGCATTTCAGCAAACAAGCGGTGGCAATAAACTGTGGGAACAATGAAATTACATCAAGAAAATAATTCGGTTTTGGAGGATAAACTGAGTCAGGGTATCAATTGTAATTACATTTTTTTCTGCAACAGAATAAATATTGTGAATCGTCCTCTGTTTGTGATTTCATTTCTGCTTCGTCTCATGCACTGACACATCTTTATGTAAAGGACGTTAAGCTGAGAATTCGATGAGCAGTACACAAATAGACAAACGTATCAAAAACAAAACCACACACACTCATTTGACATCTGCACACACACACACAAACACACACACGTACAGCTACGAGAACCGAGCGCACGCACACATACTGTGTGAATCTGTGGCATGCTGTAATGACAGTAATTACCTGTGGTCTCACATTAACATCTCCCTCCTGACTGTCTGACTGGCTCGGCTGGTGGAGGGATGTAAATCGCAGCACAAGTCTGATGTCGTGATTAGAACTAAATTACACATCATCGCTCTGTTTCCACTGGTGTCAGGGGAGGCAGTGAAAGGGTGTGTGAGAAAGAGGGGGCGAGTGTGTGACAGAGACAGAGGGACATTTAGAGAAAAAAGGGAACAGGACAAGGAGGCGAAACTGCAAGAAGGGGGGGAGTAAGGTAGCATACCTGCTTAACATTTAGATTGGTTTTGTTGCACAAATATTTTAGCAGATGATGGGGGGCTAAAAGGGGCAACAAAATGCATTTATAACTACGTTTGGTGATACCACTTGTCCTCAGCTTTATGCTGCTGAATATGAGTTGACTACAGCGGCGCTGGTGCAGGATTTGGAATGTTTACAGCTGCTGCACTGCTATTTATCATTTTGATTTATTCTATCAAGATCAGTCTGAGTTGTCCCGTCCACAGCTCACACTCTTCAAAGCCAACAGATACAAGATGGACCTTTTGGACTCTGAGACTTTTTTTCTCTTTTCTGTACTTATATATGTGAATAAACCATTATGGTGGGTCATAAAAGCACACCTGCAGACAGAAGAAAAAGAAAATGTGGAGGACTTCTGCAGTTAAATGATTTTCCAGATCTTCTATTCTCCGTGGAGCTGTGCAGTGGTATCGCATTGCACATTAACCAGAGAGGAGAAAAGTGCATTTTCACTAAAACAGACCAAACTGACCAAGGCCATGGGATAAACATCATTCACAGATGACTTTTCCTGGGTAAAGAGAGGGAAATGAAAATGAGTATAAAATCAGAAACAGATAGCCTCGTTGTTGCGTCTCCCACCATCAAATCACCAGAGCTGCATACGAACCATTACTCTGTTCCACTCAGCTCATCAGAGCACATCCTCTCATCAAATTAATGAACACATTTATTGTTAAACACGTTTTTATAAAACATTCATTCATTCTGTCTAATTAAAAGACCCAACAGGCCTGACATCACTTAAATATGCATACTTATCACTCACATGGCCTGAATTAAAGATCTTCAAGCGTGTGTGTGTGTGTGTTCTTTACGTGTGCAAGTGCATGTGCGAATGCAAAAGAGAATGCAGCTTCCTAAGCAGGCCTTCTCACTCTGGGCTTAATGGTGGTAATCATGGCGTGACCCAACATTAAGACAGTATGTGTGTGTGTGTGTGTGTGTGTGTGTGTGTGTGTGTGTGTTTATGTGTGTCCTACTCTCCCTAATGGTGACGATGATGACATGTTCTCCATTAGACTAGTCAGTGGGCCACAGCAGATCTAGCATATTAATGATGCTGATGATGGCTTCTTTAATTACCTTCGTCTGCTGCTGCATGGCCTGACTCCTTTACCCGATTCCTTTCATCACAGACTCTCCTACGCATGCTGCTGGCTTGTTTATCAGAGGCTCCTATTACTGAAATCCCCAATCTTGCAGCCAGGGTGCAAGAGCGCAGCCACATTGTGAGCTGTGGTAGAAGTTTGTTAAGGATGACGACCCTCGTCTGCAGTAGAAGATGTTTTAATTTGTTCAGGTGTTTTTAAGAAAAAGAAAAAAACTCTTGTTAGATACAAAAGTATTGCATCGTATCCCTTTAAGATGCAGCGCTAAAATAATTTAGATATTGTTGTAAAGAGGAACCAAGTAACCAATGGAAAGTTTTTTTTAAAGTTTTTAAAAAAGTTTTTTTTTTTAAATTTATTTAAAAAACTAAATTAAACTATGTACTATGTAAGAGGTTGTGGTAACAATATTGTTCATGTTCAATTTTCTGAAAAATTGTTATGAAACTTTAAACCATATAAAAAAATGTGCCCTTTCAACCACGTGTAAAAATGTTTAGATTTTGTTATTTTTACTCCAATGATCACCCACCAGCTCATTGTTAAGTCTGGAGGAGATGAACGTCTAAGACATGCCCCTGCATTAAAGAGCACTGGTGTAGTGCATAAAAAAACGTTTAACAGAAACACAATAGCAGCTAATTCTATATTAGCCCAAAAGGTCACATCCTTCTCTACATCCATCACAGCCTATGTTTGTTACCACAGCTGATGCTTAGTTTAAGAACTGTTATATCAGCTTTGAATTGTATTGATATTGCTCAGTAATGAGTGGATGCAGAGTTTGGACAAACAGCATCAACCCTGCAGCAACAGTACATGCATTAACTCTCCTAAACAGTTGACTTTGCTATCACTTTGTTTAGTTCCGCGAGGCAGTTTTCAAGTAAATATTTTCCCACGTAATCAACTTATAGGAAACAAATACACAAAGGGATTTTACAGGTGTTCTTTTGATGGATTTTCCGTTTACAATGGATAGCCTTACCAAAACTTAAATCTTGGATTAATTCATACCTAACCCCAGGTTAACTTAATCCCAAATCACATGCTACTTCAAACCTTAGCCACAACCTCAGAAATTACGTTTTATCTCATTAGGAGGTCTGATTGTCATGACAACTGATGGTCAATGTTTATACTAGAAAAGGTCCATCTGAAGTTACAAAACCAGGTGCACACACATGCACGCACGCACGCACGCACGCACGCACGCACGCACGCACGCACGCACGCGCGCGCGCAAGCAAAATCGGCTGGGTGATCGCTGAGTATGGAGGCAAACATTTTCTCAGGGATTCAGTCACAATGTGATATGATGATGGCTTTGAAGAGGTGTGCGAACTGGAATCTATGAAAGAATGTTTCCACTTTTATTCAATGTTTTTTCCAGCCTTTCGTGTTTATGTCATTAACATTTCTCTCAGATTGTAACTGACTTTGAATGGGGATGTGACAGTAACTCTTGTCATTTTTAACAAGGGAATTTTGAAGGAAAAGGAAACACTTATGCTGTGAGATGCTTGGAGGTCAACCTTGGATAATTACAAATTACAGCAGCTGTGCTCACTTTTATGAATACGATATTGTTCAACAAGTAGCATTTGTGAGTCTTGAATACTCATTTTTCAAATGTTAAACCTCATCCTTGCTCACAAAGACACTTGTTATGCGAGTCTGAATTCTGACTAATATAAGTTTATCTCGGTAAAACAAACAATGTAAATGCACATGTGAAGCACCCGGAGAACAAAAGGTTACTGTGATTCAAGACTTTATCCGTAAAATGAAACTAAACGTGAGACCTGAGAGACAATGGCTGTCATCTGTTCTGACATTGTCCTTGTGCAAATTAAATTAATATTGTTACATGCCACGTCCTTTAATATTTGCACTTCCTGGCTGTGCAACAGTGCACAGCAACACAGCGCATTTTATGAAGAAGAAAGACAGCCTGTGATAGTTAAGAGGGGCCAAGAAAGTTATAGAGACAACAGGAGAAAACACGGTTTGTTTGTCTGCCTGACTGTCCGTTCCATCTCCCAAATGAATTACAGAGCAGTCGCTTAATGAGCCGTGCGGGATGGAGATGGCACACGTGCACCCACTGAACAAATTCAAAGGCCATTCCATGGTTTAATAGTCAGACAATTGGAGCACTTCTCTTTATTCATCTAAACAAATGAGTTTCATTTGTCTGTCCTCATTTCATCATCACACACGTGTGTGTGTGTGTGTGTGTGTGTGTGTGTGTTTGTGAGTGTAACAGTGATCTAGTGCAGGTCATCCTAAGCTAATTAGTCCAGGCTTGAGGTTTTTGTCAGGTATTATGAGCGAGATTAATTAATAACTACGACCATTTCCGAAACTAGTGAAGCTCTATTTCCATTTGCTTTTATCTCTTCACATTGTAGCACCATTCATTTAAAAATCTGGCACACCTTCAAAAGATTTTGCGCATTCTGAGGTGAATCGAGACTTACGTTTCATTAAATCCATCCTGCACTGTGTGAAACATTTTCAATGCAAATAAAACATGGTTTGCTGAGTCTACAGGTGCTTTTACAGGTGAAGATGTGCGTATTACCTAAAAATGATCACCAAAGAGCCATGTTAGGCAGGGAAATCTGTGTCTATTCTTGCTTGAGCGCTGAGGAAAATGGAAAAAGCAGGGGCGGATAAAATTTGGCTTGCCCATCTCAATGTCCAACCACTGTGAAGAATAAAACAGTGTATTGGGGCTTTTTGTAATTCTCCATTTTCTCAAGGATATTAGCCAGGCACCAGGCTTGCCTTTGTATTGCTACAGGATGATGTCAGTAGTTGTAAACATTTTTGGGCAACTAAAACAAGTTTTTTGAACATAAAAAACATGCCCATAAACTTTTGCCGTCTAAAAACTTCACTGCAAATTCTCATTAATTCTGTTTTGAAATATTTTACTCCGTGCAAAAAGAAGTTGAGGTAAACACACTAATGAGTATGATTGTGTGAGTGTGTGTGGCAGAGTGAGAGCGAGGGGAAGAGAGAGATGATATGATCAGTCACAAAAACATGCCTCATGTTTACCATGACTTATATTTGAACTGGACACATGCCGAGGGATGGCACTGGGGTGTGTGTGTGTCTGTGTGCTTCTGTCTTCATGTACCAACTGTCATAGAAACAAACACACACACACCAAGGAACCACTATGCATACAAAGACATAGATACAGAAGAGACAGAGCTATCTGAGGTTCAGCTTCTGTGCACCAAGGCAATTTGTAATATAGATTTCCTCTATAGGCCACCGTAGTGTACCATTTACCATTTCAAGTCTTTGATTTTTTTTTTTTTTCTTACCAGTGGATAATTCATCTTCAGCGGGTCAATAATAGAGATTGGGACCTAATGAAGGAGTTATAGTCACAACGGCCATCACACTGCTGTTTAAACACTGTTTGGAGTCAAATTCATTGAAAAGCTCATCTGTTGTTGACATGATGGAGGGCAGCCAGGCTGCAGCAAGGAAATGGAGGGACTTGTGTTCAGGTGCAGGAGGCAGTGACTGCATGCATCTACTGTTCTCGTCGACATTGGCTCCGCTGACTTCCACAGTCTGGCGATGCCTTCCCCATACTCACGGAAAGTCAACCAATGGAACTAACCTTAAAGAAAATTCTTCAATTTGAAAGACTTTTAGTTTCACCAATACCACCAGCAGCTGCTCCAAGTATTTACTCTGGTCTCCATTGATCACTTCCTGTCATCTGTTACTGCTGCTGTTGTAACTTTACAGTTAGGTGCAAAAATACAATGTCCTCAGTACTCTCCTCTTATGATCAAGTCCTAATAATCTTTTTTGTACAATACCATTATTTATTTAAAAAAATAAATCATATGGGCAACACTACGTACTGTACTCCATACTGCATACATAGGACTACCATATAAATTCCACTCTGGTGCTGCTGACCATCATACCTTGCTGAAGTGATCATCAGCAGGTGTGAAGACCCGTATAAAAGCAGATGTTTTGGCACTTTGTCTGTCTGGCGGATTAAGTTGTGTATTAACAAAATGCCAAGCACGGAAGACATTAGCAATGGTCTTAGAGATGTAATTGTTGCTGCACATCAATACAGAAGGGCTTGTGAAGTCATTTCCAAACAATTTGCAGTTCAAAGTTCTACAGTGAGAAAGATAATAAAAAGTGTAATGCTCATAAAACGCAAAAAACCTACGAGTACTACGTCTCAGACCCTACTTGCAGCCACAGTCTTTATAAAGATAATAAAGTGTGCAGTAATTTGAGGGGTGTAACCGTCCAGAATCTAAGAAAAGAGGTGAATGCATGTTGGCAGGCACACTGTAATGTGTACCCCAAGCAGACAATAAAGGTGTATAATAAGAGAAACATTATAGAAACATAATGGAGTCAAGACTTTACATCTTCGCGTTGTTCTTTCCATCTCTCTTTGCAGGAAATCCTGAAGGGATTTGTAAATGCCACACAGAGCAGCACATCAAGCCATAATCTTCTTACGAAGATGCAAGTGCTAACCGCAGTCTCGCTGCCTTTTACTTTATGGCAAAAAAGTGCCCATTAACAATGTACAACAATGTGATTTTCAGCCACACCCAAAATAAAAAAACAGTTAATCCATTTTTGCATATTCGAGATCCAAGCCGCTTTATTTTATTGATGATAATCTACACACGAGTAGCCTTTGCTTGCCTTTTCTTAGTCCTCTGGCATGAGACACTCCTGACAAACTCTGACATTTCTGATCACAGGCAACAGAAAAAAAGAGGGCCAATCACTCTGCAAAGGCAGAGATGAAAGCATTTTTAACAGTCGTGAAATAGTTGAAGAAGTCTTTGTGAGCACTGGCTTGACTACTGACTGACCAATCTGTCCTGAGGTTTGCTACAGGCCCTGGGCAATCACAGCTGTTAAACCCTGACGCACTAAACAAAAAAAAAAAGGAGCGCCATGGCACCCGGCTTGCATTATTCACAAGGACAGAGTAGAAAAATATTAACGTGAGGCAACATGCAGGAGAGACGAAGACGCCAGGAAAAGAAACCAGGAGTGATAGAGTAAGTGGGAAAACAGAAACATTTGCAGAATATGGAAGAAAGAAATTAACACAATGCTAAATCAAGATCTGAGAGACCGTCACAGACTAAAAAAGATTAAGACAGAATTCAAAGTTTTTGAAATGTAAGTGAGCATCACTTTCTCATACTGCCTTTAACCTTAATTATCTATTCTGCCTTTGTACAGCAGCAGCTCAGCTCTGACAACCGCCCTCCCCTGAGACCCCCCCCCACGCTACCTACCAGAACATTAGGGAATATCAGGGAATATTACACTCAGGAATTAATGCTCCAAATCACCTTGGTTTAGGTTCCACACACACCCCTCCCTCTCTTAGACAAGATAATCCAGGCTCTAGCACCGGATATATGCCACTAATCATCAAAAAGGTAAGAAAAAAAAGGAGGGGTGCAGGAAGGGAAGGAACGGTACGGAAAACGTTAGGCGGAATGGAAGGAGGGGATAAAAAGGAGAGCATGTGCATTAGTATTTATGATTAAGCTGAATGGTACAGTAAACCTGGCTCAAATGTTTGACCTAAAATGGTTCAGGTCAGGAGCTAAAGTGCAAAAATCAATAGACTCACCGACTGAAGGATTCAATAATTACATTTAAAAATAATAAGTATTGATGGTGATAAAGTTTTCTCAAAGTCAAATTATTTACCAGCTCCTGTGCATCTTTGTTTTGTCTCTCAGCCTTGAGTTTGTGATCAACAGCCTGCTGAAGATTCTCTCTGAGCTCTCCTACCTCCTTCTCCAGCCTCATGGCCATTGACCTGCATAAACAAACACAATAACTGAGCTGATTATCACTCTTACACACAGCTTTCGCTGTGGTGAAAAAAAACAAGCAGTAATATTAAACATAAACTTTCAAGTAGGTGTTCAGTTTCTTTGCCATATAAATTTTAGCATGAATATATACTTAATGTCTATTCATGTTCCTAAAACCCAACACAAGCATGTCCCTCAGCTATTAAGTGTTAAAGTATCATCATGAATGTGTGAGTATATTTGTGTGTGAGAGTGTGCGTGTGTGGCACTCGAGCTAAGGGAATGTGAAGGGGATCAATACGGAGGGGTCTATTTCTGCCACGCAACTGCGCGCCTGTGTAAGTGAGTCGGTTGGTGTCTATGAGTGTGTGTGCGCACGTGTGCGAGCAGGTCTGTGCGTGCCGGCTGCCCTGGCTACAGCGGAATCAATACGACAAATGATTACCATTTCCACAAACCTCCCTCCACAGCCTCGCTTCGACCGCTCTTGAGCCTCAAAACCCCCACCAGCCCTCTGCGTGCACAAAGAAACCAAAACAAACCGTCCTCACCCTTGACCCATACATTACCTCATAAGCCGATAGAAAGATGGCAAATTACAGTTCATGAATAGTGAAAATAGTTTGGCCTTCCAAGGCAGAACTCTATTCGATTTTATTTGTGTTTGGAATAATTGACATTAGATATACCTATATATACCTATATATATATATATATATATATATATATATATATATATATATATATATATATATATATATATATATATGCAAAAACAGGCTTTTACCAGTAGATTCTACCTGTGTCATTGTTTACTCCACCTGCAACTAATTACCGAGTTCATTACTGAGTGATTTGCTGATTATTTTCTCAAAGAATAATTAAAGATATCCATTGCAGTGGTTGTTTGAAATTACATGGCGTGATTTGAGAGAGTGTTTTTAAGCATTGCTTAAAAACTAAATAAATATATGAAAATATTACAACTGCCAAATGTGTGAAGTAGAGGAAAACAAACAGTTATCAGTAATAACAAAGAAAGACACGTTTGTGGAAAGCCAGTATTTACCATGATCATACATTTTTACCTTTTAAAACAAAATAATGACGGAAATTATTGATAAAATTAGGCAAACGTTATTCTTGGTATTCATGATGGCATAATTACCATGACTTTTTAAAAATGATTAGAATAGAAGTGTTATTCATATATATATATATATATATATATATATATATATATATATATATATATATATATATATATATATATACATATACATATATATATATATATATATATATATATATATATATGTTTAGAGGTAACGTATTTACATACACACACAAACATTTCTCGGGGAGTAAGTCTGTAGTAGTAAAAGCAGTAATTCCGTAGTAGTAAAGGCTTAATCTTAACCAAACAGCCAAAACAAAAAGGAAAGAAAGTGCCTGATAGATTGGCCCATTGAGAGAACATATGATAGGATGAACAGAGTGGGAGAGAAAAAGGATAGAAAGCGAGGAGGCATCCTGTGGAGAAAGGGGGGGATTTCCCACAGCACAGATGGAAGCCATTAGTATGGTGTTGTTGCTTAAAACCTTTCATGTCTTCACACTTATTAGATAATACTCGGTTAACAGTAAACAGTATGATTCTGCAAATGGGTCTAATATGCAGACACAGCGATTGTTTTACCATACGGTACCTAAAATTGGTTTAAATGTAATAAAATGCAATAATTCAGAATGTAGCCCATAAAGTCTCCATACTGAGTTTTAAATTGTCGGTTTAGGATGAAAATGTTCCATGGCTCAACTTAACCGAGAAACTCCCTGAGACGGAGACTGTTGCAGTGAGGTCATGTCAAAGCCAAAGCCGCAACCACAGCTATGTGTGCACAAACAGGCGCGCACAACACACACACACACACACACACACACACACACACACACACACACACACACACACACACACACACACACACACACACACACACACACACACACACACACACACACACACACACACACACACTGGGTGATGCATGCTTGCTGATGTCATCATTGCAGCTCTGGTAACACGGAGGGGTCAACCCGGGGTCTCACCTCTGAACTCTGAACTCTATGAACTAACATCTGTTTTCCTACCATATTTTGATATTTCTTCTGGATTAGTTAAGAACTAGACATGCAGAAAGCACAAATGAACCTAGTTCTTAGCTGACTAGTTGAGAAAGGATGATTTGATATGTAACTGACCAATAAGTTTATTTATTTACTTTTTTCCTCTCTTGTAGACTCTCTGAAATCACGTACATGCACTGAGAGCTTAGGGCTGTTCTGTTCAACACATGTTCAGTTAAAAAGCCTACTGTATGCTGCACGTAAAAAAAATCTAAATGTTTTTGATTACTGAGCTTACACAGGGGAGCATGGGAAATGTGATGGGAGAGGACGTTTTCTCTCTCTCACTCTCTCTCTCTCTCTCTCTCTCTCTCTCTCTCTCTCTCTCTCTCCTTCACTTCCTTTTTACCTTATTTTCTCCTCTGCTAGCTTTCCTTCAGTCAGGCACCCCTCCATCCGCCTTGCCTCCTCTGCACGAGCTGCCAACTCCTCCACTGAGCAGGAGACGGAGAGAGACGACAGACGGAGGAAGAAAATGTGAGATAAAGAGAAACAGTTCACCCCACATGCTCTTGGTTAAAATTCATTAGAGACTAGCCCTAATTCAAATGACCGAATGCCTGAATAGAAGACATTCGCATTAACATAATATTAATAAAATAGTCCCGAGTGGCTCTAAACGGGGAGGTTGGTTGTGAATTTTTTAATTCATCTAAAGAAACAAACATGCAACACGGCTTTGGAGTCACACAGTGTGTCACATCTTCCAGTACGCCACGTTTGAATGATTTACAAAATATGCGTGTACAGAGGTGATTATTGATTTTCGTCAAGTTCAGCATGAGAAGGGAAAACATGAGTCACCTTCAAAGCAAACGGCGAACTCCTCCACAGAAGAGGCGCTGAATGCCTTTCAGAGGCGGAGACGGAAGGAATGAACACATTGCACTGCTTACACTTGGACATGGAAGCAGCCCTTTTGTTGGGAGACAAAAGAAATTATCCCCGATTTGGTCAATAGATGGCACTCTTTACCTTGAGCAGGGCATCCGAGCTCCCAGTCCTGACTGCAGCCTTTCAATCACGTTCCCTTTTTCAGCCGTCTCTTCCGTCTACATGCAATAAAACCCCATTGTCCTGCACTTGGTAATTTAGCACATTGAGTGGATACATAAACCACTAAGTCAGTTTTTCTGGTTAAGTTTACTTTGCAGACCCCTCTGAGTTTGAATTAAAATTGTCTGATTTACTACCGTCTCCCTTTTTGTTCTCTGTGCTGTTTTGAGTGTGCTTCTTCATAGCTCCTAAAACCTTTTCACTAAATTCAGTATTCATTGAATTTAACATAAACTGTCAGCCATCGGTGGCCAAGGCTAGTGAATATTGAGAGGGCGTGCTCACTGAATATGAAGAGGTGTGTTGGGGGATATGTCTACGTAAATGTGTGTGTGTGTGTGTTGAATATTTACTGGACGGACCTTGAGTTTGTGTGCATGCATGTGTATTTGACTGAGAAAAATAGAAAAAGAGAAAATATGAAGTGAATGTCTGAAATACTTTTAAAGCGACACACTGGGCTGTGACAGTAGCAGTGAGACAAACTGATCAAAAGCATATAAGATATACAATAAAGGACAAACTATGACATATGATCTGCATTTAATGCATCCAGCAATAATGTATGCTTTCGTAGCACCTGAACTGTTTAAAAACCGAAGCCCGAGGAAAACTGAAGCTGCTAAATATTTCATGACGCACAAACACTTTTTACTGGCGCGTGTTTTAGATATGTGTGCGTATATGTGCCCAACCTTGGCTATTTTACTGAACCTCAAGGTGAAAGTTTGCTATGAATTTCAATAATCAATAAAGCAGAGATGTGAAAACTTGAGTTGGGGGATCATATTCATATTCAAGGCGTTAGTCTCGCGGTGACCTCTGCGACACTTTCCGCCAGGGGAGGCCACAGAGAGAGCAATTAGTTGCACGGAACAATCGTTTCCACAAACTCTCTACTATTTGCATGCATAAGCAAACGGTACATACACAGAAAAATTAACAATTTTCTCTGTTACTTACGTTTTCTAGAAACAGAAAAAAGTTGGATACACCAAAAACTGGAGGAAAGACACAGACCAAGTGCTGACTTTAGACAAGCAGATGTGATGTGACATTTTGCACGGGTAGTAGAATCAAGATTCTCAAAAGGGCCGAGGATTTCTTGACACTTCTTACTTTCTTAAGGGAGAACATCAGTCCGCTATCTGAGGTCTGAGGTGCTTTACGACCTGTTTTGAGTGGCTTCACAAGTTAAGTTAGGACCAAAGTCTACAATCTAATATCTTTAGTCCCCCAAGGTAAGACTTTCATGACCCTTTTATTCTGTCTTTTACAATTTATGGCATGATAATAATCCATAATCGAACTCCGTCTCAATCTCGCCCTCTCAGTGCCATCGCGGGCGCTTCAAAGCCCATCATACAGCATCAGTTTATAATCACAGATCTACCGTCAGATTATCCCGCTCTCACAACTAGCCTTTAACATGAGAAGGAAGAAAACCTGGCTAACCCTGAATCAGTGGTTGGGGCTGGGCTGGGCCCTGCCTGGCCCTCATAAAAGCTTCATAAGGCTTCATGGGAGCTTCCTTTGGCTTTGTTGGAGGATTCGTAGCCGGCTAAGGTGCTCCCGAGAGACGTCCCAAAGCCTCCCATGACTCTTTCTCGCTCTTTCTGAAGTTTCATAGGTTTGCAACACTGCTTTTGGGTATAAGCCAAAAGGTGCAGGCCCACAAATACACTACAAGTAAAAAAAAAAAAAAAAGGAAAAAAAGAAAAAACACTAATATGCACACAACAGTGACTCACAAAGACTAACACACTCAGACACAAACACGCAGACTCTTGAACTCACACACACTTACACCCCAACACACTCCCCTCTTGCTCTCTCCTCTCCGCTTTATTTACAATCCTCTGGCAGCGGTACAAGGGCCCGGGGCTATAACACACGGCACCTAATGCTCAAACTGCCAGGTAATCTCATGTCTGACATCCCCCTTTGATAGAAACTGATCAATAGACTCTTGTAAAGGAGTCATTTTCTCTGATGTTTCTACCAACCACTACTCTCTATCTCTAACTCTCTCCCCTTTTCTCGCTCTCTTTCCCCCCTTCTCTTTTATTAGCCATACATTTATAATTCATATTTCAGCTGGGCTGAGTTAGCTCTAAGACAGGGGTAGGGTTTGGGGGGCTGGGGGGTGGGGGGGGCAGCTTCTTTGTGTAATAAAGAACAATAGTGGTAAAATGATGGGGAGAAATGCCAGTGTTTGCTGCTGGTTCCGGTGAACAACAGTTTTGGGGATCGATAGAGTGTGAAATGGGATTATAGCTAGTAATAGAGGTGAATTGGAGGAGAGAGGCCCGTGCACGTGTGTGTCCAGGGATCCAGATTGGATATCAACACACACGCACTCACGCACGCACAGACGCACACACACACGCGCACACACACATTTGCACACATAATGATTCCATCATTTTTAGGCAGATGCACACTAGCTGCACAGTGGGGTGGTAATATCACATTTCTGTTTTTGTGCAAGTGTGGAAATAAGGATATAGAGTTTTGTTGATGCCGTTGTTTCATTTACTGCCAGACAGCACCAGCCTCACAACACTTCTTAATAAACATGAAAGATGACACTATTAGTCATATTTAAACATGTCGGATCCTTCTCTACTTCAATTTCATGAGCACATTCTGGTAGATATACTGTAAAACATATGCATTTCTGATAAGAAAAAAATAACACACACACATTTGTATAATTTCCTATAAACACTAGATGGTCTGTACGGTGCACAGCAGTATCCCGTATGCACCTCACACAAGCAAGCAAAGCACAAGAGCCATATGTGACTGACAGATAATTTGACACATATTAAAGAACTTTTTTTCTGTCTTTTTTAATCACTCCTAGTCTCTCTAGCCGGCTCTGACACAGTATGATTGAGTCCAGCTGCCGTCAGACACTTCAATCTCATCCATGTGACACTTTCCTGGTTCTAAACTTTTCTTCTCCTCTCTTTGTGTCCTTTTATCTAGCTACAGAAGCCCTTTCATGTAACATCCATTACATCCAAACCTCTCTGCAGAACCAAACCACTAAACAACCCACTTTTATTGTTACTGCTTTATAAATCAGACATTGGTTGGTTACTGTATTTATTCTTTATTGCCATAAAAATAATTTCCATAAGGTGTGGTTGAACCTTGTCACCATAGTATGATAATTGAGCAGGCTAATAAAATTAATTAAGTAATGTACAAATATCTAAAGGATGACACATTTGTGGTGGTGAGAGTCCTCTCTGAAATGCTTTCCTCTCACTTTTTTTACACCATGTCAATATTCCTATGACAATCTGCCATCTAATCTGTTGTTTTCACAGTCCCCACCATCCTTGACCAGATCTTTTATCAATCATCATTGCCATCACCACTCAATACAACATTTTCATTACACAGACAGAACAACAAGGTAGCATGTTATTAAAAAAAGCCCTTTGTTCATGGCAGTAATTTCTCAAGATGACTCCATTCCCATTTTATTCAGACTACTGCTATATCCAGGTAAACAATGCCCCCTTTGTTGTAATAAGGCCTCTTTATTCTTCTTAAGTTATTACAATAGGCTCGGCATTGGTGGACTGCATTTGCTGAAGGTAAAAGCTGAATAATATGTGGTTTTGTGTGGAGAAGAGAGTTGAGGGAATGCGTTTTGATCGCAGACAAAGGCCAAGCTGCACAGCGTTGTCCTTCTGTCTCTATCTTGTTAATGAGCAATGTTCACTGAGCAAGCCAGGCACTGTCTGCCTCAGAGAGAGACCTCAGATTCATCTCTCTGCGGACAATAGGTGATTGTGTGCGTGTGTGTTTGTACCTCGGAGAACCACCGTGTCTGTGCTAATTAAAGCAGTGGGAGTTGGAAGAAATGACTGTGAGCGCGCGTGTGCGGGGTGTTTGCATGGCGTGACCACAGATATGTACGTTAATTCTTAATGAGACTTTTCTGTGCCCAGTGAGACACAAGCATCACCATTCCTGCACTGACATGTTACAACAAAGGCCACTGTAGGACACACGCATACACACACACGCGCACACGCGCACGCGCACGCGCACGCACACACAAGCCAGATCATTACCATACAGCTAAAGCAGCGCACCATTAAATCAAACCTCCATCTACATCGTGTGTGTAGGTCGGAGAGAGCGTTACATCCAGACAGCCAGTGACTGAATCACTACAATCCTGGCTCATTTGAGAAAACTGAAAAAGTAAACAAGACTGTGGCTGGTTTTGCCACAAACGGCAGAGTAGGCCGCCTGCTTTAGCTCCTTCTGAATAGAGTGGTGTAAAAAAGAAAGCATGCATAAGTATGTATGAGGTCATGTTAAAAAAACGTGTTTCTCCCATAACCTTCTAATGATATAGATAAAACCCATGAAGAACAACATGACACAGTGCATTTACACCATGTCATGATTTACGATACACCCTGTGATTCAGTGCCGTTCTGGACATTCTGAAATGATCATTATATCATTTCCCTTCAGGCATTAATAAAGCATTATTGAATGTAACTTAATTTAAATCAGGTACGGGTCTTGGCTTTGATAGGCCATTGCAACACGCTGTTGTAGATCTACTAAGGTGCTTGGAGTCACTGTTCATGTGCATGACCCAGTCACCAGACAGACGGCATGACGTTTGATCCTGGAATATTTTAGGAGTTCATGCTCAATTCAACGGTTTCTAGGTGTCCAAACTAGCCCAGGTCATTAACCCTCCTCCACTGTGCTTGAAAGTAGGTATGAGATTTGTGCTGATATGGATTATGTGGTTTTCACCAAATTTTGTACCGTCCAGTATACAACTCTGTTTTGGTCCTTTGTGTCCAAATGACAAATCTCCAGGAGTCTTTTGGTTTGTTGAGATAAAACTTTGCAAACTTAAAACATGCTGCTATTATTTTTGAGAGAAGTAACCTTTTCCTAGCAATTTTTCCAAACAATCCATACTTGGGCAGTCTTTGCAGTTTCTCCAAGTATTACATGGTCTGATCTTGGGATGAACCTGCTGGGAATTCAGCTGTTAGGAAGACTGGCAACTGTTCTGAGAGTTTTTCACACGAGAAAGTTTTTCACATGGGCTGGATTGTTTTTTATGATGTCCTTGCTTGTAAAACCTTGGAATTGGAAGACGTTTTGTTTAGTTCTTCACATGGCCAAAAGGGTTTGTAGCACGGAAATGTGGACGACGAAAAAAGAAGAGAAGACATGTTGATAACATAATTTTGACGATGTTTGACATGAGTAAATAAGGGCTTTTTGGGCTGATTACTACCTGTCACTTTGTATTTGTTGCGTATCTCGTCCAGTTCTTTCTTTAGCTGTCTGCTATATGTGCTCAGGCGCTGGTTCTCTCTGATGGCACTCTTCTTCTCCTCCTCTTCCTTCAGAAACTTCTCTTGAAGTCTCTGCACTTGCCCTCTTTGTGCATCCACGTCCCCATCCCTTCTTGCAGACTCTTGTTTGGCCTCTTTCAGCTGCTGCTCCTCCTCCTCCTCCTGCGCGAAGATTGTCATGTGTACCTGCAGGACGGGTAAGTAAGGATAAGATGGGTAAACAAGTGACTCGTCCATGTGTTGTGTGTGTAGCCTTGTTCAGATCAAATACCTTGAAAAACTGTTTAAAATGCACTTAAAATATGGCCTCAAATGGACTCCAAAGTATATGTATTGACCAATCATTTATCATTTGACTATTTTAAAGCTTGAATTTGCTTTTATCAACGAGAATCCCTGAACAAAAACCTCATTACATATTTACCTTGGACTTAAGAACTCACAAAAGGAAAGGCAGTCGCTGTGGAGTTGGATGTTAAGTAGCTCACCCTAGAAGTACATTTCAAAATGTGGTTGGAATTGTTTGTCATGGGCACTGCAGATTGCATTTTGTTTGTATCTGATGGTTCAGAAATGGCAATGTAGTCAAGTCTACATATTGCGCTTTCCTGCAAATTAAATTGTGTTGATATTCAAAGTACTGTCGAGTTATGTTGCTGTCTTTGAGAATACAGCTCGAGTCCATATACGTCTGTTAAGGATAGCTGCTCGTTGCCTTTCTGAGTTCATCCAACATTCTTTTTAAGGGTACCTTAATATCTAATACAAGGAAAAAGCATTTATTTTGAAACCAAAATTAATAAATAGTTTAAATAATTTTTTTAATTACATTTCCTTCCAGTTTCCCTGAAAACTCTTCAAGTGTCAATTGCCCCGAACTGAGACAAATATACATGACCAAGCATCCATGTGCATCATTAATTATCGTATAATTATGTGTATTTGCATAATGCTAATGATTAATAATGTGTATATGCATAACCCATGTGATGAATGCAGATGAAACCATCAACGTATATGTCACTACATGACACAGACTCATTAAGCGTCCTTCCACAAGGAAGATGGCCACATGTATTAAACAAGACTTGACAGCAAGAAAAATACTACAGTCGCTGACATTTGTGTTTCGGAGATTACATTTATATGTGCACGGATATGATCTTGGAAGGAATGACATGCAGCGCGCAAATTATTGTGCAAAATTAAGTGTTACCACATCCACTTATGCATAAATGGCTACAGACACACACACGCACACAATACGTCCAAGACTGCCAGAAATGTTGGCACTCTGCCAGGCTACAGTCACCACTTTGAGTAATTTGAATATTTAGTGTCCCATTGAGCTCTTAATTGGAGTCAATTTTACCAGCTTTGGTACCGTTTGGTGCTATAATTAATGGCAAGGCTATTTGTTGCTGCCAGGCAATCACGGGACAATTGCATGAGTGGTTGTGTGGTGCCACTGGCAGACGCTGAAGTACTCCTATTTAGAAACTCCAACGTGATCTTCAGCTCATGGTCTCAGCATGCATAGGCAATATTTACAACATATCCATCTACAGTCTGAAATACTTTAGTTTACACCCACTACAGGTCACAGTTTTTTAGGTTATGCCCACACACAGTTTGTAACAAAAAAATGAAAAAAAAAAAAAACCCTAAAGGAAAAAAAAAATAAAAAATACTATCAACTTTCCAGTTTTTAAACAAGAATTGTTTCAGTTGCACGATTTCAGTAGCCATTATCCCGATAAAGACTCTCCAGGAGGGATCAGCCTGTCTCTGGTTCTGCTTAGTACTTCCAAGTCAGCATTATAACAATTGTGGACAGCGCTGGACACGTGGAAAACATTGAGAACACTAGATAATCTTCCAAGGAGTGGCCATAGCAGCAAGTTCACGCCAATATGAGACCCTGCAACACTCAGAGAAATAGCAGAAAAACCCAAGGGGTGCATGTCATACTCTACAGGCTTCAGTTAACTTGTAAAATGTTAAAGTTCATGGCAGTGAAACTAGAAAAAACACCCAAGTATGGCTTGTTTGAAAGGGTTGTCAAGAAAGTCTCTTCTTTCTTGAAAATATCCACTTCTGTAGTGTAGTGTAGCTGTATAATAAATACTGCAGCTTTTGGTGAGGTTATTTACCTAATTGTAAGACCTGATAAGGACAAGAAGATTTGTATTTATTGAAATGTAAAACCTTAGAAATGAAAAATAGAGCCCTTTCTTGTTCAGTATGGCTGTACTTGCACAACCACATGTCGCTGTGCAATCTATTCTCTGTACGAGAACCACGTGAATAAAAATCATTATTATGAGATATGTTTTTCTTTCTATGTGACGCCCTTGAGCTGCCAGTTGCTGCATATAACATTTATAGGTCCAAAGTCAGTACAATTAATTTCACTTTGTGGTCCAAGATCTTCTTTTTTTTTCTTTAGAAATAACTTTTACATTAAAACTAACAAAACAATCTCCATAATCGTACTGTAGATAATGTTATCAGATATTTTAAAAGAGAGAAAACAGCTGCTAACATAAAGTTATCTTTCTCACTCGTCTCCAACTTCCCTACGTGACCTGCCATTTCTACAGCTCACTTTATTATCTCGTGATTTGGCACAATTTTAGTTCAACGCCCTCCAGTTAAAGTCTGCAGACAGACACCCTCAAATATTTTAACACAACACAGACTTTTCATTGTCACATTGTGATGGTTTCTCTATAAATTAGAAGACAGGTTGGTTGATTACAATATACAGTATACACATATATATATATATATATATATATATATATATATATATATATATATATATATATATATATATATATATATATATATATATGTATATCTTAAATACCTTTTGTGCATCAGCCAGCTTAAGTTGTAAGCGTGTAACTACTTTGTGTCCCAGCTGGCTGCGATTGCTGAGGCGTCTACAGTGAGACGCAGCAGGTCTGTGCCTCAGATCCTCTTCCTCCTGACTTCTATAGGGAGGAGAGCCAACCGTCAGGTAAGGAATGGATCATCACAATTAACAACTAGGAAATAATTATACTAGAAAAAACTGTCTTCATTGCAGGAATTATTTGCATACAGTGTCTAACATTTCCCCCATACATCTTACTGTTAAGTGAATTACAGAGAGCAGAGAGGGGTGGAAGCAGATGAGAAGGGCACGAGAGGCGAGACAAGGACAGACAAAGGGATCAACACAGGGGGATGAGAGTTTTATGGACTCCGTTATTACCGTCTCGCCAGCTCTGACTTCATCTCAAAAAGAGCCTTTTCACACTCTGCAAGGCGTTCAACTTGCTCAGCGCAGCACTGAAACATACAAATACCAACATACACATGGACGTAAACTGTTGCTGCTGGAATTAAGCTGTTTTTTTTGTTTGTTTTTTTCCCCTTTTTCTTTATTGGTTAAAAATATAAAACTAACTGTGAGTTACATCTATATTATCTTTGATCAACTAGCTAGAAATCACTGAACAAACATTTAAATGTTGTAAATGCAGCAACAGTACCTCAATGTTTTCTGGTAATGATAATGAGCAAATAATGTAAGCATACCAGTCCAAACCCTACCTTGTGTTGCTGCTCTGTGGCTCTTGACAGACTGACATACTCCTCCTCAGAATGATTCTGCTGACAGAAGTCACGCTCCACAACCAGTTTCTATATGTAAAGACAAAACGAGTGAAACCATCATTTAAATAACTCAAAGCCTAAACTCAAACTCAAAACCTAAATGTAATTATTTTGGTCTGATTTGAAACAATTTAACCACTAGTACAGATGCAAAAAAGCAAAATGCCAAATATATATATGTAATGAACTATGTTTCAGGAGGTTAGATCTACTTTGGATTACTAACAAATGACAATGACATTGATGTGTCATTAAGAGACACATTATTATGTGTTATAGTGATTTGTGTATGGATTGGCACAGACCCACATGGCCTTGGTGTTCCAGGCACAGCAGACGAACAAAAATACAATAAGTTCAGCATTAACAATGAATACGGTTAAGAAAATTCAACAAGCAAATGTGTATAAAGAACTTCGTTATCTCTTCATAACTAATGGATATATCCTTGAAAAACAGAAGAGTACCTTTTTCTTTTTTTTTTGGTTGAAGAATTGCTTGCTGTAACACTCCACACCGTCTTAGTCTATTAACAACTGCAATATATGCAATATATGCAACTGCAATTGTATGACTAATTCAAAAGCAAGCATCTTTTCAGTAAGCTAAAATATTTTTTACTTGTCCTCTGGTGATTACCTTCATTCTTGTGATTTTTTTCCCCTCTGCAGAATATAAAAGGACCAAAAAAGCAATGAATTAAGATCCATTTACATTGTACAGAGTTTTATTGTGATGTTTTAAAATATAGAAAGTATTGCTTCTTCATTTAGATTTTATTGTAAATAGGGAATGAAAGCACCACTGATTTTAGGGTTAACTGAGCCCAGCAGTGACATGAGGTAGCGAATTAGCAGGACGTGAAGCTCCATAAGAACTCCTAACCTCTTGATAGGCGCCTCACAATCAAAGTCATTAGCCGGTGTAATAAAGGGCCTGAGATACAGCCATTCTTCAACAGTCTAACTCTTTTATAACCAACAGATTAAAGTTGATTGGATTAAAATGACATTCTGCCCGTCTGACCTTGGCGGCAGCAGTTAAGTTCATCCAAATTAAATTTCTCTGTAATAAAGATGATTAATTTGTTGTCTAACGTGGTAAATATAAAACAGAAAGAAAAAGGAGAACAGATGAAGTGACGCATGCCAAGGCCCCCATGCACACAAGCACACAGATACACACACATATATGCATGCATGCACAAACAAACAAAGGAGTATGCTCAGGGATGCACTCGTACAGCGTTGTTGCCACTGGTGAGCTCCTGGTTGCGTATGCAAGAACATATAGGAAAACAAGCAATTTGATCTAAACACACTCATAGATGTAAGATGTGAACTCAGGAACTATTCAGCATGATGAGGTCTGTAACAATTTCCTAATAGAAGATCTATGCTAATGTCAGGATTTATGTGTCTCATATGTAAATGGTGTAGTTGGGACTACATGTTTGTCCTAACCTGCTGGATGAGTGTGTCCATCTGCTCCTGGAGGGATCGCGCAAGGTTTTTGAAATGGTCCCCTCTTTGTTGAGTCTCTCTCAGTATGTTCTGACTGGTCTGGAGGTCGTCCGTCAAAAGGGCAAAAGCCTCCTGGGAGATCTCCCACTGGCCGACCTTCTCCTGGTGCCTCCGCTCCAGCTCAGCTAACTCCTTCTTCAGTGAACGAGTCGCTGATTCTGACTCGCCTTGCTACCAATCGGAGGTGATGAATAAGCAGAATTTCAGAATGCAGATCAACTCAAGATTAAAGTGACAGTTTGCTATAAACTACGCACATCTCAATCAACTCTCATCCACCTGCTGCTGTGAAAATCGTAGATCCTCCTCCAGAAGTTCCACCTGTCCTTGTACCTTGTGAACCTTTTCTATTGCTGTGAAGTACTTTTGTTTAAAAATTGCAGCAGTTTCTTTCTCTTGCTGAATTTTCAAACTGGCCTCTTCCAGCTCCTGCCGAAGGACGTCCATCTCAGTGTCCTGCTCTGTCAGCTTCACTGACTTTAACCTAAACGTGACAGAACATGAATGCTTTTTATGTCAAGGGCGCTTATTTACAAGTTCATAGTTTATTTTTGAAATTCTAGAAAAACAGGTCAATATAGTTTAATGTTAAAACAACATATTCATTTGTATCCAACTAGTGTTCAACCTATTGTAAAGAAAAAAAAATCCCTGCCTTGTAAGAGTACAACCATGCCAATATAATGTATACAATGATTATTCTTTTTTTTTTCATTAAAGGAAAATCCAAAGTTTAATATGGTGAGGGGACTTTTATTTTCTAGTAACAGATTCATATCCAGGGCTTTTCCTTATTTTCAAATGAACGGCCATATGGCTGAGTCAGTCAGCCGAAGCGACTGCAACAAAAGAAAGGTTGGGTCAGAAACCAGAACTGATCCTTTGAAAAAACCAAATCATGAATGCACTTTACATTAAAATCTACGTTCATCATTGCTTCTACGTATCATGGGAATATTCTTATAAAACATGCAGCTCAGTGAGAGCACTGGGGCAATGTGGGTTTTCAATACCCAAGGAGACCAAAGAAACCAACCCCATTGCTTCTGAATATAATATATGGAAATGAAATGAGCTGATAAACAATTGTGTGATGGAAAATTTAAGTCTCGAAAGAAATTAATCCGGACCTATGAAGTTACGTTGAGTTAATCAGGAAAGGCTACATAAAAATCGCTTGAAATGGATTTAGACAGACTTAACTAAGCGATAGCTTGGTCATATCCATCCATGACATCTGCAGTGTGTCTATAGTCCAATATAATGCTTAACTCAATGGGATTGTTGTTTTTCTTAATTTTGTCTGTTGTCCAATGGTGATATGATGATTTTAAACTAACAATGTGAAGCTTTGAAGGCAGCTGCAGGTGAGGAACTGCTGTGCCCTGTGAGGGGTTAAAACATCTTGGGCAATCCTTCACTCCAAAAAGAAGAACTTCTGTTTTAGTAGAGGAAAAGAATATAAGCAAATGAAATAATAGTAATAATAGTAATATGGTGTGATGTAAATCTCATACTAATGCAGGTAGTTACAGTAGCAGCACTTTTTGCCCATTGTTTCATAGACTTTACTATAAAAATATACATGAATGACTGGGTTTTCATTTTCTCAGATGCTGGAAGCCCTTGTGCTCTCACATGCACCTTGCAACAGAGCATTTGGCATGCTTTGTTCATGGATGAGAAATTTTAGAGCTAGAGTTAGTAAGTAAATAAAGTTGATAGACTGTGAGGCAGCTGCAAAATTTATGCTTTAGTGCCAGGCTGCCTGCTTGGCAGGCACAATGCAAATGTCTTACATGGATTAAAAAGTGAGGAAAAAGACGGCATTGCGAGTAGTTTGGGAAATACTTTTTCTTTCTTAACAATGGTTAACTTCCTTTGATGTAAACTTTGACTCATATGACTTTGCAAAGAGTTTAAATGGAGAAAAAAAGGTTTATAACAGGAAAGAAATGGGTAAACATCATAACTATATATCTGTTTACTTAGTGGAATAATAGTAATTAAAGCTGCAAGCAGCGATGAACGGGCCCTCGCACTCACGGCCACCGCCCCCCATAAGCATATCAGAAATGACACCACCCACGACTTCCTATGTCAAACCATTCAAAAGTTATAGCAGAAAAAAGGGACAACCAATCAGAAGAAGGGGCGGGGCTAATTCAGGCCAATGAAGCTTAAGAACTCATTACAGAGTCCCATGACACCACCCACGACTTCCTATGTCTAACCATTAAAAAGTTATAGCAGAAAAAAGGGACAACCAATCAGAAGAAGGGGCGGGGCTAATTCAGGCCAATGAAGGTCAAGGACTCCATAAAGAATCTGATGACACCAGACACGACTCTCTATGTCAAACCATTCCAAAGTTATAGCAGAAAATCGGGACAACCAATCAGAAGAAGGGGCGGGGCTAATTAAGGCCGACGAAGCTCAAGGACTCCATACAGAATCTGATGACACCACCCACGACTCTCTATGTCAAACCATTCAAAAGTTATAGCAGAAAATCGGGACAACCAATCAGAAGAAGGGGCGGGGCTAACTAAGGCCAACGAAGCTCAAGGACTCCATACAGAGTCCCATGACACCACCCACAACTTCCTATGTCAAACCATTCAAAAGTTATGGCAGAGAAAAGTATTCTAGGGGGCGCTGTTGAGCCGTTAGGCCACGCCCATTAATGCAAACCATGAAATATCAAATTTATCGCCAAGTCTGTATTGCATGCCAAATTTGGTGACTTTTGGAGAACTATCAAATATGGACCAATCAGATTTCAAAATGGGCGACTTCCTGTTCGGTTTCGGCCATGGCTCCAAGAGACTTTTCTTTAAGTTGTGCCATGATACAGGTGTGTAGCGATTTTCGTGCATGTACGTCAAACCGTATTGTAGGGCTTGAGGCACAAAGTTTTCCGGGGGGCGCTGTTGAGCCATTTTGCCACGCCCATTAATGCAAACCATGAAATATCAAATTTATCGCCAGGCCTGGCTTGCATGCCAAATTTGGTGCCTTTTGGGGAACTATCAAATATGGACCAATCAGATGAAGGGGGGGTGCGCTTGTTGGCGTCTAGCGTCGCCACGGTAACACTTTTGAAAGAGAAGAGTAATGCGTGTAGTCGCAGGATGGAGACGCACATTTGTACGTATAACACATCTGGGTTCACGATACGGTTCGGGCCGTATTAATTCTTGAAGGAATGGCTCATATTGCTCCAAAATTACGCGATTAATTCAGAATGTTCAAAATGGCCGACTTCCTGTTCGGTTTCGGCCATGGCGCCAAGAGACTTTTCCTTAAGTTGCGACATGATACAGGTGTGTACCGATTTTCGTTCATGTACGTCACACCGTATTCTGGGGCTTGAGGCGCAAAGTTTTTTCGGTCTGAACCAACCAGATGAAGGGTGGGCGCGCTTTTTGGCGTCTAGCGTCGCCACGGTAACGCTTTTGAAAGAGAAAAGTAATGCGTGTTGTCGCAGGATGGAGACGCACATTTTGATGTATAACACACTTGGGGGCACGTTACGGTTCGGGCCGTATTAACTGCCGAAGGAATGGCATAAATTGCGCCAAAGTGACACGATTAATTCAAAATGGCCGACTTCCTGTTCGGTTTCGGGCATGACTCCAAGAGACTTTTCTTTAAGTTGCCCCATGATACAGGTGTGTCCCGATTTTCGTGCATGTACGACAAACCGTATCGTGGGGCTTGAGGCACAAAGTTTTCCGGGGGGCGCTGTTGAGCCATTTTGCCACTCCCATTAATGCAAACCCTAAAATATCAAATTTTTCGCCAGGCCTGGTTTGCATGCAAAATTTGGTGACTTTTTGGGCACGTTTAGGGGGGCAAAAAGGCCTTCCTTTTGTCAGAAAAATAATAATAATAAAAAAAAAAAAAATAATACAAAGAATTCCTGCAAATACAATAGGGCCTTCGCACTGAAGGTGCTCGGGCCCTAATTATAATAAAAAAGTATCTCATGCTGTCAAACTATTGAGATTTTTAATTGCATTCAATCTCATAACTTTAAATGATAATGATGAACAACATATAAATCACAATTTATTTTATATTGTAATTTTCTGAAATAATATCCAAATTAAAGCTGCAAGCAGCGATGAACGGCCCTCGCACCCTTGTGCACGTTCAGGCTGCAGTGGAAGCGCTTGTATGACTTGCATGTAGATTCTTCAGGCCTGGACATTTAGCGGATGACACCACCCACGACTCTCTATATCAAGTTATGGCAGAAAGTAGGAACTATCAGATATCGACCAATCAGATGAAGTGGCGGGGCTAATTCAGGCCAATGAAGGTCAAGTAACTCAAAACCATGTCCGATGACACCACCCACGACTCTTTATCACAGCCTGTTCAAAAGTTATGGCAGAGAATAGGGACTATCAAATATCGACCAATCAGAAGAAGGGGCGGGGCTAATTTGCACCAATTATGTTCAAGGACTCAAGATTGACTGAGAAAAGTAACGCGCATATTCGCAGGATGGAGACGCTCATTTTGATGTACAGTATAACACACCTGGGTGCACGTTACGGTTCGGGCGAAGAAGCGGCCGAAGAAATGGCATAAATTGCGGCAAAATTACACGATTAATTAAAAATGGCCGACTTCCTGTTTGGTTTCCACCATGGCGCCAAGAGACTTTTCTTTAAGTTGCGACATGATACCGGTGTGTACCGATTTTGGTGCATGTAAGTCAAACTGTAGTGTGAGGCTTGAGGCACAAAGGTTTCTAGGGGGCGCTGTTGAGTCATTAGGCCACGCCCATTAATGCAAACCATTACATATAAAATCTTTCACCAGGCCTGGCTGGTGTGCAAAATTTGGTGACTTTTGGGGCACGTTTAGGGGGGAAAATAGGCCCTCCTTTCGTCGGAAAAATAAAAATGAAAAAAAAAATTCCTACAGATACAATAGGGCCTTCACACTGTAAGTGCTCAGGTCCTAATAATATATTTTTTTATGTCAATGTTCTTTTATTTAACCCTTTTTAAGCCCTTTATCTAATAAAAATGTATTTTATCCAATGGATATTTTATCAATTTTATCCAACTCATTTAAAAAAATACATGCTCACTCACAAACACAACTGGAGAGAAAAACGCCACCCAGACGCCTACAGCAGCTTCTATCAGTGTAAATGCTGTGTAAATGCCGTCCACTGAGTCGGTGTCATGAACGAAGAAAACAACCCAACTGGAAGTTATGAGTCACTATTTTGAAAAAAATAAATAAAAGCAGCTTAACCTTCTGAAAATACTACAGAATTTAAAACTATAAGTTACCTGAAGTCCAGCCAAGGTGGTTCCTTGAAAAAAGCCATTGCAACGGCTCTTGAGACTTGTTATGTTTCAGATCTGGTCATTCATTTTGCAGTGTTTTACTCATAAGGAAGCAGCTTTATGTTAAAAGTGTGTTGTGATGCTTTCCTGGATAAATAATGTGCTACCATGATAGACTTTCCTGTTGCAATTTTGACTCTTGCCCATATTAAAACATGCGTTTACTTTAGTTAAATTGTTTCTCTGAAACTGAGTGTTTCCTGAAGTCGGGGATTCGGGCTTCATTAAAATACCTTGCGTGGTCAGCGATCACCTTTTCTAACACCATTGACGTCCCCATGCATGAAGGCATCAACTTTGACAGTGCATCTTACTTTGATTGTTACCTAATAACATATGCAAAAGCCACCATCACCTTTTTTCATGCTGTTAAAAAATAAAACATAAAAACAGATCAAAATGCTACGCATAAAATTGCATGACTAAATGTCCCTGACAAAACACAAAAATACACTCATATTCTGCTGCGCTACAGTAACCTCTGTCATTATGACAGGGGGACCAAGGAAGTGAAACCAGCCTTAATCCTGGCGTTACACTTGGAATCCCACCATAGCTCACCTCTCAAGGGGAGAGGTTGAGAAAGTTAAACCCACTCTAACACTCAGCTTGAGTTCATCCACGTTAATCCCGTTGTAATCTGTCTCAGAACACGAGGGTTTACGACTAATGACAGCCAACTAGTTAGATTTCAGCGGTTCACCGCAGCTTGGTTTAACCGTGGATTAACTGGGCCTATCTAGGACTAACACTGGATACAAGGTAGCATGACTGAGTGGAGAACTTGCTCATGCAAAGGGAAAAAGAGACAAAAATCAAACAGGAGAGGAGAGGAGAGGAGAGGAGAGGAGAGGACACGGGAGGAAACGAGAGGAGAGGAGTCATCATCTGTACTTCTCCATCTCTGAGTCAAAAACTGAGCTACCTGTGCACATGTATGGTTATGTGTGGGTTGGTTAAAATCATTGATCCAGCTTGTGTGTGTGTGTGTGTGTGGCATGGTGGCGAACTGTTTTTTTTTGTCTGTTTTTGTTTTTTCCAAGGTGAGGTCACACTATTCCATGTAATGCATCGTATACTGGTTGCCTAATTAATCCGTTGTTCTGCCCTTTGATCCACCTGTGCCACAGTATTTTTCCCTGTTATGAACCCACTTGCGTACGATCATTAGTTGATTTTGCATCTCATATCTGTGTCTGAATTAAAGACCTCGTAACCAGACTTAATATGGACACTGTGGCTTTCTTGTGACCATAATTAGGATCTTGTGGTCTGGGAAATAAACAAGTCTCATTAGAATTGATGGAAAACACATTTGACTCTCATGACAAACAAACCTCACTCAGCCCATCATTTGAGCGTTTGTGGCTGCCCCATGACAACCCAAGATGCCCCTTAGCTAATAATAAGTTTACTCTTATCTTAATCTTCTCTTTCTTTCAATCTCTGGGTCTTAATTTTTGCCAGTGTGTATTCATTCAGTTTCCTCATCTGAGTCATTAAGTCTCAAATAATTTAGATGATGGTGAAGGGCAATAACGTAAGATGACGGCAAAATTAAGATTTATGATTTAGTTTGCACAAATGTACGCAGTTTCTCTTTTCAAGTTTTTTACTGGACTGTCAAAGGTTTTGCAGCGGGCTCATGGCCCATCTGCTGCAGCGCTGAATGCACAAAAGAGCTTCCTTCTCCCTGGCTTATTGTGACTAACTTAAATAATCCTTGAGCTTTATGACCTCCAATTTTCAAAAGTTCATCCTGCCATGTGTTTGGCTGAGCTCCGAGTCGTTCTGCTTCAGTCGGCTGTGAAGCAGGAAGCTGGTTCTCATCAACGTTCCCACTTCAGTTTCATGAGCCTGTTTCACAGCTTCCAGGTCAGGGTTCAACTTTTCCATACAAACCCTCCAGAGCTATCACCTGCTGGAGGGCGAGATGAACACAAGCTCTCCTTTACCTTCTTTTTGTCCTTCTTTACCTGTAGCTGCCTTATATGAAGCTGCTCGTGTAGCTCCCGTTGTTTCTTATCCTTTTGGTCCTGGAGATGCTTGATCTCATTGGCCTGCAGACGTTTTCCTCATGAACTTTGTCCTTTCACTTTAAGCCTCTGACCTCTTCCTCCTCCTCCAGCGCTGTCACCTAAACAAGAAGTGAAAGAAACTGAAAAGGATGGAGGAAAACATTTAGAAATGTCTGCATATGATAATGGTAAGAGTTACACTCTGAAAGTTTCACAGTTTAGTTTTACATGATGAGAAACAATTCCTTTTTCCTATTCCTCAGATACAGCTGTTGTGGAGCCTGTGAGTGAGCTGCGCTGCCTGCCGGTGCGCTAATGAAGCTGCTGAGTAGCCAACGGTAGAAAGCTGTTTTTGGATTGAGCCGGTCTCCTACCAGTAAGTGAATGTGTGCAACTCTGTGGATGTTTGGAGTTAAAAGGGGGTTCACTGAAATTATCCTTATATATATATATATATATATATATATATATATATATATATACAACTGTATATATATATATATATATATATATATATATATATATATATATATATATATATATATATATATATATATATATACATACTGTATATATATATATATATATATACTGTATATATATATATATATATATATATATATATATATATATATATACTGTATATATATATATATATATATATATATATATATATATATATATATATACTGTATATATATATGAAAAGGGCAAGTTATTGGTGCATGAACATAAATTGCAGTCAAAAATATTATTCATAAACTCTACCAACTCAATTAAAGCTGCCACACGTTTGCATGTTCCTCGATGCTTTTGTTCAGCTGTTTTATTTCAGCTGTCATCTGAATAATTAATCCTTTGAGGCTAAAGAAGAAAGAATAACAGACACAAAAAAATTGAAAATTACTCTGTAAATTACTCTTCAAATGAAATGATATTAATAAGAGGACAAAAAAACTCAAAACATGTAACCCACAACATAACATGGTTTCAACATAAAACTGGTTGATTCAATTTGTTTCATGTTTTCACATAGTAATCAAATTAATTTAACTTTACCATGAATCAGTTGCAATTAATTAAAAAAATAATAAGTGTTTTTTCTCTCGTCCTGACAATGGAAGTGCTGCTTCTTTATTTCAGCAGCATACATATTGTTAATCTCCTTCTGCTGTACCTGGATGCTGAAAACAATTGTCAGAAATGTGTTATTGTAAAGTATTTTTTAAATTATTTTTCATTAAAATACCAACAAGCATGATAAAAAATATTATAAAGCTGATATCTTGTTGATCCACTAGAAGATAAATAACTACCTTACTAAAGAAGCAAACACTGATCATCCGATCGAGGATAAAACATTCCAGTCTTGTTTTCGTATTTCTGTTAGGTAACGACGGCGGTGGGTGGATGAGAGCATGGATACAGAAACAGTTGGTTAATGTGCTCTTAAGTATAAAGTATTACTGACAGTCACTAGTCTTTGTTTCTCCGATGACCTTCCCTAATTACCGGCTCAGCGGTGCCAAGCGAGTGTGTGCATGTTTAAATGTGCATGTCTGCTCTCATGTGGGTGTCTTGTTCACAAGTTCGCCTCAGGATATGTTTTGGACTTTTTATCTGTTTTGTCTTCGTCACCGAGTCTGCATCTTATCAGGGTGTCTGTGTTTGAGGTCAGTGAAACTGGGAAGGTCTGGTTTTGAAGCCGGTTTCTAACCCTGCCACTGCTCACCACAGTGGCCAGACACTCCTTCTGTACTCACAAGCACGGCTTTAGATGCACATTGGCCACTTCAAAGGATATCAGGGAGTTTAATTGTTGGAAGCAAACAGGTTTCCACTCTTAGTTTATGACCGTCCTACATGTTCGCCCTGCCTTTTACCCATCCCTCCCCAACGTCTGTCCTGTATGATCCACAGATTGTTTTGACCAGAACTGAGGGCTCATTTGTAACTGTCCTGGAGAATTGATGGAGTTAACTTGGCTCTTTGACCTCTCACCTCTAGCTGTCGGCGGCCAGAGTCACTAAACCTGAGCTATGGCAAGGGGAAGCGAAGAAAAGAAAAAGAAAAGCGTATTCACATAAACACAAAGATGCATAGAAACAGGCAGTGTCATGCACAAATATGGCTTGTGTTTTGTATTCCATACACATCAGATAAATAACATAAATGCATTCTATCTATCTCTCTCTCTTTCACACACACACACACACACACACACACACACACACTTAGAAAAAATGACCAAAGCTTTTATTCATGTTAAAATTGCATGTCATTCATCCTAACCCAGAGCAGAAACAGCACTAACTTCCAGCCAATTTTTCAATCTTAGTTTGATTTATCTTTTCTGTGTGTGTGTGTGTGCATGCATGTCTGTGTGTGTGCATGCATGTCTGTGTGTGTGTGTGTGTGTGTGTGTGTGTGTGTGTGTGTGTGTGTGTGTGTGTGTGTGTGTGTGTGTGTGTGTGTGTGTGTGTGTGTGTGTGAATTCCCAATGTGAGCGCGTGATAGGCAGAATGGATGTTGATAAACACCAGAGGATGTCGTGTCAAAACAGACAAGTTGTCAAAACGACACACTAACTAGGTCAATCACAAAGTTTAAGGAGAAACTTTGGAGTGGAGCTTTGGTGTATGCATATCTCCGCGTGGATGTCTATGTGTGAGCGCGTGATAAGCTCCTCAACGAATCTGCAGGAGGGGACCTCCAATATCGAAGGTATTTTTAAATCAATGAGCTCTTAAGTGTATCTCAGTCTCAAACACACGCACACAACCCTCAGCATACACGGAATCCCAACTGACAGGCAATGACAAGATAAAGAGAGAGAGAAAAAAGGAGGGACAGGACGACAGGAGGGGGGAAAATAATATTTGAACAGTCGGGGGGGTGGCAGTGGGGAGGGAGGGGAGGGGGAGGATGAAAGGGAGACGATGAAAAGGCGAGAAAAAGAAATAAGCAATAAGTGAGATAAAGAAAAACAGAAAGTAAAAATCAGTAAACTATTCTGATGGCTGTTGAGCGTTTTGTTCAGGACCAACGTCTATCCATGTCGCACACTGACGGCTCGTACAACCTCTCTCCACTGTGCTTACCTTCCACGGCCCCCTCTACCTCCTCCCAGTTCAGCTCCTTCTGTTCTGCTTCTTTCTTATGCACTTCAACCCTCGTGTCCCTTTCAAAATATTCCATTCCAATTCTTTTATCCATTGTACTTTATACAAGAACTCTGGGTCCACTAGGGAAGATGGAGACCCTCAGATGTAGCGTTATCAGTAGAAAAAAAAAAAAAGAGGACATCACACATGAGACTGACATACACAGACTTTTTTTTCCTTTTCCCCATATAGTGCATAGTATTGTTTGTTCAGAGTCAACAGCTCATTTGAAAATATATAGTAACTTATAGTGGTTAACTACGACGGAGTATTAGGGCCAAACTAAGACAAAAAAAATTGGAAATTACGAGAATAAAGTCATAATATAATGAGAATAAAGTCGTAAAATTACGAGAATAAAGTCGTAATGTTGTGAGAATAAAGTCGTAATAGAATAAAGTCGTAATATTACGAGAATAAAGTCGTAATATTATGAGAATAAAGTCGTAATATTACAAGAATAAAGTCGTAAAATTACGAGAATAAAGTCGTAACATTACGAGAATAAAGTCGTAATGTTGCGAGAATAAAGTCGTAACATTACGAGAATAAAGTCGTAATGTTGTGAGAATAAAGTCGTAATAGAATAAAGTCGTAACATTACGAGAATAAAGTCGTAATATTATGAGAATAAAGTCGTAATATTATGAGAATAAAGTCGTAATATTATGAGAATAAAGTCGTAATATTACGAGAATAAAGTCGTAATATTACGAGAATAAAGTCGTAATGAATAAAGTGGTAATTTGTGGTAATTTATGAGAACTCTAACAGGAAGAGCAGTTTTCTCCCTGTGTTAAAATGAAGAATATTGAGCATCTTGTGAAGTTATATTTATATATTTATAATATATTACAACTTTATTCTCGTAATATTATGACTTTATTCTCGTAATATTATGACTTTATTCTCATAATTTTACGACTTTATTCTCATTACATTATGACTTTATTCTCGTAATTTCTTTTTTTTGTTTTTTTGTTTGGCCCTAATACTCCGTCGTAGTTAACAGAAATCGACCAAAAAAAAAAAATGAAAATAAACAATTTATCCAGTGGTTTCCATCTAATCAGTGTTTACGTAATCTCTTCAGAAGGAGGTTCTAACCTCTGACTTCCTCGTTCCTTTGAGCAAAAGAGCCTAAGTAAGAAAGAGTGTGGGTATAATTGAGACCGAATCAGTGAAATGCGTTTAAGATTAAGGAGAATGTGTTGACAGTATTTGTTCAGCTGTGCTAATGTTAGGACATTTAGAGCGGTGGAGGAAAATAATTAATCCAAAGTACTCAGCTTCTTTTACATTTGAGAGGGTGCAGACGCACCGAAAAGCACCGCTGTGCACACAGTGATGGAGTGAAGTGTGCGTGTACAGCTGTGAGTGTGTGTGGGTCTCGTGTGGGTGTGTAAGCGAGACCTTGCAATACATCACAGAGAAAAAATAAAAAGAAGGAATTTTAGTGCATAAAGCAAGGCCAGATGTGGAGCAGAAACCAGATCTCTGGATAGCGTAATGATCCATCCGTTGACTTAAATCAAAACACGAGAGACAACCTTACACTCAAATACATGCACATGTGCACACAGCCATACAGATGTTGACCACAGGTAACTGAAAACTGTAAATCTGCAAAAGGCAAACTAAAAAAACTTACTTCTGACTTGGAATATAGTATAGTCTGTAAATTTAAATAATGACTCATGTACATGACTATTAGCGCTAATCAAATTTAGGTTCACCCCTTGAAATTGAATAAAACATTTCAATTTAACATCATATATAATCATGTGGATATTGTCATCCAGGCAGCTAAAATCTTTTTTTTTTTTTTTTTTTTAAGAATTCATCCAAATTTTCTTTTTTTCAAGCTGGTCTTTATCAGGCTCTAAATATCAGAACATCCCATTAACAATTATCTTCTTATTAGCGTCTTTATAGAAACAGACAATACCTGTCGCAGTGAGTATTTTATTTGAAAATGTCATATTTAAACAAATCCCCGACCTGTGTAACCTCATTAGTCCCATTGTAGGAGGACACAAAGCATTACAAATAAAGGGAATATTTTATTCAATCCCTTGGAACCATTTGGAGTTTTAACCTTTAGATTTTTTGGGCTTAGTTTCTTTTTGTTTCCTGATATAGTCACTTATATACGTTTAAAAGCAAACTCACTTGACTCTTAACAATGTAAACAAATCACTGAAAAAACTCAAGCATCAAATAAGGTTGATTCACTTTGTATTTTTGCAACATGTACATCTACCAAACAAACCAAACACCAAATTATACCAGAATTAATTTGACATGTAATATGGTTGCCATCATAAACAAAAGCTTGTATCAGATTTTACACAAGATGGGGTTTTGTGGGTGATACTGAGCGTTACTTGATATTGATTCTTGTGCGTATTTGAATGAAGACATCACAAGTTGCGGCAAAAGGACGATTCCGATATGAAGTCTGATGTGTTTGATTTTATCGATGCTGCATTGAGTAGAAACTAGAGAACACTTTGCATTATTGAGTCACTGTCATGGCAGAGGAGAAAGCTCGCAATAGAAGGCAGTTTTAAATTATTCTAATGCGAGAATGTCAGGTTTTTTTACCTTCAAATTTGTGGTTAATTTATCAAGATTGCCAATTAGAAGCTTCTGTAATGTTTTGGGCTTTGCATGAGCCCACTAGCTGAGCTGGAACATCACCAAATACACTGCCAGACAGAACTGCATCGTCCTATCCTCAACCACATTTTCCCAGGTCAAGCTTGCCAAGTATGAACTTCTAAATACACAAGTCATCACAAGTCCAAACTAGGTATTTTTGATATTGAGAGTGCAAAAAAGGGGTGGCCAAGCCTATGCAGCATGAACAAAGAAGACAAGATGGTAGACCATATTATCAAGAGGAGTGAAGCTAAACCATGTGGCTGCACTGCTGGTCCCTGAAAATGGTGGGATGCATGAGTGTGTGTGTGTGTGTGTGTGTGTGTGTGTGTGTATGTGTGTGCGGGGGGGGTGCTCATTTGAAGCTTGAGTGATTTCTACCAACTGTATACGCAGCAGTCCTGCTTCCCCACACAGAAACTCGGTGCGTGGACACAGCCACATTGTAATCAAGACTAAGATCAAATACAGTACATCACAAACATTAAATAAAAACCATCAATAAGTTAACCTGCAGCAACAATTATGGTACTTTGGTGGTCGACACTAGGGACATAGAGCAAAAGACATAAGACAACGATCATGTTGATACACCCTCTAAACTAGATTACCTCTAGCTAGGCACAAAAGCCTATCACTCAATACTGCTTGTATAAAAAAAGAAAAAAAAGAGAGATGGATTTCCTAAGGAAAAAAGAAATGCTGTTCCTGGCAGCTCCGACAAAAGTGGTCCTACACAGGCCGAATACGGGAGAGTGTGAGCCTCCTAATTGAAGATCAGGATTAGCATCTTCTTGTAAGAGGTTAGTTATAGCTTACTGTGTTTTTTTGCCTTTGAAGAGCATCTTTCTCACCCGTTGAGCTTGATTTAACAAGAGGTCATTTTGTTTTCAAATGCGTGTCTTCTTCCGCACTACAGGTTGAATAAAAACAGCAAGAATCAATGGTACGAGCGGTGTTTATAAGCTGGCTGACAACAGTGTCACGTCAGGGGGACTCTGTAGTTATCGTTTAAACAAAATTTGCAGAAAGGTGTGAACTGTAATATCTGCTGAGGCTTTCTACTTTATATGCAGGTTTGACTGCGTACCCACACGGCTGACCCACAACACAAGCAACTTTGATAACCAATCCATCATTTATATTGGAATCAAAGAACAAAATAGTTACCTTCTTTTCAGACGTACTGTATGACGCACACAAGTAAGCTCCTGCTGCAGACCGTCTAGCTCCTTGCTGGCTTTGTGCAGCTGGTGTTTTGACTGGTTCTGGTCTTGCGATAAAGTTCATACTCTCTTACAGGTTGGTCTTGTTTACGGTCCTTTTTTCAGACAGGTTTCAGTTTCTGGTCTGACGCATGGTCTCACTGACATCACTCAAGATGCACTCATTTGTTTTCTAACTGCAGGGAGCGCAGAGACACAAAGAAGGGCATAAAGATGAAGAAGCCGCTCAGCATGTAAGTCATCTATGGCTTGAGGCCGTGACAGGGACGAGCAGACGGCAGCTGTAAAGAGAACTGGGGAGAAGAGTGGGAGCGCCGTCGCAAGACAAAGCAACACAAAGAGGCGATGATAGCAGACCTGAGTGATCTTTGTTTCCACTTTGTCTCCATAGTAGTGAAGGGAAACATCATAAAGGCTTTGTAGAAGACTAGGAAACCTCACTGTTACCGCTTTGACTTTGGCCCAATAAAGCTGCTTGACTAACATTAGGCAGTAGGACACCGGGTTTAAAGGATTGGTTTTGAAACTGGAGCCGGGCTGGCAGAGCCGCGGCCCTCTTTCTATCAGCTCCCCATAACACAACAACAAATGAACATATTTTCTAAAAGGTATGAAATTGTTGACTGCTATTTAATGTTGCATAGAAAATAATAGTTTCAGTTCCTTTTGAAGGAAAACAAGTCAAAGTAGCTTTTAGTGGTCGTCTCTTGCAATCAGCGCATACAGATCAGCACTATCCCACACATCAACAACAATGACATTGTGGCAGAAGCAAATAAACAAAAGTAATCTTAGACAGTTTATGAAAGTGTCTTAACCTCCACGGCTACAGGGGGCCCACTGAACTAAAAATGACAAAAGTTCCTTTGTGCTGCTATAAACTCAACAATCAAACTTGGCCCTGAGATCATTATACAAGAAAGAGAAAGAAATGCTGTATTTGAAGAGCTAAGTGACAGTAAGAGATGAAAGCAGTGAATTAGGAAAAACAATTTTTTGTTTAAATTCCTATGAGTGGCACCATGTGGAGGGAAAGTGCTGCATGTCAAGTCTTTTCTGGGTTCATTTCAGACCTGCCGGGTCAGACACACAGTACAGATTGTTACTTTAATCTGACCGATATCGAATTTTTAAAAGCCCTGTATACACCATAGCCAGGCTGTAGTCGAACCGAGCTTTTAGTGCCAGATAATGTGGTCTTAATCAGAGTTATTCTGGCATGTATACGCAACCCACGCTTAGTTGAGCTACTGACTGCCCCGGGACTCCCCCTTCTGGAAGTGACAACACCGCGAAAGCCAGAATATCAACACAGTAGGAGAAGAAGAAGATGAACAACAAAGAACAAACCAGAAGAACAGCAATGCAAAAGTGCGTGTTGCGCCACCTAGCATCACCTAGTTGAACGCACCTCACTCAATAATCGATTATTTTTCGTGCATGTATACTTGGATTTCTCTGAAACTCCAGTTTAAACCTTAGCTAGTTTGTTGCCAATAGCTTAATTTAGATTTGCAGGTAACTGCACTGAGTGACTTGCAGATCTTTGATAAAGACAGATCAGCTCAGAGAGAAATTTAAAAAAAAAGGAGACAAATAACTAGTTCTTAACATTTTAATGATCCTCTCAACCCTACAAATGAGGGGAAATTCAGACTGGGCGTAGGATCTCTGTCGATAAAAACAGTGCCACACATTTCTAGTGTCAAAAGTAATGATTTGGAAAATATACTTTCAACAACATTTAAAAAGAGCTTTTACAGAGTATAGTATAATTCTTAACATGGACACACAATCATGCAAGTACTGTAAGTCACATGCACGTAAGTTTCAAACTATTATTAAACAAAAAGATTAAAAAAAAAAACACAGTGGCACGGCTCTTTTTCAAAATATGTCCCAAAAAATTGAGACAGCAAAAAATACAGCACAACCCCTATGTGAAATAAGGTAAACGTATAACTGAGTGTTGGAAAACTATGGACCTTACGATGGCATCAGAGAGCGTATTGCTTTTATTTTAAATGAAATGCATTTCATTCATTCGTCTGGCTGGCGCCAGCACTGCTATAACACAAGAAGCAGACAAATGACACAGTTTGGTCAAGGACACAGCAAATGGGTTAATTTAAGCCTAAAACACATCACTGCCACGTGTCACACTGACATACCTGGAGGGGTGAGAGGAGCAAGAAAAGCAGAGAGAAAGAAAAGCAGAGGGAATGAGACGGAGAGAGGCAGAGAATAATAAGAAAGAGAGAGAAAGGACAATGTAAGAAAGCTAAAGGGCATTGCATTCATCATATGTACGACTCTTTAATGTTCACATTCATTACTGCTGGTTCTTATTGGGCCAAGAACGAAGCTGGACAAGGAAGACGAGAGAGAATAAAAGAAAAGAAAGAGGGAAAAAAACAGAATGACATGAAGAAAATAATGAAGTGAAGAAAAAAAATCTAATTATTTAACCCCTCCCTGAGTTTTGTTCCCTTCAATTGTCAATTGATAGTCGCATAAACGTGGTTCTTGTAAGACTAGCCTACCCTCAGTGGAGCTAAGATGGTGGCGATGAGTTATTAAATATGGAGAGAGGGCAAGAGAGGGAAGGCGGAGGAGGAGGGGAAAAAGGACAGATGATTAACTGTGAAGGAAGTAAAAAATGAGGAGAATTCCCTAATGTACCACACTGGATTTGCTGCCCAATTCTGTTCCTTATTTAAAAACTCCCCTCCTCTGTGCCTGCTTGTGTGTGTGTGTGTGTGTGTGTGTGCGTGTGTGTGTGTGTGTGTGTGTGTTACCTACTTTTCCTGCAGTGTGATACGGTTGTCTTTGAACTCTGCGTTGCACTGGGCCAGCTGTGGAGTGTGTTTCTCTAACAAAGCTAATGCTCTCTTCAGAGGGGCTTCTGCAGTTCGCAAAGTGACCGCATGCTGGGCCAGGTGCTTCACATGATTGTCTTTTGACTTCACCAAACACACACAAACAGTCTGCACTGTATGCACGCTCATTAGAATCATGCATAAGAACAACATACACCAGAGAGGAACGCCATCGTCTTAGGTTTTGTTGTTTTGGTGCCTCTACAGTTTGCATATTTGACCTACAGCATCTGCACAGAGACTGAATGAAGACATTAAAGAGCAACGCTGGGAGGCAACCTTTCATCCAGCATCAATTTTGTGTCTGCACTGGGAAGGGGCTGAGAATCCAATTAAAAAAGATAAATAAATCCTAAATGTTGAAAAAAAAATACACTTTTTCTATATACTGTAGTTTGCTTGAAATGTCCTGACTCTAAAATACAGGAAATAATTCTCACGTCCAAGTGAGATGAGTACCCTTCTGTGCTTTGTTGCTCATTGTGGTCACCCCTCTACAAAGGTCAAATCTTCTTTTTGTGCACATCAGAAATCGTTAAAATATGTCTACTTCCATATACCTACTGTGCAGGACTGGCGGACATACAGTAGTAGGGGTGACATCAAATAAAGTCCTATTGTGTCTTACCGTGTGTGCCGTCCATTATTCTGGCCTACTGTCGAAAAAATATGTTCAATCTTTAATAGTTTAACCCTCATAGTGTTTGTGCAAAAAAGAACAATTTCTAATCTTAACATCAAAATGGAAAATGTACATCATCATCTATGGCAAACATGGTAAAAGTGAACTAATTGTGTCTAAAAAAACAAAAACAAAATGACTATTAATGTGTAACACACTTACAAATACTTGTCAAATGTTATCATGATAAAGGAGTAAAAACTACATGCATATGACAATGGCTCTGGATAGCAAGAAAGGCAACATCCCTCTTTAACGGACCATAGGATGGAAAAACTGTTTGCTGCATGAGAGCACATTTTTGGGGTGTCTAATGTGAACAATTTTAAATTCTGACATAACACAACCCTGTAATTTTGTCTGGCGCCATCTATGTTTGAAAGGAATCAACAAAACAGTAAAGGCCAGGTTTCATCAAGCCAGTAAAAGAAATTAATGACACAATTTTGACTTTTCAATTCTTTGCTGGATGGACAATAAGTTGTTTGTGTTATTAACAATCTGGGCAGGTCCAGCCCATCATTGGCAGAGAAGTTCCGACTAAAATAGGGACAGGGATCAGTTTCCACTGATGGCTGAATTACAGATGGGTGGGATGCAAGTATTCCAGAAAAAAGAAAAAAAGGTTTGTATCAGGGACAGTTAGGTGTGCAGTTATGTGTTTGCTGGTGTGTGCACTTTTATTTCCCCTCATACAGTAAGATTTTGTTCAAAGGGTTATTGAGTGTAATTCTTATCTAAAAGTGTATTTTCGTAAACTAGTGTTTTATTCTGTCCCCTAAAACCAGATACTGCGAACAGAGCTGTAAACATATGCTTAAAAGGGCAGCCGTTGTATTGTATCTGCCAAAGCAGGAAATAAACAAGAAACACAAGAAATTGTGTTGCCTTGTATTTAAAACCATAATAGTCCTTTTAAGCTTTTTCTCCCAAACTCTTTTGTGATTTCTGAAACTGGATTATTGCTCCAAACTTGTGTTTTACGACCGGCAGAGCCTAGTTTTGCCTGCTTGTTAGGGCTTCAGACACACCCCCACTTCCATCGCAGAACTTCATCTAACAGTAAGTTAGATTTTGTCTATGATGCAGCTGAATTACAACATTGCTAATAGATGGCGACAATTTTAAATAATGGGTCAGTCAGCTCTGCGATACAAAATTAAGTTACCCCTTTATCTGGATATTACAGACATTTTAGTGTGACTATTGGGAAATTAAAAAGTTTCTCAAAACTGAAACAATTCTAGTAATTTGCGAATTTTAGTGCATTTGTACTGTTCAAGTTCAGCATATTACACAAGTAGGCAAAAGTTTATCTTCTTTATGTTAATCACTCTATAGGGATTTCAGATGAAAAAGGAACCTGAAGTCAGAGAGCACACTTTCTACACATTTTCAATATTATCACCATTAATTTAAAACCAAGTTAAAGCAATCTAATCTCGTAAACTTCAGCTACTGTAACTCTTTCACTTTACTTATGTGACTACAATCTACAGTTTTATTTCCTCATTTATTTTCCATGGCTGCTTGAGGGTGGATGGAGGTGCTGAGGGAGTGGTTGTTCTCAAACTCATGACCATAGTTGAAAGCTGGAAAGGAGATTGACTGATAAATTGACAGCTTTTGCTTTTGACTTAGCTTTCTCTCCATCAAGGCAGACGGCCGCTCCAATCTGCCCATCCATCAATCTCCCGCTCCTCCTTTCCACCCTCGTGAACAAGATCACAAGATGCTCAAACTCCTCAACTTGAGGCAGCAGCAACTCATTCACAAACTCGGGTGGACATTTCCTCTCTTTCTGATTGAGGACCATAACCTGAAACTTGAGGGCACAAATCTAAACTGCCCTAGTGTCTGTTGGAGGTCTGAGCTCAAAGCTATCAGGAACTCATCATTCACAAAACTCAAAATACAATCATAAGTCGACCGAGCTAGAAACCCTCCCACTCCTGGCTGCATCACAAAAGTCTCCATGGAGGATATAAACAGAACCAATGACAAAACACTGCTCTAGCCAAATGAAAATCTTTATTACCTACAGCACTGAAAACCGTACACTCTGGTTGTGCAGGGACTGAACGGCCCACAGCTTTCCCAGAATGCAGCGAGGGACAGGTTACAGGACAGCCTGTTGTCTGTCTTTCACTGGCAATCAAAGAAAATCATGTATTTGTTCATTATCCAACACAGAAAGAATGACGGTATATTCCCCCATGTATAAAGGCCTAACATTAAATAAAGAAAAAAAGAAAAAAATTGAAAAGAGTTGAACGATATATGGCTTAAAATCGAAATGTATTTGACGTCAAACGTGGATATGCCTGCTCTAAAACCTGCAGAGCAACTTTAAATCAGCAATTTTTGTGTAATAGCATGAAATGAGACTAAAAGGTTGTGTTAATGTTTTCCTTCTTGGCATTGTGCATTTAAGGCTCAGGGGATGAATCAAACTCCTGAAACCTTTAAAATGACTGTAAAGGGTTGATCATCCAACATCTGGATTTCCATGAATTTCTTCATCAAAGCTTTATTTCTTTTAAATGTTTTTAATTTCTGAGTGTCCCAGTGTTGTGTACATGACTGACAAAACATAAATGTATCAGTAATTGATAAGAATCATTCGAGGTGATAACTGTCTGATTGTGTGTTGGAGAAGCAAGGACAGGTAGAGGGTCTCCTGTCAGGATTGATGTGTGCCGATCCCATAGAAGAAGAATAATAATAGTGAAAATAATGTTCTTTGATTTAACCAATGACGGAAGAGGAAAAACTCGAAGTAAATGGAAGAATCACTGCAATTTTTTTCATGTTAAGTATTTCATGCCATCCAAACCTTTTTCTGATTGGGGGTCTCACAAACAAGGTCTAAAAAAATCCATCAACATAATCTTTACAATGGTATGTTGACATTTCTATAATCCCACCTACTGTCGGTAAATCCCCTCTATTCAGCGGCGGCAGTTAAAGATCACAGTGTCTATCAAAACTCCTCCTATAGCTCAAGGTCTTTGAAGCACTGACTTTGAAACTACGTAATATTGTTACATAATTAATATATTACTGCCATTTTTTTTTTCTCATCCTCAAATCTGCCACCATCAGAGATGATTAAAAGTTCCCATTTGGTCTGTGTGAAGACTTAATTCTCCTGTGGGGGAGTATAGGACCTTGGCTGGAAGTCTGCAAGAAAGACTATCAGATTTGTGATTTTATTTCAAATGAGTGCTTAAGTCTTGGACTTTCATATTAGTGGAGCTCCTATTGAGAGAAGATCCTCAATCTGATCAAGTCTCATTACATTAGCAATCAAAGTTTCGCCCCTGGGGTTTTCCCCTTTACTCCTGCCTTCCGCCTCCCCCCATCACTCCTTTCTCTTTTCTCCTCCGAGCCATCATACAGTATGTTTTCGCTTCCACGGCAGAGAAGAAGCGAAAGGGAGAGTGGCTTGTGCAAATCCTTGATTGGTCAAAGTCTATCTTCCTTCTAGGATTAAGAACAGAAATGGAACATTTGAGGACAAAGGAAGGAGGAATGAAATGGGAAGAGACAGAGTGAAAAGGAGCGAGTGTGTTAAAGATAGATGTGAGCGGGAGAGTTATGGGCGCAGGATGAGAGAGAGAGGGTGGCTAATATAATTGAATTAAAAAGATGGAGCGCGGCTATTTCTAAGCAGGTGGGAGTGTGGAGTGAGAAAGAGCGGGTGTGATATTAACTTCTAATAAAAGAGAGATTAGAAAGTGGCTATGAGGACTGCTCTGTCTTTACCTGTGGGAGTGACGGCCCCCACATAACCTTTCAATGCAATATGCACACCGATATTGGCCATCGTGCTCATATCACGCCACACAGATAAATACATATACGCACGTTCATGGGCCTGCTGGTTTGCGCCTCCCAAAAAAAGACGTTTACAAAAAATATACAAGCATATGAGATTTGAGGAGACTTATAAAAACACAAATAGTAGATTACCAACTCTCGTTCCGATCAAAATGGCAGCAGTCATCAGATAATGAAGATAGCGCTCTCTGGGAAGCGACTGCTATACAGACAATTAATTAGCTAATTGGTCTAATGAGCTTGTTAATGCCAGGCTTTTTTGGCAGCCTGTGTGAATACATTAACAAGGCTAATTCAATTAAACAGGTGCAGCTTTCACAGCTGCCTCTCCCATGGGCACATGCACGGACTCATGCATGCAAACACACACACGCACACGAATCCTACAGGTGTCTTGTACACATTCGCTCCATTTGACTCTGATGTCTTTCTCGGCGAAACCTTGGCATTCGATCAAAAGCATAATGATATGCAGATCAAGTGGTGTGCGATCATGCATTTGTGTACGTATCGCTGTCAGTGCCGGTGTCTCAATGGGCCCATGTGCCTTTGAATCAAAAATACAGCTCAATAAGCTCTACCAGCAATGGTAATCTGTGTAATTGAAAGGGTATAAAATAAGTGGGTGGAAAACTGATTGAAGCGCTATAATAGCGGAGAGAAAAACAGCAAACCAAATCCATGGAGGGTCAGCTGGTAGTGTCAGCCAAGTGTTCACAATGTGGAGCAGTCATTTCACTCAAATGGTTTCAATACATGCGATGTGTTTGAAAAACATCTGCAACCTACAGGTAAAAATCTATTGAGGGTATCTTGTTATGAAGGTATTGATCTTTATACCCAGTGTCCTACATTCATGAACTTCATTAGTGGCCATGCAAAAGAGACACATAACAATAGAAATTAATAATAATGCAATGCTTTCTATAAAGGACGCACATCAACAACGGACAGCATGTGTTTCTGTAGATACACTGCGATTATCTTACCTTATGTCTAAGTGTATTAAGCCTTTCGGTTGGTTAATCGCTGCTTCTTTCTCTTCCATCTGCTTTTTAAAGAAGGCACTGAGCTCGTCCTTCAGGCGCACTACTTCAGCCTTAGCCTGGAAAAAGACAGCTCTTTCTCCGTCCCTCGTCTCCAACTCTTTTCAGAGCTGTGTCATTTTCAGTCGCTACTTTATTTTCCTCGACTGTGGAAAGCACTGAGTTTAAAAAGGAAAAGATCTTTACAGGTTTGATATAATAAAACATCACAATGAGCTCTAAACAGACAACAAGAGTATGGCTGTACACTGACTATCTGCTTGAGATGAAGTAGGAAGTTTCCCTGTAAATCCCTGTGTTTTTTCTAACTAACATGTAACCGGATACATAGAACAGACTATCTGTCTTCAGCTGGGGTCTGCGTAGGTCTTTGTCTTTTTCGTTTTGTCTCTCAACACAACTCGGGTTCTTGATGTGGACACAGAGCATTTTTCATCCTTGCGATCATACACTCACATTTTGCTTCAATTTTGGGCCGTCTTCCACCTGAACTGAGAAGTGCCATATATTAAGCTTTACAGCATTCGTCTGGATCTGAGCACATTGTTCCATCTCTCTGCTCCTCTGAATATTATACAGCTGCCTCTGTCTTATGTTACATTATCAGTTTCATGTTATCAGTTTTATCTGTTGATGGGTTCAGCTTGTTTTGGCAGGAGCCTCGGTAGAATCTCCCTCACACGCTGGCAGAAGTGTTCAGGTTGGTGGTTAGTTAAACGCCCCTGGAGATGATAGCACTGATTAATTTCCTTCATCTTCATCGTCTCCACACCTTCCCCCATCCATGGGTCTGCTTTCTCTCCCGCCCCCCATCCCCTTCAGCCACTGCTGAATATTAAATCAGGCCCCCACTTTTTTTTAATTTCCAGATAACCACTGTTCATTTTTCTCTTAGTGTCATATAGCCGTGACATGCTGTAGCAGCCTATACATTATGGGTGGCTGATGTGAGTTATTGTTATCTTTTTTCCATTTGCTGCTTGTGTGTTCTACCGCACAAAATGCACGGTTAAATCATTACCAGTGCATGTGCTACAAGTACGCAGCTGCAGAACACCATCAGTAATTTGCAGCAGAAGTTCCTTTTTGACATGTTTGTGTTTTTGAGATCAAGGACCAAGGACCAGGATCTTTGGGTCACAATAGGATAAAAACCGCCAGTAACGTTGTGTAGTATTTGATCCTTAAGCCCAGTTTGTGTAAATATATATATATATATATATATATATATATATATATATATATATATATATATATATATATATATATATATATATATATATATATATATATACAACATTTACATATAATATTGTGCTGGTGTTGACTTATGTTCAGACAGACTGGCTTGATAGGAAATCTAAGCTATTTCTCCATCTCATGCTTCTCTACCATCTTTCATTTTACGAATCTTCACAAAATCAAACCCTATGTTTTCTTTCACAATACGCTCAACAGTTAAATGTACGTTTCTAAAACATCTGTGTCTCTGTCAACTCGGTGGCACGTTTATTTTGGCCTTACATTTTCAACCAAAATGCTTAATTCTCTCTACCATCATTAAACTTTGGCCTCATGTTGCAAAATTAGCTGCTCTCTGGTTTTTAACATTTCTTCACTTGCACCGCCGTGTGCCTTCCTATCATCATATTACTTCACATCACCTTTCTTGCATAGCCTGGAACCTTGCCCTGGAAACTGGGGAAGTGGGAAATGATTTGGAAAAATGAGGGCAATAAAGAAAAACACACATACACACACACGCAGGGATGAAGGGAGAGATGTGATATAAGGTAATATGCTAACCCAATCAGCATCCTGCTGTTTGCTGACAGTATAATCAACATATCGGCCTAATGTCATTACAGCTATATGAGAAATAATATTGCGTGAAATGATACTTCATGGTGCGTGTGCGCCTGTGTGGTTCACACATGAAGAAGCTCACATGTCCAGATGTATGCATCAACCACTTCTGAGGGACAACAAACCTGCAAATACACAAAAACACTCAAAGACGTAAAAGATTTACCCTACTTAATCATTTATTTGTGTTCTTGTAATGGAAATAAAAAACCGACAAGATAGAAAAAAGGTCAAGAGGCTTAACTTATTGGTTGCTTGATGACTGTTGCGGTTCAGGTTCATATTTGACAATTATTCTCATTTATTTCAATATAAAAAGATAAGAAAGAGTTAGATCGCTTGTAACCTATATTTTTTACTTCATATAGAGACATAGTTTATCGTGGATTTGTATATTCATGCACAGATTGCCCAGTGGCGCTGACACAAGAGGATATTAGTTAGTGTGTGGCTTCCATATCCTGAATGCATGAAGCCACTGATGGCCTCTATTGATGGACACTGGCGTGAAGCCATCACTCAAGTTATGGAGCTTTAATTGAAGACAGCATAAAACGATAAACCAAGAAACATGCATGGCTGAACAGCCCAATGTAAACCATTAATCATAGCATAGCCAAAGACAAGAGGCCGCCACACACACACACACACACACACACACAGCTGCAGAGGGATACACATAGTGCTCGAGCCCCACACACCTTGCATGTGCGCATGACCCACACACACATAACACCCACTCGCACAGGGCATGGCAGAGACAAGAGTCCCAGTCACATATTCTCATGATAGATGACCCATTTAACTTTGATTTCTGAGAGAAATGAGCTTGCCAGCGATACAGGGTTACCACACAAGTACACCCACACACGTGCACACATGCCTACTCACTCATTTATAATATACATAGTATACACAGCCTACATATATAAACTCACTCAGTGCGTTTACTGTATGTAAATACCTATTTTATTTTGAAAATCTAAATTCAAGCTTGCTTCTTCTCTCTCTCTCTCACACACACACAGCCACTTATTTGCATGAGGAGGCTTATAATAAGGGGATGATTTGTGATGTAACCAATCAGAGGTGAAGTGATTCATCAGTAGCAGTGTCTAGCGCACACCTCCACCGGTTATAAATACAAATCTACAAACACACACATAAAAGAAATACATACACTTATACTGGCTTGTAAAATCTAAACAATCCCACAGAGAAGAAAATAAATCAGAGGCACGAAAAGTTGGCATGAGGGAAAAGCTGTTAATAATGCAAAAACACACAAATGTTCTCACTCACAAACGCACAGCACTCTCCAACAACACGTTCAAGGAAATGACAGATGTATGGTATGTCTTTGGCAAGTGGGATGTATGTGGATGTCTTTGCAGCAGTCAAGCCTACAAGATACTTCATGGGTATTGTCATTGTTGTTCTTTTACAAAACATACAAAGTGACTCTAAAATTCGTAGTTCAACTACAGTATGTCATCTAATAACACAAACTATTTCAGAACCCATATGGCTAACTGTGATGACTGTGAAACATGGCTAGATTACTTGTACATTCTGTCAGTAAAATAAAAATAAGCACATTCAGTATATGCATATAAGAAGATGAGTCACAGGGAGAAAAGAGCACTGTTAATTACAAACTAACTGGAGTAGATTTGTGCTTAATGCCCATATCTGCATTAAAAAGCAAGGAACTAGTGCTTAAACTGGGAGTGAGAGGATTATTTATCTCATGGAAAGAGAACAGAAGCAGTGAAAAAGCACAAGGTCTCAGTGTCAGTGTCTACTCAAAGGGCTGATATGGTACTAGAACAAAACAGAAATTACAAGTATTTCTATTAGTGCCCTCTGTGTTATTTTCAAATATTATGGGGAAACAAGTGTGTGTGTGTGTGTGTGTGTGTGTGTGTGTGTGTGTGTGTGTGTGTGTGTGTGTGTGTGTGTGCAGCTCAAGCAATTCTGATCCAAATCTGCCTCCATAACCACGTATTTATGCCAGATACTGATGTTGTAATCCGGTCATTTTAACATATGGAATGTGTACCGAGAGCTACTCACAACCGAGTGCTCCCCACCCCAACAGCCGTCAAATGAGACAGTGCTGATGTAATCATTTAAATAGACCAATGGTCAATTGGAAGGATAAAAATGTTCAAAATACACACATGTTCTATGCAGCACTTGAAGCCCCTCAGCACTCCTCTGTCCTCACATGCTTGGTTTCCCCAACTAATTGCTGCCATTCATCACTGCGTTTGTGTGTGTGTCTGTATCTCATGTAACTTTTTTGTTTTTGTCCTTATTTTGTTTTTGTATTAATGAGCATTTATGAAATGGATAAAAAGTGGTGAAAAGGGAGAAAGCAGCAAATAACAGTCAGGTAAGAATGGGAAAGAAATGTAGGATGAAAACTGGTGAACGCATAATTTTGTGCATTTTCTGCATTGGAAATAATATATTTGGGACATACAAAACCTGTCAGCATTTAACCCCCCTGGCCTGTACTTTGTCTTGCCAATTGGAATTAGTCCTGCATCATATGCATCTCCAAAGCGAGACAGCCCTGTTCAAGAAGGATCCCAAACAGTCAATAACCTGCGTCTGCTGAACATGGAGGATTCTGTCAGCCTGAGAAGGACCTACATGAGTAGGTACCTGACTCCAAGTATGAGCAAGGCGCAGAAAGGAAGTAACACCTGAGGAGTCAAGTACCAGCTACTGCTTAACAGAACACAAACTCAAGACTGGAAGACCAGACACACAAATCTGTGCACTATTTAGATTGTTTACAAGAAAGCTGATGATGTAAAGCCACACACATGAACGCTGCAATGCTTGGAACTGGACATCTATCAAGAACTAAATGGGATTTTGGAAGACATTATCCAGAAATCAATTAAAACCCAATTGCAAAGGTTACCATTAAGTATGGTATATACACAAGTGATATTTTTCTCCACACTGTTTCTCAACATAGCCTTGAACTTCCTCAGTCAGATCATTCCACAGAGTGGCTATTGATAACAATTCTAAAGTTAAGCTGTCGTCAGCCATCTCATCTACATTAACATCAAGATGAAATGCCAAAACTGAGCAAGCATCAAAGATCCACCCAGGATATAAATACATAATAATGCAACTTTATGTGGACTGTTTAAATGCACTCCAATGGTATCAAAGTAAAATGATCGCAACTGAAGGGGTGTCAGTAATCAGACTCACCTCTGGTATAATAACCTGGCCAGGAGAGGAGATGGACACGTCCACAAGGTCCCCACAATGCATGGGGAGGGTTTACCAAGTCCAGTATCCTGAGACTATACAGAACACATTTATTTACTTATCTTCCTCTTGTGGGCATTTTTTTTAATAGAAAAAGTTGGGTTGTGGAGCTGGTTGTGTTCAATTTTTACCACGTTATATTGGTGGATCAGGTCATGGGAAAGATACATTAAAGGATATGTTTGGTTTGGTTTCATATATATATATATATATATATATATATATATATATATATATACACACACAAATATATATAAACATATAAAATGTGCTGATGTGTACATCTTTCTATGTTCTTTATGGTCGGTGTCAATTAATGAAAGTATACGAGAGTGTCTGTGTACACTTGATAGGACGGACCAAGTTATTACTTTTTTTACGCTTTAACATAATTGTGTGTGTGTGTGTGTGTGTGTGTGTGTGTGTGTCTAGGTTTTGTGCACGTGTGTGTGTGTTCAACATGATAATTTGTCAGCTTATGTTGAGGTGGGGGGGGGGTAAACAGATAAGCAATCCACGGCCCAATCCTTCATCCTGCTCTGATTGTAAATCAGCTGGAGCTCTCAGAAGCAATCAGCAAGAGCAATCTGCAGGCGGCACAGACACCTTATCAATCAGAGGAGACCATCACACTGTCTCACACAGGCGCACGCACACAAACACAAACACACACACACACACACACACACACACACACACACACACACACACACACACACACACACACACACACACACACACACACACACACACACACACACACACACACACACACACACAGACACACACCACAAAAATACACTCTCACATGTTGTATGGTCCTGCAACTGCAGCCACATACACACACACGCCCTGGACATGATAGCAGGCATGCTGCTGTTCTGTATCTATACCACCATGCAGTCCATTTCCTCCTCCCAAAATGTCTTTCCCTTTTCTTCATTTTTTTGCTTTTCTTTTCTTTCTCTTGTCTTGTGAAACAGGATCACTGCAAGTGAGTTGCAACACGGGTTTCATCCAGCTGCCTGGCGGCCAAGGAACAGTGGCAAAGCGAGACACATCACTCCTAATTATAGTCAGATATTAATAATAGAGAAAAATATTAATCTTGGAGGTAAACACTAAGCCGCTTAAAGGAAAATTGTAAATAAATCAGATTATCTTATAGGAATATCCTCCAAATAGGCCAGGGGGGTAATGAGAAACCTGGGCCCAACATCTTTCTCCCTCCTTCTCGGTCTGTCATTTCCCACCCCCTATTCTCCTGCCAGATTGGAAAAGGTGTGACTGTGTGTACATGGCTGACTGTGTGTTTGTGACTACGTCTGCATATTTATAAAGCTGCAGTGCAACCCCCCCCCCCCCCCCCACCGCTCTCTTTCTCTACTGTTGTATTCATTTTTCACCTCCAATTTCTTTTTTTTTTTTTTTTCATCAGTCGGGGGTGCCGCCGAGCAGATTCAATTAGGTTCTGTGATTGGGTCGCTGGCATTCAAAGGGGTCATGGAAAGGTTAAAGAATTCAGTGGCACAAACATGATTATGGCTCTGTAGCATTTGATCAGAGGTAAGGTTTATCACAGTAAAGTGGAACTGCTCTCTTTCTTGAACTGGGACCACCAGGTTCGCCCCATGTGTCACGCAAGTTTTTTTGTGAGATCAAATTTTTGTGTAATTGCTTCTACTTAATGATAATGACATGCTGAAGAGTCCAAATATACTGCAGGCTTGAATCAATATGCATAGCCCAAATCTTCACCTAAATTATAAAGATAAAGTAATGCAAAAAAGAGAGATCTCAGACAACACACAATCAATAACTGATTGATTTGTGCAAAGCTGAAGAAGGGTTACAGATTAATCATACGATGATGACAAATCTCTATATTTTTGAGCTGCAAATGTGAGCTTTTATCACCCTAATATTCATTAGGTCATACTGTGGGGAATTATTGGCACCACTTGCATTAAAAATATAAATATTCTTAGAAATAAATGTAATTTTGTACAGCCAGAGTATTGAGTGATTAGAATGTTTAAACTTACTGAACAACAAAACTTCAACTTCTAATAAAAAATTACATTCACAAAATGTATGCTATACCAGATTCCCCGGGAAAAATAAAAGACAAAAAACGCATTTTAAAAGAATACACTTGTAGTTCAGTTTTAGCATTCACCTAACCTGAATTTACACAGATGTAATGATACAACTGCATGAAAAGGGGCTGATCATTTGCAGTTTATTTTTCTCTAGATGATACTTGAGAGTATTAGAAATGCTTTTGAAAGAAACAGTTTCAAGGGTACAAGGCCTTCTCTGTGAAAGAAATGTTTAAATAGTTAATAACGTTATCAACAAGGTTCACTGTCACAGAACTTTAAAGATGTTTCAAGGAAATTGGGCCAATAGAAACTCAATGAGCAAAGATTTGTGAAGAGTGGTATAGGGATTATGAAAAAATCCAAAGAAAGACTGTAGCTGTAGAGCTTCAGGCAGATGTAAGGAAATGGTTTCGCTCCGTATAACATAGATTCACATTTAACCAAGTAGGATCCTATTGACAAGTTCTAAAAATGACATATCTATTGAAAAAGAGGTACCAAAAGGAAAAGCAAAAGTTTATAAAAACCTGCAAAAATAAGGCAGCATCGTTCTTGAATAATGGACCATGGACAGAGGAAACTACCATATTTCTCTGGAAATGCTGTGAAAAAATAAAATAAAATAAAATAACTAACACATTGTGGCGCTTCTATCATACTGTGGCCTTGTTTTACTGTCCTTGTTACAATAGGTATGAATGTATCAAAGGAATTGTTAAACAATAAGGTTTTACCGATCAAGCTATTGTAAATTGTTTGGGAAGAACTGATAACAATGTATGTGTGGCATTCAAAGCATTGATTGAGGCTATTTCCCGGCATAAGAAAATAAACCAGAGCTTAATAGGGGGGGAAAAAAATCACTTAATCATTACTTTCAACCACTGGTCTGTAGACAAACTGACAAAGTAAAATGTACAAACGAGGTTCCCACTGAAAAAATTTAAAATATTAACCAAAATAAATCTTAAGTCTTATCTAGACAAAATACAGTAGGTATTTTTTGTTAAACTGGCCTTCTGATTCATTTGTGTGCATCCTTGCATGCAAATATGATGAACAAGATGATTAAACTGTAAGCCAGAGGTTTTTCATGTATTTACATTCCAAGTTAATGGTCTTCTGCCATGGTTGTTGTGGAACTGTACATGCAATGTCAGCTTGAGTTATACACTTGTGAAGACCCAGTGCTGCACCTTTGGCGTAAGGACGTACCAACCTGAAGAGGGCTGGCAGGGACATAGCTGAGGAGGCACAGCAAGGACGTTTCTGGGTCTGGCTCTGCAGGAGGGACAAACTGTGATGGAAGCAAGGATCTTAGGACCAGAATCAGGGGTCAGAAGGGAGGCATCCTTATCGTTGCTCCACTACCCAGGATTAAAGGGGTGAAAGCTTGGTGACAGGTGGTTCCCTTGAGATGACCCTGTAGCAGGATGAAGGGCATGTCAGGCAGAGATGCCAAGCAGATGGTCCGTCCTACCTGTGCTAAAAACTGCTTGGTCACTTTAAATAATAATAGCAACCACTTCAGAACACTGATCCATGTTTTATCTGTACCACTGCATTGCAAAATATGTCTTAATGTCTAATTTGAACATTAACTAATAACTGGAGTTAAATATTTCACCCTTCACCATCTTTCAACATCTACTTCTCTGGGTTGGAGTTGCAGAGGCAGCAGCCAAAGCAGAGGCCCAGGCCTCCATCTCTCTGGCCCCCTCATCCAGCAATTCTGTGAGGATACTTCTTCCAGGCTAAGATAGACCTATAATCTCTCCAACATGTCCTGGGGTTGCCTTGAAGCTTCCTCCAAGTTGGAAATGGCCAAAACACCTCCCTGAGGAGACATGCAAGAGGCATCCTAACCAGATGTCAAAACCACCTCAGCCAGCTCTTCTTAATGTGGAGGAGGAGCAACTTTACGCCAATGGTCCTCACATTATCTCTAAGGAACAGCTAACCTGCAGAGGAAACTTATTTCAGCCTCTTGTATCTGCAGTCTTGTTCATTTGATGACTACTCATAGCTCATGACCATAGGAGAGACAACACAGCTTCCATCTTCCAATGTCTTGGTCCACAAGACCCCAAGATACATATTAAGGAGGACAAAAGGAGAGTGGAAAGTGTTTCCTAAAAGCTGACTGGGAATTTAAAAAAATCAATTGCGGTGTCATTATGGACAAATTATTATTTTCAGAAGAAGCAACAGCACAATGAAGGAGGAGCGAATCAGACTGGAGACATCACAATGATGCATGGGAAAAAATACTAAAACTTAGACTGTATAGGGAGAAGGTAAAGTAAAAGTACAACAAAATGACTTAATCCAAAAAAGAAGAAAGAAGAATGCATCTTTTGGTGTAGACCCAGGCAGAAAACACATGAAAATACTGTGGAATGACCTCAAAGGAGAAATCCACAGAAATCCACACTTAAAAAAAATGACTGAACAGGAGCTCCTTGGTAGGAAAGAACAGCCAAGATGTCTTCTTTAATGTTTTCTAGGAAGCATTATTTGGTTAAAGTCAAGGTTGGGCTTCTTTCTTCCACCAAGACTGCAAATGTGTAATAGCTGTGTTCAAAAGTTTGCAATTGTTTATGTTATTATTGAAACGCATTGTGCTTGTGTCGTAGCAACTAAGATGAAATTGGTGTTGCATTGTATGCCAATTCAATGCACAAAACCATTTTTGTTAGTGTGTACAAGTGTATTTGAGCACAGGTGTGTTGTGGTGCTTCACAGCCAAGCACAAAAATCCACAAATGTGTCCACAGAAATATAATTTCTTTCTCTATCTCTCCCTCACACACACACAAACACACACATTCATAGAGTAGCAGAGTAATAAAGCCCACCCTTGCAGTAAAATTAAAGCTAGTCAATGACACTGCCTGCTGAGTACAAACTAAATCATTTTTATACCCAGATGAAACAGCCAACATAATACCAACTTGGCACATGTATCCAATATCACCTGGAGACTATAAAAACAAACAAACAAAAAAAAGCAACTAATCAAATATCATATTGGATGTGTTAGATTCATGTCAGTACAAGAGATTAATACTAAATAAAGGAAATATGGCACAATGAGAGTATGAGATCTTTTTACATTCAAAATGACCATACAGAGAGCACATTATGAGATACTGGATTGATAACAGGCTGTGATGCTGTTGTTCACTGAACATAATAGAACAATGACGCCGCTCCTGGGTAAGCAACGAATGCAATATGATTCTAATGTGTTTTATAGACACGAGCCCTTCACTGAGAGGAAATTGTCCCAATAAATAAGCAGACTCAAATTTAAAAACAAAGGGAATCATAGTAAATGAAAAAAATTGGTGGCGATATGTACTGTAATGGCGTTTTGTTACAAACAAATATCTTATACAGCATGGTCATTCATCTTCTCACATACTGCAGGATTATAAAAGCCTAAGGTTATGGGTGGCTTCTTTGAAAAAAGAAAAAAACTGTTTTATGAGCAAACATTTGGTTTAGGTATTACCAGTATCATATGCAAGATGTTTCAAAATCAAGTCACGTTTTAAGAATATAATACAATAAATATTGTGTCTTTAAGCAGGTGATGTGTAAAATCACTGATGTTCAGTCAGTTTGTTAACAGGATGCTAGAAAAATATCAAATTATTGCATTAGTGCAACTGAAATCATAGTTTTAAAATGCATGTAAACATCTTGGTCCGACTGAAGTCGAAATAGTCCCAACGTCTCACAGTCGGACTAATAAACCCAGATAATGCAGTTGAAGTCAAGCTAATACCTGCGTGCAAACACTGAACTGGGCTTGTAGTGGCCTATAAGCTCTGTGTGTGCTGCACACTTCCTCCATCACGATTTGACCCGGATAAAAACCAGAAGTTACGGTATATAGAAGAAAGTATAAACTAGAGCATCCAAGACGTACTGCATGTAAGGAGCTGCAAGTCTGTCCAAATTTGACACTTTTCCAATTTGCTTCCACCATTTAAACCAAACATGTATGAGTAGTGTAATAGGTCAGCATGAAAAGCCCAATGCTAACAAGCTGAAAGTACTTTGGTCTGTAATTTTCTTTTTTCCCTTCACCTAAATCTATATCAGGACAATGAAACAGCCTTGTCAAGCTATAGCCGTAGTTTGACTACACTGTGCATAAAGGACTATAATACACAGTTGTTACATTTACCCGTAACCCATAACCATGTTTCTTTACATTCAGTCATTCCTTTGCCAATAAGTAGATTTTCTCTGGCAGTGCATGTCAGTCATCTCATTTTGAAAGTGCGTGCCAATCATCTCCTTCCTTGAATTCAGGAGACAACGCAGTCATCTGGGAGCGTCTCCATTTCTTATCTTCCACTCCAGCAGTGAAACACTAGCCAGACGCAACCAGTCAATAGAGCTGCTTGGTACCTATGTCCCTTGCTGGGCCCTAATTGCCAGCGAAACCCTCATATATGCCCAACGCTCCTCTGTCCTTATGAATCCCCACCCCCCACTTAGCAATCCCCACTCCATACTCAAGATGGGTATTTACATGCCCCACACCGTGGAGAGCAAACAAGCTCATTTAAAAGTTCACATGCTAATGTGTGACATTTAATCCAAACTTTACACGGGGAAAAGGACACGCTACAATAGATTTTGATTCTTTTCTTGTCTGTGAATCTCATCATCTTTTGACTTCCATATTTATGAGTTGAAAAGGCGGGACACCTTAGAGGAGAGTGAGACGAGGGAGCAGGGAGTTTACTGTTTGAAAACTGGGCAAGCTTATGATATGCACCTCAGAAAGCTCTATTCTTTGTTAACACTGCTTACATGCACATTTCATTGATTGTTCTTTGTGTTTGAAGCCTGCTGCAGAAGGGCAATAAATAGCCCTGAAGTAGCTGCCTCATTGTGTATGAGATGTTTATTAACAACTGCTTTTTTTAAATCTATTATTAACTTTACATGCAGGCTGATTTTTTTTTACCGTAGTTTGCTGGCTACTGCTTGGCTGCCCTGGGTGACATGACAGCTGCCACCAGTATCTGCTGTGGCAAATTAACACAGTTATTTTCATCAGCTGGCCAAGTCGCAAAAGTGAAACTCTTAGCAGTTGTCTGATATATGAACTCTGAAAGACAGACTCTGTACACTCAGCCAAAGACAATTTTTGTAGAGATACACCGCTCTGTGTTGTTTTGCAGTCTAAAAACTGTGGAAAGAATGGAAAGTGGAAAACCCAAAAAGCCAGCCAAAGGGGATGTGGTTGGGAAGGGCCGCTGGGTCCTCATGTGAGTGTGTGTGCTGCGTTTCTTTATTTTTTGCTTGACACACAGCCTCATGTACTACATCTTATATTCCCATGAAGATTTTTTTTGTCTCAGAGATTCTATTTGTAGATACAATGTAGTTTTAGTTTTTGAATCTTAAATCCTCAGGTATTATGTACGTGTATGAATCTAAAGGAGTTAAATTCGAAAGGGAGTCAAGATGTTCTTGAATTTTCTGTAATTGCCCCACCTATACGGTTTTGAAATGCAGCACGATTTTGTCTCGTTTGGAGAATTTAAGATCTAGTCAGAGCCTGTTCTATTGCAAAATGTAAAAGAATAGCAAACATAGTTTAAATAATCAGCATTGGCTCAAAATAAATCATAATAAAACAGAGACAGTGGAACAGCAGTCATTTAGAAAGCATTTATACCGTGTTTCTGTCTGTCGGTGAACATGATTAGTGGGCAAGATACTTTACCTTAAACGAGTGAAACTGAGATAAAAATGAAATAACCCTTTGAAGGTGGAGGTAGTCAGACTAAGAGAGGTGCAGGAGTGGTCCTTTTAAAAAAAAAAAATGTATTTTCTAATATGTCCAAGCACGGTATTTCAGTGGTTAGTACTTCTGCGTATCTAGCAAGAAGGTTCAAGGCTATAATGTGTCTAGTGAAAACAAAAACAAAAAATAATACGTTTTATGTTTTATCTAGTGCATAAGAAAGTAATAGCACCCGTGTTGTTCTCACCTTTTAAGTATTTTCTCCGTGCATGTCATCATGACAAACTATAGTCTTTGGAGGCACCTGTTGTGGTGTGAACTATCACACGGTCTGTGGAGAATGAAAGCCGACTTTGAAAACGAGAGTAGCCCGAGCATTCACAGGTGTCGCAGCTGGTGTGATGTCATCACAAAATGATGTCCAGAAGTGAGTGCTGAGGCGAAATCTTTGTGACATTTGAAAAATGTGATTCTTTTAGCCTCCCTCTCCCCACCTCTCTCTCTTTCAGTCTCTCAAACACACGCACGCAGACTAACACACACATACGCACCGCAGATCGACCAGGACAGGCCAGGGATGAACACACCCCATCTGATCTGTGGCCCGTTCATTCATTAGACCCATGCTCCCCCTTATTGATTTCAGCTTAAGTAATGAGAAAGCTTATCCAAAAATCTTTAGCATTTGGGCTCCAACTTAAGGGAATCGATGGGGCCATTTCCCATTTTGAACAGCACATACGCAGGGGTTTTATGTATGGTGAACGGGACAAATCCAGATGCTGATAAATCAATAGACCTTTTTGTCAATAGATGGGCATGCTTGCGCACACATGCATGCATACATGAACACACTTAGCTGATAAATTGTATTTTTGAGGCAATTAAAGTGAGCTGTAAACATATGAAGGCCAATCAATTGGTCAGTGAGGTCTATTATCAAGGCTTTAACACTGATTTAGAAGGGGCTTTATGTGAGGCACAGTCACTTATGCAGATCAGCAGAAGCCAGAGACCAACACAGATAAGTGCTGCTCTGGGCTGAGCTGCTCCCGCGAGATAACACACTGTACATGCCACCACTACAGACCCAAAACCTGCTGTCCTGCAGAGAAAGGGAGTAGACTTTGTCACTGTTGACACTTTAGTGACAAGCAAACGTGTTTCATGGAAGTGACCTCAAAGACCTTTTAATAAAATGCAAAACAAATATGACTTTAATTTTTGACTTTAAAGGGAAAGTTCGGTTTTTTACAACCTGGACCTTATTTCTGGCATTTTTTATGGTTGTATACTCACCCAGAGGTGTTTGGTGTCATTTGGAGTCCTTCGGAAGATATTAGGAGTTTTTTGCGAGCCGCTTCTCCATATAATGGTAGCGCATGGGGGCACAGCGGGACACAGACGATGCAGCGTCTAAATAACACATGATTGCCGCGAAACTCTTCATTTCTTTTATGAATCACTAGATCTGCTTCCAGGACCTGTTGTCTTCATCCGGGGTTGTCTGTGTAACAAATAAATCAGTTTGTAAACAAGACCTCTGAACTCATGACGTCATCTCTGTGCGCGCACTCTGTCCTCCGTTCAGTGAGCTCTTCAGCCGTATACTCTGGCTCAAAACGGTAAGGACGTCCATCATATTCAAAGTCGTCGTCCACAACCTCAGAATTTGACAAATATTCAGACATGTTTCAAATAACTAACAGTAAACTAACAGTAGCGAACTCCAGCTGTACACGGAGCTGTGTCTGCGATGCGCGCACAGAGATGACGTCATGAGTTCAGAGGTCTTGTTTACAAACTGATTTATTTGTTACACAGACAACCCCGGATGAAGACAACAGGTCCTGGAAGCAGATCTAGTGATTCATAAAAGAAATGAAGAGTTTCGCGGCAATCATGTGTTATTTAGACGCTGCATCGCCTGTGTCCCGCGGTGCCCTCATGCGCTACCGTTATATGGAGAAGCGGCTCGCAAAAAACTCCTAATATCTTCCGAAGGACTCCAAATGACACCAAACACCTCTGGGTGAGTATACAACCATAAAAAATGCCAGAAATAAGGTCCAGGTTGTAAAAAACCGAACTTTCCCTTTAATACTAAATTTCAGTTGGCCACAGGTGCTGTTCAAAAGTAAAAAAAAACTGTTTTCATCAAGGTAAAGTGAGTGGACAAAAGGGGCTGTGTGCTGGACAATTCTATTTTAGGGTAAATCAAATAGTTTGTTATGAAATAAACAAATATTTTACCATTTGCTTCAACTTTCCTCAAGGTGAGGCATATGTGTTAGAAAACCAACCAACTGGATACTTTTACCCTGAGGTAACTGGTTTGCATTCAGAGCCTGTAATTATCCTTTCTGCTTTAATGCACCGTGTCTGCATCCCTTAGTCCACTAAGGGACCTAGAAACTAGCCTGTTGCCTGGATTTCAGATGAACACAGACCCCCCCCCCCGCTCTGAAACAAAACAGTGCTTTAAAGCATAATCAAATTCCTTATCATGCGTTGGTCCATTGCTTTTCCCTCTGGTTTCATGTGTTTAACATATTCTGTTCTTTTATCCCTCTTTCAGTCCAGTAGATCAGGTGCATGTGCATGTGTTTTGCTGAGGCATGACATTTCAACCGTGCCTCCAATCAAACTGGTTGAGCGGCAGAGAGGAAGGTTGGGGAGTGATGAAGGGTGTGAGGCTGTGCTGAGGGTTTTAGTCCTACTGTTACCATGGTGAATCATCTCTGTCAAAACCACCAAGGTCAGAACTGCTGACCTGCAGTGTTATGGGACTTCGGATTAGCAAACTGTACATGGACATAAGTAATTCTTCTTTTCCTTCCTTGGTCCTTATATTTATATTTCCCCTCAAACATTTCTTTCAGTCCGTAATTTGTCATGTTTCAATTTGTTTTTCACCTTTCTTTCTCTTCTTACCTCTAGTTATAAGTGTTTCCTTGCCCTGTTTGCATATCCACATATCCCATATTTAGCCCTTCTTTCTTCCTTTCATATTTAAGACTGACTAAATGCGCCATTATGAGACCTGTAGTGTTTCTGAATTCATTATGTATGACCTGTGCTGTCAGAGGGTCTGAACACTGCCTGCTTTGAGTTATTACAATTCAGTTGGCTAACGCAGAGCCATTGTGCTAGTGTGGGGTTAGGGGAGATGCTATAATAAAATATTGAGAGCGAGCAAGGCAGCTGCAGATGCTAGCTGTCATGTGTGAGCGAATGAATGTTATGACAAGCGTGTTTAAACATTCATGTGGGGAGGATAGTTTAGGAGGGCTTTTCATTAACACCAATATGTCTTCGTCTCCCTAGTGGAGATATTGCTGGTGGAAGCATGGCAACAACAGGGAGGAGAGGAATTAACATCTCAGGTGGAAACTGTCAGACACACACACTGTGAGAGGTTGAAACACTCGGTCCTGTGCAGGAGCACACACAAGCGTACACATTTTTACAAGGGCTGACTAACTCAAACAGACACCAAAACAACTGTCTCTTATTTACCAGGACAACTGTGTCAAATTGTAACAACATGTTCTGAGCTGATCAAACAGCTTACGGCAAGAAGTGAGCAACACATTCAAATGAGAAGAAAAAACGAGTGCAATGGGTTCTCACACGAAGCACGGCATTGATATGAAACAAATTATTTTTTTAAACGGCAAATAGGCACGTAAGAGGTTGGAATGGCAAACGTACACCCGCCCCTCCATGCTGTTAGGCTGTCAGATCTGACCTGGTAGCAAAAGAGGAAAGGATATTTGCGGCTTTCTTGGGAGCAGAGCAATGTCTACTCTGATTGCGTAGCCCTGACAAGACTAGATTAAAAGGCACTTACATGTAAATGTTAAGGGTTGGAAATGTGATAAATGGCTTGGCATCACGTCCGTTCTTTTGTTATTAAACCTCTTCTTATTTGCATATCTGAAGCCTGCCTGTAGCTTGTGATGAAAACGGCATGGCATGGGAATTAGAAGTGCTTGAAAACAGCTCAACATCATGCTTTTGCTACTGTGCCACAAGCGAAATACATAGTAGTTCACTAAAACGCCATCCAACAAAGTAGAAAATCAATACCCAAGTTAATGATCTCATAGAGTCAAATCAAAGCGAAGAAGTAAAAAAAAAAAAAGGAGCATCACATATTCTCAACATAAGTGGCTTTGACTTGCAAAATGTGTTTGCATAACATGAGCTATAGTTAATGTCATAAATGGCTTTAAATGCTGCAAGGTGCATTAAAAATATGCAAAGTCATGGCTTTTTCCTACACCTTGATGCAAACATTTTGAATTAATCTAGTTTTCACTGGTCAAGCAATTCCATTTTGATATTCAAATTTCCGTGTAAGTGTGCCAGTGTATGCTCTTGCAAGACTGATCTAATCAGTCTTAAATCAGTTAATAAGCCAAGGACACAGAGGAGATGACTCAGCTGATGTGAGCATGAGCTAATATTAGCATCTCACCCCCATTCGAGACCTGTGCTGCAGGGAGCAGCATCTCCAGTTTAGTCTTCCACCTGTAAAGTGCAGGCTTTGGACATTAAGACCTGCAGTTAAGCTCAGCAGAGTAAATTCATCAGCACATTAGTGAAAGAGCCATGACCTAATGCTAATGTTGCATAATGTTGCAGTACTTAGTACCGTATGAACCCCCGGGGCTGTGAAACTTAAGACTCTTGTCTGAGCTTCAACATGCAAATCGATTCCAATCCTCATTTAAATAATTTTGAAGTCTTTGTTTAAACTACAAGTCTCATATTATCACACATGAGCATTACTCCTAACTCCTATTCATACAACTACTGTCAAAATGATCAAAATTGTATTTTAATTACGAATCCGCTATGCATCCAGTATTAAAAACACAAGCACATGCCACAGAGGCCATTCAATAAACAAATGGGAACACTTATGCAAACAAACAAGTTCACCCAAAGAAGCATAAACTGTACACTAATTAAAAGCCAGAGCATGAGTTTGACTTGGAGCAAGCTGCTTGCAACACCAAAAATATGAGGGACTTCCTGTAAGAACCAAAAAAAAAAAAAGTCAGTAGCATTCTCACTGCTATCTCTCCTGCATGAGCTCAACAAAGACAGTTTTGTCTGGGTGTCCCCCTCCCCTCTTTCTCCTCACTCATTAGACGCAAAAGCAGCTGTAGTCAGGTTCAAAGACAATCCAGTTTCTCTCTCTTTCAGTCACGCATTAGTCTTTTCCTTTCTGGTTTCCTCTCATTTTTAATCATTCTCTCACTCTTCGTCCTCGTCCAAGTCTCTCTCCCGCTCCTCTCTAAACATTGTCTCCCTCGCATGGCCCGGATAATGAGTGTTGGAGCTAAACGAGAGGAAACACAGCTCACTATTAGGACGGGGGAACGCTGACTGAAGGCTTTAAATAAACGGAGAGAACTTGAGGCCAAATTGTATTTTCAAGGACATAAACTAATGGAACAGCAGACATTCTCTGAACAAATACACACTCTGTTTAAACTACCATAACAGTTGTAAAAATATACGTCCATGTGGATCTAACTGAGACAGACCGTCAGAGGGTAAACGCGGCTATCCATACAGCTCCCCATACATGTGCGGGAGGAAAAACAAACAGCGCCTTCAATGCATCTTATATCCTCCGCTGTGGAAATCCTATTACCCCACATTCAAAGCCAGAACAATAAGTAGATTAAAAAAATGCTTATGTCATTGAAAACTAATTAGGTAAACATGTTTTTCTTAAGTGTCTGATATGCTTTCAGGCATGGCAATCCTCACCCCCTCATAAACAGAGAGGAGACCTCCCTGATGCTCTCTATGGGGTTAATTGGGTTATCTGGGCTGATTTGCATAGCTAATTAGGATCCTTATTAACGCATAAAAGATATTTATTCAATTAGCTCCCTGTGCATATTATGAGCTGCGCATAGATTTCCGTCACCACTGGCAAAGGTTCAAATGAAAATGAAGCAAAGCTAAGTAGGTCTGAAGTGAGGGGCCGTGGGTGTCTACGTGTGTTTTAATTCATCATTTGTCTATCCGACACAGCTGCTCACCATCAGGTGCCAGACACCCACCCCCAACACACACACACATACGTAAACACACTTGGCAAGCTCGCCATGGTGCAACGCTTAAACCCCTCGTGATGATCATTAGGCTTCTGATTATCATAAGTAGCATTGTTAACCAGCTGCATCCAGGGTTGACACGTGTCAAGCTGCCACCTTCGTTCCAGAGCCAGGAGACGGATCCTCGCTCCCATCAGGTAGCTTAGTGGAACATTTGAAGGTTCTCACTGATTGCACGCTGATAATGAAGCAAAAAGGGCAGGGCAAAATGAACATAAACGTCTAAAGGGATGAGTCTTTTGTGAAGGCAAACAGCCTGCGAAGTGGCACTGCTCTTGAAACTATATCAGTTAACGGAACAATACTGGATTTATTCCACCAATTTATTCATTTATGTTTGAGAACGCAGACGCCACATTTTGTTTGCGATGCTTAACGTGCGCTTAAAGCCCGTCAGTAAACACGAAAAAGCATATCAACGACAGCCCGGCTTACAAGTGAAAACTCACAAACATGCTCCAACACAGCCAAATAACCAGAGACGGAAAATGAAAGAGAGGGAAAAAGAGAAGGAGCGCTACATTTACTGAAATTAAACATTTTCTCATCAGCCTGAGGGTGCAGCAGGCCCACTAATGTATTATTCATCCCCACTTCACAAAGGAACATTAATCAATTATGAAGATATGAGGATCTTAAAGTATAGAGGAGAGAGGAAAAGCGGCTCGTTCGTATTAATATGCGGCCGCAATCGTGTACCCCCCACCCCCCCACACACCCTTGGTCCTCAAATCAATATTTTGCAGATTAATTTGGAGCGGTTGTGGCGAGATGGCAGGATGGAAGGAAGTAGGAGTGTGTAGGTGGAGAAGAGGAGAGTGTCTGAGGTCTGAATTAAGGTGAAGGGCTTTTTTTTGTTTTTTTAAGACTCCTAAGCGTGTGTATGTGCATTTGTGTAAATATATTAACTTAAGTACTACTGTGGGTAAATATTCTGAGTTTTTCTCAATTAAGGAACCTTAACCAGGCATAAATATGCCATTTACTCGGCTCCCAAAATTAAGATCTTGTCAGACACAAATATTCCAAAACTAGATCCTCAAAAGTAGAAACTCTGTTTCAAGCATCTAAATGATATTGACAAATAAATGACTCCATCATCTTGTACTAGTGGGTGAAAATGTATTGCTGTGTAATATCCTGACTCGGGTTCATGATACATTTCTAGTTATTGCAAGTCTTTAATATGTACGTGTAGAATACGGAAGTAGAAAAAAGAAGTGAATCATCTCACTATACAATTAAAATAGGTATCTAAAAATGAAAAACCACTTGCTCACTTGCAGTCCTGTTTGGACCATTTCATGCACTGCTCTGTAGTTTGGAGAGTAAATTAGTTACCAACAGCAGTACTTACCTCAGGACTCAAAATCACTACCTTCTTATCTCAGTTTTTGTCAGCTTGAGTAAAGTCCTTCTTATCCTTCTCAATTCCCTTCTTCCATTCTTTCCCTACCACTCTATCCCCCCACCCTCTTCATTTATTCTTTTTTCTTCCATTCCTCCTGCCTTCTCCTCTCCTCTGCTTTTTTATCCTCTTCACATCTTTCATTTTTATGTTCTCTCTTGCTTTGCCTTCATTCCTCTCTTTTCCTGTTCGACTGGTAATGTAGGTCATTTGTTCTTAAATTCAGATGTGAAAAGCTTGTGTGAGAGATGAAAACAGCAGAAGTGTACAAGTGGTCATAGCCTGGAAATCTGTGGAGTAAATGTGGCTCCAATGGTATTCATCATGTTATGTGTTTTTTTCTTCAAATATGCGAAACTCGTATTTTCATCAAAAATTACAGTTTACTACACTGACTCCATCTTGTATGCCGTCAGTTTTCCCTATAAGACACCCAATTTAGTATAGAAATACAAACAAATACAAGACAAACGATGATAATGACCTGGATTGTGTAAAATGAATTTAATGGAACAACTGTAAATACACATGCTGTTATGCATTCCCTTTAATTTGGCCTCACAAAGTCATGTGAAAAAGAGTAAACCATCTCCAAATTCAGGAGATAATCAAAACTAATCTAATATTCACCAAGTCTTTAAATTATGAAAAACAACATATGACAGAATACACTGTGTCATCATTTATGAACACAAATTAAGTAAAGAAATTAGAAGCAGTGTGTGACAAACTACTGTGTGTGTACGCCTGATGATTCAGTAGCATGTTGAACCATTTTAAGCAGCAATGACTTGAAGTAATGAGCTGTAGAACATTTTGTGCAGCTCTTCTTTACTTCAGTTTAGGAAGGTGTGCAGGTATTCATTTATGCACAGCACTTCTAAGATACTGCCAGGACACCGCGATCAGACCGAGTCTGAGCCACTGAATAACTTGATTCTTTCTGATTTCAGCCGTTCTCTTGTAGATTTTCTGGTGTTCTTGGATCATTGTCTTATAAAATGATTTGGGTCTCATCGGTCAGAGAAGATGCCCACAGCTCTGACTTTAGAATACGTTGGTGTTAAAGTTCAACTCCTGTTTATGCAGTCATCACCCTTGGTAGCTGGTATGAGGTGTCGTGCTCATTTGTTGGGTTTGGTTTTTGCCAAATGTTCATTATGGCCACTTTGATCTTGTTGGACCAAAAGGACATTGTCAGAAGTCCTCTCAAGAGGTTTGAATAAACTTTACAAAACTGTCCTGCTCTATTCTTCAATAGAATGAACTTGCTCCTGTCAACCCCTCCAATACTTATGCAGTCTGTTTTATAAGTAATGCCAATGACATTTAACATTTAGCATGTTAACTAAGGCTTGTCGGGTCCGAAATGAGACTCTTGCGTCGTTTGCCGTTTCTGTGGGGATTGAACAACTCTGGGTTGAACATCTGGTCCTGAAGAGATCAGCAGCAGGCGTGAAAGTTTCCCATTTTTACATACATTTTTTTTTTTTCACTGTAGAATAATAATAAACTCCAAATTGCTTCTCTAAGATCATTGCTGATGTCTTTCTTCCTTGGCATTGTTTGAACACACTACACCTGGCTGCAACTTATTTGCTTGATTCCAGCAGGAAGACTGAACCTTTTTTCTTCTTTTTTTTTTGCAAACACTGCTTATAATTGTTGTACATTTTTCAAAATTAAATCAGTAATTTAATAGTATTAAATATCATGTGTTGTTGTTATTCTGAGACTGTCTTTACATGATTTTCAGACATGGCTATTTTATTATGCTCTAATACATTAACCATAAAAGTCAAGAGATTCTTTTTCACATAGCTTTAAGTGTCAGACTCCAGAAATCGAATGTCCTAATGCTCACTACCACATTATGAAGCTGACATGATATACTGTATACCATTTGTAATAAGCACCTAAGAGTGTGTGTGATACTCAATCAGTAGATCCAAATGTGTATCTGCAGTGCAGACCTACCAGCTAAACTGAAACACAAGTAGAAATAAAATACACACATGCACACACATGCATGCATGAACACATGCAAACATTTGTCGAGGAGAAATGAACAAGCACCAATTACTTCACTTGTTGCTCTAAGACTGTAATAACACAAACCACTCATTAGCTGCAAAGCAAATGAGTCAGCTCACAGGCAACTTAAACAAACAGTAACCAGGAACACAGACATAAACAGCTAACAAGCCTGGGTTTACCACAACTACAAACGCATGTGTGTGTTTATTTCTGCAAGCCTGTGAGAGAGTTTGTGTGTGCTTTAACCATAAGCCACAGAAGACAGTAAAACAGCAGTGGGTATAATTTAGTGACACCCAGTAAGGAGGTGTGGGAAGGCCGTAAAAATTCTCCCTTTTAATCCCAGCCGGCGATACCATGTTTGTTACCCAGGGCTATGAGATATCCCGGTAATTCATCACACACACCACGGCTTCCTGTTAAACCTGGCTGCAAATGGAGCGCTTGAAGCACAGCTGCCAAACCAATATCGTAAAAAAAAGACTTTGCCACTTCTTAGGCGAGCTTCAAAACAAGGAGCTTACTGTGAAAAAAAAAAGCTAAACAAAAACAAGACTCTTTAACTAGTCATTTATTAGTGTGGTTAGTCTTGGAGCAGTGGTGAAAAATTCTGTCTGGATAACACATACATATTTTAACTTATTTAAGGAATTACATTGAAACACATTTAACAAAATCTTACAAAACATTGAAGGGACAAATATATACAAATGGATCAGTGCCTATAATGAATTCAATTAAATTCTGGAAAAAGAAGATTGCCTTTCATATACAAGAAAAACCTCATCCATTATACAGACCTTTGACAAGAACATTTAAGGCTGAGACCAAGACAGGGTCTAATGATTACAGTTCTGTGATGTGATCAAGGGTAGTTTTATTTTAAGGAAACCGCAAGACATTTGCGTTTCCCTTGCGCTGTAAATTCTCTCTGAGCTCGCCCTCCGAATCATGATTTATTAGGTTTGCAACTGAATCTTCAGGTATTTTACCTCAGATCCTGTCTGGACTAAAGAATTAGGTTTTTTTTGTTTTTTTTTTTAAGAGCGACAAACAATTTTCTGCAAAAATAAGCGAAACAACCCGAATAAAGTTAAGTTTGACTACCTTTTTACAGAGGTATGCATGCTGCATCTGTAGATGCATGAGGCTACTGTAATGTACCACTGCATAGGCCTCTGAATATATTACCACAGCATTTGACAGAGCAAAGCCTTATCATAGTCATGTAAATAGAGTATGTGCTTTTCAAAAAGATAACTTAAAAAAAAGAAAGGATGCAGAAGTGCTGCATTGTTTTCATGGCCGGTTTGTTAGACTTATAGAAATAATACACAAGAGAACCTTGACAGTTAAACAAAAATGCTGAATTAACACAACTAATTCTCTGGAATTTTTGAAAAAAGAAAAGTAATAAATGAGAACCATGTGAACAGAATGTAGTAACTGTGTAAACTACAATTACAAAAATTAAGTTTCAAAGCGGCAATGACAGACTGAGCCTGGAGAAATTAGTGCTGGGCGACAGCAACCAGACATGATGATACATGCCTATCTGCGAGTATTTGGGCGGGTCTGTGCCTTTCCCAGGGCTGGAAATATGCTAGCTCTGCCCAGACACCTTTCTGAGTCACTCGTGACAGCTGTCACACATCCGAGATGGAAAAAGACAGGGAAAAAAAACATCACACGGTAGTGTGTAGTACTGCACACACACACAGCATCGTATTTACCAGCCTCATGAGAGCAGCTATGCTGATGAAACCGAGTAGATTAAAAATGTTAAACTCACATTTGATCAAGCGTGTCTGCATTGTCGCACCAAGCAGGGGAGGTACGGCAAGGTTTTAGAAAAGTGACATGTGACTGTATAGAGAGTGCTGAGAGTTAAATCTTTCACTCCACAAAAAAGAAAAAAAAATTCAGTGAAATGAAGCAAACGCCACAGAGGACAGTGTGAAAACTGACTTTAAATTATAGTCTGTTTTTTCGTTTTCTTTTTATATCTATATGAGAACAGGAAAGTGATTGCAGCACTCAGTGTATTTTAATGTGCACCACAAATGAGTCCCTCCACTAGCATCCAGTGCTAAAAATAAAACCTAACGTTCACAACTGATTTTTTATTTTTATTTTATTTGGATTATCTGCATTTTTTGTAAAAGACCAAAAGCTTCATCTAAATGTTTATAATTTCAAGTTATTTTCTTGTCAGTTTGGTGTAGATATATAACATCCTTGAACTTAAGAGGGAAATGGCCTTCAATCGGAAGGAGTTGGAAATTGAAAGAGGGTGTTGAATGAAAAGCAATTGCAGGCAAATTCATAACCATTTTCACCCACAAAGTGGGACACTGGGCTTAACGCACTGTGTGTGTGTGTGCATGTGTGTGTCTTTGTGGATATTGTAGATGTATTTTCTGTACCGCAAAAAACAATAATCATCAGAAGTGGGAGCACAGTATTATCATAACTAAGGACCCATACAAACAGACAACGGCACACACTCCAAGTTAACTTGTAGTTGAATCATTTTACAAGAAAGTACATTATTTCAATTAATGAATGAAAAAATATCCTTGTTTTATGCATTATTATGTTTGGAAAGCAGACCGTTAACAAGAGCAGGAAGTTTTACTTGAAATACTTGAAACTTCTAAGGGAAGGGAAATATTAAAACATGCAGCAGAGGTTAGTTCGTCACGTGTCAAAATGCAAATGTATTCATGCCTTGGTAACTGTATGTGTGTGCATTATTATAGTTAATGATTATGCGTGTAATAAATGAGTTTATAGAACTTACAATATTGTTATATACCATAATGAGTTGCCTGAAACAAATGACACAATGTCAAACCAACAGATGAACAAAGCAGTCCCATCCAGCGCCATAAGTGTTGTTATGATTACTGTGTGGACGGAGGGAGCAGGGTGAGTAAATTTGACTGAAGACTGTGTGTGTGTGTGTGTGTGTGTGTGTGTGTGTGTGTGTGTGTGTGTGTGTGTGTGTGTGTGTGTGTGTGTGTGTGTGTGTGTGTGTGTGTGTGTGTGTGTGTGTGTCACTGTGAGCTTGTGTGATATGAAAGCAGGCTCTCGATTTCTCAAGCTGTCACTCAGGCCTATTAAGCAAGGCTAACAAAATTAGTCATGAATATGCAGTAATAACATGCAAATTGCCACCACTTCCCCCCACCCCGTGTGCATGCGGGTGTGTGTGAGCGTGTATATGTGTTTGCCCTCAGGGCTATAGACATTGGCTCCGTACACTTGATTCTTTCTACATCATTACAGCAACAAGGTATAATTCATGAGAATGATATAAACATGTATGCAGAATCGCATGCACATGCATGTTCGCCTTCATACGGGACAAAAGTAGCCCCCTCACAACCCCCACTCCTCCCCCCTCACTTCACTTGACAAGGCTGCCTAATATTAAGAGATAAGTTTTGGGGCTCCCCAATCTACATGCGGGCGCGTGTGCAGACACCAACATGTAGATAGTCTGTTGCCGCGAGTCCCCAGGGTGATGTTTGACACAGCCTGGGTGCTGCCACAGCAATTAACCTCTTTGTTAATGAGAAGAGTCCTGTCAAGCAGCCAGATGGCACTGCCTGGCACACTGCCATGCACACACATGGACGCACATATGCCCCTCACCAGCACACTCACAGATGCACAATCTCACGCAGTGACATGTAGAGACATTTATTAACGCGCACGCACGCACGCACGCACGCACGCACGCACGCACGCACGCACGCACGCACGCACGCACGCACGCACGCACGCACGCACGCACGCACGCACGCACGCCGCCGTCCGCCCTTGCTGAACATCTAACTGTTGCTGCTTGTCAGCGTCTCTCAACAATCCCTCAGAAAATCCCTCCTCCATCACTCTTCTACATTGTCTTCTCCTCACCGATCCCCTCTTCCCTCCCCAACGCCGTATCTGGCAGCTGCGTATCCATGTCGCAGCACTGCAGATGTCACAACTCACCAGCTGGGGGAACAGCAGGGGGGGGGGAGGAGAGGAGGAGCTCCTTGCATTCATGTATCTGACAAAGAGGCAAGTGGCTGGATGAAGATTTAGAGATTCGCATGACTGACTAATCCACTTATTCAGGAGATTAGTTTTGTGAAGATTTGTAACTTTTTCAGATATGTTTGACAGAGTTTCTATGGTTAGTTTTATCATTCTGAATGTGGTATTATGAGATATCTATATTAATGAGAGTAGGCAAATGCCCAGATACGTGTTATATAGATGTTCTTGGTTTATGTGTGTTTGTTAATGAGTGTGGCAGGTGGCCAGGCCACCGTCCGCCGTGTGTGTCTGTCTGCATGTTCATATAGCAGCCCACCAGGCCCGTGTATTGATCAGTTAGCTTGGCCTGATAGAAGAAGAGGAGGCTGACCTGGGAAAGTCAATATGGAGAAAAAGAGACATATCCTCCTCCTGTCCTGAGAGAGAGAGGTGAGGAGAGAAAGAAACTGAGTGGAGAGATAGAAACAGAGGAAGGTAGTAATGTGAAACTACAGCTCTGAAGTCAGTGCAAAGGAGAAAAAGGGGAGTCCAGAAAGTGTTGGAAGAAGAATCGGACAACAAGGAAAATAATAAAGTATCAACCTTGAGTCCCTTGCACCTTAAATATCTGATCACGTCTGTTAAAAGAGAGAAGTTTTGGTTTGAATAGGAACGGTTACACTAAGGGATGCTGCCTGTGAGGGAAAGAAGTTAAGGTCTTTCCCACATGACAATCAGGATATTCTGTCAAAGCTTCTTTTTTTTTCTAACTAACTTTCAGCATTTCACTGCTTTTGGCAAACGAAAACAGCATTCAAGTTAACTCAAGTGCACAAAACTCTGCAGGAGATTATACTTAAAGTAAATAATTAAAAAATTGGGGAAGATAGAAAAAAAAAACTGACACCCACTCATACATGAATACATCGATAGATCAATGTATGTGTGTCTGTGTTCTGTATGCCATTTCACCAGAAATATATAAATAAATTTGTGGATAAACAAAAAAGGATAGAAAAAAGAGGGAATGCAAAAGTAGATAAAAGACTTAGGTTTCACCACACACACTCATGCTCACACTCGCACAGCCACACACACACATACCTGGCTGAGTGATGCTACCCTGGAGGGTGGATTCAATCTGATGTGTTTAATGTTGACGCTGGTGGCAAGAAACACACATACTAACCCACTGTTTAAACCTGCCTGTCATTTCATTTCATGAGACATGATTTATTCATTTTATTTATTTCATTTTTTTTATTATTATTATTATTATATCTGCAGCCACTTAAAACGCTCAAGGTGTGATGCAAATCCCCGCATCTCTGACAGCGGTACACTGACTGAGGATCCATCACGCCCTTTAGTGGCTTTTACACAAATGCCAAAAAAAAAAAGAAAACATTTTACAGCCACAAACTCAACTGTGCCACATTGTGCAAGACCACTCATTCCTGCTTGGCTGGGCGCTTTAATTGGCTGCACTGCAGGCTGTCAAACTGACTGTTACTTTTGACTATATTGGGATGTGGTTTTGGTTTCAAATGACAGCTTCTAGGAAATACCAGCTGACTGCAATAATATCCCTGTGTATGAAATTAAGCGATTTAACTGACACTAAAAAATACGATATCAGCTTCAAGCGTGAAGAATTTACTTTTCAGCTCAAGACATCAATAGAAAGTTACTGAAAAAAGAATGATAAGAAAAACATGATAGTTACAAAATACAGTTAAATGTCTTAATTTCAGTTTCTGAATAGTTTCCATGCCAAAAAAATACGGTACTTCAATAGTTTTTTCATCAAATTTCCCTCTTCTCTGCTCAGTCAGTGTCAGGCAAACGATGGAAAAATCTGAAGTAGGAGTTAAAGTCAGGAACTTTGATTAGTTTTGTTGTGAAACCTAGAAAAAAAAACCCTCACTTTTCAGAAAGGTCTACGTATATTAAAAACAGAAGTCTTTAGGGGCTTTGGAGAACTGCATGGTGTGAAATATCACAGAGTGATTTGCATATTGCCATGGGGACAGTGGTGTTGCCACCATTCCCCACAGAGCTCAACCTCCCTCAGGATAGACAGAGTCCCTGAGGCCAAGCATGTTACCTCTCTCTGTAGGGGAGTGGGGCTGCATATCTCTATGTGCACGTGTGGTTGATTAGTAAAGTAACTAGTATTTTTGTTTCTTTAAGTCGAGTATGAACTTTTCCTAAGAACAAATTAGCTTGATGATAAGGAGGGATGATAAGTACTTTATGCCAATCAGGATTCATTCATAGTGAGTGTAGGGATGTGCACACCTACCTGTGTGGGACAGGAAGAACAGATCCAGAGAGCTCATCTAGAACAAAGTCCTCATATCAACGTAATATACCTAGAACAGAGACCAAACGACATCCATATTATTTAGTTACATCCACATTTGAATCAACAATTACTAAGCTCTTACTCGAACTGTGCAGCATGCAGCTTGGAATAAATCTTTATAACTACATAGGCTACACAACAGAGAAAGGTTCATTACAAGATCTGCACTTCCTTTGACACCTTGTGCTTCTGAACTAACTCTGACACATTCACATAAAGTTCAATTCTGTCTCTTATGTGGGTTTAACTTGTCCTTATTATCTATTGTCTGACAATTAAGGACAATTGTTTTGTAAAGGACATGATTTTCTCAGGTGCTGTAAACCGTGATTACGTTTGACAGCTCCCAGGAGGAAGAAGTGTGAAGAATGTCACCCCTGACTAATTGCTAAGAATTAGCATCTTGTTAACACAGCAGCGTGATGATATTATCAGTAAAGAGGTGGCTACGTTAAAGTGTAAAATGAAACAATTGTGTTTCAGTATAGGGTAAGAGGCAAAAAAGAGGTACAATTTGTGCTGATACGGATTAAAAATATTATAAAAACTAACAATATCACAAAATAAAAAAGGAAATCAGAGGTCAAATTAGAGACACTATTATTATCAGTCATATGCAGTACAGATGTCCTCTTTGGAAATGGAAAAAGAATTGCTATAGAATATGAAGGAGCTGCAGTGTAGAAATGTACTTGATCTGAAAGAGCGGCAATGACAAAGACAGATATTGCATATGAAAGGATATAAAAACAGTAAAGGCAGACACGTAAAGCACACGCACTCAGCTCCAAAAACCCTTGGCATTATCCTGTCTGGCTGTCTTTGCACGTCTCTTCTTGTGACTGAACGTTCATGAGGGAGACTGAAATAAAGGTGTCGACACAGTTACTGTGAGGTCAATTCAACATGAGGGAAAAAAAATTGAAATGAGCAGAGCTCAAAAGATGAATCAAAAAAAGACTGTTTATTAAAAAAAAGCGACAAAGAGCAGGTTTTGACAGAGGGAGAGCGGGAGAGAGAGACACAGCAGTACTGCTGAAATTGTAGTCAATCTATAGCTGCGGTGACAGGGGTCACTCTTAGAAAAGGAAATCAATGGTGACAGCAGTGACTCACAGGTCAACACGTAGCTCTGTGTGTGAGTATGTGTGTGTCTGAGCGAGCTTTGAGTAAGAGCTTTTGTGTGGGTTTCAATTATGCATCTGCTTAGTGCGTGTACGTTTATGAACACCGCGCACACGAAGCAGCGGCGCTCTCGTACCCACATCAACGCGGCAAAACATCTAAAGGTGAGATGGCGCGCATGTAGACCTGAGATTTAGTCTGGAAGACGTGATATAATATTATTGTGCACTGGGTGAAAAAGATTTATGTCAGAACTCAAATTTCAAACAAAGTAAATAAAAACTAAACACCCCACACTCCCAACTCACTCTGTTCTTGAACCCAGTGTACAATGAGCAAGGTTAAACTAATACAAATTATATCTAAGTGTGGTTAATATAAAATAATGACAATAGACAGAGACCATTTTGTTTTTTTGGCATCAGTGGTCTATCTGTAAGTTATGCAAAGTGTGGCCCTCTAAATCTTCTTTTGGACCAAAATACTGTCAATGGTTCTCAAACTGGTTCCTTTCTGTGTTCTTGGAAACATAGTTGCACAAAATGTCACTACTTTTAAGTGGCATTATCCAAAATCAAGGATGCATCATCAGTAGAGGGCACTGCACGTCTTCTCCTCACAACCTGTAGAATATGGCACATCCACCGATGCGGTTAAAGCCTCATACTGGAAAAGTACGCTTCATTTTTGCTCCACGTTAGAAGCAATCTTTCGGGTTGTAACCCGGACTGTTTGTCAAAATGCTCCAAACAGTTCAAAATCAGGTGAACATGCAGGACAGAAACAAATTCCACGTTGGTCAAAACAGGCGTCTCAATGTCAGTCTGGTCAATAAGCTGTCTACATTAAGACAGAATATTTTCTCCTCCTTCATAAAACATTCATATTGCATGTGCCTGCAATGTGACAATGAGAAGACCTGGCAATTGTAGAGGTCAGTGGCTAATATAGGTAGGCTGTGTGTTTGGGAGTGTGGATGTGTGTGTGTCTGTGTATGCATGCCTTATATACCCTTGGGTTAGCAGGAGTTACGACCTGCTTACATTATTAAGGTGAGTAGTAGGCTGTGTTATGTATGCCTAAAAAGCCAGTCAATTCATTACAGATGCAATCCCCTAAGTACATGAATAAGCACATGGCTTTCTCCCGTTCTTTGCTTCCCTGAACTGTAAAGGAGACAAAATATTGGTGTGATGCAGGGAGCTTTAGATAAATCAGAAAAAGGAACAAATTAATAATAAGGAATAAAACAACATTAGCTGATTAAGTATGTATAGTAGAGTGGTGGCTGTAATTTACAGGCAGCCAGGCTGGGTGTCTGGAATAATGTCTCATTACAGATCACAGTGTGTGTTGTGTTGTGTTGGTGTGTGTGTGTGTGTGTGTGTGTGTGTGTGTGTGTGTGTGTGTGTGTGTGTGTGTGTGTGTGTGTGTGTGTGTGTGTGTGTGTGTGTGTGTGTGTGTGTGTGTGTGTGTGTGTGTGTGTGTGTGTGCGTGTTGGTCCGTCCCATTAGTAATCAGTCACTAGTGGTCTCAGCTTTATGAAAAGGCGTGCAATCTATGATAATGAGGCCTGTGAAGGTTATGACTACGGTAAATGCATATGTTAGTGGGAGTGGTAACGTATGTGTTTGTGTGTGTACGTGAGTGTGTGTCTGTGTGTTTTACGTGTAATAACATGATACTATTTGTGTGTGGCAAGTATTAAAAGTTTAGTAGATTATTCTGGTCTACCACACTTTTGTCAAATTCAGCTGCCAGTTCTTTACATCTATTAAAAAAGAGAAAAAGGAAAAAAAAAAAGAAAACAAAAATGATCTGTACAAATCCCTGGCTCGGCTCTGTTAATGGGACAAACACAAAGTGGGTCAAGGCAATCTACGAAACTGTTTGAGTGAACCAGCAGCAGAGGCACTTGTGCTAAAGCACAAACAAATACTGAGCCCCATGGATCCCTGCAGAATTTTCACATTTTTCCATGAGGATGAAGTCAGATTATTTCTGTCCATCCCACTTTGTTTCTATGAACGTGGATGGCTTTTGTGCACAGACAGCCAGGATTGTATAATCAGAAACAATGGCAAGGATTCATCTCTGCTATAGCTCTATCTTAATCTCTACTACTTGTAATTAAATCACAATTTGATTTTATTTTGTAATCTTTTCAAATTTATCCACTTCACATGTTTTTAATTCATAAATGTTCTGTATAAATATTAACCTATTAAGACTGTTGGGGGGGTAAACAACAAAGGCTTTCTGACAGATGTTACATGATCTAAATGGGGAAAAAGGTCCAGAATAATTGTTATCTTAATGTTGGACACAGTGTTCTGTTTCATAGAAGAGGATTTCAAGACAATTTTGATGCTAATTAATTACATTAATTTTGTATGCTGCAGTTAGTTCAAATAGTCAAAGAAAGTTGAAGCAGCCGTGCTTTAGTGAGGGATCGCTGTACCTGGAACCACCCCACTTGTACTAGAGGCGTTACATGTTGCTCTTATTCACAAAGTGGTGTAGAAAACGTCCTGCTGTATCACCTGAAATAAAACCGTTCATGTTAGACGGGTACTTGGCTGGCACGTGATATTGTCAGCTTTGTGTGCTCCTCGGTAACTAATAACAATCATTCAAAGAGTCGTGATTTCTTTGATCTGATTAGTATGGTGGTCAGCAATGAAAGAAAAAAGAAAAAGGAAAAGGAGAAGTAGAAAAAAACCTTTCAATTTTCACTGACTTGGACTGGTGCAGCGAAGCACAGGGGTAGTCTCTTGGACTTCATTGGTTTTGGAGTCAGTGATGCAAAGGTTCATGAGACGGCACTAATATAGACTATACAATCTGATTTGATTTTGCCAAGAAAGGACATGAACCCTGCTGGCTATCAGACAGAGTGGTGGCTTCACTTTCACTAGCTGTACTTAACAGTACCAGATGATACTTGCATTTCGGGTATGTAGAATAAAGGTTTTACATGATAGCTGAAACTTGTTATACCAATATGATGGGAAATATTAAAAGCAGAAATGTCTGCAGGACTTCATCAGTAAAAAAGAAAAAAAAAAGGAACCGCTATGCAAATAATCTATTCTCTCTCCGTCTCCACTGTCACTGCTGCACTTTCTGCTAACATTTACTTCTTTTTATTTCGTTCCAGTGTGAGACCTCGTCTCTCAGTCATTTGCCCCTCATCCATACCTCCAGTGTACAGATATTAATTTATTCATTCATTCATTCATTCATTAATTCATTCATTCATACTGCTTTAAATTTCAGTGTTGCGTGTAAGTCATCTGTATGCGAAGCTTTTGGTTTTGCTCTTAAAACACCTGAAATAAAACAATTACCATAAAGATCAGAGATCCACAGTCACCTCCGTGTTTCAGATGAACTGGTTACAGTTCCATCCTGCGTCTGATATATTAACAAAGGTTTACAAGGGCAGAGCTTTACATATGTAAGTTTGGCCTTATGGCTGACCTTACAATGCACTTAGTATCCAGTACAGGGAGTAATGCTGCAACCACTCCTACAAGCCATTTATTCCAGCTAACGACCGTCAAGCACTCATAAATCAGCATTAGGAACCTTTTTCGTCCTCTCTCCCTTTCTCTCTCTCTATCGTTTAGTCTCCCTTCTCTTTGGCTCCCTCCATTCCTGTGATCTTTTCCATCTCTTTCTCTCATCCTTTACTGTCTTCACTGTTATTTAAACTTAATAAGTCTTACATTTTACCATTTAAATTCAGGAAACTTCACTCCAGGGCTCTCATTTTAACTTACTTTTTCTTTTCCTCTCCTTCTTCCTTCTACTTGGTCCCAATGTTGGTCTATTTGCACCAACCCCCTGAGCTTCCTCCTGTTCCCTGTCTCTTTTCACCTTTTCTGTTGTTTATGAATCACTTCTCTAAATGCTACCATTCATTCTGTATTACAGTCTCATTATAAAAAACTTGTTTCCCCCCATCTGTGGATAGAGATGACATAGCTGAAAAATCTAACCCAGTATTGGCATTTCTATTGATTTTAATTAAGCTAATTAGTTCATTATTCTAACAGATCCAACAGGGGCATCTCTTACAGCAAGGGGGGGCAGTGGGGACTGGGCAGTGGAGTTAATATGGTAATGAAGACGATCAATTATCACTCACAGCAAAGTCATTAACAACAGCATTAGCATAGTCAACCATCGCAACCCCTTGACCTCCCATGCTCTGTCTTCTTCGCTCTCTAAGATGCTGCAGCAACAGCAAATACTTAAGTGTGTGAGAGGAGGTGGGGGGTGGGTGAGGATAGACAGTGATGAAGGTCACACAGTTCAGAGACTGTTTTTAATGCAGACCTAAATTGAGTTTCCACATTCTGTCATTGACTTAAGCAAAGCAATCACACAGGGTTGCCTAGATCTATCCATATCTCTCCTGTACGATGCGTGCGTGCGTGCGTGCGTGCGTGCGTGTGTAGAAAACATACATAATTTCCATACATAAGTTCCAGTTCAAAAGTCCAGTTCTGTGATTCATAGGAATGTCATAGTAACTCTGTGAAGGAAACAAAAACTATAGGACTCTCGTATAACTGGAGATATAATGAATATTTACTTGTTGTAACTAATTTGTGGTCAACACAGTCCCTATCTTGTGGGTCTTTTGAGTTGACTGAAATGACAGTAATTCCAGAAGTGTGCATAAATGGGGAGATGACAGGATGAGAAGATGAAAAGAAGGCTACTGATTCCAAATGATTTTATCCAACCTCATCACACTGCTCAGCCAGTCCCTCGTGTTACAGGCTACTGCAGAGCAGCAGTTAAATTGTACTAATTACTAGGGCTGAAAGTAACAACTGTTTGAGAGACGAGGGCGCAGAGGAATAGGGTTAGATGGAGCCAGATGATTCGCTATGGCTAACCAATAAACGGAACAGCCGACATGCAGGAAAGGACTGGAAAGCAGAGAAATAGAGGTCTGCATGCATATATGAGTCTTTCCAGTGCCCCCAGGACTTCTAAAGTATAACCACAGACAATCACAGTAAGATTCACCAGCGTGTCCTAGCCAACAATTAACTTCTATGAAGTCTTGATGAGCAATTTCTGAGATATTTGGGCCTTAGGGCGGATGTCCAATGCACACGACAACCCCACGCATTCCATTCATTTTCTATGGTCAGCTACAAGGCGTGTTTGTCGCCTCAGCAAGGAAACTCCGGAAGGCGGCGTGTCAAAGAGTTGATCTTTGCATGACTTTATGCAAATGAGGGGGTCCAGCACGAGGCAGTTATCCGATCAAAGTCCACACCGCTCTCTGCGTCATTGCAGTCTGGAAGGTTCAGGTCCGCTGGTCGAGTGCTTGTGCCCAAGTGCAGATGAAACACTTTGGAGGAAAAGTTAATTGTGGCTGCAGCAGGTTTCCTGTTCCATGATCCTTCACTGCCTGCCTGCCTGGTCAGCGAGTGAATGGATACAGCTTGGAGGAAGGTGGAGTAGGTTGTTGATGTTTTCCCTTCAAAACAATAAATCCAAGTGGGATTATTCTTTGTTGGTCACAGTTACCAACCACAGTAACCTATCAATTCCAAGACATTTTATCTTTTACGTACTTGTTTGATTTATCCTGGGTCACATATTTCAGTGTGATTAAAAGTTTAATATTTTTCTATGGCTTTCTGGTTGAATTGGATCTTTTTGTATTGATCCATCATATCAACATACTAAAGGTATGTTATATATTAAATTGATTATATATTAAAATGCATATATATGATTTAGGTTTTCACCAACTTGGTATTAACCATTAATATGTATAGAGACAAAAAAAAAACGAACTAAAAGGTGAAACCAGGATACAGCTGACGTATTAAAGTACACGCCTCCACGCGACCAAATAGGTAGAAGAGATGCGAATGCACGTGAAATCTCTTGTGTACACTGGACAAGCGACCTCAATCCCGTGATAAAAACATGTTTTTGGGCGTGCATTTACAGCATTCTTTCCTCTCTGTATTGCTTGTGGCATGTTGGAAAATATGTTGTGTCAACCACGTGAAACAGAGACAAAAATATCTTGTTTTTTTTGTTCTTTTTTAAACTGTTATATTGAGAGAAAAAAAGAAAACCACCATTCCTTTAAGAAGTGTTTTAAGTTCACACACATGTGATGACATAATCAACTAACAATTGATTATAAAATTCATTCACAACTAATTTTCTCATTGATTTTTGTCGACTGTACGTCAATTATTCATTGCAGCTCCACTGTGTACTTTACAAATATGTTGATTCTAACGAGCACACATAAAACAAAAGTCACATATTGGCTATTGTAACTATATAAACGGATTAATGCTAAAAGCAGTCATTGTATTTAGTATTTTTTACTTTTTATTTATGTTTTTAGCGAAACTCTAATCTATACACGCAGGCAAGTTTGAGCTGAATTATTTCTATTTTATTCATCATATATCTTATGACTAATTTCTTTATTCATCCTTTACCCATTTGTCATTTTAATCCGAGGCTGGAAACCACCCAGCTACTGGAAGTGTATTTAAATTAATGCGGGTTGCTTAGAGGATGTGCTGTAACTGTCTTTGTGTGTCTTGGTATAAATGTAAAGGGGACATAATTCTACAGATATCTAATTTTGTATTTTATTAACGTATACAGTTAATATTGAAGTCCCTGAATGATTCTCAGAACACAGCGTAACTAAGACAAAGGAAGTTCAAAGAGTTTCCTCATGAAGACATCATCTTCTGTCAGAAACTCCAATAAAGGCAATTTATCTCCTGGAAAAGTGAACTTAACATTAATGCTGATACTGGCAAGATTGCTGAAATGCTTATAAATTGACATAGTATCTACAATACAAATTCTCCAGAACCACTTTCACAGTGCAATTATACTATAGAGACCTGCTGGTGATGTCCACGCTAGAGCCTCCACACTATCTGTGCATTCACAGTGATTCCAAGAAGGTGCAATATTGCTTCCCCAGTGTATGCTTTCATAAAGCATTACAGTGTTCTGCAATTTACACTCATTTCAAACCCATTATGGCCCTGTTACTACCTCCCGAGGCAGTAAATCCACAGAACCAACTGTTCTACCTGCTGTGCCATTCACACAATACAGCGAGGTGGAATAAAGGTACTACAGAGCAGAATGAAGTGGTTGTGTGACGACGACTTCAATGACACAAACTTGTTCAAGTGTGTAGCCATGCAGCAACACATTATCAAACTTCAAAATTCAGATTGACCTGTGTCAGTGTGTACTATTCTAGTTGACAGGAAGATATATTTGAGTGTTAGAGCTTCTTGATTGACGCTCAACATAAAAACAGCCATTTTTGCCTGGATGTAGAGGTTTTCCAGCTAATGCTTAACAAGTCAAGAGCTAACCTGTCTAACCCAAACGACTTTGAGTAGAAAAGAAAAAGGCTTCCCATGCAGTCAACTTAAAAATTACGTATAGTGGTTACTGGCCTATATGGCTATTACTACACCACAGACTAATTGTAGCAGTCTTAAACAGAGAATACAAGCCTTTGATTTCATAATAATATGACCACAAAATGAACTCTTTTTAGTGCCCATTAGAGTTTAGTCCTTTTGTGCATCAACAAGACCATACACTACGATTCAATCAGACGTTAGCCAAGCTCCTATTACCAAGCTCATTGCATCGTTTACATGGTGGAATGACCCATAAGTAGCTCTAAATGCTCCTCATTTGATCAGATTTCACATTATGGGCATCAGTGCAGAAACACACTATTGTCCCCTGACTATCCTAATAGACTGTTGAGTAAGGCACTCCATTTGTTTGTATTTGTATACCAATATAGATCCTGGAAACATTCAAAGGAACAGTAAACAGACATTGAGGGCTTCATTTAAGACGGGTGAAAATGGAGCCTCAAAAGCTCTTAAGTAGGGTCAATAACAGCAACGGACGACTATCACATGTTCCCACACACTCTGTCTTTTTGGTTCCTAAAAGGAATTGCCATTGTCACTTCCAATAGTAAAAACTACACTACTAGGAAACTGTCTCTTCAATAAGTTCACCAAACTGTCACAGAACTATTCTTGGTTAGGTGCTGGTCTTTTATTCAGCAGGACAGACACACCTGGTGGGTTGGGACCCATCGGTGGGATGCAGGCTCATCTTCAGTGGGTCCCAGACCTTTGCTTCAGGTAAAGCTTTCAGGCATTATTGAGTCGTTTGAGTCATTTTGGGATATTTTGATATTTTGAGTCTTTCTGGAAGTATTTCTCAGTGGTTGTACTCTTTATCCCATGCATTTTGCAAGAAAGCATCATTAATAATGGTTGTTGCAGAAATAATTTGATTGTTCTATACGCTTGATGAAGTGACTTAAGTGACTTGATTAGGTGACCGAATTTAATGTCAGTTCATGTTGCATGAACACACTATATATTCTACTACTACTACTACTAGTACTGTCATTTAGCAGACGCTTTTATTCAAAGTGATCAAAGAGATCTGAAAGAACACAAGCAGGAAATCACATAGGACGATACAGCATGGATAAGTGCTGGTCAGACTGAGTCCAGTTCTGTAAAACTTGAGGCTTAAACTGCACCATATACATATACATATACATATATATATATATTCTTCTTTTTTGCTAAAGCAATGTCATTGAAAGAAAGTAAGTTTTATATTGACAAAAAATTTGAAAATTGGACAGCTTTGGAAGCTAAGAAATGCAGAGGATTGAAGTTTTACAGATGCAGTGGAGACACCACACTACTCCCCTGACCTTCTTCATAATAGCAGATAAGTACTTTGATGTAGAATAGGACATAATTACTTTCTGCATGCAAATTCCACTCAGAAGATTTAATATTGATAGAAGTCTAACCATAAATGAATGGAACAATAGCTTAAGGTCACTACATTTAGTGGTGATGATGTCTTTAGTCCTGCCTTGTGTTGATGAACTTTTGAAAAGAAAATCGCATTATTAGCGGTGGATTTCTGCGCAGCTTCCCACCAACAGTTTACAAAAATGAGTTATAATTTGTAGTTATCCCAGGAAAATGGTTTAAGTTGCAACCTTTAAAAGGTTATTATTCTTAACCTTCTGGACTGGACTTTTAGTTAAGTTTAGTTTGACTGAATGTAAGATTTAAATGTTTGACAAAAAATGCTTGCTATTGTATGTAATGGTCAAAAAAGTTTTGAAAAGCCCCTTGCTTTTCAATACTGCCACAATTGAACAAAGTAAGGTTTCTCGCCCAAACCTGAAGGGCTTTAACAGACCGTATTTTTAAACGTATTCAGGTTGATCACCACTGATGGGATTCTAAAAAATAATAAACCATCAGATTTTCTCTCATTTTTTCAGTTTCCTTCTTACAAATAAATTCCTTTCCCCCATCAGTCATACAGTACACGCGTCATGTCACAGTAAACTTCTCTTGTCATTGACCTATTCATCGCTCCTGACTGCAGAATGAATAAATGTCCCTGATCAGAAAGATAGTTTCTGTTAACGTGTAAGGGAATTCATCCTAATACAGCTGGGTCCGTAAAATACAAAACACTGCAGCCCGGCTTGATTATTCTTAAATTTATGTTGAAATTAATGGCTAATTTCGTTTCGTTTGCGTAAATGTGCAGGCATGCACATGGGTAGCTATGGTTACTATTGAGCTATTGGAGTTATAAACCTCACATCATAAATATTTGTTGAAATATATTTATAAAATGTCCTCCATCTACAGAAACAATGTAATAGCCTATTTGTCCTTTTAATAATGGGTCTTCTAGAAATGTTAATAAGATACATACCACAAAACCATGTTGAAGATGTTTGAAGTTAATAAATATCAAAAGTCAATAGACACAACTCTATCAAGCTGAATATATTTGTAAAATCTTACATCTATAACAGATTTGCAACTTCATTCCCAGGTTGGTGACTTTGCGTCCAGTTACCTTTTCCAAATCCTTAAAGGTCTGAGCAAACATCTGGTTCTGGTCTGTCAGCTCATTCATATCTGACAGCAGAAAATCCATTTTCTTCTGCAAAAAAACAACGAAAATTATCAGACAGTGAAATAAGTACATCATATCAAATATTCCTAAAACCTTTCCCAAAAGTCAATATCACACTGTATTCTGCACCGAGACCAAAATGTTGTAGCAAAATTAGCAATAACAATAGTAAAAAAAAGTAATAATAATTATTTCAAAAAATCTATTTCTAGATTTATTTTATAAAATACAACAAAAATAGAAATATTTAATTTCTTAATTAAATTAAGGTGTAAACTTTCATTTGACAGATACACCTAAAAATATAACTCCAGTTTTACTGACACGCTTCATGTTTTTAGGAATCAAAAGAAGAACTTGAATCTGAGGCCAGTATCACCATTAAAAAAAAAGTGAGTGAGTTAAAGAAATTAAAATATATGTTGTTGGGTTTTTATTGTTTTAGTTTTTTTATTAATTTAATTCAACACTGTAAGTTATATTAATTGGAATTTTGGGTATCCAAGATAATGTTGGATCCAAATCACTTCTGAACCCTCAGACAGCAGTGCAAGACAAAACCATCATGCTAGGATCAACATAGGGGTTCAGGAATACCTTTCAAAAAACTATTGTCCCTCAACGCAGCTCACTTCTGCAGCAATACAACCAGAAACAGGATTACAGAAAAAGGAATCTAAGGAAGTCAACTAAGTTCTTGTGTTTTCAATTAATCTCAGATGGACAGAAAAACACTGGACATACACTGGGGCAAAAAAGTATTTAGTAAGCCACCAATTGTGCAAGTTCTCCCACTTAAAAAGATAAGAGAGGCCTGTAATTTTCATCACAGATATATCTCAACTATGAGAGACAAAATGAGAAAAAAAAAAAAAAAAAAATCCAGAAAAATCACATTATCTTATTTTTAAAGAATATATTTGCAAATTATAGTGGAAAATAAGTATTTGGTCATGAGCCTACGTTTCAGCTTGTATTCGGTAAAAATGAACATCAGATTCAATGTGCTGAAGATGGTAAAGAGCATCCAGGCAGCTTTTGTGAAAAGCCCAAAAGTCTGTGATGGGCGTGCATCAGTGCCAATGGCATAGGTGAGCTATGTGCATATGTGAGGATACCAGTGATTTAGACAAGTATATCAGAATTTTCTTAAGACATATATTCTACCATTAAGGTGAATTTATTTTTTCAGAAGGTTAGTAATCATTTCAACAGGAAAATGCTTGATCTCATTCTACATAACTTACAAAAGCATGGTTTCTTAGGCCCAGAGCGCATGCTTAATTGGGCTGTTTGCAGTCCATGTCTGTCTCCTATTAAAAATTGAAGAGTTAGAATAACGTCAATAACGACCATGGACCTTTGAGCAGCTTAAATCTTGTTATTCAACCAGAACAGACAGACATTCCTCTTGAAAAAGCTCTAACTGTTACCATCCTCAGTTGCCAAACAGTTTAAAAAGTGTAATTAAAAGGGAGGTTGATGTACTACAGTCATAAATATGCCTCATGAATATGTCTCTCTTCCAACTTCTTTTACATTTTACACACACACATATTATATATATATATATATATATATATATATACGTACATACATATTTTTTTATTTTTAAACTTACCATTTTTTTCTGAAAATAGGGATTGCAAATTAACACTGTAAATTAGCTTCAGTTTAAAAGTAGATAGAATTCCTGAGAGACAAATATGTAGAGAAAAAATGTAATCTTTTCCACCATATAAACCTGGAAACAAATCATGGGTGAATAAATGAAGGACGCAAAAGGGAAACAATAAAAGCTACAATAACAGAATCCCAAAATAAACATATTGTCCATTTTGTTTTGCCATCACATCACGTCTTTAGGGCAGTTCATTAAGTTGGAGAATCTGATGCAACACCAAAACACATTGGACAGGGAGTCAATTGTCTCTAACTGTGACAAACTGAAACACAAACCTAAAGACAACTAGCGAAAATGTGTTAGTGGCATTATCTACAACTAATGGCCCCGGGCTCTAATTCCACTCCAACAAGCAGCTTATGCATTTTTAACATATAAAGAGAGCTATGCAATACTAACGCTTATAAGGAAGGCAGAGCTATACTGAACATCTAAAGCCTACAGTGAGTTGACTTGGGTGGTTTATTGCCAATATTTACAGAGGTTTGCGTTTAAATTTGCGTGCAATGCATGGCGTTCCTTGAGAAGTCCCAGCCTTCTACACACCATTTTAAGCTCAAAATGTATATGAGTGCTCATAATTACTGTTTAAAGCAGATAAGTGACATGCCTAAACACCGAAATTGAGCCATCTATAGTATTTTCAGACAAACAAGTCAAATGGATTTAAAATCAAGGACAACTCTGGTTGCAGTGTCCATGAACAAACCGCTGGGAATGACATTTGCTAACTACATTGGGTGTCAGAAAAGTCTCAGAAAGTCTTTAATTTCTGTTGCTGTTCTTTGTCTGAAGGACAACATTCATATAATATTTTCAACCAAAAATATGTTACATGAACATATATATTCCTTAGCTGACATATTTAAGTGTCACAGCAAACAAAACAGTTATCCACACCTCCCTCATGTCTGAAAATGTAATTGCTGGAGTCTTCAAGAACTTGTTTATATTTTGTAGTACACACGGAGTACTGTGAAAAAGTCTTAGCACCCCTACTCTTGCTGGTATTTCAAAGTATAATACAAAAAATGCAGTGTTAATATTAGAGATACCGATCAATCATTTGGTCATTGTGAGTCTTTTTTTTTCAATCATTGGTCTCGACCATAAAAAAGCCTGTATCAGTTGACATAAAGATAATATACCGGTAGACACAAAATAAAATCACAGTGTTCAGAACAAAATTAATCTTCAAGTAAGAGTCAGTATTTAGTGTGACAGCCTTGCCATTCAGTATAATGGTTACAACTCCGATGAAAAAGAATACCACAAATGTATTATAACTACCTTTGAAGTACACTATACCATTTGCTTCAAACACACTGTATCTGCCCCCCGAATGGCAAAAGGTTTAAACTATTCCCTGATCCATAACATTACACTGATACACGCTCTGGTATGTTTCCGTCCTTGGAATAGTCATTTGTGAAGAGAATATTAATTCTATAATTGTCAGGTAGCTGACTTATCTTACATTCAGGAAAACATCACAAACCTGCAAGGCTTCATAGAAAAATGGATGTTGTATTTGCAGTGGGCAAGCCTTATGATTAACTGTCCACATCAAGCTTTAAGACTTGGTCGCTCCTGGGTTCTAAACACATAACCTTGTTAAGTAGGCCTTGGCTGGGGCCGGCTAACCGAAAGCCATCTCTGAAACCTTGTTATTCTTGCTTTGATGCACAGTCCACCTCACACAGGCTACATTCTGCAGCTAAATGATGTCACATGACAATCCCGATGATTAGAAACCTTTCTTTTTTAAATATGAGTGTGGATCTTTGTTCCTGATCTCTGCCGCTCAGATGGAAACATAATGCAATTTGCCACCTGTTACAAGTGCTGTGGCTTTATGAAAGCACCGCCGCACTTCCTCCTGTCATTTGTCTGGAGGACAGAGGTCATTTTCTGATGTTTGAGTCAAAGTGGACAGGATAGTCCTTGATTTCTGGATTTGAAAATGGATGTAAATTCACCATATGACAAAAAATGTACCTTAAAATGACACATCTATACACTGCACAGATACCCTTGGGGAGAGGGGGGCTGTATTGACACTGACATGCTACTGCCCTATGAGTGCAGTCAGTGGTCCAAAACACTGTGGAGTTCAGGATGACTGCCTTGTGTCCAAATAAAAAAAGAAAGGAGAAAAGAGAAAAAAAGAAAAAAAAAATCACACAGATGCCAAACCTGGTTTAAAGATTCAGAACCCCAAAAACATCTCAGACCACTATACCTTCCTTGTCACAAAGCTAGGTGGCACTATATTAAGATTTACGTTTCAGTATTTCGAGAACAATTATTTTTTATCACTGATCCCTTTTGAACTCCAACCAAACTGACTTATTCGTACAAATTTCTTTCATCAAAATGTTGAAACACTTTGAAAACAGAGTGCAATTTAGGAAAATTAATAAACAAATAGTCGATTGATTCTAATCAATGTGCGAAAGTCCACTCCTACATGCTGTTAAAGAAAGAAAAATCATTTAAAACCCACACTAAATTTCATGCAGTTTCATCCATCGGGCAGCCACAGTTGATATGTCATTATCTTATTAACCAATGGAGCTAAAACCACTTAAGTTCAGCATACAATTTAGTATAAAACGCTTCAGTTGTTGCCAATACCTAAAGTGCACACTGGCTGACTTATAATAATAGTCGTCAAACAGTAATTTACAGGCAAATATTTATAAATCTGAATTACCAATTTTCATGAAACTTCATTGGCACTTTCATGATGGCAACAGAAAGAATCTATCAAATTAGGAACAAGCTGGCTACTAGGGAATGCTATTATTGGCAAATGTAGGATTTTCCCCACATCTTGGGAGTTATAGATATAGTTATACGTATACTGTAGTTATAAAGTTCTAAACTCAAGGTTACTATCAGACAGAACAACATGAATTCCTCTATACGATCAAATATAAAGCTAATGTATACGCCGTTTTACAATTAAAACAAACCATGCCAGTAATTGACAATGAAATGGAAATTAATTACAATGACATAACAAAAGACAATTAAATTAAATTAGGAACAAGACTTGAAGCATACACGAAATAAATTCACTGATGGATAGAAAATTAGTAGCCAAAAATCACTTAAAATCCACACAAAACAATCCAAAAAAGGGTTGATATTCAGTTCCTCCTTAAAAACATCAACGCTTTCTACTGCCCTCTGGGTTTCAGGGAGGCTGCTCCACAGATGTGGGTCATATTAGGAGCAGGATGTTTCACCACGGGTTTTAGTTATAACTTTGAGTAAACTTCAAATGCATATTCCAGAAGACCTGGGATCTCGGAGGGTTCATGGGATAAAAGCAAATTTGATAAATAGGCAGAACCAAGACCATTAAGAGTTTTATAAACCAATAAAAGAACCTTAAAATCGATTCTAAAGCAGACTGTTAACCAATACAGAGACTTTAAAATCAGTGTAACATGAGCTCTCTTTCTGGTCTTAGTCTGCATTGGTGCTGTTGAGTGTTGAATTAGTTGTAGCCATGATATGCTCCTCTTGGGGATACGAGAGAGCTGAGCTTTGCAGTAGTTAATTCTGCGGGTGCTTAAAGAATACAATCGAGTCTCCATACAAGTATGAGAAACTCACTTTGGTCTGCATAATATAAACCTCATTCTTGTTTCATTTCAAGGACCTAAAACTAAGCCTTTTGGCACTCCATAATTCACTTTATGGTTTTAGATGAAAATTGAACAATAATCAATAAGTGTTAAGGCGTTTTTTTTTGGGGGGGAGGGTTGAGTGTTCGTTTATTTGTCTCATCTAAGGTTACTCGAAAGACTGACTTGGGCTGTTTCTGCAATACGTTTGGTCCTTGATTGGTAGTGTACAACTGGGAGTGAATAAAAAAAAAAAATATATATATATATATATATATATATATATATATATATATATATATATATATATATATACAACATACACTCACCGGCCACTTTATTAGGTACACCCAGCATACGTATATTCAACCAGGTACTGGAAACATTCCTCAGAGAGTTTGGTCCATATTGACATGATAGCATCACGCAGTTGCTGCAGATTTGTCGGCTGCACATCCATGAATCCACCACATCCCAAAGGTGCTCTATTGCAGGGGTTCCCAACCTTTTTTGAGCCAAGGACCAGCAGAAGTATAAACAAAAAGCTCAGGGACCGGTTGACAATTTATGTCAATTTTAATAAACATTTTAGAAAAAAACTATGCATTTTAAAATGCAGGCTATCATCAGCGACGTTAGCTGATGTTGTGGCCTTTAAAACTTGCTTCTGCAAATGTAACTCACGTTTTTTCCTTTCGAAAAAATCCACTGGTTTGTCTTTGAGAGAAGGATGTTTTGTATTTAAGTGTCTTTGAAGCTTGGATGGCTTCATTGCTTCGTTGGCGAGCGTTTCTCCACATAAAATACATAGTGGGTTTGGCGCCTCCAAATCGCCCGTTGCAACAAATCCGTATTTTATATACATAATGTCGTACTTGCGATTAAAGCTTTTGCTTTTCTTTTTGGTAGGATTTTCTACTTGTTCATCACCATTTCTTTTACTCGAACAACCAGTAAAGAAACGGCTCATGGAGGTTTGCTGAGGTCCACTCATCTCTGCAGCAGACTGTACCTAACCTGCATACAGCACCTGTGCATGGCGCTGTTCAGTCCGGTCGGGTACCAGAACTTATTGTCCGCCAAGCCATGACAGGGCTGCCACTCAAAGAAACACATTTCGATTTATACAAGTTTTGGATGAAATTATATGACAAAAAAATGCAAAAATTGTTTTCTTAAATTTAGTATGAGGTTGCTTTAATTATGTGGCAAATGATAATAAACACGAGAAAGATGGGTACTTCAATGAAAAATAGATATTTTATTCAACTTTGCTGCTGTTCATACAAAAAGTAAATAAAAAACAACAATTTTTTTTCAAAGATTTTCACTTGAAATAAGTAGAAAAATCTGAGATTTTTTTGCTTGTAATGAGAAGATAAATCTTGTTCCACTGGCAGATTTTTCTACTTATTTCAAGTGAAAATTGACTTGAAACAGGTAAAAATTGTCAAACGAGTTATTTTTCTGGTGTTATTTTTCTGGTGTTATTTTTCTGGTGATGACTCCAAATGTTGAAATAGCAGTAAAACCACATTCATTGATGAAATGACATAAGGGATGGAAAGGAGGGATGGCAGTTTTACAGGGGGATGATTTGGACTTTTTTTATTTCAGGGGGGATGATTCTGACCGTTTTTATTTCGGGGGGGGGGGATGATTTGGACCGTTTTTATTTCAGGGGGGGGATGATTCTGACCGTTTTTATTTCAGGGGGGGATGATTCTGACCGTTTTTATTTCAGGGGGGGATGATTTGGACCGTTTTTAATTTGGGGGGGGGGATGATTTGGACCGTTTTTATTTCGGGGGGGGGGGATGATTCTGACCGTTTTTATTTCAGGGGGGGATGATTTGGACCGTTTTTATTTCGGGGGGGGGGGATGATTTGGACCGTTTTTATTTCAGGGGGGGGATGATTCTGACCGTTTTTATTTCAGGGGGGGGTGATTTGGACCGTTTTTATTTCAGGGGGGATGATTTGGACCGTTTTTATTTCAGGGGGATGCTGGCTTTAGTTCTTCTGAGGAGGAGACGAGCAGCAGCAGCAAGGAGGGTCCATGAAATCCTCATGAGAAGACTTGAGAAGATTTGGGGGAATCCAGGCTCGTTGGAGCTACAGCTCCATGATGACCAGGTCTACTTCAGATTGAACAGGGAGCAGTTTGACAGCCTGTTTTGGAGTGGGTCCTCAGCAGGATCACAACCACCTTCTCTCCTATTGGTCGCACCGAGATGCCCTCACAGCGCGATGAAATTAAAAAATGTTCAATTCAGGCGCAGGCAGGTGAAACGCCCGTGGCAGGTGGCCTCTCTCGCGCCGCCAAGCTCGCCAGCAGAGCGGTCCACTCTTGCGCTGCGGCAGCACATACACAATGAATCGGAAAGCCGGCGGCGGTCCCGCTTTGCGCCCTCTATGTGAAAGGGGCTTAATACTGTTGGCCCCTGAAGGTTATATTTGGCCCCATAATGGCCCCTGTTTCAGAAAAATCCTAGAACCCCCAGTGCCAAGTTTTGTTACCCGCAACTGCGCTGACACGCAAAAAAAAAGAAAAGCTGCTGAGACCCTGTCGTGCAGCGCTGCTCTCGGCAGAGATTGTATGAGGTGAAGTGAAGTGAGATGCCTCACTCCATTGGGAAAAAAACGTCTGGTGACAATTTTGATTATCGCTTTTTTGTCGACAACGTCGGCGAATCATTGCAGCCCTAATTATGATCGGAACACAAGCCATTCCACGGCCCGGTAGTAACGGCTCTACGGACCGGTACCGGTCCGGGGACCGGGGGTTGGGAATCACGGCTCTATTGGACTGAGATCTGGTGACTGTTGTCGAGCCACATTGTCATGGGAAGCTCCAGCCCCTACCCCCTACAGGGCTTTGAACTGGACTCAAGAACTTTTGTTGAGACTCCAATTTCCTACCCCATGTGAAGGTCCCGACACCTCGGAAGTTGGCTCAAACAGACAACTGGACTCAACAACTTTTGTTGAGACTCCAATTTCCTACCCCATGTGAAGGTCCCGACACCTCGGAAGTTGGCTCAAACAGACAACTGGACTCAACAACTTTTGTTGAGACTCCAATTTCCTACCCCATGTGAAGGTCCCGACACCTCAGAAGTTGGTTCAAACAGATTTGAATCAACGAGAGCACCCTATGGGGTGATTTGGAGGTCTGTGACAGTCATGACAAATGTCTGATAATGACATTTGGCCCGAGTCACATCCGACTGTAAATTACTTTTTGTCTCTTTCCTGATTGGTGTATTCTTGCTTTAACTTCTTGTATAAGAAGCTTGTTCCAATTTCACTCGGTGTCAGCCACCGAACCAGACACTGTCTGTATCTGTCAGCTGAACGCCGGCTAGAATAAAATCTCTCAATACCACAGCGGACTCTTGAACTGGACTTTGTAATATTCTTCAACAATTTGGCGCTGTGACCCGGATGACAATAGACCTTCGATGGAAACTCCTGTTCCAGAACAACGGCGCAATCAGCGACTCTATCTAAAATTTTAGAGGTTAGGGGATCCACTTACAAAATCCCAAATTATTGTTGCTGAGTTGTTGTCGAAAGTCTGTGAATTGGAGTGCCGGAGAATGGTTGACGTCATCCTGAGATTTTAGGTAAGTCCGCTGTGTGGTTGTGAAGGTTATATTTTTTGTTATTATTTTGTGTTATTGGGAAGGTTATTGTAGAGATGTTTTTAGGAACGCTGACAATTTCATAACACTTGAATCTGATTGTGTTGTGAGAATGTTCTGCTTCTCCTGCCTTAGAATTGACTAGCTCTTCTAAAAGGTTTAATATCTCGGGTAACATTAAAAAGAAAGAAATGGCCAGAACGAAACGGTTGGTCTGAGTACCAAAACTAAGTCCAGTGGGACTTGCATATGCAGGACGTGAGGTCCATAAAAGTGTTGGAACACTGAGTTATTTGTGGAAAACGGATATATATGTAGAAGAACTGGTTTTATTTTATAAATGGGGATGACTAGCTCTCCCAAATACTTGAGATATATTTCATTTCAGTAAGAATCGACTTGCTCTCCTTACATTAAGCCGAATGATTTGTAGGCTCAAGTAGACTGATGGTTGGAAGAATCAGAAAGTGATTTGTGGGTAAAAGTAAGTGTAATTGAAGTTTTTTTTCTCTGGGAGGGATCTTACAGAAGGAAAAATGGGAAGTTTTCTCAGTAAAGAGTCAGAGGAAGAGTTGACTGGTCCTTCTAAATACATGTACGATAACTACGGTACCAATAGCACTAAGTTTGTTAAAACATGGGTTAAGATAACTAAAGACGACGGTCTCTTAAAATTTCCCCCAAGTGGGACCTTTGACCGGACTAGATTAGAAAATTTAAAGGAAAAATTAAATTCTCAAACAAATGGACAAAAGCACTTCAACTCCTTCAGATTTTGGAGGGATGAAAGCAGACGCCGTAATGCAGAATCCCAAATAGCTTAGCTTACGGATCAGAACAAAAAGCTGATGGCTCAATTAGAAGAGTGTAAAAACGCAACGCAGACAAAGAAGGAATTAGACCCATTAACCGGGTCCTCCACAAACATTAAAATAAACAAAAACAATCATGCCACAACTATGTACCCTGTGAAAGAATTGGAAGAACTTAAAAACACAACGCAGACAAAAATGAAAGTGGAAAACCATTTAAATGATCAAATCAAAAACCTTTATCCGGTAAAACAGATTAAAGAATCAAGTGACGATGACACTTCTGATGATGACTGGATTTTACAACATCCCAAGTCTGAAGACAATAGCCAAAACAGTGAAGAGGAGTGGGTTGTGAAAAGAGGCAGAAAACCAAAGAAAACACAATCAGTAAAATTAGCTCCACTGATCACAATGGGAAAAGATGTTATCTACAAACCTTGGAGCCGAAGAGAACTAAAAGCGATAGTAGGAGATTTTCCCAAGGATGTCAGAAAAAATAAACAAAAATGGCTAGATGAATGGGAATCAGTATGCACAATATACACACCTCACATGCCTGACATAATGCAACTGTTAAAGCTAACTTTGCCACCTGATTTGAAAAGCAGAGTACTTGATGCATGTAGAATTTCCTCTGATCCTACAGCTGTTGCCAAAATCACACCAGAAGAAGCTCAGACCCTTTACAGCTTCATCACTTTAGCAGTTCAAAAGGAAGTAGTACAAAAAGTGGATTATACTCCTCTCACAAAACTTAAACAAGGAAAAGATGAGAATCCCAGGGAACTCTATGCTACAATGATGTTGACAGCAAAAGAAAATTGTGGTTTGTCACAAGATCAGATTAATGGACTTCCTCCAGGTTACTTGCAAGATATATTTGTTAGCTGCCTTCAACCAAAGGTTAAGGCTAAAGTAGTACTGACAGTTGGGTGGGCGGGGAAAGCAATGACTGAACTAGTGGAAATAGCTCAACACCACTGGGACAACACAGAACAAAAGGAATCTAAAATGTATGAAACGCTAATGCTTGCCCAAGTGTCTCACTACACAGGCGGAGTACCGAGAGGAGGACGCAGCGGCAGAGGGATCAACCAAAGATGTGGACCAATGAATCACTCACACCACAACAAAGGTCACACGTCGCACTTCCCAAACAAAAACAATAGGAACTGCTTCTGTTGTGGTGAACCAGATCATTGGATAAAAGATTGCCCCTATAGAACATCCCAACCTAATTTTACCCTGCCTATGGTAACTCCATCAAGTGATCACATGGAGGTCCAACAAACCCCACAGCACAATCCATAGAGCTGTCAGGACAGTGCCCAAATTGAAACAGAAATAACTTTAACAGTAGCTCCACTGATAAAACTAGCAAAAACAAATGAAGAGCCTAACTTAACAATAGATGTAAATGGAAAATCTACATCATTTCTGGTAGATACAGGAGCTTCTCTTTCAACTTTAAGACCAATCACTTCTACAAATTTGAAATCATCTAAAGAAACTGTCAGAGCTGTGGGGGTTGGAGGGATTCCCATGTGTTTACCTGTCTCTGAGCCTACTACAGTATCTATAGGCCCGTTTACTGAAAGCATGTCAAACTTCACAACTTCTCACTCCTTTCTGCTGTCAGATACCACACCTGTAAATCTATTAGGGAGAGACTTGTTGTGCAAACTAAATTGTACCATTTACTGCACACCAGACGGTATCTTTTTAGAGACTAACCAAGATAACACAACCGCTGTACTAGCAGCTCTGATAGATCAGAACCAGCTGATGGATGCGGAAAAAGGGAAAACACAGGATAGAATAGTGTCCAGCGTGCCCCCATCAGTATGGTCTTCTTCTTCTAATGACATTGGTTTGATCAAATCTACTGAACCAGTACAGATATTGCTGAAACAGAATGTCTCTTTGCCAAAGATTTCACAGTATCCTCTTTCTCAGGAAAAGAGAGAGGGCATCCGCCCTATAGTTCAATCTCTGTTAAGCCAGGGAATAATAGTGCCGTGTGATAGTCCATGCAACACGCCTATACTTCCTGTTAAAAAACCAGGTAAACCAGAATATAGATTTGTACAGGACCTACGAGCTATAAATGAAGTGGTACTCCCACGTTTCCCTTTAGTTCCAAATCCTACTACAGTTTTGTCGTCAATACCTGCCAATTCCACCCACTATACTGTGTTGGACCTTTGCAGTGCATTCTTTTCTGTCCCTCTACATAAGGATAGCCAATATTTATTTGCATTTACATATGATGGACAACAATACACATTCACCAGATTACCCCAAGGGTATACTGAGTCACCTACAATTTTTTCTCGTGCTCTAAATAATGACCTCAAAGACGTGTCATTTCCTGGAGGCTCCACTCTGATTCAATATGTTGACGATTTACTTTTAGCCAGTCCCTCTGCCCCTGCATGCGAAATGGACACAGTTACCCTTCTCAACGCTTTAGCTGTCAAAGGCCACAAAACCTCACTTAAGAAAGCTCAACTGTGTCAGAATGAAGTCCAGTATTTGGGACATACACTATCTGGCTCCACAAGGGTCCTTACTCCCTCCAGAATAAAATCTATAATAGAAATGCCCAAACCCACAACTATGTCACAGATGAAGACATTTTTAGGTATGACGGGCTATTGCAGACAATGGATAATGGATTATGCATCACTTGCAATGCCACTCCAAGACATATGCAAACCCTCAGACTGCACTCAGCCCTTAACCTGGTCACAACAAGCTGACGATGCTTTTAACAAGTTAAAACAGGCATTACTATCTGCCCCTGCGCTCGGCCTTCCCGACTACAATCAACCATTCACTCTTTTTGTACATGAAAAATGTGGATTTGCCCAATCTGTTCTCACTCAACGTCATAACTCTGCTTACAGACCTGTGGCGTACTTTTCCTCTAAACTGGATCCCGTCGAGAGAGGGCTTCCACCTTGTCTCAAAGCCGTAGCCGCAGCAGCACTTGCTATCAACAAATCTGCTGATATTGTTTTAGGGTCACCACTAACAGTCATGGTCCCACACGATGCACTCACCCTGATTACCAGAGAGGCACATAGACATGTGACAGGGACAAGAGAAGCAAAATACGTACTAACTCTCACTGCTCCACACATTACACTAAAAAGATGTTCTATCCTTAACCCTGCTACATTACTTCCAACCGAAGATGATGGTGAACCCCATAATTGTATGGATGTCACCTCATGTTCATCTAAACCTCGTCCCGACCTTTCTGAAACTCCACTCTCTAACTCTGATCTTGTTTTCTTCACTGACGGCTCTGCTTATAGAGAAAATGGAATACCATATGCAGGTTATGCAATTTGTGATAATTTCTCAACTGTTGAAAGTGCCGCCCTGCCCTCCTCCAACTCCGCCCAAGTAGCTGAACTATATGCACTGATGAGAGCCTGTCAACTAGCAAAAGGTAAAACTGTTACGATCTATACAGATTCCAGATATGCTTTTGGTTGTGTACATGATTTTGGTATATTGTGGGCGAACCGAGGATTTATCACATCTTCGGGGACACCCGTTAAACATGGTCAATTGATTGGTGAACTGTTAGAAGCGTGTCAACTACCTTCATCTATTGCTGTTGTTAAATGTGAAGCCCACACCAAATTCAAGGACCCTGTTTCACTAGGCAATGCTTCGGCTGACCATGCAGCAAAAGAAGCCGCCAAATTTGGCTTACCTGTCCATGTAAAGCTCTGCCCTTCTATACCCGCTAACGATCTGGCTTCTCCTAATGATGTAGCCCTCTTACAAGAGACTGCTGATGCGAAGGAGCACAGATTGTGGCTTTCCCATGGTTGTAAAAATGTAAATAATTTGTGGGTCAGCAACGACGGCCGCGTTGTTGCACCCACATCTTTGTACCCGTGGCTAGCACGCATGTCACATAGTTTGTCACATGTAAGCAAAGGGGGAATGTGTCAGATAGTGTTGAAAGACTGGTATGCTCCAGGATTCACATCCTATGCAAGAAAATATTGTGAACAATGCCTAATCTGTCAACAACATAACCCAGGGAAAACAGTACAAACAACATTGTCAACACACCCCCCCCCACGGGGACCCTTTGAAGCTCTGCAAATAGACTTTATTCATATGCCAAAATGTGAGGGATATGAAAATGTTCTTGTATGCGTGGATATGTTTTCAAACTGGCCTGAAGCCTGGGCTTGCAGGAAGGCGGACTCTACTGCTGTAGTGAAATGCCTATTAAAAGACATTGTTCCACGGTTCGGCATTCCACACAGCATCAACTCAGACCGAGGTACTCATTTCACTGGACAAATAATGACTGAACTCTGTAAATCACTGGGTATTAAACAGAGACTGCATTGCCCATACCACCCGCAGTCTGCAGGGCTAGTTGAAAGACAAAATGGCATCTTGAAAAACAAACTAGCCAAACTGTGTGCTGAAACTGGGCTAAAATGGACAATGTTGTTGCCTTTGGCCCTAATGTCGATGAGGTCAACACCCGTTAGGAAGCATAAACTCACACCTCATGAAATTATTACGGGTAGACCTATGACTATACCAAGTAATTCAGTTCTATGTATGAAAAAGATGGACCTCCATGCCATGGATGAATCCATGATATCATTCTGTTCTGCTCTAACATTTGCTGTCCAGTCAATCCACAGACAAGTAAAAGCTGTCCAGTCTCCTCCTAGTGACAAACCGTGCCATAACCTCCAACCCGGCGACTGGGTCTGTGTCAGGGAGTTCCGACGGAAAAACGCCCTGAAACCTCGCTGGTCTAAACCTCAACACGTCCTGCTCACCACCAACACCGCCGTCAAGTGTGAGGGGCGTCTAATCTGGATCCACGCATCCCACTGCAAGAAAACAACTCCTCCGCCATGCACCGGAAACCAGCTGGTACCATCTTCTTCCTGGGGGTCTTCGTCCTCACCACCGTCGGAGCCAGTGAAAGAAACCACGCAGGCTCGGACAGCCCAGAAGTAGATGAACTTCAACACCCCAGACTTCGACGACTGGCAGAGGAGCAGGGGAGCAGCGCAGGCCACAGAGGCCCAGAAGCAGATGCATTATACACGCCAAAACACTCACATCTGTCGCAGGAACAAAACAGACACCCTTGCAAACACCACAAACGAGACCTAACCGTTTACCAGGAGAAAATAACTCCTAAAATATATGAAACACAACCCTCAACAAACACATACCTCCAACTGGCAAAAATGGTTGCTGAAAATAGCCCACACCCTGATAACTGTTATGTGTGTGGGTTCATTCCACACAGCACAAAAGAAGGACTCCCATTAATGACTCTGCCCATTACTTCATGTGACACCTGTTACATTTTGAACCTCAATTCCTCTTATGGGCATTGCAAATGTCACAAACCCCCCCAAATGAGACAAATGTATTGTGATAAAATTCACACTAGCTGTTATTCCTGCAGCACACCGATTCCTCTCACCCTCACCATGATCCCAAAGACATTAAAGTGGTGTGTTGAAGGCAAAGGAACTATCCACCTAGGAATATCAAACTGTGACTCCACATACTCTCCTTCTGAAGAACCGCTTGTTAAGCCTAAAACAAGCCAAAATCCACTGCCCGATTCCATTAAAGATTATAACTACCTTGCTACAATGGTTAATCGCTGTTCCATACCTCTACCAAAAGGTGTTTACTGGATTTGTGGCATGAAGGCTTACGAATATCTTCCAAACGATTGGTCTGGTATATGTGGTCTGGGCCATGTGGTACCAGCCATGAGAATCGTCGCTGTACCACCGAAAGTTCGCATTGTTAAAAGAGAATTGTACACTCACACCCAAACACCATGGACAAGATTTTTTGGTGCCCTCGTTCCAAATTACGGAGTCATGGCAGCTTTGGATCAGATAAGGGACCTATCTCATGCAGTTGAAGACTTAGCAAATACCACAGCAAAGGGCATGTCTATGCTTTCACAAGAGATGACTGCTGTAAGGATGATGGCCTTGCAAAATCGTGCTGCATTGGACTACTTATTAGCTTCTCAAGGGGGAACTTGTGCTGTGATTAAAACTGAATGCTGTACCTTTATACCTAACCACAATGCCACCATCCAAGAAATAACAGATCACTTGAAAAACATTGCTAACACATTACATACACCTGTCACGACTAGTTTGTTTGGTTGGTTTAGAGAACAGTTAGGACACGTTGGTTACTTGATATTTGAATTTGCTTTATTGGGGTTTGTACTCCTAATTGTTATTTGGCTTCTGATTACATGTCTAAGGTTCACTTGCAAAATATGTATGGCTCAAACTACTACTACAATCATGTACTCCACTGTAATTCCACCTCTACCGTCAGTGGAGGAGGAAAATTCAGACTTTCTGTTCAAAATTGGGATTGACTGTACTTAAGTGAAAAAAAAAAAAAAAAAAAAAAAAAAAAAAAAAAAAAATTGTGAATTGTCGAGCCACATTGTCATGGGAAGCTCCAGCCCCTACCCCCTACAGGGCTTTGAACTGGACTCAAGAACTTTTGTTGAGACTCCAATTTCCTACCCCATGTGAAGGTCCCGACACCTCGGAAGTTGGCTCAAACAGACAACTGGACTCAACAACTTTTGTTGAGACTCCAATTTCCTACCCCATGTGAAGGTCCCGACACCTCAGAAGTTGGTTCAAACAGATTTGAATCAACGAGAGCACCCTATGGGGTGATTTGGAGGTCTGTGACAGTCATGACAAATGTCTGATAATGACATTTGGCCCGAGTCACATCCGACTGTAAATTACTTTTTGTCTCTTTCCTGATTGGTGTATTCTTGCTTTAACTTCTTGTATAAGAAGCTTGTTCCAATTTCACTCGGTGTCAGCCACCGAACCAGACACTGTCTGTATCTGTCAGCTGAACGCCGGCTAGAATAAAATCTCTCAATACCACAGCGGACTCTTGAACTGGACTTTGTAATATTCTTCAACACTGTGGAGGCCGTTCGAGTCCAGTGTTATGTTCAAGAAACCAGTCTGAGATGATTCACGCTTTATGACATGGTGCATTATCCTGCTGGAAGTAGCATCAGAAGATGGTACACTGTGGTCATAAAGGGATGGACATGGTCAGCAACAATACTCAGGTCGGCTGTGGCGTTGACACGATGCTCTATTGGTACTAATGGGCCCAAAGTGTGCCAGGAAAATGTCCCCCACACCATTACACCACCACCACCAGCCTGAACTGTTGATACAAGGCAGGATGGATCCATGCTTTCATGTTGTTGATGCCAAATTCTGACCCTGCCATCCGAATGTCGCAGCAGAAATCGAGACTCAGAAGACCAGCGAACGTTTTTCCTTCTTCTGTTGTCCAGTTTTGCTGAGCCTGGGCGAACTATAGCCTCAGTTTCCTGTTCTTAGCTGACGGGAGTAGCACTTGGTTGGTGTGGTTTTCTGCTGCTGTAGCCCATCCGCCTCAAGGTTCAACGTGTTGTGCGTTCAGAGATGCTCTTCTGCAAACCTCGGTTGTAACGAGTGGTTATTTGAGTTACTGTTGCCTTTCTATCAGCTCGGACCAGTCTGGCCATTCTCCTCTGACATCAACAAGACATTTGCGCCCACAGATATTTTCTCTTTTTTTGGACCCCAGAGATGGTTGTGGGTGAAAATCCCAGTAGATCAGCAGTTTCTAAAGTACTCAGACATGCCTAAATGCACTGAGCTGCTGCCATATGATTGGCTGATTAGAAATTAGCCTTAACGAGCAGTTGGACAGGTGTACCTAATAAAGTGGCTGGTGAGTGTATATAGGGTTGGGAGGGTTACTTTAAAAATGTAACCGGGTACAATGACAAGTTACCTGTTAACATTTTTTAATTTAAAGCAACTGACAATAGAAATGACAAGTTAAAGGTAAATATGTGCATAGATGTCAAATAAAAGAGAAATCAAATTTTCCGATACTTCAGAAGTACCGGTATGTTTTTTTGACTATGTTCCAAATCGAGTGCTTGTAGCCTTAGTCTTTATACTGTATTTTGATGACATAAGCACATGCACACTGATGGACTTCTTGTTGCTCAGTACACTACAAGTACACAAATGAAGGACTCTTAGTGGTCAGAAAATTGAGTACAAAACAACAGACACTTTGTTTTATAGTCGCCATCTTGTCCACACAAATGATGACATCCACATTTGCGATGATTTTGGTCAAAGAAATAACAGCGGTCCAAATTTCAACCTGAAAATAGCAAAACTTTAATCTCTCATTAAAAGGGGAGGGATTAAAAACATAACATATTAAAAACAACAAGTAAAAGTCTGCCTATTGTTCAATAGATATCTGATGAGTGCTTGTTTTATTGATGATTCTGTAAAGTTTTTTTTTCCTTTTCTAAAAAAAACATCTTTCTTGACTTCATCTTAAGAGAAATTGTTATTCATTTCAGTTTGATTCAGTCTTGTTAATTTGTTGTTATTTTATACAAGCGTGCTCTTTAAAAAATAAACATCTAAATAATAAACTTTGTAATATCTTTTGTTCTTAAAGAAAAAAGAAAGGAATATCTTACCTATTGTAATCCAGAAGGACTGACTCAATATTGTTTGCTATAAATTATGAAAATACACTGATACGGCTAGGAGTTTAATCAATTTGGAATAATGGTTGTCTTCTGCTTTTCTACAGTTTTAAGAATTGTATAATGGCAGTGCTTTGAACCTGCGCCTCCAGAGAAACTGGAGCCTAAACTCTCCACCTCACCTGAGAGATATCAAATAAATCCATGAAACATATTCACCTGCCTGGGTTCTTATATCGTTGTCGGCGTAAACATCCAGAGGTCTCAGCCTTTGCTCTTCATCTTTTGAACTGATATTTTTGATGCTGGTAAACTCAGTACCAGGACTTCATGTGGTTGTTTTCAGTTCTTTTGCTCTTGACTTATTAAAACAGGTGCATCACCATCCTTTCTGATATCTTCGAAATTTCTCTCAAACTTTGGTGTAAGAACTACCCTCTGAAAAAGGCAATTCTCAAAGTAATGAATTATCAATGTGATCAAAGTTTTTAACAACTTGATATTCTATCTTTTAGCCCCATACAGTTAAAAAGGAATAGCAAATAGACTCCCTAATGCAGTAAATATGCTATTCTGTGTGAAGCATTGCTGTGTTTGCACCAATGTTGTCCTTAGGAGCGGTTGCTACAACGGATTTGTGAAAGTATTGTTATTTCCAGACATACAGACGCTTCCTTCCTCTCACGCGTTACCGCTGCCTCTGCGCTGCTTGATGTGATAGGCTAATCGTGGTCACGTGGTTCAGTTCCTGTACGCCATTGGCTGGTTTTCTTTAAGAGGCGGGATAAACATGGTGAACCCGGAAAAAACAGATTGCCTTCACATCGACGGAGAGGAGGTTCACGTTGATTCCGCCGAATAAAAATGGGTAAATGTTCATTTATTGTGTAGTTTAGAAAACAAAGCCTGGCTTACTGCTCACACCATGCAGTGTCTACAGGGAACCAGGGGTCGACACGTGTTTGTGTTGTTCAACACAGGTCTACCATGTCACATTTTGTTGTGTTGCATGTCTTTTTCTCCCATTTGTTGCATGTTTGGATCGATTCTTAACGCCCGTGGGTGTATTTAATGCATACTGCTTTCTGTTCAAGCATTCACGTCTACTGAATTATTAGTTTTAATTTTGAGTTGGTGTAGACTGACTGAAAGTTAGTTTAGTAACCTTGTGAGAGTGTGTGCTCCTTCAAGAATCCCCCGCACTTAATTCCATTATTCCCAGAAATAATCAGTGGTAGAGATCAAAACCTTCCGTATTGATATTCAAGGCATAGTTGATCTTATTGATTTTTTTTTTTTTTCAGGAGAGTTCTCACTTCATTTCTCTCATCCCAATCATCACTCTCCCACTCTTATCTGTCTCCAGCTTATATCTCTCTTTTATAATAGTTTTGACTGTACTGCTCTCTCACACACACGCTGCCAAAATCAAATCCCCACTGTGATTATCACCTAATGCTCCTGCCTTATTATCAAAATGGAACAGATTTGGGTTTTGTTGTTGTTAAAGACTGATTGGCACAAGCTAATAAAATATCTAGAAAAATAAGTAGGTTGTGCCATCAGAAGGAAAATGTGGTGCACCTGATTGTATGACATTGAGGTTGCTTCTGGACTGCAACACTTTGCTTGATGAGTGTGTTTATTTTAAAGGAGGTAAACTAGGCTGTGCTCTCATTCTGGGGTCATGGGGTTATTTTATAGTGTTTAGATGAAGGGAAGTATTTAACCAACATTTTACTCATAAATTAACTATCAGTTTATAATGAACATACATTTTCATTTTAGTAAGTTTCTGCACTCCAAGATTGCGAGATATATTTAGACAAAGGAGACATAAAAGACATAACAGGCATACACCTAGTGCTTATTTTACATAGGCCATGCTGGATATTTTGCCCGTTGTACTGCATATTAAATTAAATGTGTATTAGTTATATCAGATTGAGATGTGTACTTTGTGCAAGAACGTATGGTATTTTTTAAAGGAAAGAATGCCATTAAACATCCAGTTGGAGATAAATGAATAACTATAAAATGTATCAGTCTTCATAATATCTGCCTTGGAGTTTGAATGACAAGGTCTCCCATCTCTTATCTTCCTATAGCCTTCATATTTTCTATAATTTTGCAGAGAAAAACAAGAAGTAGTTACCTTTTAGTTTAAAACTTTGTATCCCACACACATTTAGTCTTTGAAAAAGATTTGAACAAGAAAAAGCAGACACAATGCATGGAAAATGCTTTTCCATGCTTGGAGAGAGGGAAAGAAATGTTTTGATCAAATATTCCATGTAATAACACATTTTATTTGCCTGAGTTGCTCTCTCATTGACTCCTAAGAAAGAAACTAATTCAGTTCTCATTTATTAGCTGTTCTGCCTTTTCCTTCGCATTCATTGTGCCTTCTTGCCCTCTAAATGATTCATGACTTTTTAAGTTGTTTTTCGCAAACCCTTGTACTTATTACTCATACAGCCTTAGCATACTCAACCTTCATACTCATGAAATCAATTAATTCTTTTAAATAATTCACCTTCCGAGCAAACCAGATTAAGCAGAGCACATTTTTGTGTGTCAGATGTGTTCTTCTAAATGATGCGTGTGGTTTTTTTTTTTTTGGTTCTTTTTTTTGTGCTCAGGCATTAACTTGGCTCTCACCCCACAGCTCGGAGGAGTCTTGGATGATTAGAGAAAGAGGGGAGCCTTGATAAAGCATTAGCGTGTGATGCACATGCACACACGGCCTGAAGACCCTCTGTGCATCTGCACACATTCATTTTTCATGGAACAGACTCATAACAATTAGTCTCCTTACTGCCTGGGTAATCTTAGTGTCCCCGTAATGCCCGTGCTTTGCCATATGACATCACTCTCTTAAAAGTTTTAAATCTGACATTGTCATCCGTTTTTATATTGAGGACATTAGCAAGCCTTGGCTAATAGACCTGCACTCGTTTGTGGCAAAAGAAGAGCAATAATGGGAGGTGCCGGGAAGAAAAAAAATACAAGACTGGACTGCTTAAGTGTTATCTACCAAAGCTTTTACACAAATTAATTTACATGAATGAGAGAAGAAATGTAAAGTTGCGATCCAGCATCCTTTGCCAAGGAAAGCCTGTTTCTCCCTCCAATAATCGTAGAAAGTCAAGAGAACATTTGTGCATTATTTCAGCGGATACATTATGTTAACGGGTTTAGCTAAGTGCCTAGGAATTTGGGCGCTATAAACACAAGGATCCAAATTGGGATTTTTTTTTTTGACCACGCAGTTTGTAACTGGTGTGGGGTGATAGCCTTTCAAGTGGCCACGTGGTATTTCCGCTGCAGAAAAGGCAAAGCGCATTTCCCCAGAGACCCTCCATCTTCCCAGTATCTCCCAAGCTTCAGTCCCCTGCCCTAAACACTCCCTCTTTCCCCCCAGACACCAAAGCCAAGGTCATGAAAAATAAAAAAAAAGAGCCGTCTCCGTCTGTCTATGGGCTATTCCCTGGTCGCCCGCACTGGAATATGGCTTGGCCCTGCATGCTTTAGGAATGTTCCCTCCTCCTTTGTTGTGACTGTCATTGTCAAGGTCAGCTCCCACAGAAAGGTTTGAGCTTATCTGTTTTTCCCTCTCCCTTATTTTTTTTCACCTTAGTTATCTTTTCACTCAATTTTTTTTTTATTTGCCTCACTATCAGTGGACTGTAGCTCACAGCTCCCGGCCAGTGGTTTCATGACGTGTTGTCTGACTTGTCTGTCTGTCCATGGTAGCTGTCATTACAGTCTGTTGTCAAGCTTTCAGAGGTCCCATTGCACCTGCAGGGCTTCGGGGTAATGCACTGTATGCTTTTGTTGCCTCATTTTCCCTTCCTCGCGCTGATCACGGTCCCTTTTTTTTTCTTTCTTTCTTTTTTTGCCTGGAAGCGGTGTCGGAGTGTGTTCCCTGTTAGATTGGTTATTGCTGTTGTCTGTTAGCTGTGGAAGTCGGTCTTGAGTCAGTGCGCTGTATTTATCTGAACAAGACACACAAGTTAAGGAAACAAGAAAAGCATGAATTATTACCCAACCTGAATCAAAATTCCTAAGAATATATTTCAGAAGTATTTTAACAGCTGTGAAGAACAGCGAGACACTCATGAGTTACTCATGATTTTTCAGTGAAGTCTCCTGACCTGCTTTGTCTCCAAATCTGTTGCTTTACTAACCAACAAGTCACCAGGAGAGTCTCTATGTTTGCAAATACTTCAAAATAGTATTTTATTTACTTGGATTTCTGTCTATTTTTTTGTGTGCAAATGCCACACAATTTGCACACAAATTGCTAATACACACTCTGTTCTTATAGCATAAAAAAAAGAGTCACTCTTACTGTGACTTCTGATTATTACATAAGGAACATGGATTTCCAGCTGTCCGCGATAAAAGCTGTGTAAATTCAAATGCTTAATTTTTATAGGCAGCGCAGCATTGACTCGAGTGTCTGCTTGTTATATATTTGGCAAGTGCTGCAAGTCTGAAGGGAAACTGTCAATAGTAATCCCGACTATTGATATGGCAGTGGGCAGAAGATGTTACTTGGCCCTCGACTGCAGCATCCCTCTGATCCTTCTACATCATAATTACATTAATATTGACAGACTCTTGACAATAGTCACATTACTATTGATAGGTGGTTGTCAATACCGTGTTTCCCCAAATAAAACATATTCATTCATAACTTGTAAACTGCTCAATAAAAGGCTTTGAAAAGACCGTTGGACCTGGCCGGGTTTACTCTCCTGAGAGGGCTACTGCTGTGACGGGGATTTCCACCACCTGGCTGTGTGTGTGTGTGTGTTTGTGTGCACACGTTTGTGTGTGTGCGCTTGTCAGTATGTTCGTGTAAAGCTATGGGCTGATAGATTAACTTAGCGCTGCATTAGCGCTCTGCATAGATCAAGGCTATCCTTGACATACATACATAGTCATTCAGACACACATACACACAGGCAGCACATAATCTCCATATTTTCTCCCATCAAGGGGAAAAAAAAAAACTTTCAGATTAAGCTAAACAAACAGAGCCCGTTTATTTGTTAGCAATGCACATTCAGACTACCTCTCGTTATGTTTTTTTTTAAATCCAAACCCCACTCACGTCACAGGCGAGGTTCTAGCCACGAAACATGACAGCATTTCAAATGCAGCTCAATGAATTTGTCATACCTGCTTACTTCAGCGTGAATTCACTCTTTTTCATTCATTTGCTAATGCGAACTTATTTGGAGGGTGTATCCTGGCTCCATTTAAACATCTTGAATACAGAGATGATCCTGTGCACCACAATAAAACCCAAGCATTGCCACTTCGTGTTAGATGTTTTTTAACCTTCTCGAGAAACGTCTGAAGTGACCATCATCTCTCTCTCTCTCCCTTTCTGTCACAACTGCCATATTTACCCAACTGAAATCTCTTTTAAAGGCTTGTGACAAATCCCGTTTGGTGAGACACAAAAGCGACTGTCAAAAAAAGGGCCTCTCTGTCTCTCTCGCTCTATCTGTGGCCTTCTTGGTCTGTCTCTCCTTGTGTTAGTTAGTCTCCCACTTAAGCATTTCAGTCAAGGAAAGAGCAGATAAAACCAGAGAAGTGTGTGCAGTCTGGGGACCTATGTGCCACAAAATAGCCCAGGCGTCACAATGGTGAGATCCCACATGGAGGGGAATCTAAGGGAGAAGAAAATTGTTCCACATCTTGCAGATGTTTATGGTGTACCAGAGACTGTGCCTTTAGCCTAATCCCGAGTGATGTGATTTGTACACACACCCCTATCTCCAGAGGGAGCAGGCACTGAGAGACCCCGGGCTTTGCTTCCTAAGTTAAGGATGTGTGTGTGGCTGTGTGGGAGTGTGTGTGTTTATACAGTGGAGAAAGCAGTCTAAGACCCCCTGCTCCTCTGCATGGCACATCTCAAAGCTTGCATTAAGGACGGGTTTTACATGTGAAAAATGATTTCCGTTTCTATGTAGAAAGAAAAATACCATTCCTAACGGGATGGGCTCACCTTCGGGGCCTCATTTCTTCCAATGACAGAGCTGTCCTTTAATAGCTTCTGTGGATATTTTATTCCTGGCTTTAATAGATTACATTTCCTGTTGTCCTTTTAAGTTATTTAACAATCATTAGTTACAGAGAACTCCTGTTCTTAATTATAGCCATTTTTCGTCAATCACTGGAGCAGGAACTCCAGTTTTTTTTTTTTTTTTTTTTTTTTTCTTGTAAACTTTGTCATAATGAGTTTCATTGCACTTTATGTTTTGCTTCATAAAGTTTGTCAGCAGTAATTTGCTTAATCCACTATTGAGGAAAATTACATATGGTGAAGTGAAAAAAAGTATACCATCTGCTTTAAAACAGGGTTTCCGCGGGGTTTTAAAAAGTGATAAATGAAAATTGCCAAATTTAAGGCCATTAAAAGTGTTAAATTCACTGTCAGAGGTATTTTTTTTTTAAATTGGTATTATTTTTTACCTTTTACATTTTAAGCAGTCAATTTTTTTGTTATTCACAAAGTGAAATAAATGTGAAACATCTGGTCAACATCAATGAGTCTATAAATCTGTTCTGTATAGTGTTCTATAGTTCAAAATCGGTATTAATGTTAAAAGGTTCGTGATTAACACTTAAAGTTGTGACAGTTTTTAAAAAAAATCTGAAGGTAGTGAAAAAGGTATTTAATTGGTATTAAATTTAACATAAGGATTGCTGTATAAACCCTGTAAAAGCAGCTCAGTCACTCTCTGTGTTTGTGATGTACATGCTGCACGCTTCAAAATGCTTGAAAAACACTATAAATACAGCTGTTGTTTTTGTTTGTTTCTTTGTTTTTTTCTTTCAGTGGGTTTGGGACATGAGAGCAACCAGAAGAAAACATCTGGGACTGGTGGTTCAGGTCATGGCGTTGACCCTCACACCGCCGTGTTGCGCATCAGTCAGCTGGATGCCCTTGAGCTGGACTCGGCCCTGGAGCAGCTGCTGTGGACCCAGTTTTCTCAATGCTTCCAGAACTGCTACCCGGGAATTCTCACTCCCCTGGAGCCCGAACTGAGGGCTTTGCTGCATCTCCTCGTGTGGAGGTTCACGCTGTATTCCAGCAGCGCTACTGTAGGCCAGTCCTTGCTGAGCCTGCGCTACCACAGCAAGTCTTCCTTGTCCTCCAGGTACAGGCCTCTCTCCCCCAGGCAGAAGTTGGCTCTGGCCTTGCTCACTGCAGGTCCTGGCTGGCTCCAGGAGCGTTCGCACCGCCTGCTGCCTTACTTGGGCTTGGGTCCAAGAGGACCCGAGTCTGATAGAGACTCTGGCTTCCTCCAGCAAAGTCTCCGAAATGCACTGATGCTTTTTTCTGCCATTGCAAAGTTTGCAACCCTGATTAATTTTCTCATTTTTCTGAGGAACGGCCGGCATCCCGTCCTAGCGGAAAGAATCACGGGAGCTCAAGCCGTCTTCAGCAAACCCAATGCAGTCAGGGACATAACTTACCAGAACGTGAATCGGGAAATGCTGTGGCACGGCTTTGCCGATTTCCTCATCTTCCTGATACCGCTGATCAACACGAGGAGACTGAAAGCAAACTTGTCTTCACTTTTGTTTGGGGGAGAAAGTTCTGAAGGAGAAGGAGTCGGAGAAGCACAAGAAGTGTGGAAAGAGTGTGGACTCTGTGGAGAGTGGCCGACCATGCCTCACACGGTGGGATGCCAGCACATTTTCTGCTACTATTGCATTAAAAGCCACAGCATCGCCGACCCTGACTTCACCTGTCCCAAATGTGGTGCTGATGCACGGCAGCCCGAGCTAGTCAAGACGGAGATAAAGGTGGTTGGAAGGTGATGGTCCAAGCCTACCAACTCTGAAATTGCTAAATGGATATAAAGAAACGTATCAATATGTTTGTGGGTCAAAGACGTATAAGGCCTTTGAGTAGCCCATTTTTAAAATACTTAAAATAAAGATATTTTTGGCCATTTCCCAAACATTTGAAATGTAGTGTACACATACATGTATGTGAAAACTTCAAACAAAGGTATTTTAGTGTTTTTAAACCTTTAAACCGTCATTTGGGGCGACCATTTATCTCAAAATTAATAATTTCCATAAAAAAAATAATATTTTAATAAGTATCAGTAATTAAATTAACTGTTCAAGAAAGATAGACACATTTTTCCTTTCATTTTTTGAAAACAATTTTTAAATACATTCTATCCATAATGGCAGTGTCACCCTCTTACTTACTCTAAAATTCATAAAACTGATTTAAAATGTGTACAAGGTGTATCCACTTATGCATGCTATACCAATAATTTATATTTGAACCAAAACTGATAGACATTCAATTTTGAATTTGATACAGAATTGCCATTTGTTGGTTACCCCACATGATGCTTTCAAGTTTAATCAAATATAACAGGCTACCAGTTAGCTATATGATCTAAGCTAGCTACTTCTCACCACATATCACTAACAAATTTACCTTCAAAATATAGATTTTCAAATAAAACGAATTATTTACAGTTTTAGGGTGGTCACCCCACATGATATCAAAATGTGACGTATACACTGCAGCAGTTAGAAAGAGGATTTATTTGTAAAGGAGAGAGAGACTACTGACCTGCAGGTTGTCTCTCTGGGACCCTCATGGAGTAACTGGCTGATGCAACATCCTCTTTGAGATGATTGTCAATATAAAAGTCCCTCAATTGTATTTTTTTCATGGTCACCCCAGATGATAATTCAGACAATGAACATATTCGGACAAGATTCGTTTGTGTATTATGATTGAAATGTGTGTACAAATGTTCCATAACTTTGTCAATAAATCTAAAACAAGTTTGAAAGTATGCCCAATAGGGCAAGCATTATTTTTAAATTGTTTTAATGTGATTTAAAACCAGTTGTCCAAACAGAAGTCAAGGCCGGACGGTCACCCCACATGATGTTTTCACACTTCAGATGGCAGAAAATGACCAATAACCAACACGTTTAAATAAAATAAGAGTGGGCACATGTAGAAGGAACGTATTAGACATACATGTTATATTTTTTATTCATTTTTATGTTTATTATTAGGTAAAAAGTTCCATCGGACAGAAAAAGTAAGCGTCACGTCTTTGACCCTTGTATGTATATCAAAGATGTAGTTCCAGTAAAACTTCAAGAAGTGTGTTCAACATCCCCTTTAGCTGCCTTTTTTCTTTCTTCTCTTTTTTTTTTTCCAAAACATTTACCCAAATATGAAAATATGACTGGACTTTTCTTTATTTTGTCCTCTCTGAGCAAACACCGCTCTGCTATGTTTAATGTGTGTGCATGTATTGATGGTCCTCTGTGCCCTCCGTTTCTCCGGCCAGACTTTTGGGTCGAGCTATTTGTCTTTGGTGCACTGGACAGATTAGAGAGAAACACACAAAGCATATATTTGATGAGCGAGTGTTTTGATTTATGCTCCAAATTGGCTCCGTGATTGTGTGTGCGTGCGTGTGTGTGTGTTTGTTGAAATGGGAATATTTGTTCTGATGAAAAATGCAGAAAGTCAGCTGAATAAATAATGGGAGGAATTTCTGATGCCTCTCATCATGGCCAAATTAGCATTTGTTGTGTATTTTGTGCCTAAATTGTATTTCAACATCATTAAAATTGATAGAGTGTTACCTCTTGGGTGTTTATTTAGTTAAGTGGAGGAGAGAGAAATGAGTGAAAGTTATAACAATCAGCACACTTCTCTCTAGACAGGCTCGGTCGTTCTAACTCCCATTATCCGTTTTCACAGCACCCCAACATGCTAAAGATCAAGGGGGCAGCCGGGGGCTTGGATTGACTCGCAACACACTTGACAGCCATCCGCTCTTTTCCCTTGGCCTTTCTCTCTTTTGCTGCCTTTCCATCTCTCTCCCTCTGTAATCTCAAGGGCCCTCGCCCCTATAAGACTGTAGTAAACTGTACCAAAACCCTGGCAGTCGTCTCCTTCCTCGCAGGCGAATTACTCTCTAATCCCTGTAATGAGTCCAAAGATGCTTATTTATGCTGGAGTTAACCTCCACCAGTGAGCCCAGCCTGGGGCCAAACTCACCCCAGCTGAGTGAAGCCTTTCCTGGGCTGACGAGAGGAGTGGGATACGAGGAGAGGAGGGTGGGGGCTTCCCACCCCCCCCCCTTCTCCACTCCTCTGTTCTGATCACGATTACTTAATTGCTGATTGCCAAGACAATCAATCGGAACTGCGGTTTTGTTCGAGAGCCAACTGCTGGGGAGCTGTTCTCAGATCCGTTGACAGAGACCATTGTACGCACATTTGCACTCAGGTTAATGTTTTTGTTGGGTAGGAGAGGATAATGCATGAAGTTTTTTTGTTCTTGTGAGTGCCCTGAAGAAGACTGTGTGTTGAACAGGCAGAGCTGATCTTAAATTATTTATGTTACTGACCATTTATCCTAGAACTTCAGTAGATCTCAATAGTTTATGCCCTTAGTGCTAGTGCAAGGCTAAAAATAATCAATTGTATGGTTTAAAGCACCTATAGAAGTACTGAAGAAGCTCCTCAATGGATTAAAAGAAAACATACACCTTGAGGTGGGGGCCATAATATTGGATGTTGACATTGAAAAAAAAAATGGAGCTCATCACGTGGAAACTTGGAGGGCTTCTTTCACATCAAGGACACTCGGACTAATGAATCCAACACTAATGCATAAAGCCAACGACAGGAAAGACTGGTTGTCAATATTTTATGCACTACATTACATTAATGTGAGGCAAGCCCCATAAAGTGAGATTAAGGAGATGTTTGAGATTAAGGATGCATATATGATCAACCTTAATGCCGCTGGGACATGTCATTGTCTTTACATTCAGACAGAGTTACAATCCAGGCCTTTTTGCAGATATTACTCTGCAACTCTAATTGAAGTCCCCAATCCCCAGGAAAGAGAAGAGATAAAGAAGAAACAGTGCATTAAAGTCTATTAATTGAGTTAGGCCATGGATTGAATTAGTTGGGAGTTGGAACGGGGCTCTGGACTTAAGGAAGGTAGCTAGGGCTCAGTTAAGCCTATCTGTCTTTGGATCTTTTCTAATTCACAGACTCCGTGTGGAGAAGAAAAAGAGGAAGAAGCGTACATTCCCAGCGGCTATGCAAAGCAATCTGCACATTCACACGCAGCCATTTAGGGAGCAAATTGGCCCTGTGCCCCCTCTGACGATGGTTTTAAGAGAAAGGGAATTAGGGCGTTGAATCCCTAACTAGATCTCCTTCTTTGATGAGCTCTTTATCCGCCTGTCCCTCATCTCCATTTCTTTGATGTGAGGCGTTGATTTTCCTGATTAAATAGTTTTTAAAGTAAAAAGCTCTTCTCTGGGCTGCCTAATACCGGGTACTTTACTGTACCTATTGTAGGTTCGTTTGTGTGCATGCTTGTTGAAAGGTCCATCTGTGGTAATCTTTAATTGGAACAGAGCCCTTGGCTTGCAGATAATAGTAAGGATAGTACATGCATATTTTTCTCTGAGAAAGAATGTTATCATTAAACCTGGTGCCTGGCTTTTACCTCTTCATTTGAAATGGCTAGAAGGACACAGAGCGCCCCGCGATTCACTAATGAAATTAGGGAGGAAAAAAAAAACACCTGCGCCTTTCCACTTCAACAAAATTCCTTCTCTGATCCTCCCGCTGATGGTCGGAGCTTTTACCCACCGTTCAACAGGTAAGGGAAGTACGATCCTTTTGTATTGCAGAGATATTTCCAACAACTGACATCGCTTTCAAAAAGAGAATGACATTTTTCTCATGCCAAGGAAAGATGAAACAAAAAATGCTCCATCTATTTGCTGACACCTGTGCATGTGTTGTGTGTGTGTGTATATATATATATATATATATATATATATATATATATATATATATATATATATATATATATATACATATATTTTTTTTTTCTTTGTGGCATGTCCAGTACGTCAATAAGAGTTACAAGTATCTCATATTTCATCTATTCAATAAAAGGCATGCCAACATTCCTCCAAGCTAGTGAAATCCTAGGTGTGCTGAAGTTCAGGGCTGAACCCGCTGCAGGTACCTGTAATATGAGACTTGTTTCAACACCTGCCGGGCTTTCGATACCACCGGGCCCAATTACCTTAGTCTGCCTCTTCTTCTTAACCACCAGTTCAGTCTAACAGGTCAGGGGGACAATCAATCACACCTAAAATAAGGAAGTAATTTCCTGAGCTTTTATCATGGTGTTGAGGTTTTGTCTAGTTGCATTTCACACAAAGATGGAGCCTCACTCGTTGGGGAATACGTGACGTTTGGCCTTTTTCTTTTTTGTTTTTAAGACCAAGGATAATTTGGGATTTTGATATTATCTGTATGTTCACCTCAATATGTGTAGCCCCGCATGAGCAAATACGTACGAGACCATGAAAATGCGCTGAAGAGTGTTGTATCTTATGATATGGTTCAATAAACGTTGATCTTCTCCATAAGTTTAAAAAGCTGAATCCTCCCCCACCACAGCAGAAAGCAACACTGCTGCTGACAGCACCTATGTGTGCAGCCAGAACTGTGATGAGTGGATTCTTATAAACTCTCTATTATATACAATGATATATTGCATATCATTTTACTTATATTGATACTAAGTTATAGTTATGAGCTGCTATTAACAATATAAACCAAATTTTGAAATGTTCCACATGTTGATTGTCTTCTGTGGCTTAAATATCCTATTATATAGAAATATTGACTGAACATTAAATGCAATTTTTCTTATACAAATGGAAAACATATTTAACACCCTCTAACTCAGGGCTGGAGAGATGGAAGCACATCGTACCTGACCCGTCCTCTGACTGGATGAGCTAGGACGGAGGGGATAGGCCAAACACCCAGAGGGCATCATGGGGGATTACAGACAGGTGTGTTGTGTACGCCTGTGGTAACCTCTGCCAGAGCGGAGCCTGTGCATGTGTGTGTGTGCCAGGGCATCCTCCGGTCTGTGCGTGTGATTAGCCATCTCAGTCTTCTTCCTACTGATGTCTCGAACAGAGTAAATGAGCAATAATCTGCACACATCCCTCCAGATGGCCCAGTGAATTTCCTGTGGCTTAAGGCGCCAGCTGAGCTCTTTGAAAGTTTTGATAACTTCTGCAAATGTGATTGAAGCTCTGCTTGTTCAGGAATGTGGTGCAGGACACAATGTGCTTATTTCTATTTCCGCTAAAAGAGATGAAAAAGGGAGCATGCACTTTGCTCCAGCACAAGGGCAACTACTGGCCCTGCAAGAGTTATGTCCCTCTTTAAGAAAGAAGAAGAAGAAGAAGAAAGTTGCCCCAGTCCATTGTTTGTTGACTGCGATACTTCACTTTATAAAAAAAAAAAATCATTTTTACTGCATGTTAGCTTTTGGTTTATCTTGACTCGTACAACAAATAGACGTGGTTTTAGAGGGCAAGAAGCATCCAGATTATTGTGCAATCAAGCAAGAGTTGTCAGAAAATCCAGAGGAAGAGAATGGAAAACAGCAGAGCTTTGTTCCCCATCATCTGTCAGCCGGTGCGGTTCCCAGGCTCTTAATACACACAAGCAACAAAATACAAATAAGAATCCACGTAAAGTGTCATGAATATTTAATAGAGTCCTGCCAATCTGATCAGCATTACTTCAGTTCATTGACAAACTCCAGTATTTCACATCTCAGAGTCAGGATGAAACAGAAAACATGTAGAGAAACACAGTAGTGAACATGATGGGAGGAATTTCAGGAGGCAAGCTTCATGTGTGCGAAGAGAGATAGCGTGTAGATAATGTGGAGTTTCTATCTGGGAAAGATAACATGGGGAATTTCTAAATTACATGTGTAGCCAACACTGAACAATGAGATCAGCAAACAGAAAACCTAACCTAACCTTATTAAGTATGAGGCATCCAGGTAATGACAGTATATTTGTGCATTTCCTGGAATCTCTATCTTTTTTTTTTTGTTGCTTTTTTTTGTTGGTTACCATGGATACTTGTATGCTGCAAATCACGACTCCTCCAGGAGATCACTGAACCACGTTTGTCATCCAGCATTAACCTCCTCAGTCCAACAAATGCACAGAGACACACACATACACACAAACGAGAGAAAATGATAAACACATTAGAAAAATTCACATTTCTTTTTCCCTCCCAGCATAAAGTACAGAACAAACGGAGACGCACCCTCCAAACACACAAACGCACAGATGTGTGCAGAGCTGCACGTTGTCAGGGCTGATAGACTCTTGAATGAACGCAGAGCAGTAACCTGAAGAAAAACAGCTATAATGTTGTAGTGGCGCACTGCATGAGGCGTAAATCTACGCTGAAGACTCGGTGCTTTTGTGTTTATGTGCTGTTATGTGACGTTTGGGATAATTATTATCTATCATGTCTTAATTTAATGCAGTTCACGTGCGTTGCTTTAGTTAACACGCAGTGCATTAAATGTGATTGAGATGATTGTTCCAATTGGGACCATATGGGCTAAATAATGCATTTAAACGATCTCATTCCTTTAACGCCCTTCAGAATTTTAGACACAAAGAGGAAGTACAGGAGCGTGGCTCTGATACACCTGCAGCACACGGACCCTTAATTAATATTATAAACATCTGTATGGGAGCATCTCCTTTAAAAGACTTAAATACTAAATACTAACTTTTACTTGTCCTGAACATATTATCTTAAGATGACAGGTTTTTTAGTTGATGGTGATTAATAGAAAGTGGTCAATCATTGAGAAAAGTTGAGAATAATATTGGATGATGTAAACAATACAACCAGTTTTACCATTTGATCTGTGCTTCATTAAGTGTCCTTTATTTATTTATTTTTATCTTTTCAGCAAAATGAGACATTTTTCTTTAAATTTTAAACTGCTTCGTCAACACTTTTCAGTCTGACGTGATGGCAGTTCCCTCCTGTGTTCAGTAATGCCACACTACGTAATAGCCTGACCCAATTAAAAGGATATTTCTTTTTTCCCCGTTTCAGCTGAGGTTGTGTGAAGTACTTTGGAGTTGCTAGTGTCTTTACTGCGGTAGACAGAAGAACCAGAGGGGGATTCCTACAGGAACCCAGGCTAAAACCTACACAGAAAGGCTTTAGAGGAAACAATCTTCACCAGCTAGTTCAAATTTCACAAAATGAATACCGGTTAGATTACATGTTGTGTCAGATATGTGAACACTACCTCATTTTTGCACCAGACAGATTGCTTTGCCAACACATTGTCGTTACGGCTAAATGTCTAATTTTCAACACAAGTGATGCTGTAAGCGCTGTGCTGCAAAACTGTCTGTGTTGTGCAGACGCATGCGCATGTCACTATCTGGTGAAAAAGTGGCGCATGAACATTTCTAAACCAATATCTTTTATAATGTTTGAGATGTTTTGGATCGCTGCTCTACAGCCCTCTCAGCCTCGCTCCCCACCAGAATTCCTCTCTAAACTGAGAGCGACGTGACCATTGTCTGCTGCAGGTAAGATGCCAACTTCTCATAACTACTTCATAAAATAACACTTCCAAAAACAAAGAAGAAACAAAGAAAAGAAATATTCCACTAAGAATAAGAGGCATGAATAGATATTGAATATTACCTGAAACTCCAACTAAGACGTAGCTCTCGTGCATTTTCCTAGTCTCTGTTTTCATCATTCACAAACACGGCAGAATTTTCTCTGCAGGGCCCCTAACTGACACTCTGGGCTCGTTGTCAAGTATTATGTTCTCAAGTGTTTGTGCTTGTCTTCTGAGCCAAGCTGCTGGAGTCCTCTCTGCCCTATCCGCAAAGACTTACACAACATTCAGCAGTCATATCTCTGCTTGTCTATCTAGGAGCCCGGCGTGTTTTCCCTTAAAGTCAAATTAAAAAGGTATGCCAGAAAAGAGAGCGTATCTGCAATTCAGAACACATTTTTCTATCAGACAGGAGATATATTGCCGACTAAGTATTGTCAGATGTTGGCAAATTCCACATATTTTTCATATCCGGCCCCTGAAACTCGGGGCCGCTTCAAGACTCAAGGCACATCATCGACAAAGACTCTGTTTGACCTCAGGAGCGCAGGCAGAAATGAACCAAATATTCATTCTGTTTAGTACAAAAACATTTTCTTTGCTCTAAATGTAATATCAGCGGCCATAAATCATTTAACAATTCATTTGGAAATCATTTGAAAAACACATTTATTTGTCGTGGGTGCTCCTCAATAAAAATGGCTCTTGTGGAAAGTTTTGTTTATATATTCATGCATTCAGGAGATTCAGTTATTCATGTATTCACTCATTCACAAGGCCCAGTCAGTGGCAATGCATCTGGCCCTTTGTGTGTGTGTGTGTGTGTGTGTGTGTGTGTGTGTGTGTGTGTGTGTGTGTGTGTGTGTGTGTGTGTGTGTGTGTGTGTGTGTGTGTGTGTGTGTGTGTGTGTGTGTGTGTGTGTGTGTGTGTGTGTGTGTGTGTGTGTGTGACCCGCGGCGTAGCCCTGCTATGCTGCGGGCTAGTGCTGTTCCCCAGGGGGCTCTCATCTTTTACTGAGCCCTGACAGAGGATGGAGGCTGGGAGAGGGGGTCCGCTGCATTAAAAAGCCTTTACCTAGCTCTGATTTATCACCCCTGCCTTACACGCACACACACACACACACACACACACACACACACACACACACCGCTTACCAACCAACACCATCTCACCGCTCCTAGATGTAGCTCAACTCTACACTTTATCAAGCACATGGACATGTGGATGCATGCACACGCGCAATCACATGCACGCCGACGCCACATTCACACACCATCAAACACATGCTCATTCCATCATAAGATGGCTGCCTTGGAGAAAAAGTGAGGGTGCAAGGCGCCGCACTGCACCGCAGTGGCGATTTTGCATTTTAATGGAGCCCCGCCTCTCCCAGTCCTCGCTCAGTTGGTAATTCTGGTGAGTTGCAGGCTGGTAGGCAGTGAGCCATCAGCTACCTCACCGCAGGAAGACGGAGTGATGCAATTACAGGACAGCATTTCCTGGGTACATCACCTGCACACGCCTGCATTTGCATGTGACTGCCAATGAGGAGGCAAAGACAGGGAATGGGGAGAGATGGGAATGTGTTGTCATTACGCCACAAAAAAAATCGGCATGGACCCCAAGAGGAGGGACTTGGGTAACGTGTACATACACATAGGTAACGCTGCACATGGAGACACAAACACAGGAATGTTTTTGATCAGAAGGTCCAATCATACACCAAAAACTGGACAAAGGTGAATGCTGGTTTTAAATGCATTACAACAAACAAAAAGACACACATACATTATTGCACATGTGAGGATAACATCAGATTTTAAAAATGAAAAAAAACAAAACAGCAGAAAACAAACAGCGTCCTTGAGAGCCAAGCCTTGGTAATCATATTCATTCATTCATTCATTCATACATACGGGTGGAATACATTTCCTCCATCTCTCCGCTTGAGTTATTGCATGAGTGCTGATAAAAACAAAAAAAAAGACACAATGAATAAAATTTAATTCAATCGCTGAAGAAAAAAATGTTTTTTAGCACACATTAACAAGAAAGCGCTTCCCAAGAAGTTTTATGTTTAATATTACTATTTTATGTTTAATATTACCATTTACAATTGTGATTTTGTTTCTCTTTTCTTTGCTCAGCTATGATAGACCAGGTGACGGTTTGGATCTATTGTTTTTCCGCCAGAAGACAGAAGTGTCATATTTGCTTATGAATTACCGGCTAGCTTTCCCAACGTCAGACCCATAAAGTGCTTCTTTAAAGAAAGATCAATTATATTTTCAAGTACAGAATGGCCTTCCTCAAAATGCCCTGACTTGGCCAGGATATATTTGAACTTGCATTTAAACTTCTTCTTTATACACCTATACAGTATAAATATCACCATTGAAGTCATACAGTATGTGCATCATTACTGGAAAACACAATGTCTCTAACAAGGTCGACAGGCAGAGCCGTGTGAATACGGAGGAACTGCAAAGCTGTGAAGAGGCCAGTTATGAGAGCTGATAATAACTGTGAAAGTAAAGTTTCTTATTCTATATCCATTCTTTTTCCTTTTTCTCTAACGGATATTATGTAGCATCTGTGTGTGTCTGCTTCCTGAAGTTAGGTACGTGATGCTCAGCAATTTAACCTTTTGTATGTATGTGAGATTCTGAAATAATACAAGCGTCTTCATCATAGACAGTGTTCTTATAATTAAAAAAAGCATAATTGTTGAGGAAGAGATAATAAAAAGAGCTGAAAACAGAATAATGTCTTTTAAACTATAATAATAACATGGTTAAGCCTGAAAACTGTGCTGATAAATTCTTGTCTTACATGAATTTGTAAGAACATGGATCAGGGGATTGGTTACTGTTTGAGTTTTATTCTTACATTTGAAAGAAAATGTCTTATTTCTTTTGTAAATGAGTTGCTTGTCACCATTCTTAGGTGTCAGTGAGATGTTCCCCATCTGTGCATGTGCGCACGGATGCACCAGATTTACGGTGAAAATGACACAGTTTGTGTTTTAGAAGTAGTAACATTTTGCTGCTGGTCTGCGTGCTTCTGTGTTTTTGTGTGTTCTGAGGAAATGGTGGGTGAGAGGAAGACTGCTGCAGCTGTTGCCTTCAAAACCATAATTCATTGTCGGTCATGCTACAATCTAGATTACATCTCTCGCAGCTTAAAAGTGTATTTTCCCATAAACAGCAATCTGCAGCTCATAAAAATTCATTCTGCCTCAGCATAAACAATCCCCTGGTCCTCTCACCCTTGCATATGTGTGTGTCCGTACATTTATTTGTCCATATGGCATAAACAATCCCCTATACTCCCGTCAGGAACACAGAGTGATCCATCAGTTTCTCCACAGAAAACCAATTTCACTGGAGATGTTCAGTTTTTCTCAGACACACAGAACCTATCGTTGAGTGAGAGAAAAAGAGGGAAAAGAGGGAATGACACACACAAATGCAGGGAGGTACAAAAAAGAGAAAAGAAATGGAAAGGAAATGGAAAGATGGAAGCATGCAAAATTGAGAGAAGTGTGTGTGAGGGAAAAAAATAAAATAAAATGACCCGTCTTGCAGTGTTTAATACGACATACCTTTATTTGCCATCTCATCAGTTCAATGCAGACTGTAAAAACCACTCAACTGTTGCCCTGCGCTCACATGCACAGGAAAGTGACACATAGGGCCTGTCGCATGCATGTAGGATTTATATGACTGCTGCAAAAAGAAAATGACGTTCTTTCGGCCCCTAAAAAGTCGTGCTATAACAGTAGAATAGTGAATAAAGACAAAAGACAGAAACAAGATAGAATTTCTCGCTTTTGACCGCTAAACCTTGAAGTATGGCAATATGAGCGAGGGGCATGCGCGCTGCTGCGGCAGCAGCCCTGTTTTGCGTTTGCAGAAGCGGACGGATGACAACATAATTACAGAGTCGTCACATAAGACGTGATTAAACAAACAATGCATGTCATCCCCTCCTAAGGTCCCTCTTTCTAGTGTCTTTTGTTTTCATGCTTCCACAGAAGCAGTGCTGCATGTGTTCACTCTCGCAGCGCGGATTAACAGTCTCTCAATGCGGACACACAAAAACGTAGTCAGACAGAGGTATTGCATGTAGGAGAACCAGAAATGGACAACAGGCTAATACATCTTTGTGGTAATGGGCCTAAGTTGAAACAAAATGAGAAAAGCCTTCATTTTAGAGAAGCGGCATGGCCACTAATGACTAGAGGGCCTCCAACTGCCATCTCAGTCTATTATAACTTGGAGATGGCTCCTCTATGTTTTTAAAGATAAATGCAAATTAAAAAGCATTAGGCTACATTCATTTGAGGTCTTCGGCATATAGGCCACTCTTGGTCCGAGGGCCACTTAGGGATGCTGTATTTCTTCAAATGACCTTGAAATCAAAGAAAGAGCAAGTTTTAATGATTTAGAGAGCTCTTAAAGAAAGACTCGAAAGGGGAAAGTAACACAGGGTCTCATTAAAATTTTCATTTAGACATTAAAAAAGCTTTTTGTTACAAATGTTCCTGCCAGAAAGCTGAGTTGATATACAAAGAGGACCTTGATAATGGCTAGCATCTGAGCCAATTTTGTGTAAACGCATTTCCCTTTATATTCAGCAGTGAATCTATAAATTGCGAGGCTTGCCTATTTAGCGGTTTTAGAATCGTCTCTGTGAGACTCGTGCCTGCACGTATGATGAACAGCGAGCTGAGGAGTGTTGTGATTCAGAGTGGGGGCCTGTGAATGACCTGGGGAATGCACGGTGTCACTTCGTATTTGACTTCTATTTCCTCACCTCCAGCTCTTCCACTGCTCATGGTATGATTTCACTTTGTGAGCGTGTTCATGTGTGTATGTTTGTGAACAAAAAGTGAGACGTATCCCATCACCCCATGAAATTCCTTCGTTCCCTCCTCCGCTGCTCCCTTATTTCCCCATCGATTCAGCGTGGCTTGTTAAATCTTTAGCGCGGCTGCTCAGCGGCCTTTAAAGTAAAACACAGCATCACAAAGTTGGACACAGCCATCCCTGTTAGTATGTGGTTTCAGGGCTCCGTTGAGCGTAAAGAAAACGGCCGTCTGGAATTAATTTGCTAAGTGTCATTCAGATCGTGAACTTATTTCACTTCTTAGGAAAGTGTAAGGAGGTGATGAGACGACTGCAACTCTGTTTATTTGTAACAGGTGCAAATCAGAGGAGCAAACAGTAAAAAAAAAAGGTGGGGGTGGGGGTGTCACGCATTTTTCAGTGTTTGCCATGTTGATCCAGCCCCCTCTATAACTTCACCCCTCTTGTGTTTAGTTATTTACAGCCCCGACAACAAAAAGCCTTGAACTGTTCAGCAAACTACACAGCACCCTTTGTGTCACAGGCATAACAGGAAATCAGGCTTTTGTCCGCTCGAGATGGCATCAAAAACACCTTGTTTCATCTGTCTTAAGCAATCCCAACTTGGTGCCTTCACACGTCCCCATGTGGGGCTGTGCTGCTCCTCAGAACAGATTGGGAAACAGCACGATCTGCCGGGGAAGTCCCAGCGGGCTTCCATAACATGCTCGTTTGCCGACGCACCACAGTTGCACTGAGCCCATGTTTGATTTCTCTCAGGTCGCCCCTCCTTCTCGTTTTCTCCTGCTCTCGCTCCATCGCTACTCGTGTCAATCGTTCATTTTGCTGTCTATACCATCCGCTTTCTGTCTTCCAGTCACTCTTCCCCTTTTTCCCTGTCCCCGACCCTCGGTCTCCGTCAACCCGTTGGCCTGTCTGTATGTGTGTCTTTTTTCTTTTTCTCTCGGGTGTACCTCCCTTTTTCTTTTCACACGTCCCCCCTTCTCCCCTTTCACTTTAAAATATGTGTTCGTTGGCCGTGTGTCTGTGTGTGGAAATGCCAGCAGTTATTGTATCCTTCATCTACAAGGCAGTAATAAGGCAGGTGTACTCCTTCCCCCCTCAGTTTTCCTCACCTTCTTTCTTTTCTTTTGTACTTCGGAAATGAGGTATTGCAACAGAACACGCTAAAGGCAGGAAGGCCAACGGTAAGATAGAAAGAACAGATTAGAGGGACTCTTTCATATGTTAGTTTGTGTGGGGCTTTTGTTGACATCTGGCTAAAACCAGAGAAAAGGCAGCTAACATTTATTTTGCATTTTAAAGACTGCATCACTGCAACAATTGTGTCCTTTGTTGCCTGTTTCTATATCTCCAAACCTCTGATGCGCCGCTGCTAACCGCACAAACAACATGCATACCCTAATTTACCAGAAAGAATCACATTGAATTCCCTCTCGTCTGCAAAACATTGTAAAGTTCTGGAGCATCAGAAAAGATAAGTTAAAAAGTTGCATTACACCTGTTTACCAGAGAAAAAAAGACTTTGTTTTGGTGCATACTGTGAAATACAGCGAGCAATAAATAATAAGATTTCATGTTGAGTATTTGTGCACATGGGACAATGGTTTCCTGATTTCTCAGGTGGAATACTTTGGTGGATGAATCGCAGGTGTGGAAGATATTATGTGGCGGATGGAACCCAGGTGCAGGAGTTATTTCCAGTCAATGCCGTTAATCACCAACCCGACGCTGAAATATCACTTGCATTTTAGTGGTTTTAAAATAAAGCTCCCTTGGCTGCATATACTTATGTAGGAAAATAACAATAATAAGGGCAAGATAAAGTCCACTGGCAATGAGAATGCACCATATGAATTTGTTCCCTATTTAATCAGCAAATCTGAGCACAAAGTTAGAACAAAGGATTTAAAAGGATCTCATGCTGTGTTTCTTTATAATAATGTGACATTTTCAGTTCTTATTTGTTAATTAGGGCTCTGATAAAATGAGCTGATTATTGACCAAGCACACAGATTGCTGTCGATATATTTTTTTCTATTCCATGTTAAGTCAAAATACAGTATAGATACATGGACTACGCATTTATTTGCATGTGCAAATGAATGAACTCCATAGATAGTGGACATGATAATAATTAATATGTTGAAACACAGAATTAAAACATTAAAACGTGCTCCAACTTCCTGTTATACTCCCTTGAAGACTAAGAATGTCAAAAAGGTGAACAGCAAAAACAGACTGTTTAAATATCTGATTATGAGCTGTTTATCCTTGTTAAATGATGACAACATAGTTATGCCAATACACAAGTGGCCTCAGATGTGATGTTGGTCAATATCTATTGACAGACAAATCATTGTTGTTGTTCTTTCGTTTCGTCATTGTCCGGACCAAATGCATGAGGGGCTAAACTGGGAGTGAATGTGATTGGATTTTCAGTCTCCATCATTAAATTCCCATGCGGGGAATACTAATTCCAGTATTTAGTGCGGTGATGCCAGGGCTTGCTTTCATCTTAAACTGATTCCAGTCTAATTAGATTGGGCATGTGGGGGGTGGTGGATGTATCCGTCTGGACTAATCCATGCCTCTCAGTCCCAAACATTGTATTATCCAGAGAAAATCCATTGGCTGCAGGCTATTCAAAGCCAGATCTGCCTCCGCTGCAGCCTCTGTACTGTATCATCTGGAAAGCTGTGGCTAGGAGGGTGCACTGTGCTGTGAGGGTGGAACCTAATGGTCATGAGTGATGTATGGGTAGCAGAAAATGCCATTTAGAATTTACAGTAAACCTTTTATCGTGTATTCAGGGCAAGAGCGCTCACTGCTGCGGCCTCTTTAGAAAAGCTGGGTCTAAACTATGAACTACTCTTCTATTCAGCGGGCCTTTTTTTCGTTCTAGGACAAATCAGATGGCCCCAAAATGAAGTTACATCTTATGTTTTAAGTTTATGTATTTTGTTCTGACTAAATACAAACAATTATGCATTTTTGTGTGCCCTCAGAAAACAGAAAAACACATAAACGCACACACACACACAGCTGTGGTAAGATCACCCTGTCATCCAGACCACACTGAAAATACAGTGTAAAGAGGTCCTTCTTTTAAGCGCTGGAGAAGGCCAGAAAAATGAAAAGCCTTCAGCCATTGTTCTCTAGAAAGGTCAAGCGCAATTCAATTCCATAATATGGAGGGGTGGGGGGGGTTCCTAGCCCAGCAACTGCCTGCATTTTAAGGGTAAGCAACAGCAAAGGGACATTCAGCAGAACAGTTGCCCCCTGTGAGCCGAGCACATTTGTCAAGGACGAAGGGTGAATTCAGACGAAAGGAAAAAAAATAAGAAAGAAAGCAGGCAAGAAAGAAAAACCCTATATTTGAAGCTTTTACATGTTGCGACTGTTCCACCGCTCCACCCTAAAGTGTTTGACGCCAATCCTTAAAGGCCACAACCGATTCTGAGTGAAGAAAAAATCCTCATCCTCCCCCTTTATTTTTGTTGCCCTTGTGAAATTTCATTAGGTGGATTTAACAACTTGTGAATGTCGGCTTTTTCTGTGACCCTGACACCGGCGGCGGACACATCTCGCTGGCAGGATGTGATATATTGTGTTAAGCTGTTCCTGAGGTTCGATTTTTAATGTGACAGCCTCTGGTGACCTCAAATCTAAAAAAGTCGCTCCTTTGACTGACACTAGCATCTGTTTTACTTTTAATAGAATTCTAAAAGCGATATAAGATTAGGGCATAAAAAACAATTTTTCATCCATCTGTCTGTCCATCTATGAAGAGGGAAATTTTGAGTAAAAAAAAAAAAAAAATGTATATTGGTTTATGACCTATTTTAGTTCGTGAGAAATGCTCTCTGTTCTGTCTGTACGTCTATTTATTTATGGTTGTGATTTATTGTCATGGACTTTTCTCATACACTGTGAGGTTTCCAGAGCAGCACCTGATCAGATCCAGATTAGCGGATACATCCAAACGTAATCCTTTACATCTGCTTACAATCAGATTAACACAAATAGCGTTATGACAGGAAGTCCCCTTTATATGATTTTGAATTTTGGTCCATCAGTGACAGGAATGATATGTTCCAGTGGGATGGTGACACAACACACTATTTGAGTACTATAGCTGATGTTTATGGTACATTACACATCTTCAATATGTGTGTGATAAATTATCAGTTTCAGCCTACAATGCCAGACTTATCCAGATCCCTGAAGTATACCTTTACTTTTAAAGATCCCATCATATTATCAGAGGAATTCCTTATTGAACCACAGAAGGACAATCTACAAATCACCTTACATGAGATAAAGAGATCATGTGTAAATGTGAGAATTATCAAAGATGCATTTGTGTTTGTATTCTGTATCAGACTTAATTCCAAAATTCTAGTCAATGTGTTAAATGCAGTGTTACATCAGCAGGGGCATGAAACTCTTTTAAGACAAAATGAAATAAACAATATTTGAAGAGACCAAACTGGTTTGCAGATACAGTTTTTAATGTATCACAACAATGAGCAACAAACATACTTGATGAACTATTTCCAGAAGTTGTTCAAATACCATCTACAATAAACGTCATTTCAACTATGACAACAGGTCTGTGACAAAATAAAAAAAAGGTTTCAAAACCATGTTATTACCGTGATACGGTACAGTTGAGACCTCAAACAGTACAGTAACAAAAACTAATGCGACTACTCTCTATATATAAAACATCAATAACATTTTTGGTTTAGTTTATTTAAAGTTTTAGCCATAGGGGCTTCTTCTTATTAAAACCTCAGGGTGCATTTCCTATGTAACCCAGATGTTGTAGAGTACATATTGTGTAGGATATGATTGCGCCATGAAAATCCCTTTGACATCCAGAAGAACAATTCCAATTCCAGCCTTTTGAAGGCTGTCCCCATAAACATGACACAATCCATCCATTGTTTTTTAAAAAGTTCTTTTTTTTTTCTTTTTGGCTGCTGTGCAGTTGCAATATCTATGTACAGTTATATTGTTGGACCATCCTTTTTGTTGGTTTGTTAGCTTTTACCAGTTCTTGGTGTGGAAAGCATCCTGTCTGATGCTAACATCTTAGCACATGATGTTAGCTGACAGTTCAGTCTTATAATGCTGAGCCACAAAGTGGGGAAAGGCAAAAAGCCAAAGTTGTGAAAGCCTTTGGAATCAGGACAGTCGCTTATGTTTGTACAATGGCAGAATTGCACCTTGGGAGGCCAGGATGTCTCTTATGAAACACAATCGAAAAGTGTCTTCAGGAATAAAGTAAATGTAAAATACTAAAAATCCAAATAATGACATTTAAAAAGCCCACGCAGAAAAATAAAAACTGACATTTTGCTTTAAAACGTTGAAAAACAAAACAAACAAAAAAACACTTTTACATTAATAAAACATAGGAGGAAATGTTACTTGATTTCATTGTTTGAAACAATAACTAAGCATGATTTGATTTAACCTGTCAAACAGTTGCATTACATGCTACTTGCTCATTTCAGAATAGGAAATACCAAAAGCAATACATTTTTGCATTTCTTCATATTAATAAATTTGTACCATGCACAGCCAACTACGAATATGTACAACAGCTTAGCTTTCTTTGTTCACAAGCCTTTTTCTTTCATACAAATAGCCTTCTGTTACTTTGGAATGAATCACACTGGATACCAAACTAGAAAGTGATTCGTAAAAAATTGAACACCCTTTGACAGCTTTCACATTCTTAGTTCCACAGCAAAGGAAAAAAAAAAGAAAAAAAAAAGCTAAGCAAAGCAATTAAGGAGTCAGTATTTTGTCTGGTTGAAACTTGAGAGAATTTATGGCAAGCAAATTAAAATTACACAGTAGCAGCAAATGTTGTATGGTAATACTTTGCACTGTTGAAATAACTAAATGTGGAAAAATTCAAATGTGGACTTCAACTGTAGATGATTAGAAGTGCCCGGAAAATGTATGGGAGGACATTAACCTATGCACTAAATGGCTGCGTACAGGTGTAACACTGTTTTAAATCCTACAAGTACATGAAAAGGTTTTTAATATACAACACAAATGCTGTTGTCCCCCCTCTTAAAGCAGCATATTTGCAAACGTGTAGCAAATGATCATACCATTTTTAACATTGTGACCAACTTGTACCTTAACAGTTTCAAGTATACAGTACTGCTTTCTTTGATGCACCAATTGTTAAATAGGTCTCTAGATTGTTAGGCATCAATCCTGTAACAAATATGGACCAATATGCTGCTGCAATAGACACAAATAATAATTAAAACACATACATACGTACATACATACAAACAGAAAAACTCTATTAAATTAACAAATGGCCTACTCAAAAAATAAAAAGACAAATAAAAACAAAGTAAGTGCACTATAGTCCAGACACAAGCAGGTACCGTAACAGTACAGCAATTCACAAATGAAAAATGTTATATTCACATAATTTGAGTCTATCAAAACTAGAGTTATTACCTCTTCAGAAAAGGGTGTGAGCAGAGGTAAAAGTGAGAAGGTAAGAGTTGGCACAGATTAGTATATACTACAAGAAAAAAAGGGGTGGGAAATAGATACAGCTTGTTGTAATACAAACTGGCAAACACAGGGGCATCATACACATTTACTTCACCATTCTAAATTCCCTCAGTGGCAAAACCATACTGTCTTTGTAGGGCAAAACTAAAAGGATATGCACATCGTCCATTGTAACAGTAATATTGTCTCTTGGTACTCTATACACATCAAGGAAATGCGTCCAATAAAGCTTGACATGTTTTGGTTATAAGCCAAGTGTACCCAGGCTTGTTGCTGCTTTAACAAATGAGAAATGTTATGTTCTGACCTGAGAATTTAAAGCTACTGAATTACACCTATCTAAACTAAGAGAGATTCTCTTTGAGGGTTCTGGATCGTCATCCCATACAGTACATGCTAGCATTTGGAAAACAATCCAGCTGAGGTGCAATTTGCTATCGTGAGAGTTTTTGGCTTGAAACAAGCTCCCCAAGGGAGCCTGTGGGATTTTTTTCCTACTCCATGTTTTTGTATACAATATAAGCTCAGTCAAGCATCTGCAACAGTTCTGTCCATAACAAAAATCAATCGATATCTTGCCAGCATATCAATATGGGAAAAACAATCCTGAGTCAATCATTTGGTACTGTAATTTTTTGGGTTAAGAGAAACTTTGGAACTGCAGTTTAAAAAGTCTTATTTTTTTTTTTCTTTAAGCAAGGGATCCTTTTGTCACTCCTACACACTGAACATATCCATTCTGATACTACTGAAGCTTGCGTCTAGGCCAGAGGCCGGCTTAGCCTTGACTTCCAACGCATTATCTAAGTCATCCAGCTTCTGGCTTAGCTCATTGTCAGACTCATCTGAACAACTCTCGGTGGGTAGTGAGGTTGGAACCCCTGAGGTGCTGCAGGAAGTTGAGGTAACCGTTGACGGTGAGGAGAGGGGGGGAGGGGGAGAGGCAGACGGGGAGGAGGAAGCAGCTTTCCGGGCTGTGGTGGCCTGGAACAGGACATTTGGCCAGGACTTCATGGGCAAGCGAGAGAGATGAGGAAAGGTGTTATTAGAAGAAGCTGCAGACTGCGAGGTAGATGTGGTGTTAGGAGTAGGGGAGCAGACAGAGTGAGGTAATAATCTAGTATGCTCTTTGGCATTTCTCATTGCTTGTTTGATTGTTTTCTCTTTGTGCAAGCTCGACTGAAGGTGTTGGCCAAGTGCTTCATTTCCATTAACAACCACATTGCAGGCAACACAAGTGTAGTTGCTCACTGCCTTTCGAAGCACTGTGTCTTGCGGGTCAGTAAAAGCATGTCCGAAGTAACAGAAGGACTTCTGATGACGCAACACTGAATCTTCGTCAGCAAAAATCATCTGGCACTTCCTGCATATAAACTCATGCTTGACGGACGGTACAATAAAAGCATCTGGAAAATCCATGGTACTTTTGGTATCTGTTTTCGGTTCTTCTTTTGTGCTTTCTGTTGAAGAGCCTTTGTTGTTGTTATCCTTAGCATCTATAGCTTCTTTTTGTTTGAAGGAGTTGGTTGTGGTGCTATGTACGCTATTAGGTGTTTTCACAGGGGCTGGCTTTTGTTGCTGCTGCTGCTTCTGCTGCTGCTGTTGTTGTAGTTTCTGCTGCTGCTCAAGTTGTTTCTGCTGCTGTTGTTGTTGCTTCTGCAGTGAATCCTGAAGGGACTGCTGGTACTGCTGATACTGCTGCAGGAGAGCAGTTGAGGAGAGACCTGCGGCCATGGCAGCTTGTGGAACTGCTGCTGGGCCGTATGGAAACAGGCTCTCCATTCCGCACAGTGGTGGAAAGTAGCCCCCTGTCTGGACCCCTCTGGGAAGCTGGGGAGAGAAGCAATTGGGAAATCCAGGAAGAAAGTAGGGCAGAAACTGCCCTCCCAATAAAGAGCTGGGATCACCTGTAGCAAGAGCATTCTGAAGCGCTTGAAGCTGTGTGGCATCTAGTGAAGCCTCACTTCCTGGTTTCCCCGGAGCTGGACCTGGTTTCTCCCTTTTTTTGGCCAAACTGGGGGTGTCCGGGCGTGAGCAGCTCTCGTTCTCTCTGTCCTTCATCTTCATTTGAGGTGGCTTGTCTCCATGTTTCTTGCTGCTGTCTCTCTCTGAGTCTTTGCCTTGCTGCTCTGTCTGGTTTACTGCTGCCAAAGATGTGGAGGGAACAGGAGGAGGAGGAGGAGGTGGAGGAGGAGGAGGAGGAGGAGTCTGCAGAAGAGTCTTGGTTGGGGTAGTGCTGAGAGACATGGCAGGAGAGGGGGTGGCTGGTGTAGGGAACCCAAGCATGCCAGCACCGGGAGACGCTAAAGCTGAAATACAGTGGTATATAAATATGGAAATATTCAATATTTGAATATTCAACCCCAAATAACTGTGGAAATTTGTTTGTACGAGATAAAAATTTCAAAATTTTCACTGGCTGAGTCTTTATCTCTTCTTAAAATTTTGTTATGGATCAAAACTGTCACATGCGCTTTATGATAATTTAAATTTTCCATTATATCATTATATAAATATACCAAACCTAAGATGGGGGAAAAGGATAGACAAAGAAAAATCATGATATAAATACTTTGCTGTAAAAAGAAAAAGAAAAAAAAAGAAATCTACATAATTGCAATTAGCAGTTCAACTTTGATGCTGACAATATGCATGCACTTACTTCCACCATTCTTGATTTTAAAATAGTAAAAAATAAGACTTCTGACAAACACCACTGTGGTACAGAATAACCAGTAGTATAATAGAATAAAATAGTGCATGATAAAGCTCAGTTTATAAAGCTTCTAGTCAGTTCATTTATTCATTTTTTTCATTGTTTGTCATACTAACTCACCAGGTGTGTTGGGTGGAAAAACAGGAAGTGATGATGGCCCGTTAACCCCAGGAAGTAGAACTGGTGGAAGGCCAGATAACCCTGGGTAGCCTGAGGGTAGGCTAAGGCCATGAAGTGCATTATTGTTATCCACTGAAGTCTGTTGCTGCTGGCCAGGCAGGCTGAGTCCCTCACCAGCTTTCTTCATCCGGTCCAGTTCTTGCTGGGCCATCAGCTGACGGACAGTGGTTGGTGCTAGGTAGTCCTTTTCTCTATCCACCTGGTTTCCCAGGGTCTCTTGCACTTTGGCGATGTGCTGCCTGGAGAAGATGTGGTCTCTGACAGACATCCGGGCAGTATACTTTACACCACACAGTGTACACTCAGGTCTGGGTCCCTCTGGTGAACCTTGGCTGATCATGAATGGCTTTCCAATGTTGATCTTGAATTTCTTTTCTTTAGCACGAGCATTCTGGAACCACACCTGGACAACACGCTTGGGAAGTCCAATCTCATTGCCCAGCATCTCACACTCTTGCATTGTAGGAGTGCGATAGTCACTAAAACAGGCTTTAAGTACTTTCAGTTGAAGATTGCTCATCTGGGTCCTGAATCGTTTGTGGCCTGGTCGATCCCCGGCATTGCTGCCTTTCCCAGATTTATTGAAGGGATTGCCTGCCCCAAAAGGACTAGGGGAACTGGGATCAGTTAGGCTTGATGATTCACTTATGTCATTGAATTCATCCATGTCATCATCTCTGGAGCCGTAGTAAGAGTCATTTCCAGAAAAGCTGAGAGCAGGGCTCACCATGCTGAATTGGAACCTTTCACTGCCACTATCAGAATTTGGAACATGGCCACTTTTGCTGTCACCCATTTTGTCCCCTCCATTGGCGGTCAGGCTCTCAACCTCATTGTTATTACACTCATCTCCGGTTGTAGCATCACTAATGGCTGTGTTAATTGACGACGTCTCATCGAAGTCCATCTTACTGAGATCATAGGATGACGCTTCGGCTGAATTATAATTAGGCCCTTCAGTTTCATCACAGTTTTCAGCTTTTAAGGATGAAGGGCTTAAGAAGTTTTTTACCTGCGACTCAGTTGGTCTGACTGGAGTTGAGGATGCAGCAGGCAGCTCATACTCATTTGGCTCAGTCTTAGTAGGCAGCTGTGGGTGGTCAAAGAAGCTATACTTATTTGGGCTTTCCCCTCTCTCATGGTCTTGATTCATCATGGGGCTTGGAGGTAAGCTAAAGCCTGCTTGCTTGGCCTCATGCCAATGTCTTGATCGTATGTGGCTGTCTAGAGCAGATTTTGCCTTGAACAGTGCTCTACAAAAGGGGCATTTCTTGTGGGACTGGGAGGGCCCTATAGCCCGAAACTGCCCCTTTCTTTCTCTTGCACGAGTGTTTTGGAACCAAACTTGAACAACTCTCTTTTTCAAGCCAACTTCTCGTGCAATGTGATCCAGCATCTTCCTTGTTGGGTTTGAGTCAAGTAGATATTTGTCATACAAAATCTCTAACTGTTCCGGTGTTATGGTGGTTCTCAAACGTTTATCTCTGTGTTGCTCTTCACTACTGTTTCCACCATCTTTATCATTAGGATTTTCTTCCTTGTCATCCAGTTTTCTTTTCATTGCCCCAGAGCCCACAGTGGAGGCCATACTGGAACTACCCTGAGAGGGAATTTGGGACAACCCTCCAGATAACAACTGGTTTGCCATTAGCGGGTTGTTGGGGTCAAATATCATATATGGCATATCTATGGGTCTTTCAAGGAACTGAGAGTGAAGAAATTGGTTCTGGGCAGCCAAAAAATGCATGTGCTGGTGCTCCTGCCATAGTTCCACAGTGGGGAATGCAATCTTACACTGGTCACATTGGTACTGAAGCAGCTGGTGGGGCAGACTGTTCGTGAGTGAGGAAAGAGCGAGGGAAAGTGGGCTTGAGGGCACTGCAGCTGCTTGAGGTTGGGAATGGGGTCTTGACAATTGTTGCTGAGGAGCTTTCTGAGGAGGTGGCTGAGGTGTGCAAGCCTTAGATGGTCTGGGTTCTGGTAGGGACTTAATCACTGGTGAGGGTGCAGTCTCAGTTTGTTTTACCTCAGTTTCAGGGGCAATGTCTGGTTTCGGGGAAGATTTCCCCATGGTCATATGAGGAGAGGCCATCACAGGGGAACTTGAGCCAGAACTGTTGGCAGTTCCCGGCTGGAATTGTTTGTGTGGCTCTAAAGAATAATGGGTCATTTTGCTTTGCTCAGGATTATCTAGGTATTCCTCACAGGGGATTTCATCAATACCCTCCTCATCTTCATCCTTGTAACACAGCTTTTTCTGGTGAGTGATCAGGTCAAAGATACGTGGGAACACAATGTTGCACTTTTTACACTGATACTGCATGTTACTGGTTCTGATGTATCGCTCATTGGTTAGCTCTTTTTTCTCACTGTCCTTACAATCTGCCTGGTTCTCATAGGTCTTACGGGCTTTCTGACGGGCATTCTGGAACCACACCACGATGACTCGAGTTGGTAAGTTGAGTACAGTGGAGAGCTGCTCAATCTCATCATCCTTTGGATAAGCATTAGTGTCAAAGAAATCTTGAAGTACCCTCAACTGGTAATCAGTAAATCTGGTTCTGGAGGACCTCTTGTTGATGGTTGCGTCAGTTCTATAGTACTCATGTGCACTGATCTGCGGCTCCATTCGAATATCTTCCAACGTTGTAATAGGAGGAATGTTAAAATTGTAGGGAGAGTCTTTACTCCGCTGCCTTTCTTTGAAGAGGGTGTTACGGAACCAGTGTTTTATGACTTTCTGGGGCAGGCCAGACTTTTCTGACATCTCCTGAATTTGCTCTTCATTGGGGGAATTATTAATATCAAAGTTTGCACGGAGAATCTTGAGCTGTTCATCAGTGATACGGGTGCGTGGCCGCTTAAACTGAGACTGGCGGAGGAAGTTTGGATCTAGTCCCAACTGCTGCTGACAAAGCTGTGTAAGGTCTGAGGAGAGAGAGTCCATAGTGGGCAGCTGAAGGGCCAGTTGAGGGGGAAGGCCTGGGTGCTGGACAGACTGCATCATTAGAGGTGGGAAAAGGGGCAGATCTAAGGGAACAGGAAGCTGCACTTGGGATGGAGCAGGTGGGGCAGAAGGTGGTGGAGGAGGGGGTGGTGGCTGCGGTGTCTGTGTCTGGTGAGAGGGCTGGTGCGCAGTTTGATGGGAAACAGGAACTGGTGATGGTACTGGTGTTTGTGGCTTTGAGACTGATGAGGAAGAGGGCTGGGGTGTTGTCACTGGAGCTGGGGCTGTGGGAGGAGGTGGAGGAGGCGGTGGTGGCGGAGGCGGGGGAGTCTCAGGTGAAGCGGGATTTATTGGATACAGTTTGTCGTACGCCTCTCTGTACTGCTGTGCAAACTTTTCAAGCTCCACATATGGGAAAAACTGACTGTGCACATGTTCCTGGTGGCTTTTAAGAATCAGCATATTAGAGAAAAGCTTTCCACACATCCCACACTCGAGCTTATCAGTATTCATTTCCACTTGTTCAACTCCATCTCTGTTTTTCTTTTGGTTTCTTTGTCTGTTTTCATTGTACTGGATGACCAGCTCAAAACCAAAGTTCTCTAATAAAGCTTTGGCTGCATTGCCTCTTGCTCCCGACACAATACGTGGAGGGGGAATTAATGGTTCTGAAAATGTTGACTTTTTGGGGTCTCTGTTGTCCTTCCCTCCATCACTTATTGCATCTCCTGCATTTTCCATCTTTGCTCTGTTTTCTTGTTTTTCTAGGTGGTCTTCTGCCTCTCTTGACATCTGTATTTCTGACACAGCATTAGACTCCATTTTAGGTTTGGGGTTCTGCAGTTGGTGGTTTTTCTGTTGGTGCATTTGCGTCTGAGATGCCTGCTGCTGCTGCTGCTGCTGCTGCTGCTGCTGTTGTTGCTGCTGGGCCTGTGCCTGCTGTAACTGGTGTTGTTGTTGCATCTGCTGCTTCAGGTCTTCTAGGAACGATCCTGTAAGGCCAGGCATTCCAAAAGCTGCTGCGGAGTGAAGAGCAAGTTCTGGATTTAGGTTGAACTCTGCTCCTGGTATGTAAAAGGGGAAAAGGAATTGTGGCTGCTGAAACTGCAGCAGTGCCTCTGGGGTCATGGGAAAATGAGGGAAGAAAGCTGGATTGAGGAACTGGGGCTGAAAGAAGGCAGCTTGTTGTTGGAGTTCATGCTGAAGTTGCAGCTGCAGTTGGGCAGACTGCATTGACTGATGGCTGTTTGCCTGTGCTGAAACATGGTCAGTAGTTGCTGTTTGCTTTGTGTTGTTGCTGTTGCTTTGTTCTTTGGGTTCCACAGTGTTTTCTTTGTTAGAAGAGGGTGTGCCACTTCTAGCAGTGTCTGAGGTGCTAGCATTAACTGGTGCACTTGGACTGGGACTTTTTGCAGGTGCTGGAACACTGCTGCCAGAGTTACAGGTGCTGCTCATATCAGCTTTGGCCGTCCTGGCTTTGGTCTGGTGGAGTACTGACCTCATGTGAATTTCAAGTGTCGAGCTTTGGCTGTAGGCAACATTGCAGACATTGCATTTGAATGGTTTGTTGTCAATGCTGTTAGCCGTCTCTTGTGGTACTGGGCTTGATGCCTCTTGAAGGACCTTCTTCAATTTATGCAGGTGGGAAACTGAATTATAGTGAACCAGTAGGATGTTCTTCTGGGTGAAGGACTCCTTGCATACTGTGCATTTATAAGGTCGAGAGGGGTCCAAGAATTTCTCCATTGTGAAGTTGGGCCCTTTTCTAAATGGTAGGGTCCGCTTTGGCTCTGCCCCCATGTCATCAAGCACGGAGCTACTGTCACTTCCTGTTGGACTGGGCTTCTCTTCCTGGTCCATTTCATCATCTTTGTCCAAGTCATGTTCAAAAGCATGAGCTTCCTCCAAGGCCCTGGCTTCACTTTCAGTGATATCGCCATTTAGTGGCAGATTCCCTATGAGCTGCTGCACCTCAGCCTCGCTAAGCTCTGGGTGTCCATTTTCCAGATGCTTCCTGAGGGCCAGGAATGTCCTGAAGCTACGCTGGCAAAGACTGCACATAGTGGCTGCTCTGATGGCATGGTACTGAGAATGTATCTGAAGCTTCTGCATCGTCTTGAAGGCCAGGCTGCAGTGGTTGCAACGATATTTGTAGACATGACGATCAGATACGGAGAGCTGCTGCTGTTGTTGCTGGAGTCTTTGGAGCTCACTGAGATGGTCTTGTAGGTTATCAGGAGATTTGCTATCATGTCCTAACGCAGTCGTTCTCTTCCAGTCTGGGGCTTCTGAGGCCTCCTTTGGGGGCTTGAGTTCCTCAGCTTGCAGCTCTAATTCGTTCTTTTCTGGATTGGTCCGTTCATCCTTTGAGATACTTCCTACAATAAAAAAAATACCAATTTGAAGTAATATGCACAGCACATTTCATTCTTATTTTATCGCATAAATAAGTCAATATAATAATTCAAGTGCTGCAGTATTTTCACCTTGAGACTTGCCTGACCCATCAGACAGAGAAGTAGAAGAATCCATAAAAGACAGACTTTTCTCTTGTTCAGTCTGGGGATGCATTACATTGTTGGGTGTCGTCGTATCAGGTCCAACAACCTATTAAGACCAAAAAATGTCTTTATTAGTATATTCATTTAAAATAAATGACTCATGAAAATAAAATCATCTAAGAAACAGTAAATGTTGAGTAATAAGGCTTGTTTATAACATGAAATGTTCTCCTCTTGCCAAGGGGCTCGCCATAAACTACACACAAGATCGGGGGGCAACTAAACATTTCAAGCAAAAGGCTACATCAAAAGTCATGCTTCTTGTCTGACAAATGCATTTACTTTTAAAACAATAAGCCAATTTGTAAAAAGCAAATTTTAGTAGCACACATCATAAACAGACATGATAACTTATACATACGGTCAGAATGAGCTTTTCCACACAGTCAGGAGCCACACTGTGAAGGTGTGTCAGATGCAGCTGCAAGTGAATCTTGTTGCTTAGGACATCCTGGCATAGTGGACAGCGGATCACTGGCTGCATGGAATGCTGGGACATCACGTGGAGCTGCATACGGTTGGCGTCTTTACTGCTATAGTTGCAATATGGACATTGTTGAACCTGGAAAGAAAAACAGTATATTCATTATTATTAATCATCACTGGTCAGTTATGACTCTTTCAAAGCTAGACTAATGTATGACGCACCATTATGATCTAAAACTTAGTCCAGCTCTTCAAAGATTTCAAAGTATTTCTTTTAATATGTCACAGGCATCCTATCCGAACACACTCACCTCTCCCAACCAACCCCAAAGCCAAACTCAACACACAAAAATGTGGATAAACCCTGTTTCATGTAATTCACTTAAGTCTCTTAACTCATGAAATTTTATTAGAGCAAAACATGATTGGCCAGAATTTCTAATCAGTAGATTACAGATGACAAAGGTGTGTACTCTCCAAAGCTATGTCTTGCCCTCATTACAGGGAGTACTCTGAGCAGAGTCGCCTCCCTACCACCTGTTTTAATAGAATCCATTTCTGAAATGACTAAGTCCTCCCTCCTTACAGGTCCCAGAACCAGACGAGCTAATACTTCATAATCTAATTTAAAAACACATATAATTTAAAGAGATGCAAACGGAGGAAGAGAAGCAGAGTGGGCGGCCTAAGGCTTGTACTGGTATTCCACTTAAGAACACAAAGGATGGCCTATTGTGCTTGATGCTGAAAAGCTCTGTCAGGGAGGGAATGGTAGGATGCATTTAACCCTTTGAATGCAAACTGGCGCCAGAAACTGGTAAATGCTTGGCTATGCATTTCTGCTTCTTACAGTTAAGCATCTTCCCATTAGCTCTTTCCACAATGACAGGAAAGGTTAGATTTCATTAGTGATTTTGAATCTGCTTCATTAGTTGTTAGCGTTCTGTACATTTGATGACAACTTCTACAAAGTGTTTATTGTGTTAAGCTAGAGTTCAATCTCAAATAGATCCATAACAGACTTTATTTGACAAGGTGAAAACAATTATAAGTTCACCGCAAATCTGTTCCCACAACTAACACTTAGAGGAGCAGCTAGAGCGGACCGTTTTCAAGTTGCTAGGGAACAGCTGCTGGTTTCCTTTTGATTTTCTACAAGCCTTTACCTGGTCATTAGCTGAAGTCTTGCCCTCAGCAGACTTTGGCCTTTTGGGTGGACTTTCAATTTGTCGATCTGGCAGGAGGGAATGTTTAACCACTGCATTCAGGCTGGTAACCTCTTTGGATATGGCATTCACTCCTGAGGAACAAAGCAAATGAAACATGAAAGTTAATATTTTTCATCAAATAATCAATAAGTATTTGAATCCACCAGTTATTTGTCTGTGTTAAAGTAATTTTCTAGGCTTAAACTGCAATGTGGTGATATGACTTTTAAACTTTTCCTTTTAGAATGTGAACTGGATCAGAACCACCTACTGAGAACAGGATACCACGAGTTACATGTCCTGTATGAGGGAATATTAAACCAACGTACAAAATATACCTTAATTTGAGTGAACAAACTGAATCTGTGCAATTACAAGGTTGAAATTGACTCAGAAATTGATCAAATTGTTACTGATATACAAACAATGATGTGAGCAACATAAACAAGTCTAATAAACTAATGTTCAATGGGGCATAGGTGATGATTTAAAAAAAAAAAAAGATTTGACACCAAGATTTTAGCATGAAAACAAGTATGAAGTGGATAATTCACATACACTGATGTGGATCTGCCCTGAGGACATGTAAAATGGGAAAAACTCAGGCGGCTCATTATCACAGCACGACATACATTAAATGTTATGGTAATATTATACACTTCATTAGTTCATATACATTTCTCCAGCTGCTTTAACAACTCTTGTGTCTGTATAAGATGCTAAATTTTCGGGGCTTTGGTCACGGCTGGTGGTACAGTACTAGCACTCCTCGTGTCTGCCTATTTGTATGTGTACGTGTAAGCGTGTGTGTGAGACGTTAACAGCAGGGCTCAGTGTGGAGAGATCCGCCTCTGGTTGTATTTAGTAAATGCTGCAGCTACTGATAAATCTTTCATTAGCCTCATCCGAAGATACAAGCCGTGCAGGACCTGCTGTACTCTGCCACTGCAATTTACCCACTCTGCACAGCACAAAGACACAGCAAAAAGCAACTCTCCCTCCCTCTTCCTTACTCTCTTCCTCCCTCTCTCCCAAAGCCATCACCCCCTTTTTCATGTCCCCTCCCTCATCTGGTCACTCAAGGCAATATGTGAGCCTCACTCTTGCGAATCAACGCTTCACGCCAGATGCACAAATGGAAAAAAAGGGAAATCAAAGCAGTGATACATGGAGAGGGGGGTTGGAAAAAAAAAAACAACATTTTTTATTTCATATTATTCTGTGGCTCATGTTTGTATTGGGCGCATATCAATTGCTCTGGCCCGTTCATGCATTTTAATTCTGTTGCATTAAGTAGGCGTTCCACTTATTTTATTTGTAATCCCCTATATCTGGAGTCTGAAATATTGGCCTGTCAAGGAAAGTGACAAGAAGAGGGAGGAAGGGGGGAAAGAAAGAAAGAAAGAGAGAGAGAGAGCGAGAGATGGGGGAGCAAAAAAAAAAAAAAAAACACAAGGGCACAATGTGAATTTCCAAGAACATCCGAGAATTGCTCTGCAGCTCAGAAGAGCGAGGTAATCTCATCTTCCACTGCTTGTGATGGCCCCTAAAGGGCTTGTATGTGTGTGTACGTATGTGTCTCTGTGCATAAATGTGTCTATATATGCGTCTTGTGTCAGGCCTCTGACACTCCATTGGTCAGATTTGTCCAAGCTGGAAGCACCCGTCACATCACCTGACCTTTCCATAGCTCGCATCCCGCCTCCCATATTTATTATAACCATTTCTAATTTCAACTTTCAATTTTTGCCTCAATCTTTCAGTCAATTTGCAACTAAATTACATCCCTGAGAAAGGAGATGAGGTGATTGCCGGACAAGAGCCTGCAAACACATTTACAATGCGGCAGGGGAAAGGGCCCACACATCACCACTGATTACTGTCATGCTCAATGTAAATGTTTGTGTACTTTGTGTGTGCGTGTGTGTGTGTGTGTGTGTGTGAGAGAGAGAGAGAGAGAGAGTGAGTGTCTGCATGTGCAACGCAAAGATCTGTCCTTCTGGTTTAGATTTGTCTTTGACCTAGTGCTTTCGTCAACACTTATAAAACACAAATGAAGAAAAACAGTTGGTTAACCCTGAATGTAGAGAGCAGCTTTATCTAGAACCACTTAAAAGCTTTGAATGGCATGCCTTAACTGTGAATATTAAAGTTGTTTTGAGGCCAACACTGTAGTACTGGGTCTTTCAAGTACATAATCACCTTTAAAACAAACCAATACAATGGCTGGCACTGCTTGTTAATTATAGAGAGGGAATTGATGAACCCTTCTTACTGCTTTTAACCAGCTTCATATTTTTGCCTCCCAAAGTTCACGGCTAGCCAAAATAATTCTTGGCAATCTGCAGGAGCACGGGACTCTCCTCACATTTTTCCTTCAGTCTGAAGTCTAGACTAAACAACGGTACTCCCCCTCCACCTCCTCTATCTACCCTGCTGCCCCCACCTTTCCTGCATCGTCTCACCCAAGAAAGTGGAGGAGGTGACTAAACCTGAAACGGGACCCCCCCCCCCGCCCAATGCCACCAATGACAAATGTCTGCACAGAGCAGGACCTTGCTTGATTAGATAAATCAAAAGGTGATTTATGACACTCAAACCCTTTTGCATCGCAGGGGCAGAGAGTGGTACACACACCACCCATCTTTATTTGCAACTGTCAATGGTGTTTATGGAGCCTCGTATACGCACACTTGTATAGATGCACGTGGCTATGTAACGGGAAAGCAGCACAGAGCAGTGGAAGAAAAAACTGAAATGTGTTGAAAATACAGAGTGAAGAACAAAAAAAAATCAAAATGGATCGAGAAGCACAAAGAAAAGCCTCAGTGTATTTCTTCTTAAATGGATCTCCAAAAAGCAGGGGAGACAATACCAGAACGCTATTTTAGAATATGCCCTTTTGTGTTAGAAAGGGTCAGATTTTGTGCAAACTAAACTTATATAATCAGCTTCTATGCAAACAAGACTGTCATTTAATAACCACATCCCTGTAACTATGCCTTTGTATAAAATCAACATCATTCAGTTATGAAGTCTTGCAGAAAGGTTTCACAGCAATTAATCTGTACATGTTCCAATCTTTTTTTCTTTTATCTTCAAATAAATAAATGAATAAAAACAATCTCACTATTGTTTCGTTTTTTTTTTTTTTTCATCCCGTCATGAAAACAGAAAAAAGGGCCACAAACATAGATGGGAGGGGGCTGGGTGGCTTGGATTTAGTATTCAATTTAGCTTTCCTGAGCCCTGGCAGACTGGCTAGTGTTACGGAGCAGTAAATCTGGGAAGGAGAGCTGGCCAAAGCAGGCCAGGGAGGACCGACCACCGTGATTTACTGGCCTACTGCTCTGGGGTTACGCATTAGGCTGACCTCCGGTCACCTGATAACATTACAGCAACACACTCTGAACCTAAAACTCCCACTGAAGCACTCAGCAGGCCCACATCTAACCAGAGGGAAGTACACAAAGAGATAGAGCAGGAGAGTGTAAAACCGCGCGAGGAAGAGACATGGTCAGATGGAGAAAGACGAAGAAAAAAAGAAAGGCTAATATACTTCAGCTGCCTCCTATACTTTGCATTTTTTTAATGGCCAGCCTTCTTTACCCCTCCGTCTCCACCTTGTGCTCTAATGAGAGACAACTGTGAGCATAGCTTTGTCACATTTGACAAATCGTCTGAGACATTCAACAAGCTGTCATTACACAGAAAACAGTGATGCACAAAGGAACTGCTGCAGGCTTGTAATTAAACATGCTAATAACTTTAATATATTTTACCCTCATTTTAGAGAGATGGAAAAGAAGCACATCACTGCTCTCAAGTTGGGCAAACTTTCAAGATGCATGCACATATAAAACACTGCAAACACACTGAATATGAATGAGCTAATATGGAATATTAAGAACCGGATTTTGTTTACATGCAATTGCATTCTGTTTGCCCTTATCTTCACAATTCAAAATTGTACCCGAAATTAATACATAACATTTGACTGCGGGAACGATGAGTAATTTCTTTGCTAATTTGAAGCAGGTAGAGATCTCTAATTTCCTTAGGCAGCCTGACAGGCTCATTTCTATGCTGGGGCCTTTGTTTAGTTGGTTATTTATAAGAAGTGGGCCCCTGAGCTATGGCGGCGACATGTGCCATCTACACACACAACACAAAGCTATCTGGAAGTAATCCACATCAAGGACATTTGCATGAAAAATGTAACATGGATTATAATTAATCTAAAGTGACATCAGATTAAAAAAGACAATGTAAATGAAGCAAGGAAAACAGATCTTTCTGTCTGTCCCCCCTCCCCCGCTCCAACTCTCCCATTCTCTCCATCTATCCCTTCCTCACTCTACAGTATTTTGCTGGCCGTCTTTGTTCAAGGAATCTTGGTCTTTGAGATGAAGTGCACAAGCGCATTGCTCACTTGGTCGCACTGTAATCCCTTCCCTAGAGATCTCCATATGGACACACGCGCGCACACACACACAAAGATCCCAACATTTCAAGCTTGTCAAGGATGCAGGACTGATGGAGAAGATGCCTGCTTTAAAAAGAAGGGTGCAAATGTAAAGTACCCGCATACAAAAATGCTGACACGCCAGAATCTTTCTTTTCTTTTTGCATTTTTTTGGGATCTCACTTTTGAAACCATCTTCAACCAAACTTCCCACTAGTGCTGTCATATTTGGACTTTTAGGCAAGTGACGCCAGGGGAAAAGATCCCTACTATTCCCAAAGAATGTAAAAAAGGCAAATATCCCTACTTGTAAACTAGATTTCATCCCGTACAAGAGCATGCTTTAAGGTACGAGGGCCCTGGACATTCTGTGGCTTTGCCTTTTTGCATGTGTGCGGTGGTGTTAAATGATGCTGGTGGTAATATGCTGCCGTAAATGCATGGATGGTGGTTCCCCGCCAGTCCGTCAGATGGACCTGTCAGGGAGATAGAGCTGAAAGATAGATGACTGGCTAAACTAATAGGCCCCAGCCTCACTCAGCTCTCCTTCTGCCTCATTGAGCGTCACATTATGGAGCTAGGTATGGCATGCTATGAAGAGGAGGTGGGGAGGGAGCTTCAGATGGATAGACGGTGTGGAGGGTGGGTAGAGACCCCATGCAATATTCATTCCTAGCCATGGATTTCCATCTCATACATAAGAAGACCATATGAATTCTTATTTGGGCAAATCAAATCTAACAAAGCCGGGGCTATCCCAACCACAGCAGCACAGCGGAGGCATTATACCTCAGCCCAAATAATAAAAACACCAAGCAGCCTTTTATACAGTCTTACCTCTCTTGCTGAAAATGTTGTCATTTGTACAATTGAATGAAAAGTTTTTTTCCTTCCTTTCACCTTTTTTATCTAATGCCTTTTTTTTCCAAGGTAATGCCTGTGATGGTGCCACAGATTATACAACAATTAGGGGATGGATTGAATCAGGAAAAAATGGGAGAACACGAATAATGCAGGGAGGGTGGTGAAGAAAAAAAAACTAATTTAAGGGTTGCAGGGATGCAGAGCAATATTAGAAAAACATGTACACAACCCCCCCCCCATCTAATCCTGCGCTTATGAAAAATTAATATGTCATCGGAGAGGGCACAAGAACGAGAAAAGATTAATGCAAGGCGCTTATAAATTACAAGCACGCAAACTGATTTGATTAAAAAATAATCTGGGGCCTGGACATTGCCTGGTAATATCCACAACACTCAACTTATCCCTCTCTCTTTCCCTCTATTTTTCTCTTTCCTTATTTCACTCTCTTCATCTCTCTCTTTTTCTCTTTCTGTCAGATGGAAACGATTAAAGCAGGTCACATGGAGGCTAGTAAGCAGCATTCACATGTCACACATACACACACGTTTGAATCTTATCTACGGGAGAAACACAGATGAATGATAACTTGGGAAAAAAGATGGCTTTTGGTTTATGTGTGTTATTGTGTGTTGCCATGTGCACTTTTACAGCGTTGCGTATGTGTGAGTGCGGACTCACGGTCGGTTCTCCTGCTGTCAGTCAGGTCTCGGTCGGCCAGGTTGAGCGCAGACCTGGAGGAGGAGCGGGGAGGTTTCTCGCTGTCCTCAGCAGTCTCTTCTGAGAATACACAAAAAGCACACAAAAAGACTTCATTACCCATGATGCTCTCAAATGTCAGTACTTCATCTCTGCGGATCAGGGAATATTTCACGGTGTTAGACTTAACACACAGTGAAAATATATCCATTGATATTGCTATACCACATTAGAGTCATTTTTGGATACATAACTACTAGTACATGCACCCTTAATCCCAATAAATGCCCTTTTTTTCTCCAACACAAGGGTCAAATTTACTCTAGCGGGCAGTATATCTCACCAGCGAATATAGCTGGTGTACTGAGCACATGCTTCGCCATCTGTAGTGGGTGAAACATAAATCGACCATGGCTTGAAAGGAGGGATACTGTGTGACAAAAAAAAATGAAAAAAACAAAAAAAAAACATGTTATTCTACAGGCGAATGATTTCATTTACAACAGCTGCCTTTCTTCTGAAGGCTGGTTTCAAAAAGAGAATTATTCAGTCATGAAATAACAATGCTTCTTGTCCATGGAAAGTATTCTTTAACTTATACATTAACCCATATAAAATAACACAACAGAAACACTTAAATGAATAAAAAAAATAGGAAGATAAATGACAAAAATATTGTGTTCATGCTCTTTACTGTACACAGATAATACATCAATGTTTTTCTGTGTAGTTCAGTAAAAACAAAAACAAAAAAAGAAAGAATTGTGCAAACACACACACACATGCACAAACCAACACACACGTGCAGCGCTGCACTATTAGCAGATTAGCCAGCCCATCTCTGAGAGTTCAGCCCCTTGTTTGATAATTCTGTGTATCTGCAGTGTTCTGCCAGTGGATTAAAGTGTGTGTATGTGTCTGTGTATGCATGTGTATGTGTGTATATGTGTCGCCAGCACAAGCTAACACTAATCCTAGCCGAGCCCCAGCGCTCACTTTCATCCAGCCATCATTTGTCTCCGGCTGGGCTGATGTCACTTTGTAATGAATTTTGAGCAGTCTGAGAGAGGCCAGATAACCAGACATGCATGTGAATACACACAACCCCCCCTCACACGCACACACTAATAAATATATATAAGTATATATAAATGTATATATATATATATATATATATATATATATATATATATATACACACACATATATTTGGTGTGGAAGTGGGGATGTGGGAGGCCTCCCACTTTATAAACCCAGCAGAGAATGAAACTGGTATGTGTCTACGTGCAGGTGTGTGTCGGAAAGAGCTGTGCTCATCAATCCCGCACAGCCTTAATAACCATATTTTACCACACATACACACACACCCACACACACCCACACACACACACACACACACACACACACACACACACACACACACACACACACACACACACACACACACACACACACACACACACACACACACACACACACACACAGAGTCATATTCACAGAAATAAGCCAAAGGGTGCACTGAGGTCAGTCTGCATTTGCATACAATCACTCTGGCCATTGTATGATGTGCAAAACAGGTCTCAGAAGTCCCCCCCCCCCCATAGAAACATGATATGATTAACCCTTTCACATGCCACATGGTGCGAACACATACATATACACACAGACAGGCGTGCAGACTAAGCACTGGCGCCATTGCTCTAAGCAGCAACACATTAAGTGGACATTATACACAGCATGAAATTTTCATGGCAGATTCTAGCATGTGATTCTGGCCCAAAACTGCTGTTGTGTTTTGGTGTATGTTGCATTTGTGGGTATTGTTCTTTTTTTATATGTGTACATGGGTGTGTTTTTTGCACAAGTGTATACACAAGCTGTGCGTGCATACGAGCGTGTGTGTGTGTGTGCGCGTTTGTGTGTGAAGGAGACTGGGACTGCACTATGCTCCTGATGTTTTATTAATACATCGGTGACAACGGAGATGAAAAATCTCCTGTCAGTGGAGAGAGCCCGGGCTGCAGGAATTGCAATTTTCACTGCTGGTTCTGCAGCGTCCATCTTCGTATTTTAATTCACCTCACCTACGTAGTGAGAACAGAAATAGGAATGCCGCATGTGTGTGTGTGTGTGAGTGAGTCTGTGTGTGTGGAGGGCTTGTAAGTCCTTCATCGCTGGTTTATCTTTTCTCTATACTTGACTTTTGTTCCAAGCCAGGGAAAAGCAAATGGTTCAAAATCGAACAGCATGTTTCACAGAAGCGTGACAAAAGGAGGAGAGGAAGCAGGGTGAAAATAGAAATACACGAAAAAGGGAGTTCTTGCTGATTCCATATACTGTAAATATATATATATGTATAAAAGTATATATATACATATACATATACATATACATATACATACTTATTTATTTATATTTACATAATTTTGATCAGAAAACGTCATCAATTCAATTCAATTCAATTCAATTTTATTTATATAGCGTCTAATACAACAGAGTTGTCTCTAGACGCTTTACAGAGACCCATACCCATCACTATAATAACATACTGTGGCTCATCATTCGCTTTTATAAGACACACTATTACACTGTATCTACAGACCTAATATTAAGTAGGTCCTCTTCATGCTGCTGAAACTGCTCTGATCAGTCACGAACTGTCTGATTTTTCCATTAAATCTTTCGGACCCTGTGAATTGTGGTTTGGGGAGTTTGTGGCTCAGTTTTGCTGCCCAGATATAATCAGAGATCAGATCCTATCAGACTGCTATCTGATCAAAACTGTCTAGCTGGTCCATTTAAGAGGTGTCATAAAGTTTTTTTCATAATATCGATCAGTAAAAGTGTTTGAAAGTGCGGCGAGTGCGAGATCACAACAATAGTAAAACATCATTCTGAGTAACCTCTAGGGGGCAGCCTACCTGTAGCTAGAGGGAAAATGAAGGGTGAAGAGTGGGTGAAGAAAGATAAAAAGAAAGAAAAGGAGGGGTGATCATCTGGGCCTCATCAGGATTTTTTTCACTCCTTTCTCCTCATACTCAGTTACATCTGTGGAGTGTGTGTGTGTGTGTGTGTGTGTGTGTGTGTGTGTGTGTGTGTGTGTGCAGTGTTGCCACACGGAGGACATTCCCAGACTCGCGCTCTCCATACATCAGCTCAGCGTCTGCCCTCTGACTGACCCTGATGGTTACACATCGCACTTGTGTGTATGCGAGCGCATGCTACACCGTGCATGTACGCATGTTTCACTTTGAGTGGATGTGTACCATTGATCAACTGAGCGAGACAGTGACACACAGCGTGTGTTTGCATGAGAGATGTCATGTACAAGTGTGTGTGTGTGTGTGTGTTTGTGTGTGTGAAAGAGACACAGGGTTCTGCTGGAGGGACTCTTAACCATCAACTTAATCACAACCAGAGGACACCCAGAGCAAAACTTTCACAGTCACCTTCCTTTGGATCCGTGCATTAGCGGGCGCGCACACACACACACACACACACACACACACACACACACACACACACACACACACACACACACACTCTCACACAGAGAGAGAGAGAGAGAGAGAGAGTGGTCCAAGCTGTGGAGGGTGTGTGATTTTGGCAGCCTGGTGGGACTCTCTTTGATGTGGGTCAGTCGGAACATTAAAGCCGGCCGGTGGGCTCGAGCTAACCACAGACCCTGGGTTTGATTATCCTGCAACCGATACGGGCCTATATTTAACTGTTACAGAGGGAAGAATAATTAAGTGATTCTTGATCAGAGTTACAGGGAAATCATTTGGGTTTTAGATTTAACTATTAATTGGAAGTCGGGGGGACCAATTAGGATCCTGGAAAAATATCTTTTTTTGCCTGCCACAAAAAGAAAAAAAGAAAGAAAAACCCTCTCAAAATATCCAAACACCATGTGTTTATATAATGTTTACAAAAAAATATGATAAATTATGAACCATTTTATTTATTTATTTTTTTAAATTGTACAAATGAATTGCTTTTATTCAACAAAAAGAAAAAGAAAGAAGTAATTTTTATAGTGTGGATGCAGGCGTGTACAGTGAGAGAAATATAGAAAAAGATGTTAAAAACAAGTAAAATGGAGCAATAGACGTATGGGAGATGGAGGCAATGAAGACTGTATTGGAAGTGTCAGCATAGTGTGTTTGTGTGTGTGTGTGTGTGCCCTCTAGCTGTATAATGACCTGCTCTGAGACCACTCACTCCCCCTCCCGTCTCCCCCTAAGGGCCCATAACCGCCATGTCGGGTCATTATGTGCCCGGTGGAGGACTCAGTCATACAGCACACGACTGCAGAGCAATGCCACGCCAGGAAACTGGACGCAGAGGCTCCAAAAATGGCTGAATTCATTAGTTGGGCTGAGCCACCTCTAATTTGCTTCCTTAGGGCTAGGATGGTGCTCATTAAAGGGGTTAAAAAAAAAAAATAGTCTTCAACATTTTGTTTATCTGAAATCACAGGCGCCGTGAAAGTTGAGCATCAACTGAAATTTTAATTGCTGCCAAAGAGAATATAATAAGAAATATAGGGGGAAATTCTCTAACAAATACACTGAGAAACTATTATTGTAGAGTACGGCTCATACTACACTATTAGATGTGTGTTATCTGTCTAAAAATAATAATACGGACTAGAAGCTCTGTGTCCAGTGTATCTGTAGCAGTAATGCAGCCGTAATGTTTGGCGCAACACCCCTGACTGCAATGTCTCCCTAAGTTAAGCATGATGTTGATGCTGATTTCTTCTTACAACTCTGGCCATGTCTCCTGTGACACCGTGTGTGTGTGTGCATACGTGTGTGTGCGCAGGAACAGCAGGGGCCCTGTGATGTCACATTCCTACGCCGCGCGCGTGGCTCTAGTTTGGCCTCTAGGTTTTAAAGGGAGAGCTTTGAAACATTACACCATCCCGCACAGTTACAGCCACGCACACACGCACACACACACACACACACACACACACACACACACACACACACACACACACACACACACACACACACACACACACACACACACACACACACACACACACACACACACACACACACACACACACACACACACACACAGTCAAGGGCCAGTGGTAATACTGCAAGAGTAATAACCTTACAGACTTACTGATCTCCTTCCCTCTCGTTCTCTCACCCTCAAATCTTTATTTACCCTACTCTCCATCTTTATCCCCCCACTTTCCCCTCGTTCTCCCTGTACCTTTCCCCCCGAATTTCAGCGCGTTTAACAAGCATTTAGATCTTAACCAGATGTTGTTAATGTAGCATGTCTAAAATACTAAACATCAACCCAGCGGAGAGGGTCTACAGCTCCTGCACAGGGCCTGGGAATAACTCACTCACTCACACACACACACACACACACACACGGACTCACAGTCCTGAACATGCACACACACACACATACACACACACACACACACGCACACACACACACCTATCGATGAAACCTTCTGCACATAACACATTTACTCCCACACAGCTTTCACTGTATTTCATGCGCTAAAGTCCACAGCCCACATGCTAACATGGTAAACACACCGGCGCATGCAAACACACGTGTTTCCCTCCACACTCTCAAATCCACCCACAGGCACATATTTATTGTTTAAAACATAAGATTTTGTTACACTAGCAAAAAAAAAAAAAAAAAAAGAATCTATTGTCTCAGGTTTACTATGAAAGGCAGACAAAAGGGTTGCCTAATTTAATTTGCTGCTGGTGTGAATGTCAATAAGTTGAAATGACGGAATAAGCTAAAAAAATTACTTTTGTGTTAAAAAAAAAACTAAAAAAAACACTTGTATCAGCAGGTCTCAATTTGCTTTGTTGTTGTCAATTACAACTTTCTGAGACAACCTATTGTATTTTCTTTTGGTTAAATTGCCCACTCTGCTGTCTTGCAGGCGACTAACAAAACACTTACTTCTCTTTTTGGAAAAAAAAAAAAAAAATGGGGGGGGCGATCATATGAATAAACATAGCCAAGATTAAAGGCTTGCATGTCTTGCTTGCTGTGCAGAAAGAAACTGTTGTTCTGTGTTAAGAGGGGTTTCATTTTCAGTGCTGTGGGCACTAGTGTGTGTGTGGTGTGTGTGTGTGTGTGTGTGTGTGTGTGTTGGTGCTGTGATGTTAATGATTCTTTAATGGCAAATACAAAAGGTTTTCAGATGACAAAAATATGCCTCTGAAAGGTTCAGTAGAAAAAAAAAAAAGCAGCAACACCTGGCTTTATACAATGGGTTAGCACAACTACTGTGCACCTTAACACGTGTGCACACACACACATGGACACCTGCATCTTACACAACAGCCATATTGCATTTCGTGTTTGAATCACCTGAGGCTGAGTAGGTGAATAGAGGAGGCAGCACGGCAAGCTTACTGAGGGATTTAAGAATAATTTGAAAAGAAGATTCCTCTCCTCTGGTTCATCTCCTCCCATCTATTTCTCCATTCTTTGTTTTTCTTCTGGTCTTTCATGATTCCTCGGCCCAATATTTATCTAGCCCCTGATTATAAACATCTGGCCGATGGGGCAGTCTGCACAGCGGCAGCCGAAAAATACACATACACACACGCAATTTGAGAGTCACACACATAGTGGAAATATCACACACGCACGGCAACGTGACCCTGTCAGGTCCAGACCGGGGGATGGAGGGAGGGAGGGAAGAACAGAGAGAGAAAGGAAGCCGGACCAGACAGTGACACGGAGAGAGAAAGAGAGAGAGAACTAGGAGCTGAGGGTTAATGGCCTTCCCATCTCTGTGATAAGAATTCATTCTGTTCTATTACCAGCACTTATCTACAGGGGCTCTTGTCTTTCTCCTCTCTTCCTCCCTCTTTCTCTCTCTCTCTCTCTCACACACACACACACACACACACACACACACACACACACACACACACACACAACACAGGTCCATACACGCACAACAAGGGTCCGAGATCAATAGATGAACCTAATGAAGAAAGCAGCTGTTTCTCGGCATACCTGCTCAACTCTATCAGCCCAACCAGATCTCCCCGCGTCATTCATCTGCCTATCTATCCATCTATCTATCCATCTATCTATCCATCTATCTGCCCATCTGTTTTGCTAACTTTTCTCACAGCAATCCATCCTTATACCGACCCCATCTGTTCCCCTGTGCCTTCATTTATCCCTCTATCCGTCCATCCATCAGTACACCGGTAAGCAAGCAAAGACACGAGCAGGATAGATATAGTTTCGGATTGACCAGACTGGTCCTTGTCATGCATTCGAGGTTTATTTATTTTCCGGGAACTAATACGAGGCCTGAAAACGGGGAATCTAATAAAATGGCTGCCATGGTTTGAGAGAATGGTTTTGTGTGTGTGTGTGTGTGTGTGTGTGTGTGTGTGTGTGTGTGTGTCTGTATGTATGTGTGTGTGTGTGTGTGTGTGCTTAAAATAGGCCTGTGACGGGCAGTGGCCAAATGGACAATGCTTAAACAGATCTTTATCCTATTGGGCTACTGTCCCGTTTTTAGCTGCATAAAACCATCTGCTTTCAGAGCCATCAAAAACAAAACTGTAATCCTTGATGGAAAACAACAAAAAGATCCGTTGAGAAGATAGAAAGGGCGGATAAAATGCAGTTATACAATCGTTGTATATACTAGCACTGTGGCCTGTTTCAACTAATCTAAGATGAATGATATTTAGACAACAAGAGGTCAAAAATCCTCACTTTAAAAAAATCCACATGTGGGCTATTGCATTTTAATGTTGCCAGTATATTATAGTGAATTACACGTAAAGAAACACGACGGAAAAAGAAAGCCGTCATTTTATACATTTTCAGCGCTTCTTCACTGACAACAATCCAAACTGATTGGGCGTTCAGCTGAACCCTGAGCATCACAGAGCTTCCATTAGCACTTGTGTGACACAGAAGGATGCAACAATGTGTGCATCGTCATGCTTTTCGATGTGTTGAGATTAGGGATTGAGCAAACTCCTCAAACTGTATCAGTGGAAAAAGTAAATACTTTCAAGCCAAATTATTCTTAGGTTTCTCATCATGTTACAAATAATCCCAAGGAACACGTATTGCATGGACACACGTGTTCACACTTTAAACGCACACACAAAATGCACAGAACTAACTCCTGGAGATGGTATTGACTCCCCTGGAGATGGTATTTGCAGACAGTTACAAATAAGGAGTGTTGGCTTTCCTCTGACTTTCTCAAAAACATGCAAAAAATGTCCATTTCATTACTGGCTAAACAATGTCATATGGGCCCCCACTGGCCCTAATAGAAGCAGACAAAGACAGAGCAGCACACATATGCTTCGAATAAATCAGATTACCGAGTGAGAGTGGGGGAGAAAAAGAGTGAGAGGAAGAATGAAAGAAAGAGAGACAGTGCTAGACACTTAGAGGATTGACAATATTCCCCCTCCTTCTTTCCTTCACTTTCTTAACTCTCCCAACCCCCCCGAGCGGGATCTGTTTTAGATTTGAGCCAGTGCTACAGCCATATCTCTACCTTATCTTTGCTTGCCGTCAGAAAACAGAAAGCTCCATGTTTCCATGCATTAGACTCCCGGCCCCTGACACGCCACTTGAAAATCTCACAGCCCCTCAAAATGGCTGAGCAGGAAAATAAAACAGCAAAGATATCATTTAATCAAATGAAATGCAGTTTACGGGGGCTGCATTGATATCATTTTTAGAGTGCAGCCTGATACGGGTGTCATATCAAAGAAAATGTCAGCCGTGAAAGTTATGGAAATGAATTTTGGCATTGGGACAACAAATGCCACCCAAAATCCCCCAAAATGAGATCACTGTCTGAAAGCTACAAAGTGTCATTAGCTGTCTTTAAAAAGCTGTCAAAACTTCAAGCGGCTGGGACGTTTTTCATCCCCTCACCACATCTGGGTATCAAATCCCACCGAGAAACCCCATTGTGTTTTTGGTCACTTATTGGATAACTGTAAAGGAAGGTATTGATTGCCCTTGAAGTTGTAACTAACTAAGAAAAAAAAAAAAAAAAAAAAAAGAGCATAGACAAGGCGTGTACCATGTTAACAATTTGAGAAAAAAGAAAAATCTATATTTAAATGACCTCATATATTGATTTATAATTAAGTCTTAATTGCGGCTTGGCTCGGACTTTCAAACTGCCCTGTGACAATAGCTGGGAGAGGAGATAGAAGAACATTATTGATACACTTTAACGGTGGTGGTCGCCCAGACATTGATTCGACCCCTCCGCGTTGCCTTTGGCATGCACATGAGATCTGAATGCACATACTCGAGGAGAGGCGGAAGCACACACGTGTGCATCTGAGCAGAAATGCACTCACACCTGCATGGACAAACAAATACACACACCTAAGTGGACTAACAGAGCATAATTAACCTTCATCCAGGAAAAGTCAGAGCTGACTTTATCTGCAGATATCAGCAATCACACGTATGTGTGTGTACATGTGCGCGTGAGTATTGTAATTACACCGTTTAGTGTGGAACTGATTGACTTCAGATGGGGCTGTTGGAGGTGTTATCCTGGACAAAATGAGCGGGTAAAAAAAAATGTGTGTGTCCATGTGAGGTGAATGCTTATTGTGGGTGCATACAGATATTTAAATAACACATCTGTTAGTGATCCGATCGTCTGTGCCCCATCAGAGCATGGTTCAATCCATGTGGCACCGTTGCAGCAGGTGCACATGCTTGAATCTGGGTATGTATGTGTGTGTCCCCCTGGGCCTAATCAGGGATCAGGTACGTTTGGTTTTGGGAGCTCATTGATGGATGAAATCTTTATCTGTCCTATTGATCAGGAGGGTGCTGGTCCTAAACTGTCTGTCGAGCTGCCTGCCTGCTCCAGCTCTAACAAGATTGCCAGGGCCGAGTATATCAGTTAACATTTAATCAATGGCAGCTTAAGACACTGGGGCTAAGGGAAAGAAGCCCACCGCTTCAGCCCCATGCCCCTAACCATTACTCTGGATTGAAGCGGAGCAATGCGTGAGTGTGTGTGGGAGCTCCAGATGATTACAAGGGATTGGACCTGCTTGATCACATGTCTTCGGGGGACAGAGGTGTGTACATGTGTGTGTGTGTTTGTGCCTCAGTGTTTACAGGCATGCAAGTGCTGGGTTGTCGATACATGTTAATATGTCAAAAAATGCCACAGGGGGTGGTATGTCTTAGACTGCTGGTGCTGCTCAGAAGAAAATGGGGAAAGTGAATGAAGTGACTGATGTATTAGAAAAATTGCCGTGCAAATCAAGCGATGGCTTCAATTTGAACACTCCTGTGCAAAAAAAAAAAAAAAAATGCCCTCACGCACACACTGAAGAAGAAAGATATGACATATCAGGCAATGCATGATATTTTTCTGCCTTGCTTGCAAAAAGCCCCCTGATGGTAAAATGCAAAATAGGAGAGTCAGCAAAAAGAAATATGATCAGTTAGACTTTTTTCTTGCTTTTTTTTTTTTAACCATCAGCTCATCTCACAGTAAATGAAACCACATCAGATCTAAGAGGCCGATCCTCCGTATCCCATCTTCAACTTTTTCTTTCATTTTCTTATTAATGCTAGTCCCAGACATCATCATTATCATTAAATCTCATACCGAGAGAATTGAATGTCCTCGCAGCATTTGCCTGTGCCCTACGTGTATTTCAGAAGGAGAGACTGCAGCGATATGTGTGTGTGAGTGTGTGTGTGTGCGTTTTTCAGGGGGTTGCTCTGACAGGGGAAGCCCCTCTTACGTCCCTGTCTTTTTCCAAAGCCTAGGAGATTCCCACCACCAAAAATCAATGTGTGTGAGAGCATATGTGCGCCTGTGTGTGTGTGTCAAGGTTTTGTAAGACAAATCTCTCCAGCGCGTGCCGCTTTAGTGCTATTGAACCGGGCTTCGATCACTCGGCCACTGTGAATAATGCAAGAGAGGCTACTGCTCACTTACTGCACAGGATGCTTGCGCACGTGTGTGACAGGATGGTCCTTTTTCCTTCTTGCAAATGCAAGGGGGCAGCTCTTCGACGTTCCTCCACTTGGCCCTCTTAATCTCATGTCAGATACAGGAACTCTCACATTGATACTGTGTCTCAGACTCTGTGTGCTGGAGGCTTCCACAGTGGACAGGAAGAGCTTAACTCAAGTGGACAGCTCAGGCCTGCACTTTGACACACCCTGACTCATTACATACAGCCTGCACACAGCAGAATATTGTCATTAAAAAGACAATTAAATATGAAGTCAAGGGAGCATCACTCACACACATAAACACATACGCCTTTAAGCCCACACGGCACAGGAAACCCGAGGTGTACACACTCGTCTTCATATCCCCGGGTATATAAGGCAGAGATATTCATAATCAGCATGTAACGGAGTAATTAGAATGATTCCGAGTGATGAGTGTGTGTGTGTGTGTGTGTGTGTGTGTGTGTGTGTGTGTGTGTGTGTGTGTGTGTGTGTGTGTGTGTGTTTGAACGTGAGTTTTTCTGTTAATTAAGCTGAATGATTTGATGTGACACAAACCGTATGTAAGCTTTAATGGTGTCCTATACTGGATGTGGCTGGAGGGGACAATAGTTGATGTGGCTATAGGGAGAGACAGCCTGGCACACACACACACACAAACAAACAAACAAAACAGCTTCTTCATTGGCCCTGCCTAAGAAGAACATCTCTTTTTTCGACATAATTATTTTTGTCATCATTTATGAGGCAATTAAACAAACATCAGTTCTTATCTGCCCCCCACCTCCAGCTCTGCTCTCTTCTCATTTCGCATCTCTGCTCTCTCACGCCATCTGTTTTTCGATCTCTGCTCCTCCAGTTTATGCATTTCATCCTCTCTTCTCCTTTCCTCTCCTCTCCTCTCCTCTCCTCTCCTGTCCTCGCCTCTCTTCTCCTCGGCAACTCCAGACTAGGTTTCAATTTCAGCATGCTGATTGTCTCATTGCCGACTCTATGCATGTCTAACACTTACTGGCACTCTGGGGACTGGCAATACACGGGATAGAAAGCCTGTTTCTCTCCCCACGTTTTCTGGCGAGTATGTTTGTGTTCGTGTGTAAGGGGTGATGAGGGTGTAAAATGCCTATTACGCCGAGAGTCTGGTCTCTCTTACACTGAAGAGAATTCTCTGGTGCCTAAAGAGCAGAAAATTGCAATGCTCCTCTTCCTCACTCCCCATTAACCTGCTTTTGAAACAAAGGCCCAGCTAAGGTGTGCGTGTGTGTGTGTTTGTGTGTATCCCCGTTGCCCATTAGCCCCATGCACCATCTCGGGTAAAGCACCTTGTAAGCCTAACCAAGCAGACAAGCCATCATCTTTTCTCCATATACTGTGCGTTCATTTTCATTTTCTCAATCTCTACCTGTATTCCACAACTTCTCTTCAGCGTCTTATTGTCTCTCTGTTCAGCCACCTAAATTTGGCAAAGATGCATCATTTTATGCCTGTAAATGAACTTGTCATTCATTCTCTTCCTCCATTCCTTCTATCCTTTAAAAAAAAAGGCAGAGGGAGACAGCACCTTTGGAGGAGCTTTGAGATGACTAAAGCAGCAGGCATATTTGTCTAATTTGCACAAAGACATCCACATCAAAGCGCAAATCAAGATCCATGCTCATTCAATGGATTTTTATCAGTCTATCTATTTCTTTTTTCCCTCAGCATCCTTTTTCTCTCTTCAACACATTCCTCTTTCTTTCTCTCCATTTCCAGAGCGTCATTAGGACATGATAAAAGCAAAAGGGATGTCATGACACAGGACCCCCTGTTAGTATTAGGAGGAAGGAGGAAAAAAACCGAACGGGAGAACGTGGGGGGGGGGAGAAAAAAAGATGAAAGAGATTTGTCTGGAAATGATTGCTCACAAGGCATTGATTCTGTGCTTTAATCTCACACAGTGTGCTCAAATTTCCTATTAGGGAGATGAAGAAAAGGAGCGAGCGGGAGATGGGCCTTGCTTACATAGGTAGGGAGGTAAAACTTGGCATGTCTTTCAGTGTTCCTTCGGGCAGACAAAACATACATTCCCCCTTTTTCTGGAAAGAGAAGCCATGTTCTCTTCTGTTTATTTTTTTTTAACATGTGCTGCCTTGCTCTTAGGCCATTAGTCTGCTGTAAGTAAACAATAGAGAGGAACAGCTATTGCTACTGAAACCCCTGAGGGTCACATGGAGACACACACACACGCACACACACACACAGACGTACACACACACGACAAGCCTCTGACAGCTGCTGTTACTGCAAAGCTTCCTTCGGTTAGCGACGATTAGCCTCAGCCTATAGGTAATCAATAGCTCCTATCAATTCCATACCTCCTATTGATGGATGAGGTTAAGGAATCAGAGTGGAGAGTGACGAAGAAGGGAGTATTTAGAGGGAGGCAATTTTTAGCTTTTTCCAAGGACCGGCGTGACAATGCTACTTCATAATTCTCCTGCTTTTTCTCTTTGCACGCGGTTGAGAGCGTGTGCACATTTAGGGCTGCTTTCAGTGTCCATCTGTGAGTTGTATCATTGCTGTCTGAGATTAGTGGCTGCTTGGACCCAGCGAGCGTATTGCCTGGTTACCGCGGCTCCGGCTCCACACAACCCTCCTCCCATCACTGGATTGTTTGTCTTAATGCTGTGTGACATGGCCCATTGTTTTGTCCATCTGTGGTTAAGAGTCAATGAACAGGGGACGTATGAAGGGATCGAGGAGGGAAAAGAATGGAGGTGACGGAGAAGAAAATAAAGGGGTGAAAGGGTGGTGGTTGAAGGGGGGGGGGGGGGGGGGGGGTGGCTGCAGTGGAGAAAAAAAAAAGGAAAGAAAAACAAGATGAGGACATGAGCTACGAGGTGAAGAAATATGGAAAGAGAAAGGTCAGAGAGAATCTGCAAATGGGGAAAAACATGTGATGACCCTGTGATCTCTCATTATGGTTGTCAAGACTTTACCTTCAAAACTTCCTTCCAGGGGCCTGCGAGTTCATAAGGAACCGGGCCCTCAGCTCTTTGTGATACCACCGGTGTGGAAGACATTCTGGCCCTGGGATGCCGGCCCCTTCTTCAAAGGGTTAAGTCATATTTAGTATGCGTCCTCAGAGCCCCACAGCTTTGTATTGTAAATAAGACTAATGTGGCATTGGTCAGGTATGCTAATTCAGATAATCAGTGCAATTTTTGCAAATTATAACTGTCAGTGTGGTGGGCACAGAACTTTGGCGGAAAACATCAGGGAACAATTTAGCCCGGGTAATACCCCTCCACCAAAGAGCTGCTCAACTCGAAAAGAAAAACAATCGGCCGGAGCCCATACCGCCCCGACACACCATTTCAAAAATAGTTTATGGTGAACGAAGCTCTTTCTGAGGCACAAGTGAGGCTGCTGCTGCCCTTTTTTTTTCTCTCTCTATGTGCACACACAGACCGCAAAGTAATTATAATTTGCTTGGATGGAATTATTCAAAAAATGACCACATCTTTTGCTCCCTCAGCCATAGAGAATATGGTTTTGGGAAATTTGGGGCAAATTGCTACTTGCTGAAAATATAATAATATACATATATGAATGTATCTTATTTTGATTTGACAAATGATTTAAAATGCAGAGCATTGTCTCCAACTAATTGCACAGTGATAAAAAGGCTTTACAAACTTTAGAAAAATCCTCCGGGGTAGAATCACTTCACTCTCATCAGAACAGTTCTCAGCAGGAACGGCATTTTCACTCATGTTGGGAACATAAAATAACATTCCAAGTTTTATTATGCGAGGAATGGATCCCATCTGACTGAAGTCTTGGGACTTTTACAGTATGTAAATAATGTCATAACGCACACTGAATGTAACAGAAAGGTCACAAATAAATAACTATTTAATCATCTGCGTGCAAGCAAATCAATTTTGCATTGTAGTTGCCTGCGTCAATCTATTAGAGCCAGCTCTAAACACAAATGTCCAAGGTATGAATGCACGAGAGACGCAGCCAGTCAGCTGGTCTCATCCTCGCGAGTCCAACTTGAAAGACAAAATGGCCACCTCAGTGCTTACTCTGGTGGTTAGCTAGTTCTGGGTGTGTGTTGTATTCTTTCTCTCACTCCTCTGGGCATCCGTGAATGTTTGTATAATGGCCACAAATTACTGAGACAAACCCTGGAAATAGACTTCTGTCTGAGGAAAGACTTTGCTCAACAGAAAAAAACAAAAAAACAACAAGAAACAAAAAACATGGGAGCCACTGGAATGGTGAAACTACCTCTACCACCCAGAGGGGAAAAAGGAATAAAATGAGGCTCTGAAAAAAAAAGAAAAGGGAGAAAGGAAAACCCAATACCTAATGTGCTGCTCTGGTCTCATCACGTGGAAATGTTCTTCAGGAGAACAGCAAACATCAAAAAAAGTGAAGTGTTTTCTGTGTCAGCGGTGCTCTGACTCGGTTCAAACAGAGGTTGATCTGAGTAGGAGGATCGTCGTTGCACTTGGTAGCGAACAATATGGGACGCTTCGTCCATGCCCGTGTCCCATCACTTCCTACTGGATGCACACAAACACATCCGTATCCTCGCACAGGCATGGGGATAATAAGAGTGCATTAGGCTCAGTTTTTAGCCTTCAGCTGCTATGTAAATGGTTAGCACGGCAACACTAATTTAACAAGGACCAAAAATGTCCCAAGGCCTTATCACTCAGAGAAAACAAAAGGCTCTGTACACATGCACACATGCACACACTCGCACACACACACACACACCGGCGCGCACATGATAAAAGTGTTGTTGGTCTCTCTAAGTCAGAAGAGGTCTTTTGTTTAAAAGGGGGATTCAGACAAAGAGGGTCCTCTCCCTCCCTCTTTAATGCATGTGGGGCGGGGTGGAGGGGTGGAGGGGGGTGGAAGGATGGATGACAGGCTAGGCTCTCTAAAATAATTACCTCCATAAGATTCCATCTCGCTTTCCTTTTTGTGAGGGACAGAGGGAACACTAAAGGGGGGAAAAAAAAAAATAACAGAAAGTAAAGTATGCAAAAAAGGCCCCATGTTTCTGCTTGGTCTGGCTTATGAGGAGCTTTACACATGATGGAGCACAGGGCTAATGGGCGAAGATACACATAGTAAAACACACTCACGCACACACGCACACTTCATCACAATGTGCTCTGTGGCTAAACAAATGGTCAAATGGTTGAGACTGAACCGACAACGGGGGAAAAAAAAGAAGAAAAATCGCTGTAACAACTAAACTTCAGAGACTCTTAATGTCTCTGAAAAATCCAGCTATACAAATTGTTCAAATTATGAAACCGATGATGGAATACCCATGACTCGCAATCTGTCATAGTTTTCTTTCTTTCTTTCTTGTTTTTCCTTTTTTTTCCTTTTGCCTGGGCTTTACCAAACAGCTCCATTCAGGGTTAAACTTCATTAGCGAGCAGAGAAGAGCATTAAAAAAGAAGAAAAAAAAATCTAATTTTTTCTAATAACTTTTGGACAACCCTCAAAGCAAAATGGCCTCCGAGTCCTCCATGTTGAGAGGCAATTCACTCATGCTCGCTCTTCTGATGCAAACTGGCATTTTTTATAAACTCAATTTTCTTTATCACTTATAATTGCACACAGAGAGGGACAGTTTATCTCATAAATGTGGACACAGAAGGCTTTTTGTTTCCGAGGGACACAGATGAAAGCTCACGGTGAAAAGTTTTTTGCTCTTTTTCTTTTGGCTGTTAACTCCTGCACTTGTAAGCGTAGAAGTTCACAAGCGCAACACACAGTTCCCTCACATCGTGTTAAGTCTTTGGAGGTGCTTCTAAGAATCAGGATAAAAAAAGAATATCCCAAATATTCCTCCTCCTCCCAAAAAGAAAGAACAACATTCACACCGTACAACGCAAGTGTAGCTTGTACACCTCAGTCTTTGTTCCAAACACCTATATCCATGCCGTGTCTGTCTACGCAATACTGTAGTCTTAACTGCGCCATAAAATCAGCATCAAAATTGTTTAATGAAAGCCATTCACATGTACATAAAGTCCAGAGCATTAGAACCCTTATTCCCAAATGAGCCTATAATTATCTGGCTTGGTTTCAAGTCCTGGGTTTAAGAGAAAGATACCGGTCAGCACTTAAATTAATCTTTTTCATACCAGTCTCTAATGAACAGAAAGTGCTCGAGTCAGGAGTTGTAGCCCCAGAAAACTAACAGCCCTCATACACATGCACATAAACATAAGGATAGGCTCCTTTAAATCAACACTAGCTGAAAATGTTGCCTACTATAGAGCCTTTCCCAACTGTTAAAACATTCACATAATCAATCACTACAGGGGCCTAAAGCGGTTATAACATGCCTTTTATTTCCCATAACATCACATAAGGATGTGTTACTGTGTAATCTGTATACGCTTAGAAAAGGCTTAGGCAAGAGAGAATGAACGGCATAGTACACTACACGAGGAAAGCACTTATAGATGTCAAGGAAATGCCAGTGAAATATATTGCTCAAGTTACTTGGGGAGGAATTCTGTTGTTCACTAAAAATACCTCTAGAGTGGGCAAAAGGAGGGCATCCAAGAAAGAGGCTTAGCATTTTAGATGCTGCCAGCATCCGCTTAAGCTTTGGACTAGCTTCCTATAAGAAATTCACCAGGTAGCATCAAAGCCAAGGTATAAAACTAGGCCCCAAGAAACAAATATGGCGTATTTTAATACTAGAGCATTGGAAATCGGTGTGGTGGGCTAACGTTGCTCCGGACAAGTTTAAAACCTGGCTCTTCTTGCTGGTTTGAGATGTAAAAAAAAAAAAAAGAAACAACCCTCTGTCCTGGATGAAAATGAGCTGGAGGAAGAGGGACAAAGAAAAGGACGGGGAGAGTGATACAGAAAGGGATGGGGGCAATGTTAAAATGTAAGGTAATGATTTATCTAGGCATGCTTTTCTGCTGTGGCCCAAATCTCACCGAAACTTTGATCCATGTGTAATTAAAAGCAAACGTTCAACGGCAACAGTCTCCATTTCAGGACTGGGAGCTCTTCTCCCGATCGTGTGTGTGTGTGTGTGTGTGTGTCTGTGTTGGAATCGCATATGTTGTTAAGATCTCAGTCTCCATCTGTTTTGGGAGTACATGCACAGTATAAACTGGACACTTTGGAGAACACAGATTTGTGGTGAAACAACACACATGCAAAGACACAAATGGAAGTCGGGAGTAATACTGGAGCACAATTCAAAAAGCCCCCCCCCCCCCCTCCCCGTCTCACCATCACCACACCCCACTCCACCAGCTCAGGTCAAGCAAAGCAAAAACAAGTTAAGCACTCATTTTCTCCCAGCAGCATTAACATAGGGATGACTAAATAATGGACCCTGACTCTCCGTCTTCTGGTTTAAATTACAGCACAGCCCCCTCCCCTTACACCCTGCAACCCCTCACCAACCATCCAACCCCCACTCAAAGAAAAACGATTAATCTTTTTCCCTTTTTTTCTTTTTTTTCTTTTTCTTTTTTGTCTCTCTCCGAATGTTTTACAGTTCTGTTACACTTATTAGCTGCTGGCAGGACGGAGACTCTTAAATGAAAGCCAAATTGCTTTGGTCATGAGAAAGGAAATGAAAGCTCACTCCAGGGAGAGACTGTGAAGCTATAGTATACATAAGCGTGTGTGCGTATATGTGCAAGTAACGCATCTGTGTGACTAACGTATGTGTGTACAGGCCGTTCGCTGCGAGATCCTCCCAAGGTGAAATTTCATAAGTTGACTGCTCGCCTGCCTGGGATGTCCCTGTGCACGAGACGGTATGTGAGTGTGTGCGGGTGTGTGTGTGTGTTTCAGATAAAAGTGCGGCAGCCTAATAGGAACAGTATGCTCATTTTGGGGAGATTAGGAGGAATGGACGGGTCTGTATCGAGAGACGTGATCTGGATATGAAGGCCAAAGGAAGGCGGGGAAGAGGCAGGGAGTAAGAAAGAACTGACAGAAGAAAGCAGGAGTGGAGCAATAAAAATTGGGTGGAAGGAATTAAACGAGTAGAGAATGATGGATCGGACTTCAAACAAAAAAAAATTGACCGCCATGACTAACATCAACATTTAAGCTACAATCGAAAATCTAGAACAACAAAAAACACAAACAACCAGACAGAGAAAAAGTATGTGAGTGGACTGTAAAATAAAATTAAGAAAGTTTAAAAGAAAAACAGTGGAAAAAAATGAGATATGAGCCATGACACATAAAAAGAAGAAGAAGAAGAAAAAAAACCCCAATAAACTCAAGTCATAACACCAAAAGAAAAAAGGGAAAAGGTGTGTTGAAAAAGCTCAGACCTTGGCTGGTGGGACACTCCTTGACCTGGAAGAGCTCGTAGAAGCTCAGCCCATCGTCGTCGCCTGCCAGGCCTTGCTGGTGCAGCTGGAGTTTCCTCAGCCCTTCGTTCTGCTGGTGGCGAGCTGAGCGGGCGTGCTGGACCAGGTTGAGGCGGGCCTTGGTGGAGTAGTCGCACAGCGTGCAGTAGTAGACGCACGACTCCGGGCTGTACGCACCGTCCTGCTTCTGCAAGTGCTGCGGAGCAGACGAGAGCTCGTATTAGATACAGCCACGCTTCAAAGTCACTCCGTCATATCAAACCAAGAACAACAACATTCATTTCAACCAACAGTTTCTCGATTCAGGCTTCATTTAGTTTATATATTCTGCCTTTGAAATGACAGCTTTTCGTTCTGTTTTGTGGTTGAATTGTAAAATCTTTACACCCAGAATTCCTGCTTCTCTGGTTTCAAACAAGCCAACAGGACATCAGCCATCCACATGTAAATCACTCATGTTTTCTTCATTACTTATTTCAAAAGAAACAAAATGAAGGAGGATGGTTGCTGAAAATGTTCTTTTCATGTTAGAAGTTTTCAGTACAAGCAAAATCCTCAACTATCTCATGTGCTTAAACTGTAGAGGAAATCTGAAATCAAAGAAAATAAACGTTACAGACTAAAATGTGCAAGTTTATTTTAAACGGATGTCAAAAATGTAGTTCTACGTTATTGTCTTTAGTTCAGCCTCTGAATGTTAAATTACCTGACTATATTCTAGGTGACGTAAAGTTGAAAAAATAAATATACAAAAAGTCAAACAAGAATGCCAAACAGTTTTTTTTAGCCTTCAACACGCACAATGTCCAGCTCTCCTCATTGTTAGCAGCTGCAGGGGTTGTTCATTCAACGCGTGCTGTCTGTTACAAGGCCTTAATTTCCAGTTGCCTTTTTAATAGCATTGCAGCCATGCAAAGCTACCCCCTACCTCTCGCCCTGCCCTCGGTGTGTGTAGGTGAACAAACCCACAAGCCTGCACGCACAGCCCCCATCCCACCTTGCCCTGCTCCCATACACCCAGTCAAGCCAAGCATATCAAGTGTGCTTCTGTTGTTGCTGCCGGGCTAATGAACAATGCACAAAAACAAAAGACCAGGCCAAGCTTTTATTATCTGATCGTCTGCAGTGGGAGGGGACACAGACAGGAGGAGAGAGAGCAAAGCACAGAGACGGCTACACAGAGGTGGCTCACAAAGGTTGGCTTTTGCTTTGTTAACATTTATTCACACTGCTATGTGGGAAACAGGTGCAGGCTTCCATGCATTAATTAATACACATAATGTTGTGTGTGCATGTGTGTGTGTGTGTGTGTGTGCTAAGTCTACTCTGTCTCTCACTTCCTCCCATAGGAAGTTGTTTCTTTCATGAGGCAATTACAAATTAGACAGGTAATATTTTCTCCTTCTTGCGTCATGTTATACGGAGGAGGACGAGAACCTGGAAAGATGTATGTGTGGGAGGAGTGTGCATGTGTGTGTTGTGGGAGGAGTGGGACGCAGGTGTGTGAGTTTTAAACCCCCCACCCTCTTCCTCCTTTGACAAACAGGGATTAGCAACATAGCTACAGCCGCTAACACATCTTTTCTCTCTGTCTCTCCCTCTTTCTTTCTTTTGTAGGAAATCTTGCAAGGTTTTTCTCACGAGACGGTGGGACGTCCCCCTCGCAGTCAGAGGCCCTTTCAGAAGTCTTAAGTTTTAATTAAGTTGGAGTTGTCAGAAGAAAGCTCCCCTAGTCCAGAGCTCAGGGCCATTAATTACAGCTATCTTTGTTTCACTGTGAAAGGAGGCCTCCCTTGCTCTTTCGCTCTTTCTTAGCTTCTTTTCTTCTCTGCCCTCCCTCCCTCGCAGGAGAGCAGGACTGCTGAGCCTTTCTGTGGAAACCACACACGTGTGCTACAGAAACAAACATATATTTATGACTTGCATAAACGGAACGGTTTAAATTTGTCTTTTTATTCCAAATCCAAACTTTCCAATTTTTCCCAACAGCATATGTTAAGATATCTACCAATCATCTTGCCCCTGAAAATAGCCATACATAATCCGGTGATTCATAACACACCGCACACAAAATCCCCTATTCTAGTCTCCTGTCATTCATTCATTTATTCATTCATTCATTCATTTATTCCTTCATTCATTCATTCATTCTTAATATACATCATAAGAACAAGTAGGCCTTCATCTGTCATGTGGTTTCAAAATTCAATCATGTTTGCTCACCCTGACATGCCACTTTTTATGACCTTTCAGATACAAATTGGGACTCTTAGAATTTAATAGAAGACTTCTAATCAAACTAGGCCTTTTTATTTTCCAGCGATAACCTTCAGAATTATATTAAAACATGGCAAAGATGAATAGTGCATTCATTTGTATTACGTGTGTGTGCAAATGTCCATTTTTTTTTCGAGCGGAGAAGATTGCATGAAAGTAAGTGGTTCATCTTATCTAAATTGTACAAAGCACATTCACAAAAAAATGCATACAGTGCTTCTTATTATATATATATTCAAATGTACATTCAAATACTCATTGATAGTTTACAATGGTTCCCGAAGGCATGCCCACAGGGGGAAAAAAAAATAAAAAAATTGTACAGCCTCTGAATTAACATTTTAATATAAATCAGTTGTGGCTTGAAATACCTCACATCCCTCAATTCCTTAACTTGCGTTGTAATGTTTTTAGGATGTGAGGCGTCAGCTGGGACCAGCTCAATGATATACTTTGGGTCAAACTGGGCTGCCAGATAGGTTTAGGCCTAATATTAATTCTCTCCCCATCAGCACATTCCAGGGGGTTTGTTTAAAACCAAAACTAGAGGCTGTCTGTCGCTCTCTGGCACTCTGCAGGCCTGAAATGCAGGCGGTTTGGTGATCACAGGCCAGAACATCCATGATTTATGAACTTTTAAAGGAGCACTTTGACTCCTGCCAGGCGTGGGCTGTGTAATGCATATTCAAACACGCAAACACACTGTTCCTGCTCCCGGGTTTGCGCCCTTGAGTGTCTGCTTGCAATGTGTATGTAATTTATGCCGCAGCTGAATTGTCTGCGTGGATGTGTGCTGTACATGTGCGGGTATCATATTGCATGTGTGGCAGAGTGGCAAAAAGGGCCATCCTTGTCAATATGGCACCTCTCCAGAGTGCCTGGCGGTTAATTGTTGGGGATTAGTGTTTGGCAAACAACCAAATAAGCTAACACTCCCTGTGGGCCAATGAAAATCAGCTAACCAGCACTCCCTGGGTGGACCTAAACATGTCAGAGACGGCTCTAGATGGTGGAGGAGGTGGATACACACCCCCTTTTACATGCGATGCAAATTGCATCTCTTAAGCCTTCCTGTTTACCTGTCAAAAGCACAATACTGTCACCCCCGTCACTGACACACACACACACACACTAAGGGACTTGCGTGAGGAGAGGGGAGGGACGTCACTGTGACAGGTAAAGGAAGCTCCCCTGTGTAGCTCTCTGCTGCTGCTGCTGCTGCTGCTGCTGCTGCTGCTCTGTGCGCCAATGTGTGTGTTGATGACAGAGGACTGCATTCATTATGCAGAATGAAATGTTTACAAAACACCTTTCTCACACACACATAAACAAAAGTGCACGCAAACCTCCCCTCCGCTCGTTCCCAGGGTTGGCGGAGAGGATTGCCGCACTGCCGTCTCATATCCATTTGTTCTATCTGGGGTGACAAAGCTGCCTCATTAACTGAATTCTTAATAAGGCAAGCCAAAAGACATCTTTTCACAACTTCTTTTATCTCCCTGTGCATCTACACAAACGTGAGTGTGTGGTTATGATTTCAATCCATCTTTGCTTCAGAAAAGATGCATTTTCTTTCTTCTGGAAAGATGCGTGCTTGGTTTTTATGTGTCAGTAATTTCAAATCTCCAATTTACCTCATAAGTATATTTTTGTGTCTGTAATTTCAATCCCGTGTTTTTCTGTCTCTGCTTGTGCTTGTGATTTGTTCACTAGTATCATAAAAATATTATGAAAGCAGCGCAGAGCAGTGGGGCGACATTTTCTTCCATAAACCAAATGACAAATTAGGGTATTCAGTACAAACATGACTCTTTCCTGTCATTAAGTGCAGAACCAGGCAGCTAATGAATACATACTGAAAACAAGGACCCTCTGCAACAGCAGCTTTGTCTTAATAACCAGTGTGCGTGTCTGTGTCAGAGCGTGTGTGTACACATTTACGCATAGAGAACCAGTCATACAGGCCGGTCTGCAGTCTGCTAAGAGTATGCATGTGCATGTAAACGGACATACATTATACAAATAAAAACCTCTTTATCTCCTTTCATCCATGTTTTTTCAGAGAGGCAGGAGGCTTCTAGTTGAGTATACCTTCTTTCAAGAACATCACCAGCTTCCGGTGCTATCCCCTGGGCCCCCGGGGGTCATCAGAGACAAAAACAGCCCCACTTGGCCCAGCAAACCACAAAAGCATGTATTGTTCCTTGAAAGTATTTTAAACACATACCAGTGCTGCCTGGAAGGCTGCCAAGAGTAGAATTCCATCAGTGCTACCGCCTCCCTAACACATGTTACTGCTAACCGCCACTCAGCCCCCAAGACACAGATGTAACGCAAGATCACTACCGACGGATTCGCTGGCAGACGGCACTGCTGAAAGAGGCGCTGAGGGCCCAGGTATGTTCTCCCTTGCTTCTGCATATAAAGAGAGCACTTTGTTGTTATCGTAAGGAGGCATTTTTCATTGCTGCACAGGCACACAAATAAATAATCATACAGGAACCACAAACAAAAACCGCACACACGAGTCTTTCCTTTTCGATCCGTCTCGTCCACAAGGCCACTACGTATGATCTAAGGATGGAGACAATGCAAAACAATCCCAGCACCCCGGTACTAATCATCCAAAGTTACCATCTCTTGTTTCCTGATCATTTTCATAAATGCAGACAAAAAAATTTCTCCTAGAGCTAAATTGCCTCTTCTGTTTCTCTCAGCTCTGCCTGCTGGCAATCAGCATGTGATCAAAGCTCTGGAGCCTGTCCATGAGGTGCAGGGCTTGTGGGCGAGCAAAGCTTAGGTCACCCAATAATAATAAGCATACATTGGATAATCACTGCCAAGCCAAATGAATGATCCCAAACAGTCTTTCATACTAAATTCTGCTGGTCGTCTCCACTTCTTTGTTATCTACCCAGTTCTTTTCTCAGACAGCTTATCCTTTCACCCTTTCTCCAGTCCACTTTGTTGTTATTCCGCTTTTTTTTTGGCAATTTGCTCCCAGAGAAGAAAATAGTCATAGTGCTTTGTACATGAGAAACAATGTCTAGTGTCTTAAGTCCAGTTAATGGTTTTGGCCTGTATTTTTTTTTTCCTGACTCCTACACATGGAAGCACAGGCAGTCACACACTCATTCACTGTAGTGACGTAAGTGTGTCTGGCGTACGGGGTAAAGGCCAACTTAGACTGCATAACTTAGTGACCTCTAGCCCCTCTTTTGGATGAATTACTGTCTCCCTCTTTCAGCCCTGTACCGTCTACCGTTAGACACAACTGAACACGTCGTTGTCATGTCTCAATGAGTACCCCGGTGCTTCTCTATAACATTTTGCGACAGTGTGCTGACCAGGTCAGACATCGTAGTCACACGAACTTCCAGCAAGTGACAAGTCTGAACTGCAGCTGCCTTTGAGCTGCACATGAAGGTTTTACACGGATAACACTGTGCTGGTCAACTGGTTCAATAAGCTGAAACAAAAGTTGAAGGAAAGTGATATTTTTGGCTGCTTCCATACCCTGCCATTATGTTTAACATAATCACTGCGTGTTTGGCACACTGCAATGATTTCGTATGGTGATACAACATCATGAGAAAGTTGTTACAGTGAGAGGACTTTGCTATCGTTACCTCACTTTATTTGCTCTCCAGTCTCGCTCTCTTCCTCCATCACCTTCACAAGGACGCCTCAATCAATCCGTAAAAAGATGATTAACAGGTAAATAGCCGATAAAGAAATATATTTTAAAATGTATGTCTCATGTCTGAAAAGGGGTTTACTTCCATTTACCCAGAAAAAATATTCTCACAAAAAAAAAGAGCACAAAAAAACATGTAAAGAAACCAATCTATTGATTTACAGTATAAAAATATGTCTACTTTCTTCTGGTCCTGAGCAATGAATGTTTCAGGAATATATTCTCCTGGTGCCACATCATTTTTATTTCCCTGACCAAGCAGTTGGGAATAACAGTTTCTTGGAGACAGACACCAGAGCAAATCTTCCTTAGTCACTGGCGCATGTGTACTAGGAATCTCAAAAGAGCCCTCACCTCCACCATTAAGAAAAGATCAGTATTTACATTAGCATTACATTTAGACGTGGCTCCATCACTCATTCCCTTTTAGTCATCCCGACCTGGGCCCATTTGGGTGTAAGAGCCCCAACTTGTCTCCGATACTGCCAGGTGATACTAACCAGGCCTTCCCATTTCCCTTCCCCATCCTGCCACTGAGATTATCTCATTCGTCATCCCACAATGGGACAGGGATCCTAAAAAACTGAGATCAAAATTACTGAAATGCTAACACACTTGTGGGGTTATTTTTCCAACACTTAGCAAGGGGTGGGATATTGTCGAAATGTTAACATACTTTTGGATAAGATTCATAATTGTTCCCATCATGCTGGTGCTGGAAGCACTCCCTGATGCTTCGGGAAATCAAAGCAAGCTCTAATTGACAGGGTCCATAAAAAACAGTAAGAAAACAAGAGGAAAGAAACTGAAAGTCTTGGGTTTCACATTATTGGCTGGTACCATCAAAAACCTCTGCACTGCACTGCACTCGTGTTATTGTATTTAACTAAAACTAAAAAGGAATAAGAGAAAACAACTTTGGTTTCAAGAGGAGCAGCCATTTTTGCCAAGTTTGTAAAGAAAACTTGCGGAAGACTATTACAGAGAGTTCAGCTAATGCAATACAATGGAAGATAGAAAGATACAGTGAAAGAAACTAACTGATAGATACAAAGATATGAGAGGCGAAGAAAATCTATGACAGAGAGAACAAAAGAACAAGAGATGGAGTAGGGAGAGAATGATAGGGAAGAATCTAGACAAGCAGAGTAGGGTTCAAATCACTAATTACACATTCCTGAGCCTGTGAAGGGGAGTATTGTTTTCCAGTTAGCCCCAACCCTGTCGCATGGTTTTACTTAGCACAAAACAAAAGGTACGGGGAACAAAACATGAGCCTAATACCAGGCCCTGCTAATGACAGAGAAATGGGAGAAATTATCCCAGGGGTGGATCCTCGTGAGAAAATGGATGGTGATGACTGGACAAAGGGAGTTCATTTTGAAACTGTCACAAAATGGCAGTCTGTGTACTTCTATCTGTTCAGAGTTGCATTCAAATAATCGCTCCAATATTTCTCGAAATGACTAACTGCACACAATAACATGCCTGACCTAACTTTCAGCAGAGGTTCCACTACATGTCAGATATAGCGTTACAGTCCACTTCTGAAAACAAAAATAGTATATTTTAACACACTTAATCAAACAAAAGTTTCAGGGCGAGATTTTGCAGATACGGTGTCACAAGGTGGCTTGTTGCATGATAATGATATGTGTAAATGGATGCACTGTATACGTGTGCGTATGTTGGAGTGGGACCTCTGCCAGGAGACCACAATGAAGCACCTCTTCAGCAGAGCTGTTTTACATATTGCCACAAGAAATCAAATGCCTCACTGTTGACCTACAGGATGGCACACTTGATCCCTCGCTTTACAAAAGCTAATCATTTTTGTCTACTCTGTGTGCTTTAAACAACGTCAAAACTTAAATGTTGAAATAAGGACGGCGGGGCACAAACAGAGACATGTTGCATCAGAAAACCAAACATTCAACACGACCTAGGATGTTCAGTCTGGCGCCATGAAGCCAAGGTGGTGGTGATAGTTATATTGAGCTTCTCTGGTGATATGAAAGACTGGAGCATTTTTTTTTGAGAGGGAATAAGCCGTTAGCAATGGCAGCACTAGGCAGAGTCGCCTGGCTGGTAGTGTTTGCCTAGGCCGCAGCCATCTAAAGGAAGGATATTGTTTTCCCTTGAAAAAGCCTCAGCCGCGGTCCACATACCAGCGTCCACTCAACATACCAATGGGCTCTTTGAAGATTACTCAAATGTTTGCCTTTGTCCCCCCCCCCCCCTACCTCCCCCATCTGCCCCTATCCCTAGTCCTAACCTACACTCCTGCCAGTATGAGGAAAAGATGAAAAAGGACAGAAAAGAAAAAAAACAACAAAATCAGACTTTTGTCTTCAGAAAAGCAAAACCGTTCTCAGATTCAGAATGAATCGGTAAGAGATGGGCAACTGCTGAAAAATTTCCGGGCAACCGAGCCACCGATGCACTTAATCTAAACACAAACAACAAACAAATGTGACAAATGCAGCAACACCTGTCAAAATACCAATGTAGGTGTTCCCTCCATTTACTGATACAAGCACAACATGGTTTTTAACAGTCAGCTCTTCAAGCCTAACTCCACAGTTAGAGTCGAATATGATAATTTCAATGGGTTAATTCAACTAAATGTGCTGAAAACTCAGGACCTGCTCACCCCCACGCAAACCACATTAATCCTGAACAAGTAAGTGGGCTTTCTATCAGGTCTATTTCAAAGCATTAGGGATTACCTCGCAGAAACTAAGCTGCTTGAACTCACAGGAGGTCAGCGGTATTGTGCCGCTGCAAAGATGGAAGACCAGTAGTAGAGACTCACAGACAGCAGGACAGGTCAGTTCCCTTTTCTGCAGCTCTCTGGCAACATCCCTAAATCCTTCTCGCTCCTTCTTTTTTCTCTTTTTTCATTCCCGTCCCTCTCTCTCTTTCACCATATAATCGAATATCTCCCTCTCTACTTATCTATTCACTGAGCAACTAATGGTTAAAATCAATTACAGCTGGAATGCTGAAATGCCAAATACTGGCCCACACGCTGATAATGACATAGAGAGTGTGAGACGAAGAGAGAACGCCAGAAAGAGAGAGTGACTTGGGACCGTTCCAAGGGAGTAGCACAATTACCTCCAATCGATTGATTATTGATTTGGAAGGGTGTTGAGAAGTATTTCAGTGCAACTTTGTCCATATCAATATCCTGATAGCTTCATGAGTGTGGAAAGCATAATACTGCTCAGGGCTCTAGACTAAGAGAGCTGTAGCCATGAATTACATTTTTTTTCGGTTGCACATCCACAAAATTGATCAACGCGCCTTCATTTTTTCCCCTAAAACTCAGTTATGCGCATTTTTCTTCATTGTAACTGTAATCCTGACAAATGTTGTGATAATACACAATATTTTTAGTCAGTTTAACGCCATTTCTTTTTTAAAAGTTTTATATGTCCCAACTTTTGTAAGAAAATAGAAGTAAGAAAGTGAATGTTACTATCATTTGACCATCCTTTGAGGTCTGAATGGTAGCTTGCTCAGGGGAAAGGCGTAGCTATTTGTCCTAAAATCATTTTCGTGTGAAGCTTTTTTTTAATGTTTGACCACAGTATTGTGTTCTGATTAGGAACAATCACTTTCCACAGCCAACTTGGTTTTTCCTGTGTATTCAATTCTAATGGTTGTATTATGCGCAGTATGCAGTATGTGGTTTCTCAAGCAGCCTGTGCGGTGGCAAGTCTGCGGGCTACTTGAATAATGTCCTCCTGGTCCTGTCAGAGCAGGATAGTTATTTTTCTGCGTTTTGTCTGGGACAGAGTATAACACCAGGCCCTGTGTACTCCTCGTCACTGGTCTGTTTTTATCAAGTAACTGAGAAAACGCCTCAGCTTTTTCATCGCACACCGTGCTCTAGCTGGATTTCAACTTGGCCAGCGTGGAAACAACAAGGAGGAATTCATATAGCGGAGGAATTGTGGGAATTGGTGCTGAATGTGTGGACTCTAGACAGGTCGGGAATCAGATGAGCGACTCCAGCTGCCACATATGTTAGCATCGTGCTATGTGTGGATGTTTACACACGCATCTTTCTCAAAAGACATATGCGGCTGGCTGAAAGTAGTTTGGTCCTTACATGTGCCACGTTGCAAAGTACAGGGCAAAAACTTGATTATAAAGTGGATAACTAGATATACTAAACACAGCACAGTGTTCAGTTTTAACATAAAAGTCTGGAAAGTTGCAGGTTGCACTTGTCAAGCACCTATAAAACAGTACTTGAACTGGCTCAGTTCGAAGCTCTTGCTGCTATCTAGATGCAATTCTCCAGCTGATGTAACATTTCAAACGGGTGAAGTGAATGTTTTGATGACAACTGTCATACAAATTAAATATGCATTTTTACGTCAGGTGATCTCAAAAGTAAATCTAATGAACTTGTAAAAAAAAAAAGAAAAAAAAGAATTTATCTGATCTCCCTGCCATGTGATTTGTGTGAAGCTGCTCTGATCAAATCAATGCATAAAAAGTGGAGACAACAAGTCCCGAGAGATCACGTTTGAGCACAAAGCAACTTCTTTGATTATTACTTTAAAAAAAAAAATAACAATCTTGTTATCTTTAGCCTAACAAGATGATCAAGACCCAGCAGAAAAAGAATGGAGAGGAAGTGTTGGCAATATCAAAAAAGTCAGAAGGAGACAGGTTTGTGAGCACAGGGCAAAAGATTGGAAGGAGTTGGAGAGAAGTGCGTATTTGCATGATGGGGATATAGTGAGGGTGGGAGGGTTAAGATGAAGGGAGGGGGGGGCAAAAAAAAGAAAGACAAACTCCTGCCAGCTCCTTTGTTCCTGCATCCCTGCAATGTTCCCTTCCTTCTGGTGGTCTGGAAGACCCCCCCCCCACCCACACACACACACACACACAGACTTAGCAGCCCCTTTCTGCTATCGTTCCCATACCTGTCAGCCTAGATCTGCTTCACAGTCCCTTGCACATGGACACGGCCCATATGACCCACAGAGAGGGGTGGGAATAATTATGAATAGGATCACATCTGGCTATTGATATGAAAAAAACAGCAGTGTCTCTTATCCTGTCTCTCACACACACACACACACACACACACACACACACACACACACACACGTACACGTACACCTTTCCAAAGAAAAAACAAAGGTAGTTTGGGGGCCTTCACTAGTTTATCGGCCAAAGGAGTAAAGAGGATGTCAGGGAGAAGCTGGTTAGGGTAATCAAACATTGCATATGTTAGCCAAAAGCTGGACCAAAGCTGGACATTGCGCACACACACATGCAAACACTCACAAATGTTCTGGTGACCATCTGGTAAAGGCGTTGGCGAATGGGTGAAACTCTTATTAATATCTATGAGGATTAATAGGAAGGAGGGGGAGGGTGGAGATGTCTGTCCATTCAAACCTCTCCCTCAAGCACAAAGCTACAGCCACGGCATACACACGCAAACACACACATGTACGCACACCTGCTTTTATGCTTTAATTAGCCCTCCCCCCCCAACCAAATCCCCCGCCCCCAGACCTCTGAAAGATTTCCATTGTAATCTCCACGCAGGTGAAATAGGAGACGATTTGAATAATCTACTAACCGGCGTCCCTTTGCCTTGCAGACAGAGGGAAAGAGAGAAAGTAGGACGAACAAACAGAAAATCAACTTTCCTTCCAACAAAACTGCACTGAATTAATTCGTCTGATCAGGTTTACAACACTAAACTCTTGGCAGCGTCATCCATCTCCATGACGGTACATGAAAATCTATATCCTGCAGTCAAGTAGCATCTAGTGTGAAGTGGCCTAGATGATTCCTTTTTGAGGAGAAAAGCAACTCTTTAAGTCTGTCTGTAAGTGCGAGACAAGGACACCGTGATCAACAGCCTGTGTCTAGAACAAGACTACAAAGAGTCAAGTGGAAAATGGTAACTTGATAACCACAATTGTGTGCGTGCGTGTGTGTGTCTATGAATGCATGTAGTGCTATATCTCTCTATGTACCCATGCATTTATGTGTGCACGTGTGAGTGCGAGTGTCATATGGTGCCATGCATTTGAAATAGATCCAGACGCCTTTCTATTCCGGGGACCAGCACAATGACTTTTTATGCAAATCTATGGGAGTCAATCTCCTGTCCATTTCCAAGTCCAAATGACAGTCCAATAATTTGGGCTGCATATATATAGGGCCATTTGATTTTCAAATGAGAGAGAGCATAGTTGACCCTTTCTAATAGCCAAGGCGCAGTGGTAGACTTAATATCACAGATGCACAGGCACAGCTACCTCTATTTGAGAGAGATGGAGAATTAAATTTGCGGGAGGGGGTCAGAGATTGAAGAGTTAAAGAAAAAAAAAGTCCCTCGTTTAATGAAAAAAGGCAAAAGAGACAGAGAGGGAAACATAAAGGAGGAGATGAAAAAAAGGAAGAAAAAAAATATGCATCTATAAATCCATCCTCATTCCTTCTTCTTTTCCTTCCATCTCTCCCTCCTCCCATCACTCGACTTGTTTAATTCCCCCACCCCATGATTCCAAGCCACGGTGTTGCCAAGAGGATCCCGGGTAATGAGATGGCCTATCTCTTGCTCCCCAGGGGTGAGACAGAAAGAAGGAGAATGAAAGAAAGAAAGAGAATCAGAGACTAAACAAAGAGCGGATAGGACAGAGGTGGTGAAAGAGTGCAAGATGGCGAGAAAACAAACACCTGCAATACATGTTCTTCTCCTCTGTATTTTCCACTCCATCGAAATGTCCTCTCTTCTCAATTTCAGTCATAAAAAGTGAAAAGCATTTTACGAGCTAAATGTTCTTAGTTCGAAAAAGACTTTGGGAAAAGAAAATTAAGGAAAAAAATGGATGAAAAGGAAAAGAGAAAGGGAAAATTGCAGTGTACCTCGAACGTCGGTTTCCGCTTGAATTATGATGGAAAGTTGGACAGACTGGCACTGGTTGAGGACAGAAAGAGATTTATTCAGACAGCCATCTGAGAAACAGGTGCCACGGCCTCTGAGACACAGAGTGCGTATAAATCGTGCGTTTGTGTGTGTGTGTGTGTGTGTGGTCTTCAACTATGCCACATTGGCCATGAACATTCTCAACTCCTAATGACCCAGGGGCAAGCGCAACCCAGAGCCCTACCTCAAAGCTCTGCGGGGACACATGCACACAAACACACATGTTCCCTGCAAACTCAAACCCCTGCTCAGCTAGGCGGCACTTGTGAATGGCACTGACAGATTTACTCCTGACACCATGTGTATCAAGACCAGTGTTTGTTATTAAAAATCATAATGAAGCCATACATCATCATATCGAATTCTAAAGCTAAACACGGACCAGGCCAGCTGTGGACGTACAGCAGCATTTAGACTATGGCGCACTTCATGAGCTGCATGGACACAAACCCCTCATCAAAACACATTCCATGCTGTCATTATCACCTTGTATAGCGGGGATAAAGGTTTGCACTTGGTAGTTATGATAGTACAACGTGTTCCTAATAAAAATCTGAATCACACGAGTTATTGTTTAAAAATACACAGACAGGAAGTGTTAAAAATAAACAAGGGCCAATCAGATTTCATACATTTAATCTCCAGTTGACAGCAAGCTCCAGATCGCCCCCTTTCCCATGTAAGTCCTTCAACTTCCTGTGCCACCTGCTGTGCCCTGGACACCAGATGATGTGATGTTCATGAGCTGCTAATGTCATTTCCCTTTTGCTGTTTCAAAGTTTGGGGGAAAAAAGCACTTTCAAACTCTCAAATCCCTTTAGAAGTACTCCACTGCAGCTACAAAGCAGCCATAAAATCTCCTGAATATGCTTTTTGTTTGTATCTTCAAATGGTTTCCCATGCCATAAAGATATTCTCTGTTTCCAAAAAAGCCAGATGGTAAAGTCGTCAACACTTGGATCTTTTATGCGCCCGGCCAAGCTACCTCTATCCCCAAGTGCTTTTCACCTCTGCCAATACATGAAAGGAGAGGTGTTTTTCTGGTCAAATAAAGAAATGATTTTTTTCCCTCTGCAGCCCTCTGTGCTCCAGCTATGCTTTCTACCTCTCTTGCTCTGCTTTACCAAATGTCCAAGGGTAAAATCATGGACTTTCTGCCAAAAGCATTAAAAGCGTCATCTGTGGAACAGATTTGTTGAGGCCTGTGGAGAAGGTGGGTGGGTAGATGAGGTATAGGGGTGTTTGGGTGCACAGACGGGGCACTGGGATGACCCTCAGTTGCCTTGGCTAAACTGGTGTTTGTGTGAATAAAGAGATCCATCGTTACTTAGCTGATTTTTCTTGGAAACAAAATAGCTAGTTTGTACAGACAAGCCTCCCGGTTACATCTCTGTCCAGTAGCCGGTGCTTCTTCGGTTTGCCGTTTTCACAACAGACACAAATACCTTTTTTGTGGTTTCAAATGTTTACTGTAATCTTGGTAACCTATCTGATGTTTGTCTCAAACTAAATGAACAAAAAAAATGTTTTGGTTCCCTCTAAAGCATGCACAGCTGTGGACAAAAACCTGCACAGGCCTAGGCTAAAATATTCTTCTGAGGAGATCCTGATTTGAGTCAGCTAATCATACTGATCCAATATGCAAGGGCGCCAGGTAATGTAGTCTAATGCGCCTGCAGCACATTTGCTACTTGCACACTGTTCTACAGAATTTATAAATTTCCCTCAAGCAGAGACATGTCCAATTAATCTCATGCCAAGTTCAGCCTCTGCTTGACTGTTTGACAATACTGTGTTAATATGAACATCCTGTTGAAGCCAGCTGAGACAGTTTTAGATAACCCGAAGAATACTAATTAGATTAATCCAATTAAGACTTGAAAAGATTTTCAAATCAATGCAAACCAAGAAGATGAAAATTTTATATATATAACATTTATATTTATATATATATATATATATATATATATATATATATATATATATATATATATATTTATATATATATATATATATATATATATATATATATATATATATATATATATATATACATTTTATATATATAAAATATATAAAAATATATATATATAATTTTTATACATACATACATACATACATACATACATACATACATACATACATACATACATACATACATACATACATACATACATACATACATACATACATACATACATACATACAATGACTACCATATCCTCACACACGTGCTCATTCACTTCCTAGTCCTACTTCCTAATGCCAAATGTTGCATATAGTTGTAAAGAGATCCTCATTAATGTAATGCACTTGATCCTATTCTGTAGGTCAAGGCTTTGGAAATGTAACAGCATCCTATTAAAATGAAGGGGATATCTGAAAACCTATATCACCCTAAATTTCTTTCAACATTGAAACGGAAGGAGATGCCAAATATTCGGCAAGTTGTACTTTCTCTACAAGAACTATTTATTACTCCAAGCGCTAAGACTTTAATTAGTTAAGTACCTCAGTCCCTGTGTTAGCATACATCTCTGATGGGTAACTAATGCAGTTACACTATTGCATAACATAATTTAACATTCACAAGCAAAAAAGGATTGTCCCATACTACCCAAGAGGAGAGAGTGTCTGTCAAGAAAACCAGGCTTATGTACATATACAATATTGTGTTTTACACAAGATACATGCAAATAAAAATATAGAATTTGTCTAGAAACATAAATGACAGAGTTAGAACCACTTCACCCATCCATTATTTCTATTTAGGTTTATGGGGATCTGCTGGAGCCTATCCCAGTTCTCTTCAGGAGAGAGGCACAGGGGTACGAGGTGCCAGGATTATAGTACCCAGAGAAATCACACACAAACACAGGGAGAACATGCAAACTCCACACAGAGACTCCTGCAGGGATTTGAACTGGAAACCTCCTTGCTGCGAGGGTTAGGGTTAGTGCATACACTCAACACAGATGAATGATTTCAAAAGCCACTCCACTTAAGTTGACATGTCAATACAAGCATTGCATTGACAATGTTCATTGTAGTTCTTTATGTGTGTATTTGTACTGTGCATCAAGAAGACAATATATGTTTAGTATTACTCCACTTTGTTTTTATCTCAAACATTAACATAATTTGTACTGGACATGGAAAAGGATTTTTTTTTAAATAATCCCAGAGATATCAACAGCTGCAAAAATTAGGTGAAAATACTGAATTCCAAACTCATTTGCAGTGTATGACTTGTGTCTCTTAAGAGAGTAGTGCCAGCTGGTCACAAGCAGGAAATGTAACCGTATCAAATGGAAATCTTCCGTGGTACTCTCACAGTGACCTTTTCTGTGTTTATCATTCCAATCTCATGGGAAATTTTTATCAGTGCGACACTGCACTTATAAAAAAAACAGGGATTTTTTTTATTTTATAGGAATCTTTCATAGGAATGTTTTTTGCGTGTGTGTGTGTAGTTTAATAGCCGTTTTCTTTCTCTCTCACTCTGACGGGGACAACATCCTGTGACCAGAGAAATGGTTTTTGCAGAATACATCATGAATAAACAGTGGTTTTACCTTGTAGAGGCGGATGGAAGACTCATGCCTCTGGTTGGTGGCATGTAGTCTCAGTTTATCCACGCTGTTGCTGTAGTAGTCACAGGCGTTGCACTTGAGGTGCACAGGGTTGCCAATGGCCACGCACTTTAATCTCCACTGGTTGGCTTTACCTCCCTCCTTGATGTGGGCCACCAGCTGGTGTTTCTGCATGTGCTTGTCCGTCTTGCAGTGCAGCTGAAAGTTGGCCTTGAGCTGAGTGTTGTAGCTGCAGAGCTTGCACTGGTAGACGTCACCCACCACGCAGCGCCACTCTTCTTCGGGCAGGGAGCGCTCAGCATTGACGTGGGCATTGAGGGCCTCCAGGCTGTCCGTGGAGTAGCAGTTGCACACAGCACACTGATACAGGCGTAACGAGGGGTCATTGATAGGTGGCGACAAGGAGGAGAGGGACGGGTCTGCTGAGGACATGCCCCCCATTCCACCTGAGGAGACCAGGGATAGGTCGTCTGCCATCAGTTGACTGCTGGCAAGACGCAACTCTGCCGTAATGTCGCTATTCACTATAGAGAAAATGAATGAAAACCACATGTCAAAACATTTTTAAATGAAATTGTAAAAAGTAAAACCCTTGAAAAGCATTACGTATTGTACACAGTAGCACGGGAATGTCAGACTGCAGCTGGGCAGCACGGACAGTGTGAAGAATGGTCAAGAAAAACAAAGAAATATGGCAGGAATGCGCTGAAATGAAGGATTGCATATAGAGGGACATGGGATCGAGAAAAAAGAGAAAAGACTCTTTTTTTTTTTATTCAATGAAATTAGTGTGGGCTTCCAAGCAGGCCTCTCATACAAAAGGATTTGATAAAATAAAGGCTCACAGAGGACTAGCGCTCCTTACAAAGTCTTGTCTATAAAAAACCTTAATAGGATTGAATCAGGATCAATTACAATCATCCTTTTCAACTTGCTAACTCGCTCATCAGGTAGCTTTAATTACTGCTCTCGGCAATGGTGGGACAGCAGTTTTAAGGCTCTGGGCTTTTCTCACATCCACACAAGGATTTGAAAAGCTGGTCGATGCATTACATGTGCTTTCTTTTTCTTCTGCCCACCCACTCTAGGACAAAAACCAGATCTGTCATTCATGCAAATATAATTAACTCTTTTGTTTGATCACATTATTGTCCTTCTGTGAATGTTACCAAAGCTTACAATATATTTTTCAAATATTACAACTCAGTGTGCACCAAGGCTTAAGCATCCTCTAAATCACTGTGTTATATGACAATTTTCCCAATTAGGTTAGAGCTAAATGTGTTTATATCTACGTGTTTTTTTGAGGGTGGATGATCACAAATCAATACATGTTTAAAAAACTATTTGCAATTTGTAAATCAACATGCAAGGGTGTATAAGCTTATTCGTTGATAATCTATGCATGCATGTGTGGCTGTTTGTAGTTAAATATAAATTAATTTCCCATTCACTCTATTTAAACCTATGTACAGCTGCGCTCACTATGGGGAGCTGAGTGTTATCAGTGTAATTCACTGAGAGTACATCTGCTAGCTGGGCTGCGACCTCCACACGAGAGGAGGGAGTGGGTGTGCAGCACTGCAGGGTCATTGTTAAATCTCTCTCACTCCTACGGGAATCTGCTTCCTGCTGTTTGAGAGAGTGTGTACGTGTGTTTATATGTGTGTATTCTCTCCAGGGCGAGCAAAGGTTGGCTGATGTGTGTATGGTGGGGGATTAAGCTGATTGAAGAAAATTACAAATGAAAGATTAAGAATAATTCTCATGTGGCATCTCATAATCATTTTTTAATCAGTGAGAGGGGTCAAAGAAAGGAGACAATGACAGAGGGACCATATGAGAGTAAAGATAAGAGTGAAATATAAGGAGGGGAGAGCTAGGCAAGGGGGCCAGGGCAAAAAAAAAAGAAACAGACAAAAAGAAGGTGAGAGGGCATGAAGAGAAAGAGAAAGATGAACAAAAAACAAAGGAAACCCATGATTAAAAAAAGAACACATACATCTCATCAGATATATGAGATAAAACAGATTAAACCAGCCATGTTGTTAAATGAGCACAAGGAAACTGTAAAACAGCAAAAATAAAATAATAAAATTACCGCCTTTTCTTTTTTGCTGCATTTTAATTGACTTAGGTGTAAAACTTATCAGGCATGCTTCTTTTTGTGGTTTGTAGAAAATCCTGCCTCACTCACCTAGACCCGATCCAAGTGCAGCAGCAGTTGCAGGATCTAGCTGGAACGGGTTGATCATCATTTGCGCTTCTGGGCCACTGCTGCCGGCTGGGTTCTCCAGTTTTACTCCCGTGAGACCCATGTTCTGAGCCAGGTAGTACTGATAAAGCTCTGCTTCTGCTGGCGCCAGACCCAGATGGAGGCTATGTTGGATCTGCTTCATGTTCTGCTGCAGCAGCATCATGTTGTGCATGTGCTTCTCGCTGGTCATATGGATTCGTAAGTTCCGCGCCACATTTGTCTCGTAGTCGCACACCTGATGGAAGCAATGTGGAAAATGTATAAAGTTGCTGCTAGTTTAAAATAAGGCTTCGATGATGATCAAACTTCAATTTAAATTAGAAAAAAGGTTTACAATAATATTCATTTATTAATTATTAATACATAAGCCTGGAATGTGCCCTGACAGTGACAGTAGCCACAACAATAAAATATGAATACGTAAAAATAATTGATTATTCATATAGTAATTGTTTTGATGCTATACAAAAGTAGTAAGGGATTTTAAAATGCATGGAGACACTTCTAGGATGTAAAAGACATTTTGTTTTATAACAGAGGTCAGATGATGTGGCTAAGAAAAATAATAGACACAGTGACGCACAGGGAAATAACTGGCTCATTGTGTTGACAGTGCAACAAGCTAATTGGTATGCTGCTACTACTATGCTACAATGATGCTCTGTTTCTTTCATTACCTCACAGCGCCAAGTGGGCTTCTGTTTGGGCTTGGACGGTGAGGGTGCACCACAGCCTACACTTAGGCTGGCACTGGACACCGGGTTGGCATGGTTGTGGTTGTATTGTGCTTCACTGCCACCATTCTGGAGTGTTTGCACGTTGTTCAGATGCTTGTCCGACTGCATGTGGATGCTAAGGTTTCCTTTGGTGGTAGTTGAGTAATTGCATACCTAAAATGGAAATAGTATAACTAAAATTAATAAAAAAAATGTATTACAAAAAAAAAAGTTTTTTAAATGGCTAGGACAAATCCTAGCCAATATATGTGACCTATGGTGTAACATTTTTCAAGTTTCCTTGTGTTTAACAGGAATGTTTTGTTGAGACAAGCACAATTAACTGCCTATTTCCCCCCTTCTGAAACAGAATTTTCAATAAGTCAAGCTGTCCTGGTATAAAAGGTGCATTAGATGTACTGATAAGTGTGTTTTAAAAATGGCAGCAAAAGCAAATTTCCATATGTTCTGCAGATTATGCAATATCATTTCTATCGGCTGCTGTCATATGGGGAGATACAATAAAGTATGGCTTAATGCCCAGAATAATAACTAAAATAAAAAGAAAATCAAGCACACAAAGCAAAGGAAATATTTTGATTGTCAATTTTACACAGATACAAAGACAAGGTCAATAAAAATCCATAAACAGAGAAAAAAAGGTGGTCAGACCTCACAGCGGAAAGGCTTGTATCCACAGGTATAGCTTTCGCCTCTGGCTAAACGAGGGTGAGGCTGTCCTGTTCGGCAGTATACACATGATCCACCAGATTCTGGATGTTTTTCCTTCATGTGAGCGTCGAGTGTCTGCTGGTACTTATAGTGCCAGTTACACTTCGGACATTTCAGTGTCTTGCAGGAGTTACGTGAATGCATCATCGTCATGTGTCCTCCCAAGGACCGCGAGGATCCAAGGACTGTGTCACACTTGGGGCATTCCACACCGCTACCTGGGGACCCTTCACCTGGACCAGGAGTCCCAGGAGTCCCTGGAGTTCCAGGAGTACTAGGATTTCCTGTGTGTTGATGTAGGGGACCAGGACTCTCATCATCTCTGCGCAACATCATCATGTCAAGGGGGTTGGAGGATGGTGACAGACCATCCCGTCCTGTCAGGCCTTCACTTGTAGAGTCGTTACTGCTCTCACGCTCTCTGGCAGATGCCAGGGCAGTGGAAAAACGGCTCTTATCCATCTCCTGCTTCTCAAATACAGGCAGGGAGGAAGAGGAGGTGGACGCAGAATCTTTGCAGTCACTGTTCAACTTACGCACACTGTTGGAAAGGGGGGGAATACTTTGGTTTAAGAGAGGGAAATCGTTGCTACTGGTGCTGTCGATCCGCTGGCCTGTCATCGCCAAGGCCTGTTCCTCCTCCTCATCTGCCTCCATCTCTGCTCCACCACCAATTGAGTAAGCATCCTCATCCTGTTCTGGGCTTTCTTCACCTAATGTGCCAGGTTCCCGTTTGATGGGATGGTACTGGCTCATGTCTGGCCCATTGGATTGCAAAGTGCATGTGTCCGTAATGAGAACTTTGCAGTCACTATCAGAGTTCCGACGTTCATGGCTGCCACCAGTGGCAGCAGCAGAACTCCCGCTTGGGGTTCTTTGGGCACCAGCCCCTCCCCCGAGGTTTGGGTTGGTCTCAGCCTTTGGCATGGTTTGGGTTCTGGGGGTTTGGTCAGTTGAGGAACTGCTGGCACTGCCCTTCAGGAAGGCAAATCCTGCCTGAAGAGAATCTGCATTCTCCCCACTACTGTGGAAAGCATTCCACAAGCCACGGAGCCCCGTATCTGGCCCAAGGAAATTGGCAGGTGAGGGAAAGTGGGGTAGCACAGAGTTTGGGGGTTTTTTTGGTTCCAGAAAGCTTATAAGAGGTTCTTTGTCCTTCCCGATGCCCTGGATGATAGCAGAGACATGCTTATTGCTCAGCAGCTTCTGCTCCTGCTCATTCAGGGTCATACGGTGGTCATGGACAGCATGTGTCACGAAAGAACGGCTGTAGCCAAAAGACAGCTTGCACAGGAAACACATCAGCACAGGCTTCCGCCGCCCATCGGCTACACAGCCCTCAAACTTGGACAAGTCCACATTGTTGGGGACATCTTTGGACACACAGGAGTTTTTGGCTGCACCATCCGCCTTCAGATAGTCTTTGTCGGTCTTGTGGCGGAGGTCATAGACTCGGAAACTGTGCAACACAGGACCAACGCCGCCCAACCCTCCAGGTGAGGTATTTGGAAAGGAGGGGTGGTCGGACGCTAGGGATTTATTCCCAAGGGATGAGGCGATGTGGAAGGTGTTGATGATCTGGGGGTAGAAGGACATGGGTGCAGTGGGCTGCTCTAACCGCTCCCTTCCTGGGCTCAGGCCTCTCTGACCACTGTTGGCCTGAGCACTGGAGAAGGTTTGGGGGGGCAGCAGGCTCCTGAATTGAAGAGCCCCAGGGAGCCCCCCCTGGTTGCCACACTGCTCTTTGGAGTCCTCCAAGATGAAGGCAGAGCCATCGGGCTGGTAGATGATCTCGCTGCACAGATTCTCCACATCACTGTCCTCTTCCATCTCCATCTCACTGTTCATCTCCCCCATTTCTGCAGCACCCACCTCTTGGTCTCCTTCATCTTCACTCTCCTCCCCTATAATGCCTTCAACCTCCTCATCCTCCAAGTGACCTCCACCTGTAGGCAGACGGGCATTGGGGCAGTGGTGCTCCATGTATTTTTGTAAACTGGAGAAGGAATTAGAACATTCGTTGCAGGGGATCTCTTTTGCCGGTGCCACAGGGGATGTGGCAGGGGCAGAACAGTCTGAACCCAAAGCTGCTCCTCCTCCACCTCCTGGTAAAGTTCCAGTAACACTCCCTTTGTTACTGGTATTAAAGCTTTCTCTCCGACTCTGCTCAGTTGCAGGGTCGATGGTTGAACTGACAGTGGTGGGAGTAGAAGTGGACCTAAGCGGGCTCACAACAGGCCCTCCAAGGCTATTTTCTGGCTCTCCAATGGTGGCAGGTGATGAGTGGTTGTTGTTGGCATTGTTGCTGTTTGCGACACTGGTCTCCATGGAGACGACTGTGTTGTCCTCCGCAGCAGCATCCAACCTCTGGCCACCATGTTCCTGCTGCCGTGACGACACCATAGGGGGAGAGTCACAAGTTGCCATGACGACCACTACATAGGGATCTCATCTCATCCAGCCCAAAAGGGACCTGAGTTAGGGAAAAAAGAGAGAGAAACAAAAAATTACAAATTATATTTTGTGTAATAACACATCTAGGTTCATTTTGAAATAATCTGAACCTTTATACAACCTTGGCACTAATTTGAAATAGAGTTCCCCCAAATGAGCATTTTTAGTATTTTGAACACAGGTTCTGAGTCTATGACCTCTGCCATATTGCAACATAATCCACAGAGCATGTGTCTTTTTTACTTTTCTGCCTTAAGACAAATAGAAATGTAAGATTCATAAAAGCTAAATATTACAGTTCCCATAAAATGCTTCTTAATTCTGTCCTAAATAATGAGCTAAATCATCAAACACAGGGCATTTCTTTTAACATTACTGCTGTACAACTCTTCTACACTGAATGGTGCTTTATGTAGAAATGCGATACTAACTTTTCCTGCTTGGTTTATAGTGCATCCTTGAACAAAATCTTTGACTCTCATTGGCGCCAGTAACAAGACATTACGTAAAAGAGAAAATTAAGCCTCCTTTAACAACTCCTTTTGCATCGGCAAGTAAGGAAAATGACAGGACAAGTTATACACACATATTAAAATGCTATGGTTTTATTTTGGCTAAAACGAACCTTGCATATTTATTTTAGTGAAGATGTGAACAAAGCAATTATCCATAAAGTTAATCAAATGGCTGTATGAAGAAAGGATAGAACTGTCCACAAGTGGGTTGGAGGAGTCTTCAGTTATTATGTATTTCATCCTTGACATGTTGTTAGCAGGCATTTCTTACTAATTGGGCAGCTGATACTAACTTATTAATGGCCTGAATGTATGGCTTAAACCTTCCATCATGTAGACATATAGAAGGTAAATTCTTGTTGTGAGTCATGCAAAGGAATAAATGAGAAGTTAAAAGATTATATTTACAGCCATAGTATTCAATTTTTGTTTTATGCAATGCTGTAAAGAAAGAACGGACGCAGAGAAAGATCAAGACAGAAAGAAACCAACTTCTATGAGGAATGATGCTTGGAATACCAGTGAGATGTTATCGATACTGGATGTCTGCCCATCTTTCATCCCCTCACTGATTCACTCTCTTGGCATTTTACAACAAGGCACAAATGCAAAGGCACCCAAAAACACGCAATGCAGAAAAATCTTTTTATGTTCACTCAAATTGCATTCATTTATTGTTGTGATCATACGCATAATTTCCTCTAAAAGCATAAGAATCAAAGCTCCATTGCCACATTAACGAATAAACATTCTTGTTCCGCTAAATGTAACAAATGAGAATGACTTCTGTATGCCAGTGTCTTTTCACTTAATACAGTATCAGCTCCTTTCAGAAGCGCCTGTGTAAATGAGCTAGCATTAAGAGAACACTTTAAAGAGTCATGTTAACCTTTAACCCAATCCACCTGCTGCTTAATTCCCTCTCTCTTTTTCTAAACTGCCTCTCCCTCACAACAAAGCTACAAAGCAATTAGAGGATTAATCCGCAACAATCCAGGGCTAAACAAAGCCAGTGGGAGGGACAGTAAAAGCGTGAGGAATGAAATCAAACATGAGTATGAGTGTGTTTTGAGGGTGCATGTGTATGCACGCGCTCAATCAGGCATAATCTGACATATCCAAGGGATGATTCCATGGGACTAGTGATAGATTAAAAGAGGAAAAATTAAGTTTTCCGTTTTTGTGTCTCACTTTGTCTCTCTATTGATCAGATTAAGGAAAAATTCAGGCAACAGAAAATGAATTTTAGTGCTTATCAGATCAGCATGGATGTGGCAAGGGGCAGGAAGTAAATGTACGATATTTACATGACAGTAATGTTGCCCAAGCACAAGCTGTTACTTTTAGTTTCTGCATGACGCTATTTTTTTTCCCCAAAAGTAATTGTAAAAGGGAAAAAAATAATTTCACTCAAATTCTGTAAACTGTGCATTTCTGTTTAGAAACTTTAGAAACAGTGAACGGTTATATCAGTAACATCAGGAAGATAACCCACCCTTGTGCAACACTCTTGTTTCCATGTTAAATTAAAAAACATCATTATAAAATAATTGCAAACACATTATTTTCAACTCCCTCAAGAATGCACTAATAAGACAAAGCAGGAATGATAAAAAAAAAAGTAAATTAAAAAACAAAACAAAAAAAAAACTAGAATCCAGTAATCCTTACATTTACCGTGACGTTTATTTCAATGCTGGCATACATTATGTGGATCCCAAAATATTTCTATTTTTCAGATTCGTTTAATTTGTTAATACACATCTTGTCCTGCATTGCAGGTCGTCAACACATTCTCACTCCTAAATTACAGTACGACGTCAAGGATTCAAAGTGATGAAGCATCTTAAGTGTCCATTTGTTCCGATTTTTCTACATTGTCTCTACTGGGAGAAAAGTAAGGACTGCAGGGAAAGCACAGTACACTCGGGCTCTTAATGCTCAGCTATAACCATATAACGTGTGCAGAATGTGGCTTTTATATTGTCCTGTCGAGAAATCCATGGGCGACCCTGAAAAGGTGTGGTCTTGAAGGTAGTATATGTTGCTCTAAAATCTAAACATACTTCTCTGTAAACGGAGCCATCACAGATATCTAAATTACATTTGCCACAAATATGACGCAACACCATACCATCACAGACCCTGTTCTTGTGGACCTTTGGCTGATAGCAGTCAGGATGGTTCTTTTTGTCCTTGGTCCTAAGCACGCTACCCATTACTTCCCACAAAAATCAAATCTGACCACATAACACCTTTCCACTGTGTAAGAGTCCAAACAAGCCTTCTCCAGACCAAGGGGAGGCAATGCTCCCCTAAAAGAAACTAGAACAGTATTCCTTTTTGTTGCACAATTGACATTACTTGTTTTATTAAACATTGGCTCTTACTCGGCCTAAATTGGCTGTCTCAACTTTCTGTCAAAATATGGTACAAGCTTCAATGCAAGAAGGAATGTGTGTGAATAAATGAAATGAAGGTGAAGGGAGATGAAATATGAAATGCATTGTGTTCATACTGTCTGAAAAAAATATGTTAGGGGCACTGGTAGGTCAAATAAAGACTCAAAAAAAGTTTGGTCAGTGTTTTTCTTTTTTCGCCATAAATCATTCACTACTTTCATGTACCACAAGATAATACTGTGCTTCCTCCTACACTTAAACATATACATCCTTCATATTTCCCCCCAGTATCTGTTTTCCAAAGGCTTGTATTAAATGTGATTGTGGGTAAAGCTGCACAGAAGCAGTGGGTTTGAGGACTAATGCGACACATACGACAGGATTTACTACTTGTCAGTGTTGTCATTTCATTGCTTATTTCATTGGGGAGCAACTCCTTTGAATTGTAGCTCGGACATAAAACACTGTGGCTTATGAATTATGCATCTCTTTAAGAATTGAATAATGTCTTATGGTTAAGCCAATGTGTTAAGTACTTGGCACTGACATATCAACCCCCTTATGCTAACAGGTTAGCAACTGTTTATGTGTGCTGCGTGCCAACAATAACATAACTGTCCATTATATTGTTACCTCTGATTCTAATTGGAGCCGTTACTTTTGCCACGACCAGAACACTGACGGAGAAACATGTTACGCTGCATGCAGGCAAACTTTTTTGTTTACAGTTGGATGCTGCTTCTCAGCTGGCATATAACACTTGCAGTTTTGAAAGAATCTTTTAAATCAGATAAATACAAAATGTTGATTCAGTACATTCAAGTGTCCATAAGCGCAAACTACAAAGCATCATAGGTAAAAATTAAAGCCTCCATTCTGTATGTAATGGGATCAACTCCTGCATACATCTGCATCATTCAGTGTTTTAGCATTACGTGAGGCCCTGATAGAAGACGCTGTAGTGCAGTGGAACCTGGTAGTATTGAAGTCATCATGTCCTAATCAACCAGCACCAATTTAGCAGTTTGTCAGAAAAGAACTGATGTCTCATATTTTCTCCTGAGTTCAAAGTAACATTTTAGATACCAAAACTCTCACAGATCACTGATCTATATAAAAATAACTTGTAATCACTTCAGTCCTAGCTCCTTTTTGATTTGCTCCATTCCCATTGTTTCACACCTTTCACAGTAGTGCCAACTTTTGCTTCTTTGAAGGCAGATCATATTACTACCAGCTAAGAAACATTCCTCTTTCTCTCCCCCACTGGCTTCCTTCGCTCTGCTAACCAACCAGACGACTTTCATTTGTGAGAGTGCGATAGATGGACAGATACATAGAGAGAAACTTACAATGAGGCTTAGGCTTTTCCACACTGCAGAAACAGTTCCCTTCTTAACAGGAGAACAAAAGAGAAGGCCTGAGCTGCTTTTACCTCTGTTTTTTAATTAAGCATGTCCCTTTTCTTTCACACATATGCTAACACACACACACACACACACACACACACACACACACACACACACACACACACACACACACACACACACACACACACACACACACACACACACACACACACACACACACACACACACACACACACACACACACACATTAAGGTAATTAAAGTGGCAGATCAGATCCAGTAAGAGACAAATAATAGCTCAGGAATGCATGCTTTGGACACTGCTGGATCTGATGGGTGAAAGGGGCTAAAAGACTCCTTATTCTTTTGTTTTTCTCCCCCCCCCTTTCCCCTTTGCTCTTTTTCCCCTGTCCTTTCTGCTTTTCAGTAGCTCCCTGAGAGACAGAGGCAATCTGTAGGAGGGGATTTCTCTCCTTCTTCACTCCTTTTCAACTTTTCTGCTTTCTGCTTTCTATCACAGTCGAATTAATCATCGCATAGTTCCATTTCAACATTGAAGTTGAATTATGTACCTTTCAGAGGTGAGGAAGAGAACAAAATCATTAACAGAGGAGGCAACAAAAACAAATGGGATGCATGAATGCTAGGCTAAAATTACATTTACTCGGGTCCTTGTCAGATTCTTTTTATCTTTAGCTCATTCAGCTGTAAAATACGTGCTGAAGTGTGACAAAAACACGTAAACAATTCAGACCTGAGCCACTGCGCAGGTGGTCATGCCAGAGTCTCCTCCTATTTTTGTCCTTTTGTCAGACTATCACGCATTAGCCGCAGTTGCAGCCTATTATACGACAAACCTGTAATTGCAGTGTCGCCACACTGGCGTCTTTGTTTACACGGGGATCTGTGGGGTTCAAATTCTTCCTCACCGACTGTCTGATATTTTAATACAAAGGCAGTAAGTGTGATGGACTGCACTGAGTATTTGCAGTATGTGAGTATTTAAAGATGCCTTGAGTGGGTCGATCTGTGTTGCGATGTGGTCGTCTGTTGTCCACGTCTTATGACCGGGGAGACTACATCTCCACTGAATGTTTAAGGTGACCCGTGAGAGCAAAAAGAGTCAAACAAAGTCAGGGGACAGTGTGAAACTACAGCTGTGTGTCCACTCTTTGAGGTCTCCTAGAAGGTCGGCTTTCTCACGGCATGTGGCCCCTCAGTCCAACACCAAACCTTCTATCAAAATGTCACCAAGTGTTAGCCAAAGACAAAGGTGAAGGACGGTGTAAAAGAGCCTGCATCCATCTCCCACTGTCAGCGCCGTGAATAGGCCTACTCCGGTCTAATTAGACCTGTTTATTTGTTGCCATGCAGAAACGGAGAGGTGAAAAAAGCAAAGTGGACGAAGGAGGAGGGGAATTATCTCTTTCCTCACAATATGGGGGGAGAGTCGGATGCCTTCAAAGCCTGCTGATGTCCGCATGTACAAACACATGTGCACACAATTGTAGAGGAGGGCCTAATACTCTCTGTTTAAAGCCTAAAAGAAAGGACGAAGGGAGAAAATTGCAAAAGGATGAGAGGGGGAGGGTTACATGACCAACTGTTTCTTTTTTACTTCGTAACCTGACAAAGGGTTTTAATGCCACCCCTGTTTGTTGCCTGGAGGTGCAATATTAGACACAAGATTCAGTAGATCCCAATACTGCCCCCAACACCCATTTCTGTCTGCTTCCTTGTGAGCAAAAGCCTTCATTACCAAAAGGCACCTTATCATTATAGCAGTGTCTCAGCCCAGACACCAAAAGCAGCACTTCATTTAACTCAGGAATCTTGTTCGACAAATTACCTACACTGCTAAAATGCCTTTTAGCAAATCAAAATCCAAATGAAACCTAACATGATAAATTATCCTGGATTGTAAAAGAAGGCAAAAGAAGGTAGACGAGGTTTGGAAGAGATGGGGGGGGGGGTGACCAGGACAAATATAGAGGACAGAAGAGGCCTTTTTTTCCTACAACAGGTATGCAGGTTTTATCCCTCAGGTTGATGACAAGTAAATTGGTCTCATTGGTTGCCCTGGTAACATAACACCCAGGTCGCCTCAGGCTTGTACCTGATATTTCATTGTTCAAAAGATGGGGGGGGGGGGGGGGGGGGGGGGTAAGAAAGAAACAAGTGACACTAGGAGAGGGGGGGGGGGCAAAAAAGGAGATTAGAGAGTTGTGGGAAACAAAAGCTGTGAATGGTAGTATGCAAAAGTACAGAACTTGTTGATTAGATGAGAATAAATGTTTGAATTTTACTCCTCTTTCTTACAAGGGGTCCTAAAATGTGCTTTGGGGTCAGATTTCATCGGCTTATGTCCTAACTTCAACCAGAAGGAGGTGAAAGGAACATGTCAACCACACTAAAGAGTTCCCATTTAGTTTAGAGCCCAGTTGAATGTTTTTTTCCCTAGGTTTTTTATAATGGTAATTATGTAGTATTTGTGTATTTGTAACAATTTTACAAATAGACTTTAAGCTGACGCAGTCCAGTCTGAAGCTTCACGCCTTTGAAAAGGCAATATTTCAAACTAAACTGGAATTGAAACATAAAAATAAACAGTCAGACACTGCTGGGTCGCAGTCACCACTTACTACTCTGGCTAAAGATTTTTCCAGCATCAAAGGCAAAGCCAATCTACATAGCTAATGCCTCCACTTTTTTTCCCCCTCTCCCCACTCAGACTCCAAACAGCAAAGACCGAGGTGAGTGAAAAAAAAAGTGGGGATTTTTCTTTCGCCGACAATCTGGAAACACTCTCTAGTTAATTAGGGCTGATTGGAAATGAACCACACAAACAAAGGGCAGCCTATGTCCCAACTATTATGACCGTGCACACATGCACACGTGCGCAGAGGGTTACTGAAGCCACTCTGGGAGTGCATGCTGCTGGAAGCCCTGCACGCTAAACCCTTCCACTCATTTTTTTGTTGTTTTTTTTTTTTTTTTTTACTCTCATCCTCCCCGAACTCAGCACACACAATTACCCCAAAACTCCATCCCTCCACCTTCAACACCCCCAGCCCAAGATTAAGGGAATGCTCTGCCGAAGAATGTGTGACGACCTCCTCTGCCAAGGAGCAAAACTTCCAGCCCCTGACGCCACAAAAGGCAAGAAGGTAATTAAGTCTGAAAGAATAGAAGCACTGCCGCAAACAATGCACCAGTGTCCATGGGGAGGGATATATGTGTGCACATGTAGGGGTGTGTGCGTGTGTGTGTGTGTGTGTTTGGGGGGGGGGGGGGGGCAGAAAAGCCATTAACATTCAGGCCGGGTGAAAGAGAGGAAGGAGGGCAAAGGGGAACTGAGGATGGCATTCTCTCTCTCTCTCTGTGCTTCTCCCTGTCTTTCTCTATCACAGCACGACTTGTCTGTTCATTCTCTTTATTTATCTCTCCTTTTTATTTTCTCTCAATCACCCTAACATCTGCTTTGGACCCCCCACCCTTCCGTTATCACCCTCCCTGCACACTGCAGCAGCTCTGAGAGACTCATTTTGGCTGCTTCGTTGTTCCTTGTTGGGTTTCCCTGTGTGATCGGTGCCCCCCTATAGACAACGCAGGCCAGCGCAATCATACACACCCTGTTTTGTTTTTGTCTTTCTCTTTTTTATCCCGGCTCTTGTTTATGTGCATTGCAAAGCAAAGTTGGAGATTGCATAAAACTTATGCTTGAGGACAGAACTTGCAGATCCTAACAGGTACACAGCCTCTGTGTTGGTTAGTGCCTGAGAGTGCTAATAACAAACATGATTACCACCTTTCACACACATGCACACACCAACATTTGCACATATGAAGACTTGTAACATGCCCCCCCCCACCCCACAAGAAAAAAAACACAGGGAGCTTTCATCTTTTTGCCACATCTCTAGAACAGCAGTTTAATGCAATTAGCAAAGAATGTAATTTTATTTACAGACTTCCAAGTAATTTGTAACATACACACGTACACACACGCTCACGTACACAGACTCACACAGTTTAAGCAAACTGTCCTGCGTGTCCCACGTGGTTGGGACTAAGAAAGAAGTATTCATTGCTCATGCATGTGTGTCAGTTAATGTGTGTGTGAGATTCTGAGTGCAAGTTTGTGCACGAGTGTTCGGACAGTGGAAAGATCATGAGACACATTTACGTCAGATGAGTGAATCAGACAAACCACCACTAATTTCAATGAGAGCTTCTTCTGAGGGGTGACGGGGGGGCGGGGGTAAGAATTAAAAGTTACGAGCCAGGAAGAGCTAAATGAATATTGACAACAATTGAATAAAAAGAACAAAAGACGAGTGAACAACATGCAACTCGTGTGTGTGTTGTGTTCCAACATCTACCGTCCAGCTTCTTTCTGAAAAGTTGAAGAGAGCATGTGGCCAACTAATTGTTGTGTTACGGCGTGACGTGTGTGTAGTAATCTGCCTCTCTTTGTCTCTGCATCTCACCAGAGACATGGATTAGTGCTAAAATGATGACTGCTTAATCCTTGATTTGCCTGTGCTAAATAAATATTAATCTAGCCTGCTCATCGTGCTCTTGTAAGGTACAACATACACAATATGAGAGGGCTTAGTTGTTACATAAATCACAGCCTTATCTTTTAGGATGAAGCAAAAGCATGAGACTCCCCACCCCCACGCACATCCTCCATGCAATAACAGACCAAGTCCAAGAGGGTGGCGGGGTGGGATTATTCCACAAGTGAAATTAATAATCCTGCTACAATCAAAGCCGGAAAAAAAAAGAAAAAAAATCTCTAAAGTACATGTTTTCTCTTGGGGTGTGTAGATACACAGAAATATATGCCATCCCAGGAAAAATTACAAATATCACTCATTGGTGTTGATTCAGACCCCTCTCTATCTTTCACTCTGCCTCTCAGCAGGTTTGTTTAGAAAAAACACTGTTGGGAACATGAAAAATGAAAGCTGCCATTGGTGAACTCTGTCTCTCAGTCTCTCTCACACACACACACACACACACACACACACACACACACACACACACACACACACACACACACACACACACACACACACACACACACACACTTAAATTGACAAGACCGCGGTGGTGCAGCGCAGAAGAGGTTAAGCAAATACTGTCCACGTCAGTCAAGGATAGTGTGCACACACTAACAGACAGACACAGAGAGCAGTCTCTGACGCAGGCATTTCATATCCATCTGGCAAATATAAATGACTGGTTATACTGCATCAACTACCGTGAGCCTCAGATTCTTTGCTTATTTTATGCTATGATAAGTGCGACGCTTGTTAAACAACTTGTGTGTGTAACTTACTTTAAGACCCAAAATAGCTTATATATGAGTTATTCTTTAAATACTTGGCACCTCAGGCTGAAATTAAAAAAGATGAAGTAATTTTCCAGCCCCCAAAACTGTTTTGCAAGAGCAGCGGGCCCCGCTGATATTCTGAAGGCTATTATTAAGCATTACGAACTAATGTAGCAACTCCTGCAGAATGCTGCCAAATTCCTTTTAAGGAAAAATCAAATGTCACAAATGTTGCCCTATTTTGGTGAAAGATGTCAGTCAGTATCAAGGGACTAAAACGCGTTGGTTTTTGAAGTTGCTCATAACAACAGCTGTGTGTTTGGTGGCTGGCTGAAATGGTTGTTATTACTTAATTATTGGCCTGAAAAGGTGGGGACACCTTGTCTCTCTAGTGTGTCAAAGTCAGCAGATTTACGTTTCCTAAACCTGTGCTTATCGAAGAGAAGAGAAGAGAAGAGAAGAGAAGAGAAGAGAAGAGAAGAGAAGAGAAGAGAAGAGAAGAGAAGAGAAGAGAAGAGAAGAGAAGAGAAGAGAAGAGAAGAGAAGAGAAGAGAAGAGAAGAGAAGAGAAGAGAAGAGAAGAGAAGAGAAGACACTTTGCTAATTGTACGGACATTTCTCAGACATGCCGGCCGAATCTTACAGTTCTTTTAGTTCTTTTTCAGGGGTAACAATAAAGTTTAAAGTTCAATCCCCTGCTGTTTTCTAAAGACGGCACTCGGTGGGACCCTGGCTCTGTCATTATCTTCATAAAGATAATCATAGGGCAGGTATCCTGACTGACGCCACAAGCTATGTGCCCCTGACTTAAACATCTCCTGAGCACTTCTCTGACACGCCATGAATAAGACTATTAATGTCTTGAGCAGTTCAACAGGAAAAACGTGCTTACTTTGCTCTAGAAACAGCACAAACACACATTTAGGAAACATCGAGATGGGAGTAAGTCATAAAAACGCATAATACCTTTTGCCTTTCCAAGAGCTTGAATACTCGTGACAGGTCTAATTTCTGGACCCAGGGAATTACTAATTAACTTAAACTTTCAGCTCTCTATTTAATTAGAGAGGTCTCCAAATGAACTTTAGACCAAAGCCATTTGCTTTTTAAACAAACCCCCTTTTTTCTGACAGCTGTTGTGAGTTTGCCCTCTTCTCACAAAAACCACAAGGAAAGCACAGTTGTTATTTATGCCCTCATAGGCTCTTTTTCTGGTTACAGTAGGAGGGTAGAAAGAGAATGGGAGGAGGAGAGGCAGCAACAAAAAGAGAGAGAGAGAGAAATGAGTTGAAAAGTGAACATTTTAATTGGATTTCACTACAAACAAACAACTGTCAGATGTAATTAGCATGGTTTTAGATTAACGCTACAATATTCCTTTATCAAATAAACACCATGTCACACAGATTTAGCGCCAGCCTGCTGAGAGGAACTGAGATAAAGTGGACCCATTACCTTACTGCTCACAGTGGGAAATAACCACTATTAGATAGAAGCATGATAGTAACATATTTAAATCAAAGATTCAACATGAAAGCTGAACATTTGTTTTGTAATTATGTGTGCTGCATTGCCCATTATGTGACAACCACAGAGCCATGGAGGCCCAAACACAGGGGCTGAAAGTTGGGAATATCTCTTTACTACACTGTATTAAATACATGTGAACATTCAGATTGTGCTACAAAGCCACTTTCAAACAGATGTGTTACTCAAGAAAGAGGAAAAAAAAATCACCTAAGGCTAAGGGATTCAAAAAACATTTCTGCATTTCATTTAAAAATAGTCCTAAAGGATAAGAGTGTCCATCAGGCCAAACAGACACACACCATCCATCACCACATCGTGACACTTGTTTAGGTATTGTGTTAAGGAAGAGGTTCATTCTTCAATATACTTTGCTTTTTTAACAGTAAGCCCTCCTATATCTGCTCATCTTCCCTGGGATGAAACAAAGCAAGACTCCCCTGTTTATTTAGTCTATGTGCAGGGAGCTGATACATCAGTGAAACCGCTGACAAAACTCGCCCTGTTAATACCTACAATTTCATATACAAGAACATTCCAGCGCCTGCTCTGCTCTTCTTCTTTACTGTCACAGAAAAAGGGCAGTCCTGTTTTTTTTCCCCACTCTTTTTTAAAAGCAAATAATTAAAGATTATTCCACAGCTGGTGCCAAGCCAGAAAGAAAAAGAGGTATGGTTTGTGAGGGATGGTGTTGGCTGAAGTGTCCTTCGGGAGTTGTGGAGGCACATGCTTGCTTGCCTGTATTAGATTAGACCGGGATCCACAGAGGAAAGAAGGAAATATCTTCACTCTCTCTTTTTACTACTTTTTATATGATCTTGCCATGTTGCGCAGTTTGTCAAATTCGAAAAGCTATATGGCAGAGTATTTTAGCACCTGCAAATGAGTAGCGTAAACTATATTTTCATCAGAAGGGTGCCTTACAGCAACATTGCCTTCCAAGCGGAACAGTTACATTTTCTAACAAAGTTTCAACACATTTCTAAATTTGAGCATTCACGTCCACGTTGAGTCAGAAAAATCTGGGTCTTCAATATAATAAAACAGTTTCCATGCAACCCGGATCAAATTCCTTGGTATATTCATTGTATCTATCATTACACTGTTTGTTTAAGACCACAGTCATGCAAAATTAATAGGCCACTTATTCCCTGACGAACCTTGCCAATGGCCTTGATATCCACTTGCTACTGCTTACAGGGATACCACATGCCAATCATGTCACATAGCTGCAATATGCATGCATACACAGATACATGCAAAGGCTGACATGGATACAAATTTAAAACATAAACCAAGAAAAATAGCACAGTTGATGCATATATTCCATGATTTTTCTGCTGGTTCAGTAACACTTCCTCCTTTCATTAAGGTCTATTAATGTGCATGTCTTGTGACTGGGATCTCTGCCTTTTCAATCCTCGCCTTTGTCTTTGGTCAACAGGGAAGAGAATGTATCATTTGTCATGAGATGTCTTGTGCTATTGTGGGGTGTCTTTCCTCAGACCTGGAAAGATTTAGTCAGTCTTCAACTTTTTATGTTTTTTGGGTTGTTGTTTTTTTTACCTCTGATCTTGTTTAACTTCTGTTAGAAAAAGATAGCTGTGCATTTTTTTTAGCCATGGTTTTGTTTCATCTTGCCAGCTTCCATAGTTCTGAAAATACTTCTGAGAGCAATCAATAGAATGTGGCATATAACCTTTTGTACTACGTGCTGTTTTGTGGGTAAATGCAGGAGGGACAAACCTTTCTAAAATAAAAAGGCTACTGAATGCTTTGTTGAATATGTCAAATGAGGCACTTGCATGGACCTGAAGAGCAGAGCAAGTGTCCTTCACACTGAATGCATAGATATGTATGGAGGACATACAATGTCACAGGCTGAAAGGTAACTGCAGTTACTATTCAACAATGTTATGCAAAAAATAAAATGAGCAACAACAAATGTACAAAGTACATCAATACAGCGAAAGTGTACTAGCGCTTTATCTGAAAGGAGGGATTTGGAATTAAATTCCCCAATAACTTTTTTGGAAATTAACTCCCTATACCTGATTACCACCTGTATTACCTTAAAAAGCAACTGAAAATATGAGACGGACACATCACCAGACATGGAGAGAATCAGTGGTACAAGAGAGAGACTTAGTTTTTATATTTTTTCCCTGAGCCCATTTTATTCTATGTGACCTAAACCTGAGAACATCAGTCACCCCCAAAGGCCCACAGGACCTCAGATCAAACAGAAACAGTACTCCAACACACGGCCCTGATTGTTCTTTCCCCACCCTGTGAAATTCCCCCACTTCCACTTTGAAATGAAAAGAATAAACATATTATTCTAAATGAAATACCCAGACCCATGTTTTTCCACAGCTAATATCCTGTACGGGATGGCTGATGCAAAATAGGCAGGAGAGCCTGAGAAAAGGACGGCGCACGGAGGGTAGAGAAAAATCCCCCGTCTTTCTTTTTTCCCTTAAGAGACTGATGAAGGCTTGCTGAGATGAGAGAGAGAGAAAGAAGGAAAGAGGCAGACATACAGACATGAGAGAGAGAGGGTAACGCAATCCTTACTGGCACTGGCCCAACAGCAACAAAAACATTTAGATAACCGCGCTCAATAATGAACGATTTCAATGAGGACAAAAATTACATTTCCTACAGATAACATGCCCCTTCCCATAACAGAACCAAAAGAGCCTTGAAACCACGTCATGCTCAAGAGTGGAGTATTATGTTAGGGGAGGGTTGTAGTAACTATATTAGTATACATTTACCCCACCAGAGACAGTACTTTCACTAGTTGTAAGAAGATAGAGTTAGCAGAGCCGAGAGAGACGGGGAGAAATGTGGAGCTTGTATGACAACTCCAGTGGCTTCACTGGGAAAGCAACAAATCTCCCCTCAACTGACTCAGCCTTTGCTATAGCACTACCAGCTGCGTGGCTCAAACGATTACCGATCTTCAATACACAGTACAAGGGCCACTGAAAATAAAACTCCACATACACACAACCAAGGATCACTGCCACACACTTGATCCTCACAGGTGGTGTCACGGAGAGAATGCCGTCCCCACCTTTCCCCATCCACTAAGCACTCACTTCCTTTCATGCCAAAGTCTGTCAAGTTGCTTGAGAGGGGAAGAGGCAAGAAAAGAGGAGATATAGCGTGGAAAGGAGGCAGAGAATAAGAGAGGGAGTCTTTGTCCTCCTCCACTCAGCTTCAGCCCGTTTCCTCTTCGGGTCTGTCCAGAATTAGCATATGAAAGGCAAGCGAAGGCGTGCAAAAGGTCAAAGAAAGAAGATCCTGTCCAATGAGAGACAACAAAAACAGGCCACACCGGCCTTTGTGCAGTTCATGTTCTCCACCACCTAACCTCATGCCCCTCCCTCAACCCTGGATCATTTCCATATGCCAGATGATGACGGTTGATCATAAATTACTTGCAAAGTCGAGCTGGGTCATATGGAAGTCACGGTGGCAATTTTAAGCCGCGTCACCACCCCTCGTCTTCCCTCCTACCGCCGCAAACAGAGCATACACACACGCACGCGTTCACATAAAAACACACCTGCCTGGCAATTTCACAGTTGCCTCTGCCCAGATGATATCCGATCAAATCCTTAGCAAACATCTCAATAAAGGAAAATGTAAGACGAGTGAAGTTTGATTTGATCCACGAAAGCCGCTCCCTTCCTTCCATGTAAATGCTACCTGAGCCACAGCCATCCACTGCATAATTGTACACTTCAGTGTTTTAGGGATCTAGTTTAGTGTATGCATGGAGCGGTAGGAAGTTTACCAGTCTCCACAGCTACTCTATTATCATACATATTGCTTCACATGACAGCTTCCATCTGCTGGCAGCCGAACAAACACCCATAAACACTGGCCTGGTGTTTCCGGGGGTCTGCCCGGCACACAGTCGTGCACCGGTAGTGGCCTGACACACAGGGGCTGGAGGAGAGAGAGAGAGAGAGAGAGGCAGAGAGAGAAGAGGGGTAGAGCATTTCATCTCTCTTTCATCTCTGTCACCCAGTCAAGCGTTCAATGCCCCATTCAGCGCCTGCCCAGCATTATGCAAAATAATGCTAATCCCCTTTCCCGTGCTTTCACACTTGTATAAACCGCCGTTCCTGCCTCTGAAAAGCAATTATATCAGTTTACGTTTCTGTCAAAAAACAGGATTAGCATGCAAGTACTAGTAGAACCAACTAGGCCCAATCTCTATCCACCTTTGGCTATCAGGAAGCACAAAACATTAAATGTTTGTCCACCCTCCCCCCCAAAAAAGGAAGTGAAGAAGCTTGGCTGGGGGTGGCCATAAAAGTGTTGTAATTAGATATTTAGATGGTATAAAAAGAGGGGCTGCAAGTGTCACAGGCAGAACTCCTCGTCCTTGTTATTATGGGCCGAGCCTTCTTTTGCCAGATCTCCTTGTAGAATAAACAAAAAAATATTCTGTTACACTGCTACATGAGGTTACACCAGTCGCCCAGTTCCCGTCTCGCATCACAGACAGAGTGTGTGTCTCACATGTGACACGCAGAGACCAACACACACAGTGAAGTTGTTCCTTCCAACACATTGCTTCCACATGCATACAACCTTGTCTGTACACATACAAACACACTTACTGAGCAGACAAGGAAAGACGCCACAGCCTTTTTGAATATGCAAACACTCTCACAAGTCGGACACGTGTAAACGAACTCGCCTAATCTACGCAGCTGGACCTCTCTCTCCATATCCCTGTACTGCTCTTTTTTGTTTTGGCAGAAAAGGATACATAGCACACCCTTCCCAGCGGATGATAGGTGAGGGACAAAGGACATCAGTCAGCAAAATTAGCAAGGTCATCATGGCGACTAATAAAATTTTCCAAACTGGCCAGCAATAGTCTTGCATGAGCTAGCTGGTGAGGCGCTAGCACATAAAGGGTTTCACTGACTGCTGGCCGGTTGCCTTACACACACTCATTATTCTCTTTTCTACTGTGGTGGTACAATAGAATCACTTGTATCTCAGCCGATACCCACTGGCAGTACAAGCTCGCCGCCTGGCAATTTGCATATGTTAATATAATTAAGTGCTAATTACACTAAAAATCGCATATTCACAAGCACCCTCCCCGGGAGCTACGTACAGGCTTGATCTCGTTCCAAGTCTTTAACCCTCCTCCGCGTCTCACTCGGTGTGTGTGATAGAGAGAAATCGTGTGTTAGTGGTGGTGGTGCCCCAGGGCTGACACAGGAAGCCCCCCTCTTTGAGCCATAATGCTGAGCTAAAGCAAACTTCTTAGCTTCAACCTCATACAGGCCTCCCTGATCCAGTAGAAGCTGACACTACCCACTGTGGACTGTCAACCATCACACACACACACAGCTCTTAAATATATCTCTGCATCAACACTACAAGTTTTTAACAGTTGCATAATGCATGTTGCATAAAAGACAATTCAAGAGAAAGAGCTAAAGAAGAAGAGCCAAAAGAGGCAGTCTAAAAAAGGACAACTTAGCCCACTGGAGTCAAGTGCAATTGATCTGAGATTGCTGAGATTCTTACTCTTTTGCTTTAGCTTGGAAACCTTAAAAAAAAAAAAAAAATCTGTTTTGTTTTAAATGCAACCACGCATTGTTCACGTAAGAAAAACACCTGATACGTTTAAACCTGGACCTACAGTGAGCAGGTGACCAGAATGACAACAATTATTTGAGCCATAGATAAGTGACAATGAAAAAAAAATCTACATGATTCCCTCCAGGGAGTATGTGTGTATGGATGTGAGAGTGTGTAGGCCTGCCGTTTTGATAATGGAGGACAGGCGGTTGTGCTTTTCACATCGTAATGGCCGTGAATCGGGGAGGAAGCCAAGCGGTCGTGCTACAATTAGAGTTCTTTTGTGCCTCTTCCTCTGTCTCTTTTTCCCTCTCTTTTCCTGCTTTCAATCCCTGACACTCTACCTATCAAGGGTATGTTAAAACAGTCTACCCTGCTCTGCTGCGAAGTATGAACAGGGGCTGAATGGAGGGAAATTCACCCTGTGCGGCTGCTGGACACGCACGGACGCGTGCATGCACTACACGCACCAGATGGTACAGGAAGGAGGATTAAATAAACACACACCTATTGGCAGAGAGAGACGCCTCTGTGCGCACTGTCCTTTAATGAATGTCTATCGGGAGTCAGAGGGTCCGGGCTCATTTAGTCAGCCCTCAATGAGATGCAGCATTATGACAATGGTAATACGCTCCTCCCTTCCCCAATAATCATACGCAGGTCATTGTGTCAGAGTGATTCATTTCTATCACACACATACGCCAGATGTTATTACACATAGGCGTAAATCTCTCCAGTAGTCCGATGGGCTTCTATGCAAAAAAGCAGAGGAGATTTTTTTTCTTTTTTTCTTTATTAAATATATATGTTGTTATAGCAGTCCAGGGTGTAGTAAGCTATACTGCTCGCTGAAGCATAACGGTTGGTAATTCAGGTTTGGATGTAGCTCTGCGTGTGTCTCTTTGAGGGGGGAAGCTTTCCCTCACTAATACCTGCTTCTCGGATTACCACAGCGTCTTAAGTATTCAACCAAGTCATATTTTCCCTTTCTGCCTTTTTAGCCAAATTGGCTGTCTTTACACTGTAAAGCAGCGATATAGCCCTCCTTACTAAGGGCCTATGGGGGATCCACGCCGACGAACATTAAAATGCAGCGATAGCCTTGTTGCAAAGCTCCTCTCCATTTCTTTCTCTCTCTTTCTGCAGCAAAGGCTTCTAAATCATCCAGCCTCCTCTATTAGACGGGAGACTTATTGAGGTAGAAACCATAAAAAATGAAGAAGGGAAATTTAATCCCTGAAATATTGATTTGCACATTAATATCAGATAGGCAGAGGGCAATCTAGCCGGGTGGAAATGACACATTGTCGACCCCTAGGAGAGGCCTGAGCCAATCTTCTAGCTGCATGTGTCTTAGACCCAGGAGTTATAGGACAGACTCAGCCCCTGTCTGCCTCGCTCCCTCTCCCATCTTCTCCTCCTCCCAGTACCCTCTCATCCCTCTTGCCCCCCCTCCATCCGCACCCTTAATGAAGGCTGCAATGCTGAAAATGCAATACCTTTTAATAATCAAGAAGAATTTTCAGGCCAACAGCTTTTGTCCTTTGAGGGCTGTCTGCTCATCTTTCACACTATATGTTTTTTTTCTGTTTTTTTTTTTATCTCCCCCTTATACTGCTATGGGTAAAATGAATGTTGCAAATATCTTAACTAATAGGAAGAGACATACACACTCAGCCTTTGATTGTGCTAAGACACTCAGCGCAGAAAAACAAAAACAAGGGGCCAAAATACTACAAACACGAGGCTCCAAAATCCTCTCATTTGCAAGACATGAAGAGATTTTCTTGCTATATGGAATGAGACAATACCACCATTAACTGATGAAATGCACTGCAATTAGAAAGGATCATCTTGTTTCATAATTTCACTTTTAATTTCTTTTATCATTAGGCCTATGGTCCAGGTTGTTGTTTTTTTCTTATTTTTTTGGAAAATCTGTTAAAATACAGGCTTTTATAGACATGCAATTAAATTAAATTGTCTGACAAGACAGAGGTTCCATTAAGTCCAAAATAAAATAAAACGAAATAAATCAGAGTTTGTTTATACATCTGCAAAATTAATCTGAGATAAGTTAATATTTAGATCACAGAAAACACACATTTCTAAAATGCACTTTAGTCTCAATATATAAAAACAAATCAATATAATAATAATAACAGTAATAATAGTGATAATAATATTTGTATTAATTAAGCTTTTCAAAGAAGCAACATGGGCCCTTATGTGTCATTCTTGAAAATCCGTTATTTTGATTTTTTTTTTTCTAAAATTGCTTATATTTTCTATAAAAACCTTCAAACATTCAATAATCGATAGAGATTTAAAGAGTGTAACACACTTGGAATAACTGAACTAAAACCCTTCATTTTCGGTACATAAATACGCTCTGAGACCCGTACAAGAAAAAGCTATAAAGGGTTATAAATAGAGACAATCCTGTAAAAAGGTCGCTTATCCCACACTGACGCACCGTTCCCTTGGAGCGTATACAGTTTCCCCATACACACACACATCCAGCACACCGCTATAGTCGGGTTGGGGACTGACTGGCCCCTTGGCCCTGATGTTTTGTTTAGGTTTTTTTTCCCTCCTTCCTTCCGTGCGATCGATGTCCCCCCTGCCACTGTCGCGTCCCCATCCGAGCCAAGTCTGTCTGCCTATACCTACTATGTAAAAAATGTTTAAAAAAAAAATAAAAAACGAAATACAAATTAAAAAAAAAACTCTGACCCACTGGTCTACTCTCCGTCTTCTTTAATTTATTGGAAAACTATATTTATATATGATCTAAAGAGGTCGCAACCAGCACAGTGTATATGGGAAGAGTGACAATTACTGGAAGGAAATTATTAACGTGAATCAGCGCGGATGAGGACCGAGGATGGGGAAATGAATTTAAAAAGCTCGTGAAATGTAAGAGTGTTAATAGCAATAAGCTGGAAAAGGGAGTATGAATTGGGTGTGAAGTTGGAGATGCTTGGGAGCAGCGAGGCTCCAGCCATGAGGCGGCTGCTCTGCGGGGATCTGCGCTCTCAGCAGCCGGCGCTCGGTGCGCCTCCCGGGCCACGCACACACCCACGCCCCGCTAAACTCACACTCTCCCAGCGCGGGGTTTCAAGCTGTATGGATCTGAACAAGCAAGTGCACTTTGTTTTTCCAGCATAGATCCTTCATTAAAAGCCTTATTTTAAAGATATTCACAGTTTCCGATGAAAGGGGATGGAGCCGGGAGACTGAACACTTCGCCCGTGAATCCCTGGAAGGTGCACGACTTGTTCAAAACTGGACCTGAGCGCTGCCTTACATCCTAATTGTGAGTTCAAATGAAATCGGTGAGAAAACAACGAGTTGTTAAGTGCGAGGAAACGCAAACAAGCCGGACAGCTCGGCTGGAGAGAAGCAGGGAGCGGACATGTCCGAGAGTCCCGGAGAGACAGCCCCATATCCGCACTGCAAACCCCCGACCGCTGCTCTGCTATCACCCGATCTACCGTCCTGCGATCGTATCGGTCCACCACGCAGGATCAACAACATCCGAACCGGCTAAACTTTGCTAAAAGGCAGGTGAGAACGTGATGTGGTGCTGTAATGCCGCGGACACATGCGTAAGGACGCCTCCAATCCTGTCAGCCGCTCGTTTCACCGGAGCCAACGCGCCGGAGTTGCACTATAACATCACGATATCCGCCTTTATTCTGGACTAAAAACACTCAGCACCTGTTATCCAGGGAAGCCCAATGTCAAAGATCCACCAGCGAGATAGATAATCGATACCTGACCCCTAAATTTAACACACACACCCCAAACTACTCAATAAAAGTTAAAGGGAGAGGTGGAAAGGAAAAAAAAAAACTTACTTTCTTCCCCCTCCAAAACCGTCACCTCCGCTTCTCTCTTTGCTCTTGGGTTTATAAAACAGTCACATCCAGCGGCTTGCGTAATTAGACAACAAAAGGTGGAAAAACAGGGAAAATTACAATAATCCTCCAACTTTATAATGGGAAAATAGGGGTAAAACCACAAATGTCAAGCGCTTAGAGAGCTATCCCTTATTTTGGTTCCGGTGGCGGTGAAACGACGTTTCGACGGGCTGCCTCGCAGTTTCTCTTGTGGACGAGGGTCGGGAAACGGAGGAAAGGAAATGAAAATCCGATATGTCTTTATTCTGCTAATTATTATCGTTTTGGCCCTGTTTAAAAAAATGGCTGATTAAGTTGAGTGCGCATGTCTTTGTGTGTCTATTTCCCGATATGCACTCTGGGAATGGGTAGAGAGACAGAGAGAGAGAGAGGACGAATGAGAGAGAGAGAGAGAGAGAGAGAGAGAGAGAGAGAGAGAGAGAGAGAGAGAGAGAGAGAGAGAGAGAGAGAGAGAGAGAGGGAGGAGGGAGCTAAAGAAGGACGGAGAGGGAGGGAGAGAGAGGAGAGAAGTGTAATTAGTGAGTTGATCAACAGTCTCCACATTGCAAATGACGCGCACACGGAGCCCTGGCGGCCAAAGAGGTCTATGCGCTCAGAAAATCCTTTTGTATGCTTTCTCTCTCTGGAGCCAAATCACATGTAGAACAATAGACAACAGCTTCCTCCTCAGTAAATAGGATGCATTTAAGATTGCTGCAAGTCGTAAAAAGTACAAATGTTCTTGCATTCGAAATTTGCAAATGAACATTTCAGAGGAATGTCCGGCACAACTTTTGATTTAACAGATACATAACTGGAGTCGTCACATGCTTCTTTCCTGTGCATCATATCAGTTTGTTTTTATTGATTATGACACTACAGGTGAAGTAGTTTAAGGGAAAGAATACGCAGAATAAAACATATTTGCAGATTGCGCACACGCGTTTTTCTTTATTCACGTGCCGATTGAAGCCATTTAAAAAAGGGTGAAAGAGTTCATGTACTTAACAACTGTTAAGTCGAGTAATTATATGGAGAGAAAAAAATCAAGAATAAAAATACCAACAAGACAGAATCAAAACGACATGTCTGTCCGGTGCAACGCATCAAAACAGACCTGCATGTTGTGTAAAACACACAGCTTTAAGCCACACGCAGATGCATAGACATCATATACTCTAAAGTGAGGGTGCTTCTTGTTTTCTGAACGTGAGGATATTGTCATCGATCTGTTGATCTCTCTCTATATGCTACACATAAACATTCTAGCTTAAAAATAAAATCCACAAAGCTTCCCAGTAATCCACCACATGTTGGAAAGTCATCTCTGCCCTTTCGGGACCGCTGAGGCCCCGTGTGGGTTCAATAGAGCCAAACTGCAAAATCCAATACAGGGTCACCCAAAAATCTCCCTCTCTTCTCAGAGCACAATTCACTGGCGTTTAGTGTTCTTGCGGAGTGCCCCGGTTTTTTCGCCGTGTCCTATAGCTATATATATATATATTTTTTTTTTCTTCAATGCAAACCGTTTACTGTGTTTCCCCGGCTTTTTTCTAAAGGCTTTTGGGCCAGACTTTACACCGTCTCAATCGGGGAGAAAATCAAGAGATCTTGTTCGCCTTCATGGAAGAAAAAAAAAATCGAAGCTGGGGGTGAATTGAACTGCATGAGCCGGGGCTTGGGATGTGATGATAAGGCTGCTGCTGGCAAGTGAAGTACTAGGTCGACTTTGCAGCCGCATTGACTGCATGGACTGTGCTCATACCAACTGGATCCTTAAGAAGCCAAGAGATCCGAGCCCGACCCGACCCGAGGCTGTTTATTCTGGGTTTAGAGAGGTCTCTCACAAAGAGGTGGGTGGGTCGAGGTGATGAACAGAGGCGTCACTTTCCACCCGGATTCCAGGCTCTTCCTGCAGCCGCTGCTGCTGCAGCTGCCTGCCTGTCCTCCAGGGGGGTTTTCCAGCCTGCCTGCCCGGGGAGGCTGCGCTCCTACACGGCTGGGAGAGGCGGCTCGACCCGCTGAAAGGACCGGCGAGCAGCGCGCACCCTCCAAGCTGCGTGGGATGGACCTATTTCTCATTTCCACTTTTATACACCCGAAAGGAGGACTTTTATAAAAAAATAAACCAGGGTGAACCCCCACCCCACCCCCCTCCAATTCTTTTTACTTGCGTTTCCATTTCTATGAGAGGATACTTATTTACGACTTTCTAGTGATTAAACTGCTGCGCGCCTTGCTGACATTTTCGGCGGAGTTGCGTTTGTTATTTTATTTGTTTTCCCCGAGAAATGAGAAAGTGCAAATCGGATTTAGAGACCTGATATAGGCTGCCGCTTATCTTAACCTCCTGCGTTTTGTAAATCCCCCCGGTCCCCACCTCCCTCTCCCTGCAGACGATGCTCTTTCTCCGGAGGACCGCCCGACAATAGACCGCGTTAACTAATATTTTGCCCCATTTCCATATCAGCAGCATCCTCGATTAATTATAGATTTCTATCTACAAACTCCAGTCGAGCATCTCTCTCTGTGTGTGTGTGTGTATGTGTGTGTATGTGTGCGCGTGTGTGAGTATGCATGTGCGTGCGTGTATGTGTGTGTGTGTGTTTGAGTGAGGGCTTGTGTGTGTGTGTGTGTGTGTGTGTGTGTGTGTGTGTTCGCACATGTGCGTGTTTTTTTGCCTGTTAAAAGAAAATAAACGTAGAGACGATTCTCCTTGCGTCACCAGAAAAGTCCGACCAGAATGACTGGAAATAAACTCTTTTAATTATAAAAAATAAATTGTACTCGTTTTAGTGTGTTTCCTGATGCCTTCGTCGATACATAAAAGGTAGTCGTGAACACTTCTAGTGATCTTCTGTCACTTCAGCAGATCGATAACTTTGAATCGTCCGGACATATTACCATATTGGCTTGTGACACACAGAGGTATGCCAGGGGAAGGGACTATTGTTGATCCGTCAATATATTTCTTTGAGGACAGACTGGGGATTCTATATAATCCCCTTGATTGTTAATTGTTTTAAACAATTTAGTCGCAGTTTTTTGTCTGTCCAGTGCAAACGCGGCTGGAGCTTTCTTTGCCTGCTGGATGTGCGTCAGACTCTGGTCTTGTTTGTCAACGCTCCGGCGCCCTCGTGGGGTTACAAGGCTGACCCCCCTGCCTCATCGGGACACACACAAAAGCACGCAAAAGCCCACAGCTCTGACCCGCAACCCGCCACACTGACCCACTGGCCAAGTCTCGTGCAGCAAACACATGCAAAACAAAGCTTTGGAAAGGCCCATAAAAACAGACAATAAGGAGTCAAGTGCAACTCTTTGAACGCATGACACTAACGTGAGACTCCAGCACAGCCTGCGGGCTCTCCAGCCAAACTGAACAAAAACATTTAAATCACATTATTTCAAAATGTGTGCATTGATCCAAACTGGGCTTTGACTAAAATAATTACAAAAAAACCGACACCAAAATACATTTAAAAACGCTTAAGAGTCGTCACCTGTGTAAGGATGAAACTTTACAACCGCAAAACCGGTGAATTATGAAATAAATCTAAACAACAAAAATGTAATAAAAAAATCGAAATAAACGTGTCGGAAAAGATTATTTTAGCTTAAATACCGTCGAGACTTGTCACAGAAATAAAGGTGAAAAATGGTTCTTAAACAGTAAAAGAGGAAAATGTTGAAAAAAAAGCCAGACAGAAACAAAAAGTTTTTTTTTTTAGTTACTCACAAACGTTCAACATAAACTCTCTCGACATGTTCAGCTTGAGCCCTACAGCCATCCAGGAGCGGTCCATAAATATGCAATCGTTATAAAAACGCCAAATTTACCTTCTCTTACCTTTATTAAAATAAAAAAAAAATCCCCCAAAAGCACAAACTAGAATAAGCCAGTAAAAAGGAAGAGACAGAAAAATGTAGACGCTTGGTACCTTTGGTATAAAGCATTCCGTTTTCCTTCTTTTCTGTCTTTCTCTTGCTCAGTAGCGATCCGATAATAGCATATGGAAAGTGTTTTCAAAATGCCCAGATTTGGCACATTGTCATTGAAAAGAGAGGAGCGCAGTGATGCGGTGCTACAACAGGGGAAATGAGTTGCGGATTGGACGCAGCCCGCCTCGGTGCGGACTTATCCCACTTTAATTTAATATTCCGCAATCACACACACTAGTGATGGCATATAATTCAAGGAGAAATTCAGAGGGAAGGAAATGCTTTTGTGTGTATGTGTTTTTTTACACCACTTTATTTGATTAAGGAGAGAGGCAGCACAATATTGTCTTTTTTATCTGCTTCCCCTTCTCTTCTTCTTTACTCCCCCCTTCCCAAGTTAGATCTTTTTTTTCTTCTTTTAAACATGAACCAGTGGATTTTTTCTTTGTTTGTATTTAGGTATTTATTTACAAATCAACCAGCCCGACCTCTCTCCTCATCGGTGTCATACTGGAATCTTTCCTAACATAAAATCGAGACCCATAAACGCTTGTTTGTAAAACACTGAACCCAAAATCAATGTATTGGGTCATTTCAATCGATTATATAAACGAAAATCCATACGCAACATGAGACCGGTATCAGCCCACTCTTCCGCTCCCTTTTAAAGAGAGGGAGAGACAGAGAGGGGGAAAAAAAGAAAAGCAGAGAGGAGAAAAAATGGAAAGCTTGTAACGCCTGAGCTAAAAACAAAGACTGTCAAAGCAGCCCTTGTTTCAGTCCAAGATCATACGTTCCTCCGCATTTTCAGATCGAGGACTCAAAAACGGACACACCTTATACCAAGCAGTCTGTTTTAATTGGATTCCGTCCCTGGGATCCCCAATGTGGCTCTTTTTTGTTCTATTGATTTGGATTTTGCTGCTTTTATACTGTGCCACCGGTGATACAAGCGAAACCTTTGTGCAGACACATGTCCACTAATTGGAATAATTCTAGGTTAATTACATCAAAGTGAAATTAAACAATTCCTTATTCTGCCCGGGGGTGACCCCCGTGCGTGGCCTTTTAGGAGTCTTGAGCCCCAATTTTGAGACTTTAGATGTCAAAGTGCTTCCAGATGCGCAGTGATAGCGCAGGTCCTGATGACAACAATTAGAAGCAATGCCCTAATCAAAACGGGGGCCACACGGGATTAGACTGCATTTCAAGGGTCAAGGGGAGCCGTTTTAGCCCAGTCACCAACCCAGACCCCCTCCCACCACCCTACTCATCCAAAGATCGCATTTCAACGTCACACACAACCAAAGATCTGGAGGCAACTGTAATCACATATGCAAATTCACACCCTCCTGCAGCAGCATGCACGACAGCCGGCGTGCATGCACCGTCAAAATGAGCTGTTGCATAAACTGTGCATTAATATGCAACATGATATTGAGGTGGGGGGGATAGGAAACGGGGGAGTCGGGGTAAAAGAAGGTGGTGCCAATCATGTCACATTTACATGCGAGCACAGCTGCTGGGGTTCTCGAGCCCAGGCAGGGGAGAGCTGGGGTGCAGCAGGGCAGGGACTGGGGACTGGGGGGGTTGAGATCCTGAGGCAGCAGAGGGAGGACGGGGTGAAAGAGGCGAGGGCGCAGGGCGGTGCGCCCTGCGCCCTCGCCTCTTTCACCCCGTCCTCCCTCCCCAAGGAGGCAGGAGGAGAAGAAAAAAGACAGGGGGAGAGAGGGGTGACTTGGCAAGACTTCGTTGCGCTCATTTCGGGTCGCTCACGAGAGGAAATCAAACACTATAAGTGAACGCACCCTCTCAGAAACCCAGGCACCCCTCCCTCCCCGTGTACATCCCTCTCACGCAGCACACTCTTCCAGCTCCAGCAGCGCTGCTGTTTCTATTCAGCCTCACCTCGCCCTGCTGCCCTCCTCCTACTTGGCCCCCTTGGTCCTCCGATCCTTTTCATTGTTGGACCCTACTTAATAGACACGCGTCTAGCGAGTGTCTCCAATATATGGGCCAAAGGAAGCAGGAAAAGGAAAAAGAAAAAAAAAACAATACCTCCAAAAACGGCACCACACATCTACACGGCTAAGACCCGTTTCTGACCAAATTTCTATTGATTATTGCTCAGATCCACATGAAACGATAAAACTGTAAAGCTGCAGTGAATGGAAACAATAGTCACCATTTGTTCTGTTTAAGAATAATAATGATAATAATGTTTAATTGACTACTTTTAGACTAGAGATTGAAATGAGTGGATTGTGGACTGATTTCCAAATAAAATTTAACTGCTTATTGTTGAAATCTACTGCTGAAATTCTTACAATAAAAACAAATTACAGACAATACAAAAAAACAACAGTAATAATAATAATAATAATAATAATAATAATAATAATAACAATAACAATAATAATAATAATAATAATAATTATTATTATTATTAACTACTATAAATATAACACTAATAAAAAATATCTCAAGAAAGGCCTGATTCTTAATGGCCTAATAAAAGTGAGACCTCTGCACTATACTGTATGTCTTTACATGGCTTATTAAAGTGCTTTCTTCATGACAACCCAGCGGCTTCAACATGTCAATTTAGTGGTCCAAGAGGTCCTTTTAGATCTCCAGCAGCCCCCACTCTCCCTCTCTTGGGGACTGTCACCCCTCCACCTTTCCAGCCCATCATCCATCCATCCATACCCCCGCTCCCCGGCCCCACACCCCCGCCTTCCCTCTGACGCTCAGTGGGCCATCTCTACATAGCAAATAACCCAGTCAGCACAGAGAAGTCAGTTCCATAGGAAGAGACTGACATCTCGAAGGCAAAGAAAAAAAACAAAAAAACAAAAAAAAACATTAAAAAGTCTCATCCTATGATTATTGATCAGAAATTAATACAATACTGGATATATCAGTGTTGTCTGACTGTGATAGTACCAGAGATTAATTAAGGGGATGTTTTAATAACTTCAATTTGTAACTATCAATGATTAAGAATTTAAAATAGAAATCTTGAAATAGATTCAGCTCCACTGGCTTGATTAAAAATATTTTCTAACATGTGAACATTTGTTTCACTCCTCCCTATTTGTGTTGCAGCACGTTATAAAGCCGACAGTACCCACTGAACATTGTTGTCAGTTGTGAGCTTGTATAGTCAGTCTGGCTGGACGGCATCATCTAACAAGCCAAACAAGTCAACCAGAGGCATAATGACCAATGCTTAAATGCGCACGGATTAGAGGATGCGGCCCAAACAAATTGGCAACGCCTGAAGGGAAATGCAGAATACAGAAAGAGAAGCAGAAAAGCGGAGAGAGGCGTCATTTTTTTGAGGTGTGCAGTGACCCTGAAAGATGCCTGTTGGCTTCGTCGCTGCATTTGAAGAGTCCGTACGAGGGCTCTTCTACCACCTCTCCAAGTGACCGTCATTAAACCCGATGGCCTGAGTTCAAGCAGCCATTTCTGCAAACACCTACCACACCTAAGTGTCAGTGAGTGAAAGGCTGTCCTCCCAAGTCTAGCTCCTGCTCTCTAGGTGATCCTAACCTCTGACCTTTGTGTGTTCAGGGCCAAAAGAAAGAGGATTCAGAGAGGAGCACAGCTTTACATGTTATTACGATAGCAAATATAACAGCAGAGTTTATCATTCTTTTAATGAGACAATACAAATGTCATGAGAAAAAATGTGCAATTAGAAATGGAAACATGTGGATTCATTTTTAATTTCCATAATTAAATTATGCCCGTTGTAAATCAATTAACAACTGAAATTGATTAAACATTTTAATGAGTCAATATGAAAACTTTTTACCTCAACCTAATACATGCAAACTCCTGCCACCATGAAAATAGATAACAGATGATAACAGACGATAACAGATGATAACAGATGATACGAAGACTGAATTTATTCATCGTAAATCAGTGCATTTAATAAAGTCAATCCTGTAGAACAAAGTTAACCTCAATGAAACAACAAAGCAAACAGGATCATGCTGAAATGGTGCAAGCAAACGTCCAACACACATACAAATATACACCAACACACAAACACTACCTCTGTTATGTTTTCAATTTGGGTTGAAATGTAGACATTTTCCCTCGGTTGCATAACTGCCATGCGTATTGCTCCTCCCTTCAATTAAATGCTATTTCTCCAAAACAAAATGTCAGAATCATTCCACACAGGGTAGTTCAACAGTGATTTGTTCTGAAAGCTATGTGTCTTTCTCTGAGATGGTGTGTGCGTTTGTATGTGTGTTTGTGTGTGTATGTCCTGACCTCAATTGTAAGTATAAAGGGTTCAGAATGAGATGAAAAAAAAGGTGCCTAAAAATGAATTTAATTCACATTTAGGCCAGCTAAGCAAGAAAATAAGCTAAGAAATAACGTTGATTTAAAAACATGTGTGTGTGTGTGTGTGTATATATATATATATATATATATATATATATATATATATATATATACATACACACACACACACACACACATACAGTACGTGTGTGTGTGTGTGCATGTGTGTGTGTTTGTGTGTTTGTGTGTGTGTAAAAGACTGCTGGGGGTTTGTCACCCTTACCTGCAAAATTAAAATTCCAAAATGAAAACAACAAATAAATTATTTATTTTCACAAAATATATTGATTTTTGATGACGTGTCCGACCCAGTGAACCAAAATACTTTATCGTCCATCAATATTAAAATTTTGGAAAATAAGGAAAATAATTCAGTGAAATCTAAAATATTCTTTTCAGTCTGTTTTGCTAAATATTGATTTTTTTTTACTAGCAGTGTCATTTTTAAGACTTGTATCAATATTAAAAGCAGACAAAATCGAAATTAATCAACAAAAAAAAGAGAACACCTTCATTAATGATAGCTGTACACTGGGAAATTGCATACTTTTGATTTAACTTTTAAAATTTTGTGAAGCGATTAAAATAGTGGGCTGCAGCTGTTTGTCCTGCGCCGTTTATTCACCAGCCCTCGGATACGCCGTTCAAGTCCGCCGGCTCAGAGAGACTCCAAGATGGCCGCACACCTGTCATGGAGGTGGATTGTCCTGATTATACATGGAGATCACCTCGAGGCCTCCGCTAACTATGAGGAGCAACGACACCTCAAGTTGCCGGTTCAAAAGCTTGTTGTTTTAAAACCACTGACTGTCCCCTCGGTGAGGAAGGATAAACCCTTGCTGTGTATATCCTTCCTCTCTATCCTTCTCTCCCTCACACACAAACACAATCCCACACACACACACACACACACACACATACACACACTTCCTTTTTCTTTCCCTCCATTGCGTTCTCTCTCTGTGTCTCTCACATCAGAAGCGCTGAAATGCACCCCAGGGCCAAATCGCACAGAACAACCCCTCTGAGCCAGAGAAAAAAGCTGGAATCCGTTTGCCCTGATATTTCACCAGCACCAGCCAGGAGCGAGGGGAGAGGGAAAGACAGAGGGAGAGAGGAGAGAAAGGGAGAGTGAGAGAGGGGGAAAGAGACTGGGGCAGAGAAAAAGGGATACATGGGAAAACGGCAGACCAGGGCTACATTTATTGGGGGTGCAAGTGCCGTGCTGTAGGCTGTGGGACGGTCGGGAGAGTGCAAGGTGTTGCTGCTAGGTGTGGTTGGCTTTGCAGAGAGGGAAGAGTATGCATAGATAAATGGTGAAGGAAAAAAAGAGGGAGAGATGGAAGGATTGGTCATGCGCAAGGTAAGAGTGAGGCTTTGTTTGATTGTATGTGGTGGTGATGGGGGTGAGGTGGGGATTGGAAGGAGGGGGCTGAAGCTGTCGTCTGTGGGGTTATTATTATTGCAGGCAATCTTTGTGTGTGTGTATCTGTGTGTGCCTGTGTATATGTGTCTACGAGAGAGGAGCAGAGATGAGGAGATATGAAATTCAGCTGCGGGGCCATTATTTTTTTTCTGATGCATGCCATGTGGCAAAAATAAGATTTGAGGTCATTCACTTTTAGACGATCTCTGATTTTGCAAGGTTCATTGGCATATTCAACAAGAAAAATGGTAATGTGGGCACCAGCGTTGACGAGTGTGTTTAGGCCTCTTATTGATCTATTGGTTCCAATGGGAGAACTGCGCTCAAATACAGTATGTGACACTGGGTACGCGCACACACACACACGCACCACACACAAATATACAAGTAGGCCTTACTGATTAACATCTCTTCCACTATTTCAGAATTGAATAAGAAAAACTGACTACCTCAAAATGAGAACAGATAAGAAAAGGAGGAAAAATATAAAAGAATGTGTGGTTCAAATGAAAGAGAGATCAGCAGGATGGAGAGGGAGAGAGTGGTTCTTTTCTTTTTTTTTTGCCATTTCACCCAGTTTAATGGGAGGACAGTTAATGGGCCTTTTTTATCGGGCACAGGCATCAATCAAGAGGTGTCAGGCGGCCGCTGAATCTGGGCTGTGGTCCTCTTCACAGATGACTGATTAGCAAGCCAAAATCACCAGATCCATCTTCCAACGGTCACTTTTATTACAGTCATTTTTAAAGTGACAGCAACCTGCCTTGTCTCACAACACTGGCCACCGCATATATGTTCTCATCTTCTCTCCCCCCCCGCTCCTTCCCTCTCTGCATCCGTCTTCCTCATCTTGTTCTGTCGCTAAGCATTTGGTCTGCCACTATCCCGTTGTTTCTCCTTTTAACTACTTTTATCAGACTTTCTGGTTCTTTCCAGTCCCCACTCTTCCTCCTCAACCCCCCGCCGACACTGCACTCGTTCTCCCACTCTGCCGGGCAGGTTGAGGGGAAGCAGGGTCAGGGAGGTGTGGAGAACGGACAGAAGGAAGTGGAAGGGGGAGAGGAGAAAGGGAGACCCCCATGTCCTCCATTGTCTGTAGGGTGGGCTCTGAATCCCTTCACCGTTTGCTCTCCAGAGAAGCTGAGAAATTCATTTTGCACAGTTTCCCTGCTGTCCTAAATTGGAGGAGGAATCATCCATTCCCACGCATAAAATGAATGTAAATGAAACACTTTCAGTGTGGGGTGTGTTGGTCACAGCTGCATTTACATGGCTGCATTTTAAAACGCACACGGTGACGATAAAGTTACGGCCCAGGGAGTGTTAAAACGTGTTTTTGGCGCCAGCGTGTAATAACATGTTGCTGGAAAAAGGTTTGTCAGGAGACTGTCTTGGGATAAAATCTTTGCTTCGGCGCTTGTCAGTCAGATCTTTCATCCTTCCCAGCTTCAATGTACTTACAGGTTGCATTTAAAATAAATCACAGCATCAAATAATCATCGTGCAATCATTCAAAATGGCAACAGAGGTATGTTTAACCAATGGGTTGCATTCAAGTGTGTATGTGCAAAGTGTGTATGAGGCCAAACTTGAAAGAGCCCTCCTGTGTCTTGGCAGGAGATATGCTAATCACAACTGACATCAATCTGAAAAACATCAGCCGGAGTAACATGTGTCTAAGATTACATTTACAACCTTCGGAGCAAGGAGGGACAGAGCAACACACACACACGTGCGTACAAACACACACGTACACACAGCAAGGGAAAACTGGGTCAGGTAAAACAAGCAAACGTATTTCAGAGACAGCCTGCCATTTGCAATGTCCTCAAAAACATCTGATTGAACAGCTTGTCGAAACATTAAGGCTCAAATTTGAAAGCTTTGGAGTCGTCTTAGATGTTGGAAGGATTATTCTATTAAACAAATGTGTCCTTTGTTTTTCACTGCCAGCAGAAATACTGAATGGTTTTAATGTGGAGACAGAAAAGGGATTGCTCTCCCATTTGTGTGGAGCTAAGTTCTTTTTTTTTTCATCCTAAATTGTAAAGGGAATACAATGTATTTATTCGACCGCAATACGCATTAGAAAGCAACCTAGGTTTTACCACGAAGCACCTGGACACCAGAGTGACGAAGGCGGTGAAAATATGTGAGCTGCTAGATTCCGCTTGGACAGAACCTTTAGATGTGTGTTTGTGTTGACGGGGCAGATGGAGAGACATACACTCTTGCAGGAACATAAAGTAAAAGTGCTAGCAGCTGCGGCTTATGAAGGGAACACATACGACTGTAGGTCTTCCCCACAAATGGTGTGAGTGTGAGATATATAGGCTGTATGCATAAAAGGACGCATACAAGTATTTTTCAAAATTTCTAATTTGCACTTAAACTCTGGCACAAACACTTAAATGCTTAAGGATCTAATTAATTTGTCTCAACTGATAAGCATCAAAATAGCGACAAAGTTTGTCTGTTAGGGGTGTCATCCTCTTTCTCGCTCTCGTTCTCTCACACACACACTGAGAAATGTATCTGGAGGGCACCGGCGAACTCGGGGGTCTGAGAAGGGAATTCATCCCGAATATCCACCAATAAAAGATTGCTGCTGTAGTTTAGGCTGGAAACATTTGATGACAAGCAGTAACTAGCGTGAAATTCCCCCTAGATTAAATGTCCTAGGAGTTGTATTCCCATCCGAAAAAGGCACACATCTGCGACACACAACGCACGCGCGCACACGCACAAAAAACCTGTAAACCTCAGGCGGCATATACTTTTCAGCGAGGGGAAAACTCGAGAAGCAAATGTATATTGTCAGATGCACATGTGTGCATACAGCAGACTCATGCGCAGGCAGAGTTTCATGCAAACACAGTGGCACAAGCAGGCATGCGTATATATCATGTATAGACTGGACACTGTATAAATACATGCATGTCTGCATAAAAAACACTGACTTACTCATAGGCGCTCAGACTGGAGACTCACTGGGGGGCAAATCATAGCAGGAGACTTGTAGCGTGTTTGGCTGATTACCAGTAGAGCAAATAGCAGATCGAGCATGCTCACACTGCCACCTCCATCCTCCTACACAGATATGCACACACCTGTTTCTTTGTTGGTAACTGAATGTGCTGATTGTTAAAATTATAAGAAGTTTGCCTTACTTCTTGTTTTCCGCCTCAGCTTTGTTCTTTATTTTAGGATTAGGATTTTAGGATTAAGAGTTACAGACTGGGATCTCAAGATGCAAAGTTGTTTAAAAACATATAGGTGTTCATCTAAAAATACATGCATGTACTGTATATTGCAGTTAGAGTGAGGGCTTTCGTGGTGGATGTCATGAGTGAGTGATGGATATCATGCAGGAGAGCAAAAGCATTGTCGTTAACATGGCTTTCTGACGGTATTTCTCTTTCTCTCACACCTCCTTGTTTTACAGAGCTCTTCTGCATGTGCAGAGACTCTTGACGGACTGCTAAACCTGCAAAGTGTGAGTCTTCTGACAGACAGAGACCGTCAAAGGCATCAGTAGGGCAGTTTGCCTTAGTATTTCCAGCCTGTACTGAAGAATGTAACCCACCTTAGCACAACAGCCCTTAGAAATATAGTAAAACCATGTTGAGCACAGAAAAAAAGAAGAAAGTTTATGACATCTTTTGTCAACCTCATTATAAAGGGGTGTGTGTTACTCCTGAATTTTCCTCAAGATTCCTTCCTTGCTCTATGTGTGTGTCAGATCACAAAGCAAAGTATATATAATAAGATTTTTTTTTTCAAACCATATCACGCTTCAACAAAGCTAGCTTGACTACCCACATCAGCCACATGACTCCACCTTGCATGCCACGGCTGTCTGTGGAGTGTATAGCAGAAAGGCAGAGATGTAGAGGAATGTCAGGCTGTGTGAAAATGCAAAAGAAAAAAAAATTATGCTGAATAAAACCTAATTGCACAGCCTACTCAGAGCACTCTGTCTTTTCTGTCCTCGCTGTCCATCTTTCTTGTTTTTGTTTGTTTAAGAATGATTAAATGCTCTGTAATTGTATCCCTTAATATTCTTATATTTACCCCTTACTTTGGCCTCATGACTGTGGATATTTTAATCTCTGTAAGAATGCTCTTACACTTATAAAAGAAAGCTGAAACGGACTAAATCAAGTCTCTTCAACAATGCTTTTGATGCCAACACATAGTAAATCTTAGACGCCTGACTTAGTTTTTACGTTTCAGATTACACATAACATACAGTTTGAACATATTAAAAATGTTAAAGTGGAAAACAGCATTAATTCAAGCTGAGTGTGGAACTCAATCATATCAGGAAACAGCACATACATCAAAACAAATTTAATAAATGCCCATTTTAAAATCTGACACACTAAGGCAATTTCATATACACAGTATGCACCGCCACCTGGTTCTTATGAACAACCTACAGATGTTTTCATGCAAAGTAAGTCAAGACAGAGTATGAGAAGGTCAGAAGGAGGCAAGCCTAAATAAAGTCTTTAACTGGGCTGCTTTACAAGCCTTAGTTAAGGATATTTACTCAGTTGTAAAAAAGTAACATTCTGCCTGGCCACGAGAACGTTGAAGTTTACAGTTTAAATCTTCATATCATCTTTTGGCATGTGTTTCCCTTACCACAGTTATGTGCCGTAATTATGTTACACTTATGACCTTTGAGCAGAGCAGGAGGGACCAAGAAAATCCTTGAACATCTTAATTTGATCGGTTTGAAACAGAGCGGCCGATTCTGAGAAAAGAGGAGGAGGCTGCGCACGCCACACATTACGAGGAGAGAGGGTTACACAAAAACGGGTGCCCTGCTTTTTATTTTCACTCCATTTTCTTTGATGAAAGGTGTCTTTGTTTTCTCTGCGGTGATTGCATAAGTGTCACACAGTCCATTGTGCTAAATGTTGGCTCAACAAACTAAACTTCATGCAACTTTTCCTTGTTTTAGATCAAAGGAGGGGACACGGTGGTAGATGCAGGCCCTGGTTGTTTAGGATCGTAGCAAATGTGTACATATCAAAGTCCTTCAGATACACTCACACAACATGTTTTAATCCCCTTCTCTTTACACCCCAGACGGCGTTATTGGCTGTAAGGAAAATGTAAAACCCATAGCTATGACAGAAGGATGAAAAAGCCATATTTAGAGGAGGTGGGGACAGACATGGAGGTCTGAGAGAACAGGACAAAGAACTAACTATGCACCAGTATTTAACTGGATTCTCTCGTAGCTTTAAACACGGCTCAGTTAAAAGACTGCAAGTGTGTTCTGAGTCCGTGTGTGTGTGTGTGTGTGTGTTTGCGTGGTATTGACAAACTCAGCCCTTGATCTGTGAAGAGGAGGTGATGGTGTCTTAAGAGTTGGCTGTGAACAAATTGTGTAGATTTAGCCAATGGAAACAATCACGTAGCGTGTGTGTGGACGGAGCTACTGAGAGCCGTTCCTCAGAATAACCAGTGAGTTGGACTACCTGCTGGCATGAGCTAAGCTGTAGATCAATAAGAAGTCTGCTTGTGTCTGTATATGTGAGATGGTTTGTCGTATATGTTTATTTGTGTGTGAGTAGGTGGGTGTGGGTGTGTGCATATGTGTGTGTTGAGGCATCACACAGTTACTGGAACACTTAGCACTACTATATTTGGCTTTCTCGGTGCAACATTGGGTTTTATGAAAGCAACCCAACTGAACTGCTCCAATAAATCCCCATCAACTGACAATTTTTAAGTAAAGCTAACAAGTCTTTGGACATTTAAAAAAAAATGTTCTTTCTTTCTTTTGAATTACACCTGAGCTATAACATATTAGATGTTAGAAAACCATATTTAGGTCAATAATGCTGTTTAGACAACATGTCAGATCAATACTCGCACAAACGCACAGCTGTGCGCTCATGCACAAACATTACACTCATTCAGTTGCCATGGCGTCAGTATGCTTTTTGCATGTTCCTGTTGCATCGGCGATGTGTGTGTCAAGTGCTGAAGGGCATGGTGACCCAGGCAGCCGGCAGCTTTTTCTCAGGGGTGACACTTCCATTACGCTGTAACAACATGGACATGGACCCACACCAACCTCAGACAGACTGACAGCCTCTCTGACACTCATCTGCATTCTATCACTGCTGCTGCGTCACCGGGATCTCTAAAAGGATTTTGACATATGTTTGTATTTCCACAGCATTATTTCAATCCATGTCACAGGTAAAACATCCATTAAACATGCAGGATATCCTGGAAGCCTTCAGCCTACTGGCCTTTTCTTTCTGCTGATTGTTATCAAGCAGAGCCACAGGAAAATGAAATGCATGGCATGTGATAATATGGAACCTATTATCAGGAATTAGGCTTTGATCAAATAAAACAGCTGAGTGAGAGCCACTAGTGCGGCCAAGTTGCATCAGGCCCAGCTCTGGTGTTACTTGTTCTAACTACTGGATGTGGAAGTGTGGGCCAACATTTCTGGTGAATATATGATTGCTTTGCAGATAGACTACATAGAAAGTTCAGAAATTCCGTTTTTCTTGACCAAATGTATGTAAATCCACATACGTTCAATGCTAACAGAAACTGTATAGCTACAAAAGATGTCCTGCAACAGCACAGACCACAGGTACACAGAATCTCAATGGCTACGGTGGCAATACATTGCACAAATGCTATCACCAGTCGTGCAGAAGTCACACAATTAACTGAAAGTTTAAAAAGTTAAAAAAAAAGTTAAGCTTTTGTTCAAGTGGTTTTTGAAGATGAAGACAAGTTAATGTTAAACAGAACTAATCAGCATGAATGGAGCAGTACTCATTAATTCCCTCAATCCAATGTTAATCTTTAAGGGTTTTGTCTGAAACCTCACACTGGTTATGAGCATGTGCCTCAAATGAAAAAATTAAAGTTACCTTGTGACAGAAAGAAAACATGTCAACTATGTACAGAGAAGTTCTGAAAGTCTGTGTTACGTGTTAATAGTTTCTCATTATAAACTGCAAAACAGTTTCTCCGGATCTTATTCGTTTAAACTCACTGAAAAACAAACTAAAAGTTTAACTTTACAGTGCTGTTGTTGCAACATTATTATCACTATTACTGATTAAAATATCTTTAACTTGACACTCCAATCCCAATTTGCTGTTAGTATCCTGGTGCGTGTGCCTCCTTGCAGAAAGAAAAAAGAGATATAGCTTGTCTGACTCTACACATAATCGTTGCCTGAAAACAAGGGGAAAGAGTTTTGATGTGAGCAGCAGCTTGGAGTCACTAATGAGGAAGTAGATTTTTTTCTTTTCTGATTATAGAATTTCTGGTCTGGTTGTTGATGTAGCTCGGCTGTGTCCATCCCCCCCTGCTGAGCTACACGGATACCAACTGCCACTATGTGATTTAAAATTACTCACCATCCAATTAGTCACACGACTTAAACCCTGTGCAGAAAACATCCAGTAAAACAACAGATCAAATAAAATCTTAGGATCTGATTAAGGTTATACTAATAAAAACAACAGCAATTTCTAATTATATTGCCACCGTCTATGTTAATTACTGCAGCTGTCAACAGTATATCTGTTTATTTATTCCACATGGTTAACAGAATTAGTTGGGAAGGAGTTGATCATGTAGTCTCTGACTTGTGTATGCTAAACTTTTCATCTTTGTGAACCACAAACCATCCTTAGACAACATGTCTCTGACTTGCTAACAACTCTACATGACTGTGCACGTGCATGATCCATTTACAATGTACAGACTCACAAGAAGCATCTCCAGTGTCTCTCACAGGCTGCAAATTTTAAGATGCACTTAAAAAAGCGGCAGAAACAACTCATACACCCTCAAACCCTCTTAGCAAAAATGCTAAAATCTGAGCACTCCCATTATACATAATTTAAGGGAATCTATATTCATAGAAGTGTGGGGCGTGTTGTGCTCAATGGGGTAAAACGCCCCTGTGTGGCTAATGGAATGGCCTGAGTTGCGTGATTGAGTGAAATGTGCTGGAAAGATTGGGAGGAATTTTAGTGCAGATAAATAAAGAGGAGATTCTGCCTTTTACTGGGCGTCAGCATTAATGCAGCATCTCCCCAGGTGATCAACACATTCAAATGGAGAGATAGAGAGATGGAGAGAGCAAGTGATGGGGGCGACACAGGGGGAATGAATGGGAGAGTTAGATTGGGAAATATAGACGGAGTTAGAGAGAGAGGACACAAGAAATCGCCTGCCTCAATCTACTCCACATGCGCAAGGGCCATCATATAGCATCTCATATATCATCATAATGCTTCCATTGGAGGGTTCAAAGGAAGCTACAAAAGGGAGTGAAAAAATGGGTCTTTGCAAATTCAAAGTCAAAATAACCAAGGGACATTGTGAAACTGCAACAGTAGATGACTTGGGAAGGCCAGTAACGTCACATCTGCTTGTCTCCTTTTTTCCTCCTCTTACCTTCCATAATTTTATGTCAAAAGTGAGCGAGCAGCTCTTTTTTTTCACCTCCCACTTTTCCACATCCATTATGTTTGGAGAGATGCAAAGTGAACATTTCAATTGGATTGCAAGGGCCAGTTAGCACCGCTTTGATCCCCACTCTGCTCTCTCAGACCTCCATTGTTCCTGATTAGCTGGTTTGATTTGCCCGCCTGTGGTTGATGGCCAAGGAACCACAGACTGTCCCTCTCACATCAACCCATTTACCCTTATCACAGGTTTGAAGCTCACAACCTATATGGAATTATGTGATACACCCTGAAGGTATGAATTCAGCTGTTCTGTATGGATATATGCATACGGAACTATCCTTCAGCTATGGTACCAGACTGAGTCAGACGTTAATTGCAATGATACCCTGCTGAAAAGACTAGTGGTTTTACAAAGAAGTGGCAGCTCGAGCGCTGTTGGGCCTCACGGTGCTTTATCTAATCAATCAAACTCTGACACAGTAAACTGGTGCGGCGGTGATTTAAAGAATAGAGCAGTTTCTTTTTCATCTTTCAAATCTTCCAACACCACCTTTAAGAGCAAAGCAGAATGAAATGCATGTACCTGAATGCTTTTTCTAGTTCTTGAGTGCAGGCCATCCATTAACTTCATGGTCTTTTTTTTAATGGAGTGAAGCATGCCCTTTGACATCAAAATGACTCTCTTATTTTGTCAATGAAAGGGCTTAATTTTACATTTTATGATCAAAGCAATGGGGCTCTTTTCAGTAATACTCAGAATGAAAATGGATATCTCAGAAGTGGGTATGTGCCCTTTGTTGTTTTCTCCATGTATAAGTGAATATTAAAGGGGTCAGCCTACACCTTGACAGTTATTCTCAGTTATTTCTATACATGTATGCATGTCTCAGTATATATGCATCACTATTGTGAAGAATGCGTATGAAAATGTAACAAGCATTTATTATTTCATATTTTTTTGCTTACTGCAGTATAAATAAAACATTAATGCACTTTTTCTACAGTATAGTGTCAAAAGTGACCATTCAGCTGCATGCCTTTAGTATCTCTATAAATTTGCCCCAGAGGTAATCATTGCCCAGCTTCACTCTACTGTAATTTACACATTTGCTTGGCTGCCTGAGACTTTTAAAACAGCAGTGGCCAAGTCTTTTCCTCGTTCGGGATCTCCTACACCCAGCCTGTAGATAACTTTACCGCAGCACGTTTAAAGAGCGTCTGCAGTGAACATTTGCTCAAGTGTCTGGTCTCCTCCCAGATACAAATGAACAATTTGTTTTCCATTTCTTTCCAAACCTTCATCTCAGCCTTTCTGCTTTGAAGTGGGGGGTGGAATGGGAGGAGAAGGGTAGGTAAGGGGGGGCTTACAGATTGAACGATACTGTGTTTTTCTTCAAAGAGTCCCAGCTTGCTTACAAATGCACTGGCAAGTACAACACCTTCAAGGTGAAATTGATAAATCTGGTGGTGAGCTCTTTCAAGGCAATAATAAGGAGAATTTGTAGAAAGTACCCCTTGGATTTTTTTAGATGCAAATGTTGTCAAACACCACCAGGCGAAGACTAAATTGAACTGTGCCAAGTAGATAAGAATATATTGAAAAAGCGCAGAGGTACGTAATTACATTCATGAACAATATCCATCTGAGCCTGGCACAGCTTAATCATGGCTGATACAGTGTTTTACACTTTTGGTGCTCGAAACATCTACGTTTGCCCTTTGATCACCACTAAAGTTAGGCTATCTTCAATCAACTTCACATTTCTGAAAAATCCACGACGGTTCTTTACATATCAAACATATGATCTTATTGTAGTCATTCAGACAGATTCTTTTTCGAGGCACAGACTTGGTGCAAACAAACAAACCATAAGGGGAAAAGGAAAACAGAAAGTGCAATGAGAAAATGAAGGAAACTCATCAGTTGTCCATCTGGCAGGTGACATCCTTTATACCCTCTCTGTCATTTCTTTCTCATGTGCTCGGATGGACAGAATCTCTCCTCCTTCTCTCTGGGATGACTGCTTCACTGAAGTCCCCGGAGACACCTTTTTTCCCCACGTCTCGGGCTTTCAGTGGCTGCTGTTTTCCTGAAACTTTATGAATTAGTTACAACCCTTTTTTCCTTCTTCACTTCTTCTCTTACTTTCTCGTCTCTCGGCCTGGACACAAATTCAGCACCTGCCTGAAAACCAGCTGTCTGTTTCTCTGTCCCTCTGTGTGTCTGCCTTTATTCTAATGTCCTTTTTTCCATTCATATCTCCACCAAAATGTCCTCACTGGGAAGAAAACAACTAACTATCTATGATTATATGTCACCTAATTATATATTTATAGATATGTAAGTTCAGACAGAAAGACAGCTACTTATGGGAAGATAGATAGATAGATAGATAGATAGATAGATAGATAGATAGATAGATAGATAGATAGATAGATAGATAGATAGATAGATAGATAGATAGATAGATAGATAGATAGATAGATAGATAGATAGATAGATAGATAGATAGATAGATAGATAGATAGATAGATTTAAAAAAAAAAGTTAGTGCTCTCCCATTTGTACATTTGTAAATGAAATGCAGCTGCAGATCGAATAGCCCCCCAAACTCCCTGCTGTCCACACCCCTCCTTCCTTCCATTCCTTCAAAGATTGGACAGACACAGAGGGGGGTGCCGTGCATGTGTGTCCATGTCTGGGTGTGCATTTGTGTGTCCAACTCCTTTGTGACCACTTTCCTGAACCCGAACCTTCCCTGCACTGAGGGGAATGCTGGACTGTGGCAACGACAGGGCAGTTTTACAGTGCACCGGGCTGAATGTTAAACTTATATTTAATGTATGACATTTCACACAAATCATCCGGCCACAGACATGACCCTGGGGTATTCCGCAGATTGCTTTTTCAGTGCCTCAGCAACTATGGAATTATTCGTCCCAGTGAGCGAGTGTGTATGAGGTAGAGAGAGAGAGAGAGGGAGAGAGAGAGAGAGAGAGAGAGCGTTGAGATGGGGAAAAGCCTTTGAGTTTTGTGAAATGATCACCCTCTCACTGCTCTGGCCATCCCAGACTGGAATCTCTCTCCCTCTCCCTCTCTTTTCTCTGTGATATCATGATCGCAGGGCCGTGCCAAATTGGAAACATCTTGGCAGTCTGGAGGCTGTATGAAATAACCATATATTATGTGTTGTATAACACCCGATTGTATAGCAAAACAATTATGCTGTTTTGCAGTCTCAAAAGATTCCTTGAGCCCCTCTCAACCTCTACTACTTTCATTTCTATGTAAAAAAAAAAAAATCTTCTGAGGAGAGCATGAAAATGATTTCAGATTTGTAAATTGGACTTGCATTTTAACTCCATACCCCCTCCCAGCATCATGTCTGACATGAATAAGTCCAAGATAGTTTTACAGCAGCGTGTACCAAACCTCAGCATGGTCATCTGTGTAGAATAAGAAAAACGCTGTAAATATCTTATATACAACATCCACCCTCTGAGGCATTTGTGTGTCAACACAATATGGAAACAACAATAAAAGCTCAGGAATACACAGCGAAGGGAGCTTTAACATGCCCAAAAGGCTGCAGTCCTGAAAAATACACACAGGACTGTTTAAAAAAAAAAATCTATTCATCATTATTATTTAATATCATAAACGCTATGTCATGATTTAAAAATGGCAGAAAACTGCAGAGAGAGAAAATTCAACATTTTCTTGCTTACTTGTTGACTCAGCCTTGTAAAACAGTGTATAACAGATTCTACAGCTGGGTCATCAATTTTATCTGAGAGGACATTTTTCAGCATTTAGGTTTAGTTACGAGAGGTACAGTGTCCACTATATCAGTGTCACTCTCTTTTCTCAAGGTTAGATGGCTCTGGAGTTTAATAAGCATAAGGGTGCAGCTACCTGTCACACTCAAAATAGCCAAGACATGCATCTGTACACACAAAACACTTGCAATGCACAAATACGAATAGACAAGTTTGAAAGCCAGTATATGTGTGCCTTAAGTCTTTCCCCCTTTTCAAATATTCTCATAACTCATTCTCCTCCATCACTGTTGTGCTGTTATAGACTGAAAGTAGTGAGGAAAAAGCTAAGGTGATTATAATGTTTGCCAAAAATCATATAATTCATTGCATGCTATGTGATTAATTATTCTGAACCAATCGTATACGTTTTTATAAGCGCATTTAAAATATTACTTTTCAAAGGCCAATATTGACTCCATAACATAATCAACATTAAATTTAATGAATTGTTTCTTTTCCAAAACATTTCTTTCGTTTTTTACATTGGCAACAATGTTTCTGTGGCATCTGTGATGACCTTCTGTTGAACTCCCCGTGGCTCCACCACAGAAAGAAAACTCCATCAGCGCTGGCCTGGTGTCAGTCACTCTCAGGGTTGATGCAAATAAGTAACGTCTCCACTTATTATATGATGTTTGCAATAAGTTGTGCTTCTTGATGGTGGATTATAGGAATTTTAAGAACAATTTATATCTAGATATCCTCATATTTGTTCTTTATCTATTCTTAAAGGCGCATGAGGCTCCTTTTAAGAAATTACTCAATAGCGCCACCCTTCACCACGACGGCCGTTGGGGGTACTGCAGCCAACAGCGAAGCCGGCACGAGAGAACGGGGAGAACGCGCATGCAGCGTCATTTGACGTCACATCCGCAGGACAGCGCGGGAAATTCGGCCCCAGCACTGCAGCACATTTTGCAGCACACAGTTCAAGTTAACGGAGAGATACGCTAGAGGGCTCATTCGTTTTGGTTTGGAAAGCTTTATCTGACATTATTACTAGAAAACTTAAAACGTTTACGATTTTTTTTCATAAATCCTGCCTCAATCCTGCCTCAAGCTCCTTTAAAGTAAGGATCTGACGTTCGATGCAATTATTCATATCCATATTATTATTATTATTATTATTATTATTATTATTATAACTGGGTGGCAACAATTTAAATTAAGTGATGGTAAGACAAATACGTCTCCCATGCACAGTTGCTCTCCGACTTACCCTGGTGGCACATGAGCAATGAAATAACTGAATTATCACTTCAATAACAGCTACTGAGCAAGCAGTTGGAACTGTATAAACAAGGGGCTAGCTGCTAGCACATTAATCGCCATAGAAACATTCATAGTAACGTTGGACATGACAAACACTTAAGTCTTGTTGGATAAAGATTGAAACTGTTCAGGGTTTAGTTACTAAAAATATGCTTTCACATTGCTATGCAGTCCAAGTTGAGGAGAAAAAGAGGTTTATGCTGTGTAGTTTAGTTAGGTATTTGTTATGAACACACATAAGTGGATGGCTGCTATCATATGCAGTATAATGTATTAAAGCATAGAATCATTTCATGTGAGAATAACAAACTTATAATACTAACATAACACATCCTCACTGAACCAGTTGACCAAAGAATGAAATTATAAACCTCTACCAAAGCTGTGGATCCTGTAAAATGGTATTTGGACAAGCCCTAATTTTATTTTATTTAAATACTCAGTTTCATCCATCGTCCTCCATATTTCACCAAGCCACAGTGGCCAGTATATAAGCGTATAATCATTCACTACAACTAAGATCATCACTAGTGTAAGTATAGCAAACAAAAAAAGAAAGAAAAGGCCACCAACCAATGTACATTCCCTCTAAACTGACACTTATGTGTTTGAACATAAGCTTAATAGTCGAGGCAAAAGATGATCAGAAACAACTTTACTTAGCCATAATCGCCTGCTGTGCATTTAAGGTTGGATTCATGGTGAAATATAAAAGTGTGGTTGTAATGTGTGTGCGTGTCTTCTGGTTCACAACTTATGATAAACAACTGAGATAAGAGGATGTGCATCCCTGCATTGTGTTTAATTATGAAGCATCATTTGATACTACTCACAATGTCAAGCATTGTAAACATTAAAGAAAGATACAAAGAAAAACATACAGAGTATTAAGTCCCCCTGCACCACACTCTCTCTCTCTATTCTCTCTCTCTCTCTCTCTGACAAACACACACACACACACACACACACACACACACACACACACACACACACACACACACACACACACACACACTGTAAGTCACAACCACAGTCAACAGCATAATTATCAGTTTCCCCACAGGGCATTAGGAAACCTGTTCCTAATTGGAACCCAGTTGGGACTTTGCATGGATTAAAATACATGAGGCCTCTGCAACAAGAAAATGCACACTCATACACACACAAATATATAAACGTACCAGCCCCTTGAGTTGCAAATGTTTTTCCCCAAATTTTTATTTACGCTAAGTCTTGCATGATCCCCATTGTCTCGCTACACACGAGTCAAGCGCAACAATACGGGTCTCCAAAGCGCAATTACACCACTATTTTCCCCTTATTTTGCATTCTGTTTTTCTTTAGTTTTGTTCCATTTCCCTGACTTAAGCTGTTGTCTAATGGACAGCACCGTGACAGAGAGGAGTTTGGTATCAGATTGAAGCCGGTTGCCCTTTTTGCCAATTTGCGAGCAGCCTCCTCTGTACTTGTAAGATGGCCAATTAGCTTACCGTCTGACAGAGGCTCTCTGACTGTGGCTATTAAAACACACACCGCCGTATACACGCACACATGCATGCACAGACAGTGCAAAGACACACACACACACACACACACACACACACACACACACACACACACACACACACACACACACACACACACACACACACACACACACACACACACACACACACACACACACACACACACACACACACACACACACAGAGTGTAGCGCTGCCTCTGACCGTCCATCTCTATTTGCAATTTTTTGAGACGTGTACCTCAACCTAACCCCTCACCCTCTACTCACAATTAGGAAGTTACTCACTCTAGCACAAACACACACACACAAACACAGTCCTTCATTTTCATTGTCAAAAGATGCTTTGCTCCTTGACCTCTTTCAACCCCCTCTCACCTAAACCTGTTCGCCTTCCAGCCTCCTCTTCTTCCTCTCCTCCCAAATGTTTTCCTCTCTCTTCTTGCTCTCCATTTAATGTTCCTCTTCTCTCACCCTCACCTCTATTTCCCTTCCCTCTTTCCAAGCTTTCTCCACCTCATCCTCTTCTACCATTTTCATCCATAAACAACCATGCACTCCGTCTGACTCTGTGCTATTTGTCTGACTCCTTTCATCTTTCCGTGCAGCTTTTAACTTACAGTAATCTCTTCCACATCTATTTGGAATATTGGTCTCTCACATACACTTTTCAGCCGTACTGCACTTTTTCACGCTGTGTTCACTTGCTTTTGGAGGCATTAGCTGATTCGTATGTTGTTTTTTTAGCTCAGATTACCAGACGGGAATTCACACCTTGGGCTGTACTTTTCACTTTATTTTCCACACCAAATCTATGATCATCAAAGCATAACCCAAGCATACATGAATAGTGCAAGATGATTTGATCGGAGCGTAAAAGCACAAAAACTTTTATACACCAGGTTTATGGATAGACATATAGTACATACTACCGATGAGAATTAGCCTTAAAATCATAGAATGCTGGTCAATAGGGAACGGGAATGTTCATGAATCAAATATAAAAAAAAAACAAAAGTGTTCAGAGGTAACTTTTTCTTTTTTGGCTGGTCAAGGTTAAGATTTACAAGTTAATTGTACTCAGTAGAGTAATACAAACCTGATAAACTGCTTAAAGGCATACAAAAAACTACTTAAACGTACAGACACGCACACTCACATGCACCGTGGGGCTCTTCCTCCTAGAATCTCAAGTTTTATGACCGCCCCCCACCCCCCCAACAACCGGGGCAAACATCCCCCTCCTCTCTTGTCTTTGTTGTCCATCAGAGTGGTTTGTTTAAAGTCTTTGCTCCAGTACCATCACCTCTCTCCCTCAATGGTCAAGTTCAAGGGGTCCTTTAAAACACACACAGGATAGTTCCGTGTGTGTGTTGTGTGTGTTCCGTGTGTGTTGTGGGGGGGGGGGGGGTTGATAAACAGCTTTCTGAGACTATAAACACACAAGACACAGACACCTGCAGGCGCACACGCTTCTGCACCAGTTGTACAAAGAAACATTCGACTATATTCGAAGGAAAGACATACTTAAGCGTTTGTGACAAACACATAAAATTAAGTGATTCTTGAAGAACCCCCCACCCCCACAAAGCATGCATTTTGACTTGTGATAAATGAATAAACCAGATGTACAAACATGTATATACTCATCGCGATGCACCTGCATCCTGCAGGTCTGTTGACTGCAGTCAAAATGGTGGACACAATAACACCAGGCTTAGCTTTGATTCCTAATATGGAGGAAACAATTTACTTTTTTTCCCTTCCATAAGGCTGGGAGATAAAATTTAACCTCTCTCCCTCTCCGTCTAGTCCCCTCACACAAACACACACCCTCTATCTTGCTCCCTTTTTTTGACATGTCTGGACCGCGTGTGTTGGCTTCTACGGTAACATTTGAAGAGAGCGGCTGTGACACATAAATCTAAACATCATCCGCCAGAGATAAGAGCGGGATATCTTGAGATTTTGAGTCGTGAAATTAATATGAATAAATAAGTTATTTAATTCAAATAGACCCTCCGTCATCAATAGAACTCCTACCGCAATTTTTGTTTCACTTCCAAAATAGCTTTAATTTTTATAATAATAAAATAAATAAACATTGGAATTATCTAATATCTTTAGTGTGACTACAGAATAAAACTAATAAAAAGAAACTTTGCTTTTTCTCTGCTTAGAACTATTTGCATTGGAAATGCAATCTGCATATCTATCTGAAATTATTTCTAATTAATTTCTCCTAATTCTTGGGAGGCTATTTCAGTCCCAGAATTAACACAAAAGAACTTCCTGGCTCAGTTCTCACACCAAAGATAATTATAAAGTTAAGAGGGTTTGCTAATTTAAAAATGATATCTGCATGACATCAAATATCTTTGATCTCATTCTGTCCCTGATGGTTAAATGCCTTTAATTATATTCCCCCCAAAAAGGAAAAAAAATAAATATACATTTCTCTGAATAATTAACAGTGAGTAGCCTATTTGTTTGTATGTAGAGCATGTTGCACGCTTTCCTTTTAATTAATGCCAGCGAAAAACAAAAACTATAACTATTAAAATGGGCTGAAAATTCATCAGTTGCATATCAAAACAGTGACCTCAGTGGTGTGTCCCCATTGTGCTTTCCTTTATGCAATAGTACTGCGATAGTCTTTCCTGTCCTGAACACATACAGTATGACCTACACTCGGCATTATTGTGTTTAATCTCAGGAAACTGTGAACCATAATCCTAAAACTTTGTGAAAATTGCACAAAGCACACACATGACCCACATGTGTTCCTGACTGTTCGGGGGGAGGACCTTCTCCATATCTTATTCTATTCCCCTATAGCATATCAGCATCTCCCTAGGTGAGCGTGTATACATACAAGGGAAAGAGTCAGACCATTCACATTATCTTTATCACCCTGCCACAGGAGTCGACCTGCCTCCCCTTTTTTGTCCTCCCCATTATGTAAAACTATGGATTATGTTTGCTATGCACGACTCTTGCATTCAGAATCCTCTGTACGCATGTTAGTGACTATATAGTGGTGGCTTGAGAGAGGGGGGGGGGGGTGTTGGTGTATATACATCCATGCATGCATATATGCATCCATGCAGAGACCCCACGCCCGCAACCGACCCCCACCCCACCCTCCGTCGCCCCTCTCTCCATCTATCATCCATCCATAGGTCTATCAGCTTCGGGAATGAGGTGTGGAGGAAGAGAGGAGGCGAAGGGTGCAGAGGGGTAAGAGAAATAAATTTACCCTCTCCCTCCTTCTCCCCCAACACACACACACACACACACACACACACACACACACACACACACACACACACACACACACACACACACACACACACACACACACACACACACACACACTTTAAAAATGCACATACATTTCCATACATTGGAAAACCAGTGAGGTGCACATACCGTTTCTCCTGTATCCCCAATATGCACCCCCCCACCCACACACATCCCTACCACCAATAGCACCCAGACACACCCAAAGGAGCACACACACACAAACACACACACACACACACACACACACACACATACACACACACACAAATACATCCCAAAACATAAAATTCAACAAAGATGAATGTGTGTGTCCCATTCAGTGGGTGCGAGTAAAAATCTACCCCTTGCCATATTTATCTTCATAAGAGCAGGGGGTGCACGTTTGTTTGTCTGTATACATGGTGGTGGTGTGCTTGAACTCTGCGTGTTTGTTTCTGTGTGTTTCTGTGTACATGCGTTCATTTGCCTCACCTGAAAGGGGGGAAAAAGCGCATGCTGCTCTCGTACTGTATAAAAACAATAAAAAATAAAATAAAAAAAAAAGGTTAGCAACATAGATTTTTCTTGATTCCTCAATGTAACGCACATCAAAATATTGCAGCAGGTACTGCGGTCCCAAAATAAGCAATTCAGTCAATGCGATGTCTCAGGAGTTTGCTTGTGACTGTGCCTTCACGCTAAATTCACAATTCTCAAACTCTTTCCTTTTTTCATTTCCATACTAAAATGTATTTGTTGATGCATAGATTCCAAATAGTTTTGAGTCTCATTGCAATATGTCATGTCACACAGCTTTCAGATACCAAAACAACAACCACGACCTTTCCCTAAAACGCAGCCTGAACAGCCAACCCTTTTTAGATAATGATAGGCTGTCGTGAGAGAGGAGAGAAACATGAGTGTGGTATTATTAAGTGAGACTAGTTTGTTCGGGAGAAGTGTTTTTGGCTTTTAAAAAGTTCCATTTTGCACTCCCCAGGCACTGCATATGGGGTACCCCAGGGAGGCATGTGTGTGTGCTGAAAGTGTATGTGTGCAGGGGTTTAATACGTGTGTGTACACTAAAATATTCTGACTGAGCTGTCTAGCAGCTCACAGAGCGGAGAGATGTGTCCTCTCTCCTGCATTCAAATGTGAGTAGGTTTTGGCGAGCAAAAGTAAACAGATATGCTTGCTTGAACACACACATGAGAATGCGTGTATGTGCACACCTGCTGTCTCGTATATGCGTGCATGTTTGTACCACCGTACACAGATACTGTACGAGTGTGAGCGCAGGACATGCGAACACAGCGCTCGCGTGCGGCTTCCCGTCTGTTGTCCGTCTGTATTTCAACCTATCAATCTCATCACCGTAGCGGCTGCACAACTTTCTCATGCTGACAAATGCACCAGCGTCACTCCGTCAATGAATATTTAAAAAAGGATGTTTCGCTAAGGACAGTCAACAAAAACTGATTGCCTTGGATGTGCCCTTTCATAGCCGGCGAAGCTACAGTTTTATATGGCAATATAAACCTCCACAGCGCTACATTCTCAGTCCACTCCTTAAGCTCTTTAATTCTTTTCTCTATCCCACTTGCAGTATATGGGCTGTAATATAAGATAGCCCAAGACAATGAGCTGTCCAGTTGCCGAGGGGGTTAGCTGACAGTGTGTTATGAGCGTGGAGGCAGGAGGTATAGAGAGAGGTCGAGTGAAGGGTACGATGGGGCCCTTCAAACAAAATATGACCCTTAAAAAGCCCCGATTGTGCGACTGGAATCCTACTTGCTACCACATTTCCTCTCTGCTCTTCCCTATTTCAGCCCCTCCTGCTCTCGCTGTTGTCGTTCCTTCACTTTTCTCGGTGCTCGCTCAATCCTTTCACACACAGATGTGTTGCCTGTCATGACCGTGATGATAAATTAGCGCGGGTGCTGCTGGTGAAACCGGAGCTGGTGTCTGAGGGCAGAGGGCGATCCAGTGGACAATGCCAGGGATGAGCCATTGATAGTTCAGCTGTGACTCGGTCTGGAGAAACACTTTGCTCGGGACCGTGTTGGAGTCGTATTTGCTTCAAGTGCTTTACAGTGTCAGTGAAAGGAAGTTTACAGGGTAAAGGTGCAGTGAGGGTCTTCGGCTGTATTTCCTCTTTTTTAATTGTATCTCATATTTCCCAAAACTTTTAAAATCAGGAATAATGTAAGAAAAACCTTTTGTAAAATTTTATTTCAACAGAAATTAATTAATGCCTCTATTGTACCTTAAAACACAATTAAATACAGAAATAAAACCGTTTTTTTATTTTATCTATTGTTATATATGAATGTATTATTATTTGACAGCAGGGGAATATAAGAGATTCCTGTAATTGTGTTGATCACAATCTTTGGTTACAATCACACCTCAAGCACGATAAAAATGTGATATAAGTGTGAGCATGATGTGTGTGTGTATCTTTGTGTCGGTGGGGGCAAAGGAGGCTTCATGCATGTGTAGGTGTTTTTTTTGTGTTTTTTTTATATGTGTGGATTCTTTTACCTGCAGGCTTTGGCTTTTTTTTTTGTGTGCTTGTTTGTGTCTATGCTTGCATTTGTGTGTGTATGGACATGTGTTTCTTATGAAGGCCCATGCCGGGCAAATTAATTCTCAGAAGTTGCGTGGCGGGGGCTCTCCTTGCCTTTGAAATGGGGCATACTGCTCCCTGTAATCAATAAGTCAAGCCATCTCGGCCGCATGTTGCAAACCCCCCGGCACACAGATGAAGAAGTCCAATTTACTCATCATAAATTCTGATTCCCACAATAAATATGAGAGAAGGTCCCACGGTATCTGGAATCTCAGGGGCGTTTGAAATGTCGGCTGGCCCTCGCCTCGGCCCAGGTTTGCTTTGTGGGGTAGAATTAAATAAAAAAAAATGAATAAAAAAAAAATGTGATGAATAATAATGATGTCAGGGTCAGGAATATTTATTTAGATCTGTGACAGAAAAATTCTGAAGTTTTATTTTTTTAATAAAGGTGCCCTATTTTTGTAGCAGTATTTACAGAACATACTACCTCAAATCAAATACGAGCTCTCGTCTTCAGAGGAACTGCATTACATGCATCATAAACATTTCTGTCTACCTTTTGACAAAATTTCTCTGTTCCTTAAATCTGGGCATTTTCTAATGAAGCCCGACAGGCACCTCAAGACAAGTGGTGACGTGTGCAGTCAAAGGCATGTGACGTTGGGGACATGCTAATCTAACGGACAAGTGCTGTCTCTCCTGTTTAAAGCCCTCTGCTCAGTAGGCCCAGGCACATGACAATGACCTGGGGAGGATAAAGCGTGGCAAAAATGTGACACACCTACAAAGGGCGGGACGAGGGGGGGCTGAGTTTAAGACGGGAAGGATAAAATAAAAAAAGGTGCAGGAGACCTACAAAATCTGTTTTTTTTTTTTTTTCTTTGTCATTACTGCAGATAAAGCTTCCTGTGCAAAACACAGGAGTTGGGAAAGTGTCATCATATCTACATGCATGGCACAAAACTGATTTAATGCAGCATGGCATCCTCAACACCAGTGGCGCTCTATCTTCTTTTTGGCAAGGACTTCCTGATCTCCACGGCAGTTCCGTCAAAACATGACATTTACGAGGCTCCCGTGAGCCCTGGCGCATGTTGCCCAGACAACAGCCTCAGCGCCATGACAACGAAACGCCAAAAAGTGTCGTGGCCCGCAGCCAACATGACAGTTGAAACTGTCCAGAAGTGAACAAAGCAATATTTAAACAAAAGCTTATTTTGACTGATAAGAATAGAAAACACATGACATGATAAGAAGAGAAAAAAAGGAGTAGCTTCAAGAGCAGGGTAAATTTAGAAAAAGCAGATAGGAAGCGAAGGCAGTTTTTCTGTTCTAGTCAATACAGCTGTCTTCATTTGTAAGGCGATGTTAAGAGCACTAATTCCTGACCTGTTAGTTACATCTGAGAAGAGTGCGCTTCGCTGGCTGCTAATCCATAAGTCTGCTGCTAAGTGGTTCATCAGCGAGTGCCTGAGATCGAATGTTACCAATTAAGATGCCAAAATGCCTGGCTAATTGTGCTCAAAGTGTAGTGCTCTGTCTCTCACATCATCACACATGATTAGCAACAGCACACCTATACTCACACTCACACCCAGCTAACTGTGGGCCGTTCAGCTCAGGGCCGTGACAACATGAAAGCAGCCGTAAGTCGGGGAGAGAAGACATGATGTGATTGGCAAAACAATTTACCTACATAGTCTTATCATTAGCATTTAAGAACAAACATCTTTCAGCTTTAGTGGCTAATAAAACGAAAGGAAGCTTTTAATGTCTAAAGATAACTGAACATTGTGTTCAACAAGCTGGGGTAGCTACACAATTAAGCCTCCGTGGATTTGATTAAACGCTGCAAATCTTACGGATTGAACAACATTCAAATATTACAATAGCTTTAAACATAAAATCTTTTTGATTTATTTTATTTTACTTCTAATTTATTTGTTAAAGATTTATTTAACATTTTATAGTGTCGTATTTTCTCTGCGTGAAATATAACAGTGAGTGTGCCTTTGGAAGAGTGAAGAATGAGAAGAGATAACATCTGCTCCAGGCCTCTCCCCGTCTTGGCCCACAGGTCTGAGGAGCAGAGCGAATTGTGTCTGAAAGGGGATGATACCCATCGGAATGTTAATGGTGCTGAATATTTCAGAGGTGGGATCATCACATGGCAGCAGGAGGACGAGTGGGTTTCCCGAAAGCATTTAGTGGTTGAAGTTCCTCTGGTATTGTAAACCGGGAGTCAAAGATGATTTCAGTGCACAGCTAACAAGGTCCAGTCGCTGTCAAGGAGGTTTCAGATGGCTGTTTCTCTCTTATTTACTATTATAACTAATTAAAAGGCATGCTGAAATTCATATATTTTTGTGAATGATCATAGTTTCTTTTTAAAACTAATATTTAATTTAGCTTTGAATGATAGAGCCAGTAAACCAAGCTGAAACAGAACAGGGAAGAAAAAGAAACAGAACGTGGATAAATCGTTAAATGTGCAGCTTTTTGTAAACGTAGCTGCCTTCAGACTAAAATCCTTTCAAACGCTTTCATTCCTTTTGGCTATTTTACCGTTTGTCATGATGAAATATTAACTAACCGTTACACATATGGCAAATCCACTTACTATAGGTATATGACATAGAGCAAGTGATTCTTATGGCTTTTTAAGAAGGAAAGAAAAACCTTGTGAAACATAAAAAAGGGAGGGGAGGGAGAGGGGTTGCCTCAATACTTCTTATAAACATCTGGTAACCACTACGGTACCTTTATAGCAGCCAAAATGACTGGCTGTATCTGCTTTGGGACAGCAAGAAGAGAAAAAAAAAGGGACAGACTGAGACAAAGCACTTTTTCGGCCAAACTGAAAATGAAGTTTGTTGAGGGGAAAAAAGAAGATAAGAAAAGATGGAAAAACTAGGTATAAAATTAAGAGAATTATTGCACGCTCCCAGATGCGTGTAGGGAGGATGACCTGGGAAATTCCAAGTTGTCCCCCATCAATCATTGCCATATGCTCCTAGAGAAATGGATCCTGCAGGACACTTCATATTCCCGTTTCTGATTAGTTCATTTGAGAGATGAAAAAAGAAGGGAAAAATGGATGGTGGCGCTCTCTGAAAGTGGACAGCCCTGGTGTAACCCAAGAACAGAGGGGGTTCGACATCGAAATTAAGGCCTGCTATTTAAGACCTCAGGGATCTTTTCTTTTTTCTTTTTTGGCCTGGCTCTTCCTCTCTCACTGCCACCCCCCTCCTCCTCCTCCTCCTCCTGTCCTCCATCTTTTCTTTGCAGAGGTTGGTGTCAGGGAGCGATAGTGGGAAGGCAATGTGTTCTTAACTCTGATCAAAGCGGAGAAGGAGGAAAGCTTTTCTAATGACTGGCATTCACTCTCCTTTCTTAATCCATCTTTCCTCTTTCCTTCTCTCTTTCACTCGCCTTTCTCTCTCAGGGCATTGGTAATTATCAGTGAGGTCTTAGTGACTGCAAATGAAATTACCATTTAAGAGAGGGAGAAAGAGACATCCCCTTTGCCATAGGAGAGGGCTTAAGTGAGGCAGCTAGGGTTTCAGCTATTGATTTTTAAACTGCTACATCAGAGAGTGTAATGCTTTCATAATTTCAAATAAACTGTCTGGTTACGAAGTACTAATGAGAGAAAGAGTGAGAGCGGACCAAAAGAACTGAGAGAAAGATGGGGTTGAATTTTAAGTGTTGACGCACATGTAGGGAAATTAAACTAATACACTAGGCAGACAAATAGCAGTGCTTTTAAGAAACTAATGATGGCCGGCACGCTGAGGTGGTAAGATAATGCTAAAAATGTGACTTAGTACTTCCATTGTTATTCTACACACACAGGTGTGCAAACAGGTGACAACAACATAACAATAAACAATCAAATGGACAATCAAATGGACAAATCACCCCAGCAGCGAGGTGGTCAATTCTTTTGCACAGGTAAGTCACATATTCATTAGAAATCTCAAATCCATGGCGCGCGAAATGACTCTTATGGTAATTAATCATTTCTGAATGAAGATAGATAAAAGACATGACAGATAGAGAAAGGAAGATGGATTTTCAGTTGAGACTGCATAAACCCAAATTTCTTTCTGCTTTTCTCCCCTTTTGACTCTCACCACAGACCACAGGCCGTTGGAGGCAGCTTAGAAATCTCTTACATCTGGAACAGCCATAAGTCGTGGGATTTAGCCTGACAGCCATGACAGGCAATGGGGCGACCAGCAACAACTGCCTCAAGTTGTAGTAGCAGTGTCCGAGCTGGCTCCGTGTGAGAGGGACAAATGACAATATACAATATCTGTGTGTAAACGTAACATTTTGTTTAAGCAGGGAAAACTTGATCTCACCTGAACAGTGTTTGTACAACTTTTAAACTGTGAAACTGGATTTGGACACTAATAAAACCTTCTGTAAAACATCTATCATGTGACCCACATTCACTTGTATTGTACTTATACTGGTAAAGACAATATTTAAAAGAATGCATAGTCATATATCTTCTCCCGATAGCAACATTGAGTCTTAGTTTCAACTGAGTATGTTTTGAAAGCAGATGTCAGGCTTTGTAAATCTTGTTTAGCAGTTAACCCGATTGTCTTTTTTTCTATTCATTTAGTTTATTTGCTCTTTGTGTGATCTTTCGTACTGTTATGGTTACAGACAATTTCTTCACCTCATGTGAAAAATAAATTGCATTATCTTTCATTTCTAAGATTTGATATATCAAGGTGTAATATAAAATCACCCGGTCCTTTGCAAGTCTTTTTTTTTTTTTAAATTGGGTAAATGCAACCTTAGATGAACAACAACGTGACATACTGAACTGTGTCATTATTAATTTCATTTAAAAAACTAGGCCAGCAGTAAGGAACTCTGTGCAAAACATACAGTTCCTTGCTGCTTTCTTAGGACTAAATAGATGAAACGGCAGCAGGAACGGCTAATTAAATGCACTTGACTAACTAGTCATCAGCAAGTGTAAGCACCTCTATAAAACACACGCTCTGGCACTGTGCTGGTCTGGAACATTCAGGTGTGTTAACGTAATGGCAACATGGGAACTATTTTGTAATGACCTCAGAGTAGAACATTTTTTTGCCGCCCATCAATTTGGGAAGGATTATGAGGCTATTTCCAAACAATTCAGAGTCGTTTATTCTACAATGAGAAAGAACATTTGGGGGGGTGGGGGCACACACACACAGACAGACTTCACAGGAGTTCACGTCCCAGCAGGTTTAGTTGATGGTAAGGTTATCAAAAACAACAACAAAACACACATATTACATCTCTCTCTGCATCGACTCTGCAGGCCCCAGTTAGCACAACTTTCATAAAAGAATAAAAAAACAACCAAAAACACATTCATAGCTCGTGTTGGAAGGTATTTCAAGATAAAGCTTCTTCTCTCTAAAAAGAATAGGTTTGCAAAGTTGCATTTGAAGCAACCATGCAGCGTCAGGAACACTGCTGTATATGGTATTATAAAGAAGGGTGTCTGTGTCTGAGAGCTTTAACATGGCTGAAACTGGCTCATGCAGGTAGACTGTATGAAAAGAATTGCACAAACCAGGTTTTAAAGATTGTCTATGAAGCTTTTTCTTTTAAATGATTACTGGGTAGTGTCATATTTGCAGGAGCATTAGGGTTAGAAGGGCCATGGGTGGAAGGATCGAGCCTGAAGGCCACCTAGAACATGACCACCTTAGTTCAGTTACCACAAATTAGCTACTTTAGCTTCACTTAGTTAGTGCCCTCGGCTGTGAGTACCTGCTGCTTCGCCAACCTTTTATCCTCAGACCCTTTCCAGCCAACCTAGAGGTGCTCACAGCACTCTGTTGGTACAATTACCAGCCCAATAAAGCATATTATCTAGAAAATAATACGGTTTTGCTCAATGAAACACACATGGACATCGCCTCTTAGGTCTTTATTCACAGCTTAGATGTTAAATCAAGACTGTGCTAAGCGGTAAGTAGCTAAAGCCATGACAGGTAGCTGTTGATCTCAACCAGCTGTCATTTATAATAAATATATATATATATATATATATATATATATATATATATATATATATATATATATATATATATATATATATATATATATATATATATATATATATATATATATATATATATATATACAAATTCTGTCCTTGCAAAGTTGTCATGGATGTCAAACGTGGCCATGGAGACGGAAAAACTGTTTCCTTCGTCTGTAAAGTTGGACATTAATGAGGGTCATTGAGGCTTGACCCAGTTTAAGGGCCAGCCCCTACTGGTGATTTCAGGAGCTGCTCATTCTGTTAATCAGACAAACAAACAGATGTCACTCCTCACTGAGTGTCGCAGGACAATGTTACCAAACACACTAACACATTTCAAACAGAATGCATGACAACAAGATGTCATGGTGTCATGATGTCAACGTCCAGACCTCAGCCTAACCGATGAGCTGTGCTGAGACATTAGCAGAGCTCTCATATAGAAACATTGTATGCATATGAAGTTATTGTGGCTAAAGGTAGATCTCTGTTGAATAATGGATACAGATAGTTTTTATTTACTGCCTCTGCATTTTTAGCTCAGTTTTTTAATAAGAAAAAAATACATGGGGTAATATATCATGTACAGTTCCTGTAATGTTGTCTTTGTAGTAATTTTATGACCAGATAAGATTTAGACGTTGATTCATTCATTACTAATATATAAAAACCTGAGAACTGAAAAACATGTGTTCTTTCTTTTTCTGTAATTTGCTTTTCAAAGAAAAGTTTTATCAACACTCCATTTTATTAAACTAATAGAGACTTTAAAAAAGTGTCACAATTTTTATATAGTTAACATGCTGATGACTGATATGTAGAGTACAACTATCCTCATCTATATTCTGCATATTTTAACAATCTCTGTCATTGGGCAGGAGATGGGGTTTGCTTGTTTCACCTATATTAAATATTCATCCATATTACATTCTGTCATATCAGGCACAGTTTTGCAGTGGTTAGCGCGGTCATCTCACAGCAAGAACGGTCTAGGCCTCCGCTCAGGACTTTCGGCGTGAAGTTTGCTTCTTTTCTCTGAACCTGTGTGGGCTTTCGCTCTGGTTTCCCCCCGCTGGGTAATTGGTCGTCCTACACTAACCAAAATTATGATTTGAGCCTGCCAAGGGTTTCCACCTTGACAGGCTGATATGGTAAAATATCACATTTTAATGACCATTCAGAATACTATATATACACAATACAAAGCTCAGGCATTCAACACACACACACACACACACACACACACACACACACACACACACACACACACACACACACACACACACACACACACACACACGTATATACACATGCACACATATATATAGACATATATATATGTGTGTGTGTGTCTGTGGACATATGTATGCAAGAGACATACACTGCCTTGCAAAAGAAAAAAGAGGCAGTGTCCATGTGTGTGTTTCATTGCGTGCCAAGGCTCCCTGTGTCGGTCCTAAATATTACACACAGACAGTAGCTATCACTTCCAAGTCTGAAATCCCACATTCCACATTCCTGATTCCAACAGCATGCCTGCTAAGCTGAGCACCATATGAAGAGCCATTGTTAGAGAGAGAGGGGTCATGTATCTCTCCTGCTGTCTGTCCGTCTGTCTTTAGTTCAGTTGCTCGGCCCTTCTTCTCTCTCTGGGTTTGTCTCTCCAGTCATATATCTTTTACTGCCACTCTCTCCATATGTGACTCAATTGCTCTTCCTATTTTTCTGTTTCTTCTTATGCTGGTTTATCTCTGTCCTTCTTTCTTATTCCCTGTGTCCTCTGCTTTGCTTTATCACTTGCCCACTCAGTTTTTCTACCATATTGCATGTATTTGTTTTTATTTTTTTTGCTATACCTCATTCAAGCCCCATTCTCTCACTGATGCTGTTTTTCCATTGCTCTCCTCACAACACTCTCACTTTGTTTTCTGCTTCTTTTCCTTTGTGTCCGTCTCTCTGTATCCTGCTGTCTTTCTCTTCATCTCCCTTTCCCTCTGTGTCTCCAGATATTCATGTAGAGATTTTCTCACATGTTAGATATAGATTTATGACCCCAGCCAGATCCCCGTGGCCACTAAATTTGATACAATCCACTAAGCCACATTGTTTTTTTGTGCGTTTGGGCTTGTCTTTTGTGTGCAACTGTGGGTAAGTATGGATGTGCATGTGTGTGTGTGTGTGTGTGTGTGTGTGTGTGTGTGTGTGTGTGTGTGTGTGTGTTCATGCATTACAAGGTGGAGGCGGGTGACTTTTAAAGGGTTAGCTTGGGTATGGTGGGTGCAGAGGAGGAATTTACAGTTTATTGAAGCACAACATTCAGGTATGTGTGCACATGTGTGTGTGTGTGTGTGTGTGTGTGTGTGTGTGTGTGTGTGTGTGTGTGTGTGTGTGTGTGTGTGTGTGTGTGTGTGTGTGTGTGTGTGTGTGTGTGAAATAGAGAGAGAGAGAGAGTGCCTGTGGGTGCCAGGTGACCAGGCTAACCTCTTGGCTGGTGTTTTGGATTTAGCCTTTGGACGGCAGAGAGAAATAAAAATGGAATGCTTTTTCAATTACAGATCAGAGAGAACATGAACAAAGGCAGGGGTAAAGGAAAGATGAGTTATTGGGATCTAATATATCAGGCTTTGCGCTTCTAAAATCCAAGTGCATTAATTTTGTCCATTTGAACATTTATTGCAACTTCAATATTTGAAAACTTCTGCAGAGGCTCATAATTTTGTTCAGTTTTCTGGATAGTTTATGTCATAGCAACTGTTGTATATTAAGAAAGTGTGTATTAGGATGTTGGATATATATATATATATATATATATATATATATATATATATATATATATATATATATATATATATATATATATATATATATATACACACACACACATGAATGTACAGTTTTATTTTAATTTTTTCCCCTGCAACTTATCAAATAATATAAGAATGTCATGCATTTCATATCATGAAATCTGACTGCATTTCCCTGGAGCTTACAAAGCCAAACAAGTGCAAAATAACACATAACTACAAGAGAATATAAAGTCACAGACACACCTGTGGAAGACAGTCACTCATGGTGTGTTTTCATGCTGCATATTATTAATTCTGGCAGTAAGGGTACTTGTACGCTGCCATGCATAGTTTATTAGCAGAAGGTGGTATTTGTTGTGTATTTATGCCTTTTTGTTTGAAAACTCAATTCCTTCAAAACCATTCCAGAAGTTGTCAAGGGTTGGGGTTTTCAAAATGACATTGTGGAATGGCAGGGATTGTAATGCATTTGTCTGATATGAAATAGCATTCATTTTTTTGATGTTTTGGTAGGAAGAAATGCACAAAATAAAAGCCTCGCAAAATAAAAGAGCATTTTTGCACATATTTGAGTATGCACTTCCTCAAATTGTTTATCTGTCAGTCAGACAGAGTGTGTGCACATTTTCTGCACAAATGCATGTGTCTGCATGCATATGTGTGTGAGTGTGTGTCCACGCCTACATCTAAAAGCCATATCTGACTTCAGATCAAATGGTGTATGAAGGAGGGAAATGACAGAGAGAGAAAGTGATAGCTCTTTAATGTTACCTATCCACTCTCAAACCCAAATATACGACCAGGAACACAGAGAATAGGCAAGTGTTTTTTAGAGGAAAAGGAAAGACATGAAACACTTATGTAGAAAAGCTCTGAACATGATGCTGGCTTTGTAACGGGGAGAAAACGTCTCACGAAACAGAAAGAAAGAGAGTAAATTGGATGGAAAGAAGAGTGAAGGCAGGGGCAAAGAATGAAACAGTGACAAGCACTATATTGTTTGTTTGTGTATGTCAAGGTACAGTGATGTTTTGTATTTGACTGAATACTAACGACCATGTCTGACTCACCTTTGCTCGTTTTTCCTGTTCGGTTTTGAGGCATCTAAACTCTCACTGACATCACTTTGTCTGACTCAGACGTTGTGACGACTGCGTTCATGTCCAAAAAAATGTGTTGATTCAAGCCTTTCTTTTTCCTAGTTTAATGTGTAAATAAATTTTGACTGTGACTTTTGAATGTTTTGCAGTAAGAATAGATAAGTTTTACCTTTCATAAAATATGTTTTTGCTTTCCTTCCACTTCATCTTTCTTCTTCCCGTTTTCCCCCTTTTTCTCTGCAGGTATGAAGCTGAAATGGATAAGAATATTTTCTGTGTATATTCCCTCCACAAATCCCCTTCCTCTCTTGATCTCGGGCTTTCGTTTTTTTTTTTTCTTTTCTCTGTTGCTCTTTTTTGGCTTTTGCTCTGAACAACAACAGCTTGCTGTGAAACAGATAAGTAAAGATATGTGAATAAAGAGTTTTCTATCGTTCCACGCTGCTGTCCCTTTCTCTTGTGTGGTTCTTAAAACACTCATATGCATCCAATAAATGACTCATACAGACACAGACACACACACACACCCTCTCTTTCACACACACACACACACACACACACACACACACACACACACACACACACACACACACACACACACACACACTCTTCTACACTCCTTTCATCGTTCCAGTGTTTCACTCCTTTTCTATATCAGCAATTTAACCTTTGCATTTTAAAGACATAATTCCCCCTTGTAAAAACATATTTGTAAATGTACGTATAAGAACAAATGTGTGAAATATTCATAGAAGGAGCAGCATGTGACAAAAGCCTGCATATCAAAGCTGAAGGCATCACTGGGGACGGATTTTCCTCCCTATCTGCAATCTCAAAACAGCCATTATCCTGGGATCAAGTTCCTGCCAGGAACATTGCTCTGGAATGGCATGTTTTAACGTTCAGCTGGAACCTTCAGCTCATGCGAATGAACAGCCTCTCCTTGAAGCACTATCTATGCAGAGAAAAATAAAATAACAATTTGAATAATAATTATTGTACAAGTTCCACAGTGCGGGAATGGATAACGCTGAAGATACACAGAGGAATTAAGAAAATCTGCCGTGTTTCAAGGACAAAAAGGTCGATGACACACAAGGTGGAGGGGAAGTGCAACACATAATTTGGATAGTGAACACTGGTTAAATTATGTATCTATTTCAGATGTGGTGCCAGTTGTCTAGCCGAAAGATATATTTATGGTGCACCCATGTGTATTTTGCTTTATGGGGAGTATCAGTCCACTTAGGCAACTACAGAAATAGACCTGTGGCTTCATCGTATACCGTGTTCAACACCAGCTGTGCTGTGCACTGAAAGTCATAACTGCTATAATACCAAATGCCTGTCAACATCCACCAGCTACAATATCTTCCCATTATAATCGGATTTCACAATGACAGAACATTTTGTGAAGAATTTTTATATTAATGTGAAGCAGCATGTCATCATGCGTACATCACTCCATATATATTTGTGATCTTTGCACGTGTGTGTGCATGCCTGCATTCTTCCACTGTGATGGAGTGAGAGTGATGGGAATCATAAATGACAGATTTTACTATTTGGACACTGGAGAGAGGCTAAAATGAGGGAGAAGGATAGAGGGAAAGAGAGCGTGGGTCCAAAAAGGGTGAGGGGAGCATGCAGGTGGGTAGCCATCATGTAATACCATTCTGGAACGCCATCACTCCCCGTCTGACCGGCCTCATTTTGGGGCGATGGAGCTCTAGAGAAAAAGGCGCCAATGGCATATTATGCTGCCTTAGAAAATCACCCTCATGATTTTATTCATGCTTCCACCACAAACAACAACAGGACTTGATTTACACTGTAAATATTCTGGACCAGTGCACAGACCGAATGAAATATTTGTTAAAATGTCCTGGCGAGACGAGGCGAGGCGAGGCGAGGAGGAAGATAAGCTTGCAAACCGCAGGAATTTGTCAAAGGAATATTTGTACTGACATGGGGAAAACAAGCATCATATATTAATGGGTCCTAATGAACACTTGTGATCATTTCCTAGCCTTATGGCACCTCCACAGGCTGGTCCCGCTCTAATCACTGGCTCTTCCTGCTGGGCGCCTGTGTCATATCCTGCTGAGCCTGTCAACGGTAACTAGGAGGAGTCACATGTATCTCACACAGATTACACTGCTGATGTCTCCACAGTCACTGAGGTCCGCTCCTGATGGGGAGCTAGATAGACAGGCTGGAAGATAGAAACACCACAGATAAAAAAAAAAAGAGGATAAAAGGGAAATCATTTAACCTAATTCAGCATCCCCAAAATGTGACAGATTCTGCAAATTAATAAAAGAAAAAACATTAATTTTTATGTGTGAAATATAAAAATAGGCATGTTAATTTGTGGATAAAATTCTGACATCGAAGATAGAGCGTCTTTTAAAAATGATGTGATTTCTGAGAGAGCTTGTATGCCCTCGTTGTGTGTGTGTGTGTGTGTGGGTGTGTGTGTGTGGTGATTCTAGAGATGCATTTTTAATAAATATTTTCAGTGCTTACATTTACTATTTATTTTCAAATATTTATGACATTTTTTTTTTACTTGCACATCTCAAAATAAGAAACATGCCTGCAAAAAAAAAAAAGGAAATACATACATTTATTTCATAGGCCATAATGTGGAATTGGCCAATTTATCAAATATTTCAAGGCTTGTGAAGGTGCAAATTCAAATAAAACTCTTTGACAGAGTCTTCATCACAAATTCAAAGGCATTTCACTCAGAAGCTCCAATCTGTGGAAAATGTGTTTTTGCCGCTTTACGTACATTTTTATACCCCAGCTAGGCAAAATATGTATTACTTGAGTTAATAAAATCTATTCAAACACTATCAGTTGTTTATATCCACTACTACAGTAGAATCCTGAATATGCATTTCTCCCATGAATTTAATTAAGAATATAATCTCCTTAATTCAGCATGTTATTTGAGTTTAATGACCACCTCAGCTGCAGCCACTCATCACTGTTTTCTAAACATTCTTAACTCAGCAACAAATACTGCATGAGAGAGGCCAGAGTTATTCTGTATTAAACATGCCGCTTGAAATGAATAAACGGCAAGATCTTTCTGGATACTGAAAGTTAACTTTGGGATTTATGCACTGTGGGCTTAAGCTTGAAAAGTACTGCATTTAAAACATCTGAATGACTATCAAAGTACTCTATCATTCTGATTTCTAATGCTTTGGAAATATAAAAACACAAACATCTGTCAATATATTGCAAGAAAGCAATTCTCATATACCAGAAAAGGCGATTGCCTTTTTCTATCAGAAAACTACGGTGATTTCTTGCTTTCAGGTAGATTGGATCTGCCCGGGCAAAAAAAGGATGAAAAGATCTGCACATGTTCCAATGTCATGCAGAGAATACATAAAGAGAGTTCTGAGGGCTTGAATGAAAACAGATTTGGCAACGCAGGTAGAGTGAAGGCCTTTTTGAAGCCTCAACCCTCGCCTTTCAGCAAGCATTAACATAGCTGAAGCATTTAATTTAGTATATTTTAACCAGAGGACATCATTTTTCAACGGATTTCAAAATGCCACAACAAAAGCAAATGAACAGGGAATCTAAAATATAACTTCTGCTCTTTCACCACTGCTTTACGATGCTGTGAAGGAAAATATTGACTTCATAAACACAACATAAGTAAAAATAAACCTTCACCAGCTAGTGTTGTGCCTTGCTGCGAGCATCTTCGCTCGAAAAAAGTAAGGTTGAGTGTGCAACAAAAATGTGAAAGTCACTGAGAAAAAAAAGTATTCCCAGCATGTTTCAGAATACCAATATCCTTAAGCAGGCTGGGTTTTTGATGTATAGACTCCTGCCAGTGAATTGTACAGATGAGACACTTAAGGCAAGACAATAGTGTTATAGATTGTGGCAAGAGTTAAATCAATAGACCTTCTGAGGAGTAACAAGACACCCAGTAGCAAGTGCTATTGCTACACACACATAGGAGGGGCTGGGAAACAAATGAGGACTGGCAGACAGGGGCTAAGACCTCAGTGTCACTGACTAGCCATTAGATGTGTGTGTAGGTGTGTGTGTGTGTGTGTGTGCATCCCTGGTCTTCTCAGAACATCTGTTATGGATGCTTGTGAGCGTATGTGTGAATGTGTTTGTAAGGCATAAGCAAGAGCAGATACCTGTGTTTTGGTTGTACTTTTATCTCTGCTTCTTGGCCCTGTAATCTCCCACTGGGCATCAAAGCAGAGCTCCATCACGAGCTCTACCACACCTTCATATATCCCCCCAGATCCCTGCGTGTTAGTATGTGTAGGTGAGTGAGGGACACGCAGAGAAAATAGGGAAAAGGACAGTCCACAGGAGAGAAGAGAAGCAAAAGGGAGGAAGGATGAAGGAATTAAAAACAGGAAAAGCAAAACAGAAAGCTATGTGTGTGTGTGTTTGTGTGTGTGGATAGTTGTGTATGAGTGAGAATAGGAATAAGGGAAGCTTTGCATGAAGCTTTGGACCATCACACAGCCATGGCTGTCATCCAAGCCCAGCCTGCGAGCACCTCTCCAGGGCAGCTTCCACTAACCCCTCCTGGGTCTTACTCCCTCTTACTCCACCTCCGCTGTCTCTTCCACCTCTGATCCAGGATCAGTAGTTCCAGGGGCCCTGATAGGTGTCAAGGTCCATTAACCTGGAGCAGGTCTTATCATATTCATCAGGAAGATCAGAGATCAGATTTATCTCTGTTTTATCAGATTTGAGGCTTCAGAGGGCTGCCAGAGATGTCATGGCTTTATGGTAATGTGAAGGAGCCTGGCGACAGTCAGCACAGAGTTGCAAGCGCACTCTAGCAGGTGCAGCTATAGATCCACATGCACACAAGTTACAGTGCATGTTCACACGCACTGAAACACACACGTGTCCAAAGTCTGAATTTTTTTTTTCAGAAGCTGTCAGGAGTTACTTGCACCTTTTTGATGGAGTTGTCAGGTTTGATTAGCTTATGAAACAGGTGTTTCTCACCTACTGACCTTTCTGGCTTTCCATCTAAAGGTAAATCTAATCTAATCTAAAAACAGCTGTAGTCGGCCTTGTGGAGCATGATGAACTTTCTGGAAAAAAAAGGTAAAGTTAAAAAATGAAATAAAAAAAAAGAAGAAAATAAGTAAAAAAAACAGAGGTGCACCAAGCCAACCAATTAGCAGGGTAACGTTTCTGAACCAACGACAGTCTCTGGTTTTCTTGTCTTTCATGCACAAGGACTGACATTAGTACAAGGATGATGAGGGAAATCTGATGGACCACTTTATGAGAGAGAAATACCTTGGAATGAGTACCAAAATGATGTTTATTCACCGTAAAGCTGTGTACAAATGTCATTTGAAAATTTGAGAGAAGTTTAATGGTATATATATATATATACAGTATATATATATATATATATATATATATATATATATATATATATATATATATATATATATATATATCGTAACAATCATAACAATTAGTGTGTCTTAAGACTTAAAAACAAGGTTATGAACATATATACAGTTGCTGTTGGTTCTCACACAAAACAAACTCCAAACTACACATTTTCCTTTCTTTTATAGACATTTGGCATTTCATGCCCCCACTGAATTCCCCCAAACGTCAAATATTTTGAAAGCACACACTCCAAGGGTAGCTACTCATTTTGATTCAATGGCCGGCACCTCACTGCTGACCTCCAGCCATGACCCCGATCCCCCCAGCTGCCATCCGAACAGAGCTCTCGGGCCGCTAATGAATTATTGCTGACTCATCACGGTCAGCTGTGAGTAATCAACTTGACACTTCTGGCTCATGACACATGGCTGAAGTACTCAAATAGTCATTTAGGCCCGGCACTGTCCCGTACAGCTGGGACTTCAGCTTTGGTAAATAAATAAATGAGGCTGGAAAAAGGAAACAGTGATTTTGCATTCACAAATGAATAAAGATGATGCTATGTGACTAAAATATGAATGTTTCTTTCCAGTTTACTTTTTTCTTCACCAGGGAGATGACTAAAATGCAGTTTATTATATTGAAAGTTGAATACGATGGGTATGTGTATTCCCCTTTTATGTTTTGGGCACACAAACTGTTTGGTATTTCAATCCTGAAAAGTATTGCAACTAAAAAGAGTATATTTTTTGTTTGAAAATGAAAAAAAAAAAAAGATTATATGGGGTATTTTAAAAGTGGTGAAGATTACTAAATGAGATTTAGAGACAAGAAACAGTTTTTTTTCCATCATATTCATAGCGAGACAGAGTCCACTAAAAGCTCTTTGACACACACACACAGCACACACACTCACGTACGACTTCTCCTGCAATTCGACCCTCATCAACATCCTTCTTGGAAAATCACTGCGGCTCTGAAAAGTCATTTCAGCCACAGTAACAGGAGGACCTTAAAGATTCATATTCCTATTTACTGTCTGCCTCTACTCTTGCGTGTGAACATACACACACAGACGCACGCAAACACATTCTCACCAAGCCGGCCCAGCAGGGTTAGGTTCATGAATAAAGGAGGAAATTAGAGCAGACCTGGAGAAGTCAGATAGACAGATAGAAAGAGGTGCTGGAAGACGAGAGCGCTATTAGATTGTATGAACAACATCAGAAGACAGGGGAAGATCTGCAGAGGGGAGGCATAATCCTGCTCACACTCAGAAGAAAATATATGCAATGTTCATCCACATCTCTGAAACATAGTAGTTCAATAATAAAAGATGTTAAACTTTTTGCAGAAATGCATTCATTCCCTTTTTCCCAGGTGAGATTCAAGCACTTTTAAAGCACATTCAAGGTTAGATTTTTTAACTTTTCCAGCCTTTTAGTCGGCCTGTTACAAATACAGAAATGTATAGGCCTATGTACTCAAAATAAATTCAGTTCTTAAAATCATAATTAAAAATATGGTACCATGAAGGACCAAAACTTTTGTAGAGTATAAGGACAGAAAATGAAGGGAAAATACATATGTGTTTTAAATTTCAAGCATAAACCTCGTTGTTAATCCCTCACTTTAACCATGGATTATTTTTCATGCCAGCAAAGTCAAAGTATGAAAAGTAACTGGACGGTATTAAGTTAGAATTCAGTTGTCTGCTTTGCAGATTTGTATCATGCAAAGTTCAGAGTTGTTACAGTATGCAAAGGATGACGTAGGTATCTAACACTTTTGAAACCTTGAAAACCTATTATTTATGACATTTTTGAGTGTTCGGGACAATTTCATATGATGCAAAATGTTGGCCTAACGATTTTGGAGTCCAGAAAGTGCAATCATTTTGCAGCTTTGAGTCCTCATTGTGAAATCACTTCATTTCTTACTATACACAAGGTAGCTATTGCACGTTTTGGGGGAATGCTGAGCTTCATTGTCAGCAGAAATGAATAGAAGAAGGGAAATCTAGAGTGGAGAGTGGAAAGAAGTAAAGACAAGACAGCTATGAGAGAGGAAGAAACAACGGCGGACAAAAATAGTATGAACCACACACATTTTGAGTGTGCTTGCGGCAGATAGTCAGAAACTGATGCTTGAAGTGAAAGATTTCAAACAATAAATGCCTTTTTGTTCAAAGAGCTACATCATTGTGGTGTTGGATAAGTATATGTAAACCTCCACCTAACCCTATGACCGGACACACACAGCAGCAACAGTGATGCAGATAAGAATTTTATTACCGAAGAAAAAAATGTGTTAAAGGAAGGAGTCCATAAATGAATAAAGCTCACTGATATGAAGCGGACGCCTACATTACTGCAATCTGAAATATCATTGTAGCATAAAATAACATTATGTACACTGAGAGAAAGAGAGGCGGAGAAACGGAGGGGACCTTGATGTTAATTCTCTGTAAATAAAAGAAATAATATGATGAAAACAGAAAAAAATGTCACCAATAAAGTAGGTAAACATCGTTCAATCACCAAAAAAGGCTGCAATCATCACAATATGCTACATTGCCCAGGTTTTATAATATGTGTGCAGTGCTGTGTGTGGTTGTGTGAGTTTCATAGGAAAGAGACAGGCCGTTACCCTGCACCCAGATAATAACCTGGTTTTATAATGTTGCATATCTATATTCAGGCCAATTCCCCCTGGAGGGAGTCGGAATAATAACACTGGCCATTTTACCCCTCCAAGCGGGCGGCCATTTTCTGCCCTGATTCTCAGTATGGACCTCTCCTCATTCCCAAGGTAGCATGTAATGGATGCTGCAGTGAGATGGAGTGACATTGTGGTGTCTGAAATGTGAAAAGCCTATTTGCCAACATGCCCTCCCTCGATGGGGTGGCTGGAAGAGATACGGGAGATGTTTATGCCTAATCCTCTTTGCAGTTCCATATGTTGTCATTTCTGATGATTGTCAGTATTTATGATAAAATGACAAATTTAGGTGCAGGTGAAAAATGGCAGTGGAAATTTCATTTATTTTTGTCCAAAGCAAATGACATCCCATAGTTGCTCCGAGCACATATGTGGCCATTTAGGTGTGACATTTCACTAACTACATAAAGTCCTAAAAAAAACAAACAATGTTGTTTTATTTAAGTGGGAAGTGAATAACTCAGTGTGTGGCTATGATAGTTAAAAACACACTTATGTTTGAATTTAAATCCATCACAAACTATTACCTTAACTCTTTTGAACTTTCAAGACAGAACGCAAGAGTTAAAAATTGTTGTCATCCACATATCGTGCAAACAGTTTGAGATTTGAGGAACAGAAGGTCTGGAGTCAGGAATGACTGGCTTCACTCCAAACTATTCGAGTGAAATACTGTCCCCCAGACCAGTCAATTTCAATAACACTACAGACAAAGAAAGGTTAGGGTGTATAGATTTCCCATTGTAGTCATACACAGAACTGCACAGTGAGCTGGTTGTTTCCCAACTCTTAACTGTAAATGCTACTCATATTCTCCGTCCTATCCCATACCTCTTCAATAATTCACAGACGGTAGCTTTCTCTGGCCTTTCAAACCTTTGAAACGTAACCTAACGCCAACAAACACACCATTTCTTGTTATCCCAATGAAGACATGTGCTTATTCCAGCCCTTTGCCTGTTTAGTGGTAGGAGAAAAGGAAAATGAAGGTCATCACTTTCAAAGACTATTGATTGGTATTGGCATGATGATAGTAGATAAAACAAAATAATATTTCAGGCATTTCCAGTGACACATGTCTTCATGTGTCACTTATTTGTGATTCTTTTGATTTGTCCAGTCAGTGGGTGACAAAAAAGAGGAAGGAAAAATCATATCCCGACCTCAAAAGCACATGAATGACAAAGAAAATATTTCTTTCTCCATCTCACTAAGTGACATGGCTGTTTATACTATAAATCCAAGAAATATTTGAGTTGGTGCACTTGGTTTAAATAAAAAAACAAGACACCCCCCCCCGCCGAGAAACCTTCTTTCCATTTATATTTACTTTTGATTATCCATCACTAAGATTGAGTCCAGAATTGAGAGGAGAAAAACAAAGCAATATTTACTAAAAAAGGAATAGTCTGGTAAAATGTCCTCGATAAAAAAAAAAAAAGAAAGTTTGAAAACTTATGGGTGACAACACCAAGTCCAGTCGGTAGCAGTTTTGTTGAGTGTAATAAATCACTCCAACCGGGCTTATGAAATGGAGGACAGTTGGAGAGTGCAGTAAAGGCAGTCAGAGAGAACAGCTCTGTCCAAGACAATCATATGATGTATCATTCATACTGTCAGTATGGTGTCTCTCCTCCTCCCTCCCTCTCTCCCTGAGTCTCTATGTCTCTGTGTGTCTCACACACTCTGGGCTCATCTCGTCTCCTGTGGAGGCTATGATGAAGCCCAGTTCTCTCCATCACACACAGCTCCCCAACTGCTCAGGGATTACACATTTCAATCATACATCCACACACGGTGCCATTCAAATAGCCTCTTGTGTCCCCAGAACTACAAATGGGTACTCTTGTAAATATGCAACTGGTTGTTGTTGATAATTGACAAAGAAATAAAGTTTTGCCATTTAGAGCAGCTAATCTTTGAGGAGCCAGCAAGGACATACTAACACACCTGTCCATTTTTATCTTTAGAACTAGTTTAGAGGTATGTCTATTAGTCTGCAGTCTCATTTTATCCATCTTGGACTGTGCAAGGTGGTTTTAAAAAGAGCGAGTGCTGGCTCTGAATCGTTTGACCTCTGTGATTTGCTAATGAATGCTGGGAGCAATCACCATTTCCCAGAAAATGGACAAAAATGATCCCTCATCTGTGAACCTAATCACTTACTGCTATTACTCTGTGTGTATGCATGTGCGTGTGTGTGTGTGTGTGTGTGTGTGTGCGCGCAAGTTTGTGACAGTCCGTCTGATTACTGAATGAAATAGTTGTTGAAATTATCGTGAAGGTAGGTGGGTGGATGAGTGGGTGGGCAGGTGGGGTGTTATTCAAGGTGAAGCAACCCAACGGAGATACAGACAGGAAAGGAAAGTAGCCAGGAAAAAAAAAAAGAAGGAAACAGGTGGGTGATCTCAAAGAAGTGTTTATTTTGATTTTTCCTACTTTCTACAGCCTTACAGCAAGTTAAGTTCATCACAGAGCAGATTCAGATTGTTTGACAATGTGTGTGAACATATTGCAGAATGTGAGCTTGTACCTGCTCTTTAGATCAGACCTAACACCCACGCTTCCACCTCAAAAACCAAGTCAAGGCCCAGAGGCCCTAGTCTTGCAAAAGCAAACACTCAGTTTACACTATGTTGCCTGTTCTACCCTCATCCTGCCCTCTTTGTTCCTCTCATTGTTCTTTCCCAACATTGATTTCATTCTTAATAAACTGTGTTGAGAGTTTATGTCAAATGCACTTCAAAGTGATGTAATATGTGTAGGGATGTGTTCAGATCTGAATGCTGGTGTACGCCCCTGAGATAGTATGCCGTAGATAGAGACGCAGGAAGACAGAAACACAGCAAAAGGCTGCAGTCAACATTTAGGGGATGAACTGAGTCCCTTGAAAATCTTATTTCCAAGTAACAAATCTGATCAGCACCTCAAGTGCAAACACAAAGCTGCAGAAACTATCAGGAGAGAAAAGAGAAGGCAACAGAAGAAGACAGGATGAAAGGCGAGCGTCACTGCTTATAAGTTTTTAATAGCCAAAAACAAAGAGAAATTCTTTTTCATCAAAGACTGCTCATTCATATGAGAATCAAGACAATGATGTACAATGTACAAAGTACGATGATGGAGGGCACTCCCAGTCATTCAATTTGTCTTTTAATCTTGTTTTCCTGCTCACCTGTTTATTGGCACTTCCTCTCAAATTAGGTTGAGGAGATAAAAAGAGATGATGCACAACTAAAAGTTGTCTTAATTGATTTAGCTTCCATGCCTATCCTTTTTCTATGTCATTCACTCTGTGCAAGTGAATAAAGTAGATAAAAGTCACTCAAGTAGAAAATACAAAAATGGACAAAAAAGAAGTAGAAGTTATTAAAGGTGTGATTCTATCCACTGTCAATACTGTTAGCGTTATCGCCGTGGCAAAGAGGAGTAAGCTTTGGCAGAGCCATCTCTTCTTTCTTTCACTTCCACCATCAGCACTATATAATCCTTATTTGTGGATGATTGCACACCTCTATGTTCATATGTGTGTTTTGTGAGAAAGACCATGTTAAATGACTGCATGTTTCCTGTGAACACTGTCCAGCGTTGAGTATGTAAGTATTTGTGTAGGTGTGGTGATTTCGTTTAGAGTCCATCTATGTATGTGGGACCAAGTATATATGTGCGTGTGTGTATCTGTGTGTCCAGACAGGGTCACCTTGCATCCATCACTTAGCGTTTAGAGACCCCCTACGAGGATAAAAATCATCCTCAGAACTTAATCCAGGCTTATATCCTCTTCATCTCCTTACTCACGAAAAAATGTGCACACACAACCTGACCTAACTCAACACACACACACACACACACACACACACACACACACACACACACACACACACACACACACACACACACACACACACACACACACACACACACACTTGAGTCTCAAAGACCTGAGCAGAAGGACCAGCGCAAAATAAAACTATCATGACCAACTGAGTTTGCAGTATCAGCAATCAGTGTATTTCTACTACAAAACAGTACGTAAATACATTAACCATGGTTTAAAGTTTCAAAGGATTTACTTACTGGCTTTTTATAATGTATATAATATAATTACTTTTACTCATTTATTATGGTTACTTTGTCACGTTTTAATGTTTTAATTGTTCTTTTGGTATGTCTGTGTTTGTATGATGATTGTTTTCCCAGACTGCTAAAAGAATTTCCCCTAGAGGGACAATAAAAATGACTCTGACTCTGACTCTGATGGTAACATTTGTGGACTTCATTCATATTTCTGCACTACAAATTTTGCAGTATATTCCTATAAAGATTAAACAATAATTTTTGGGGCTTTCTCTAAAACAAAAATGCAGTTTTGAAAGAAAGTGAAATGGAAATAACATCAGGATAATTAAAAGAAAAGAAAAATCTAATCTGTCAAGTAAAACCGATGATGGCCACCTAAAAGTTGAACAACCAGAACTAACTGAGATGTTTTTGTCACCACAGGGACATCAGTCCTTCAAACGACTACGAGGTCGGTCATTTGAACCCCCCCCCCCAAAAAAAAAAAAAAATAGTCAAGTGTGAGCTGGTATGTTGTTTGGCTACTAGAGAACGTCAATAGGACTAACGACCGTGACATCCCAATGCAGCTCACCGTGGTGGCCGATGGATTTGAAGTGCCGGTCTTCGGCATTGTTGCTGGCATTGCTACACTCAGTCAAAGTTTATCAGCTAAATCACAGGACTAAGATAATCTTGCTTGAAGTCATCTGACTGCACAAGAAACTGTAATTTTAACAAGTGTTGAGGTTTAAATTATATCGCAGCACAACATGAAGTTTAGTTGGCATCAAGGGGGGGCCATTTGTGACCCAGGTGTACTTTCCTAGAGAGAGATTCCTGCAGCACCGGAAAGTGAGCCCGGAGGAGCACTTAACTCCCAATAGCGCCAGTAACACTGGATGGCCGGCAGCAGAGGACTGTGGTTGCACAGGGCAGCTCCCAGGTGAAAATGTGCAACGGCATGACTGTGAACTAGTAGCATGGTATATAGAGGAACAGAGTGCCGGCTCAGCATTCTCTTCATGTGCAAAAGTGGTTTTCTTTTTCGGCGAAGATAAACCAAGCATCAAGAAGATAGTTTCTATAGTTTAAGACCCTTTTATAAATTTGATATTCCACTTTGCTTGAATCTGGAAAATAAATTAATCTCTTTGATGTAAGAAACAAAAGAGTAATCACACAATGAGCTGGGTGCCAGACACATTGATTTCAAACTATCTCTCTAAGCAGCCTCAGAGGCGCAAACCATATCCACCTTATGATATTGACCCTGACTCTAACAAATATGCTTATATTTATATTGCCTTTCTGACTGAGACAATGTACAGCCTTTCTTTGAATGGATATTGGATCATACACACATGCTTACCTCCAAATTCAATATTCATTCTCTCACACTTGCGCTTTATCTTTGGAGTAAATATTTATGTGGTGTTTGGCACCAAGCAAAAAAGAGGAGAGGAAAAGAGGAGGAAAAAAAATCTCTGAAAACTAAATCGCTTTGCTTCAAAAATCAATGATAAAATGGGGGCACGAGCTCTGTTTTCTAGGTCGCATTTGAATATTTCTTTTAGGGTTATTGATTTGTTTTGTGTGACCTACGCAGGCCCATTCTTCGTAATTAAAAGAGAGAGAGTGCGTCCGCGGTGTGGGGGCTATCTGTGTGGAGTGGCGGTTCCAGCTGGTGTGTATGCATGTATATATTGGTGTGTTTCTGAGTGGCTAATGAATGAGAGGCAGTTATGATGAAGAGGAGGTGGAGTTGAACCTTAAACAAGATTTATACCATTATACCATGTATTGGTTTGTATGCGTGCATGCATGTGTGTGTGTGTGTGTGTCTGTGTGTGGGCGGGTGGGGGGTTGCCAGTGGTGTAGATTAATTTTGCACTATTGAATTCAGCCTACAACACATTTTCCCAACCCATGAGGATCAGACATTAAGTGAGATCAGTAAGAAAGCAGGGCGGTTTGAACAATTCTACGTTCATGGGTCCGTGTTCTTCAGCGCGTTTCTAAAGACAAGAAAAGAGACGAAGGAGTGTGTCAGAGAACAAGAAAAGTCAAAAGAATTGAACACAAAGATGGTTTATGCGTGTGAACATGCGCACTCAAACTCATGCCAACATGTTTCACGAGATCCTGAAGCCCAGCCTCTGTTATTTCATTTTGTTTCGCCTTCATCTGGGTGCATTGAGGTATAAATCTGCCTACAGGTATGAGAACATTTCAAAAACTATTTCTACAGCTGCTTAGGTGGAATAAAAGCACATTCTTTTGCGAGTGAAGGCACACACACCACACACGGGAGAGCAGCTTGGCAGCATCTTGAAGTAAATATATCTTTTCAAATGAGTCCTGCTGTATGTTTTGGAATAGAAACGTATATTAGGCTAAAGACTAAGAAAGCAATAATTTGAAGTGATAATTGAGATGGGCCACCTTGGTTTATCTACAGTACAAGCTTATGTGCTGTACTTGTGTTTTTATGCCTGACCATTTGAACTCTAGACATAAAGGGAAGATATTTGTTCAAACTTTAAAATATAACATGGCTTCTGCTGGTGCGCCTCCCTTAGCTTGGGTCCCGTGTAGGGGTGGGTATTGGGAAGGACCTCACGATACGATACGCATCACGATACTTGAGCCACGATACGATACACATTGCGATATCCCGATTATGCGACATCCCGATTATTATATTCTACATAGTTCACCGAAAAATTTTAAAATGCATTACACATCTTAAAATCCAAGTTGTATATATGTACATCAGATGATAGTGATGGATCTTAAAATCCGAGTTGCACGTTCATCAGATTATAGTGACAATTCATGGGACAAACTGAGTCAAAACAATGTTTTATTATAACTATACAAGCTAAAGTTACAACATATTTGTATATGTTTTTCATATTATTTACATCATATGAAATTAACATTAAATTTAGTATGAGGTTGCTTTAATTATGTGGCAAATGATAATAAACACAAGAAAGATGGGTACTAAAACCAAGGACAGGCACAGTGATCAGTCAGTATAGATATAAATCCATAAATAAATAAACCTCTGTCCATTATTTTTCATTTTTTAAGCACAGGCAATTGTGTTATATAAAAAATAAATTATAAAATGAAATAAAACGTGAAATGAAACCTGAGCTCAGTGCAGGGCCCTCCCAGGGTTGGTAGAGAGTGGCAATGCCCAGGACTGTCACTTAGGTAGGAGCACTGGGTGATATAATGGGAAAAAGATCGGGGATAAAAAATATATAAAAAAAAAAAAAAAATCGATATTAAAATTTTGAATATCGATATTGAATCAGCTGGAAAAGTATCGCGATATATTGCCATATCGATATTTTTGCCCACCCCTAGTCCCGTGTCCTCGAGACTCAGTGTCATCTTCTTCCCCTGTCTCGGAGCCATCCCGGCCCGTTTGAAGTGGCTATTAGCCAGAAATCAAAGCCTCCCATCAAGCCCATCTCAGCCCCGTGCCCTTTTAGAATATTCACCAACGGTCTCCTGGCCTTTTGTGAGCCCCCTGGAATAAAAATAATCAAAATCAGAATGGACCTTCATGTGCAATAATACTCTGTCTACTCTTATGGCCTCCACTGTCAATGCCATTTATAATTCATGCACCCATACTGATGGGTCCAGGGCACGTTGAAGAGGTCCGCTTCTCACTGTTCCACCACTGTTCATCAATAGCTGCCAGCCAGGTAGGGGACTTTATTATTGAACAGTGGCCATGCTAGTTTGACGCCGACACTGTTCTATAATTATTAGAACTTCAAAAACTTTCCACTCTCTCTCCATCTCAACAACTCCCTCCCTCTGTTTGAAACAGCCTCCCTCTTCCCCTCTTCTCTGTTGTTAATTTAAACACTGGCCGTTTCATCCCTCCCCGTAGGTGTCTGTTTTACAATAAAAGGTCATCCTCATTTGTCCGCAGACACAAAAGAGACCACCACTGGGGCTGAGGTCAGACAATCAGACAGACAAATAGACAGAGGGATGGACAGGGCAATGCCCGGCACTACAGGCAGGTGCTGCGGATGTAAGAGACGGAGGCTGCGAGATAAGACGGTAAGATAGATGGAGAGACAGCGAGAGAGGGAAAGGAGCAAGCAGAAGGAGTATGTGAGTCAGAGATTGGAAAGATGGAGGAAGTGGTGGTCGCCGGTGCTGGGGCTGGTGGGCGAGAGCGATCACCTCTAGTCCTCTTCTTCCTTTCCTTTCCACTCCGACTTCACTTCCTCTCTGCTCCTCTGCGGGGATGATTGACGAGGGCATGGTGGGCTGAGGTTGTCCCAGTCCCCAGATTAGAAAGCCCTCAAACAAATGAAGCCTGGAAATGCTGCCCTTGGGAGTTGGTAGCCACGACGAGTAGACAGAAAGGACACACACTCTGGCTTAAAAAGACATAAAGATAAGAGACGCGGAAAACAGTGCAGAAAAGAGAAGGAGAGAGGGGAAATGACACGTTTCTTAGATTTTAAGGGCACAAAATATCAGACAAGTAGGGGGGGTGAAGTGAAAAGAAGTGGATACATTTATGACAAGTGTAAGATTCCAACAAAGCATGGGAGTAGACAAGTAGAAATGCAGAAAGAAAGAGTTTGAGAGACAGAGACAATCATACTCTATTATGTGTAAGGTGAGCGAGGGATAAAGTGTGAAGTCACTTTAATTAGGTTGCCTGCAAAGAGGGACCAAATGAGAGGCTGAAAGTAGAAAAGAGAATGATAGAGGAGAGGGAGGGAGAGATGATAGGACTCATGGCCATGCCTTTACGCACCTGTTCTCATCTTTCTAAGATTACCAACTGCAGATTGTTTCCTTATGCTCCTCTGCAGATCTGATATGGTACATTTATCAAAAACTAGGCATCACCCTACTTCCTTTGTCCATGCACACAAACATGCACTCCACCATCCTCCCCTTGTACTTCTTGAAAAGTGATCATCCTCAACTGCAGACCTATGTTTAAGATTCAAACTTTAGTGAAATACGAAGAAAAGAAGAAAGGGAAAGGGGGAAAAAACACACAGGAAAGAGGTGATATATGACCAGATATTAAGAAAAAGTTTGATTTTATAGATGTCACGTGACCTTAGCATGAATGACCTCCATTTTCCCAAATGGCGGAGGTCCAGGGTTTTAATGGAGTCTCCATGAGCCATATTTCAATGCAGCTTGTCTCGTAAAGCTCTGCTCGGGCCGACCTCACAAACCACCTCCACCTTTATCGTGACACATAGGGAGGTTTTCACGAGCAGAAAATAGACGTATTAACAGGGAATGATTATAATACAGTCAGTGGGTGAAAAAAAGACTGATTGGGGAACGCATTGGAGTTTTTAACTATTTTTGTGTGTTCTATATAATAACATTTTTTTGTACATCTTTTGTCTTCTTTTTCTCCTGCTTTTTCTCAATCTTCCTCCCTCCCTTTTTCTCATGCAGCTCTTCTTCCTCTGTCTGTTGAGTGTCACAGTGTTACAGCAAGCCAACATGACACTTTTTAAAGTTTTGCGAGAAGGCTGACAGAGCACAGAGAAGATTAACCTAGCTGCCTTCCACAGCACCTGTCCCTCAACTCGCTCTCTGCTGCTAAAATAACGCTAAAGACAACACGTGTTGGTTGCATGGGGAACGGAGCATTAACTAAAGTGTAATAAAAGAGTTTTTAACATTTGTATCAAGTAGTATACACAGCATACAAAATAAAGATATAGGAAATGTGTGAGAATGAGAAGCATATGGTTGCCAGCATTTAAAGGAAAATTGAGCCACATATGAAGGCAGAAATTTGTATCCACCCGGAGATTTCGTTTTTCCTGGCAAGCAAATGGTTATTCGGTCATAAAATGTTTACAGCTTTAGTAAAGTAATACCAAAAGCCTCCATTACTTTTTAGAGTTTATATTTAAGAATTAATAACAGTGATACTGATAAGCTGTAAAGAAACTGCAGAATGTTCCTGGTATATGCTAGAAGCACAAACTGTAGGTATAGTTTTCATCTGGACTGTTCAGCATCAAAGTGAAGCCTCCCCTGAAGAGTCCCCGCAGTGTGGATTTATGGCTTTGAACACTTAAAAAAAAATCATCATAACATGATAAGGAATCTGATTTTTTTTTTCGATTGCCCCGCAACAGACCCGAGCAGGGAAACATTTGATAAAGAGACCATGAGAATGAATACAAATCAAGAAAGTTGTAGAGGAAGAACGCTGCAGATCAAGAGCTGCTGCTGCAGAGCATTGTATCTGAAGTAAATAGTGAATGACTAGTGAGGTGGTGTTTAAAACACAGAGTGCCCCCAGTCAGAGCCTGCTCTTCATCAGTCAGAAAGGCAGAAATGAGAAATGCATCTGAGCGACGCTTTAAAAGGCAAAGTTCAGTAATTGGGAATGACAGACACACACAAAGCATCCATCACTCATGACCTTTCCATTTCTCCCGCTCTTTCTTTCATTTCCTTCTGCTGTCTCTCTATTCAGGACAAGGACAAGAAAAAGCAAAGAAAGAACAGAAAAGCACATCTTTTCGACGTCTGCATTTAATCGGTCTTTCAATGCTGTATTGTGATGCTATTAACCTGGAATCAGCTTGAAGTTGAACAAGTCGTGTCTGTCATATAGACACAGAAGTAGAAATGTGTGCACTGCTTCTGTGATTATAAGAGCTTTGAACAGGATTTTCATTTTTCTTGTGGCTGTGGAAAGTCTTTTTTTTGATAGGTAAACACAGAATAAATAAAAAGTAAATTATGATTCATAAAAACATCAGACTGTGTGTGTCCCGTTAATGCACTTGAATTTTCAGACAAACAAGTTCACGGAAAGTTAACTTGTTCATTGCGTTTGTCCCAAATTCTCTTTCACGGCTACATTCTTTTTTTACTACCCCTTTCTTTTTTCGGTTCACCCTATTGTATATCTTTTTATTCCCTCTTCTTTCAACTGAAGCAAAATGACCAAGTCGTGCACATGAAACATGCCTCTCGCTCTTTCTGTCTCAGACACTGACACACACATGCACACTTGCAGACGCACACTTTTCACATCTGGACTTGTGTTTAATTTTATGTCAAAGCCTGGACAGGAAGCACCTGTCTAGATGAAATCCTGCAAGCGAGAGAAACAGAGACAGAGAGAGAGAAAAGGGGAACGAAAAAAAGAGGGAAAAAATACACAGAGAAAGGAAAAACATTAATCCATCTGTTGTGGAAATGTGTGTCACAGTCGTCATATTAAAAGCAACGTTAGCAAACAGAGCAAGACCATGATTGGTTTGGAAAAGGCAGGTCATCTAAAATTAACAGAGATTTCATCCCGTCTAGATGTGATTGTAGATCGTATCCTGCGTGTGTGTGTTTGGGGGGGTGGGAGGTGAATGCAAGTCATTCTTTTTGTCTAAGGCTCTGGGGGCTGCTCACTACAGATCTGTAATTACAGAGCAGTAGAACTTCCAGATGTGGGATTATTCTTCCCTTCACATTAGCAGATTAAAAGATCACTGTCTGGATAGAATCACACACCTGTCACAAAGGAGCCCCAGTGACATTTTTAAATTCAACCTGTCAATTAATAACAGGATGTTGTTTGTTTAAGCCATGGGTCACTGCTTCTTTCAAACAGCATAGAAACTTAGAATTAGCTGAACAATAATCATATTTGAAAGGGTGTGAACACGTAGTTTTAAAAATAAGATAGATAAGCAGAATATATGGATATGCAGGGGTTCTGAAAATGTGCAAAACATCCTCCCTGACAGGGATCCTCAAATGTTAATATGACATTTTATCTAGCTTGAGATCTGGTAAAAGGCTAAATTTAAAAATGTTTACTTTGTGAGCAAGAGGGATGCAACTTTGATGATGTTAGCCTTCAAAAGTTAAAGCTACATGAAGGACATAAGGGAAAGAAAATTACATTTTCTCCATAATCGGAAGCTACCACCACCCCAAAGATGGCATTTTTCAGACTAAAAACATGGGACGTAAGCATCACTTGTATGTTGAGTGTTTCATCACCGGAAAACGTGGTAACTTTTCTATTTTTATTTGATATAAATCGCTTTTCATCGACTTTCATGTGGCTGTTTTTTGTTTGTAGATGCAATTATTAGATTTTATAATTAATGTATAATTATTTCTGTAAAATTTATTTTAAAGAGTAAGAAATGCAAAGAAAGAAAGAGACCCATTAGCTTATGTAACCACTTCAAAGCAAATAATCACATCTTTATATATAAATACATATTTCCACTGAAGCAAAATGACCAAATCATGTCTCTCAATTATGTATAAGCTGAATTATGTGGCCATTTCCTACCCCATCATTGGCATTAAAAACTACTGTAAGCATTACTCAAATCTACATTTGGTCTGTTTTCACTTAACTTCAGTCTGTGTCAAAGTCAAAGATGTATATTTTTATTGAGAGTTGTCATTTAGTATTTAGTATTGATTAAATACTAATATACAACTAGAAAATGATTTATTAATAGGGAAAAAATGTATTTGCATGCTCTGAGTCTCTGCAGAAAAATTTAAAATAAGCTTGCACGTCTTCAGTTAAATTGCAATATGGAGTCAATAATGTCATCATGGTGTTAATTCTCAGTTGATTTAAGTCAATGTTGAAAGCCTTTTTATTTACTTCAGAATTTCAGTAAGCCATCATAATGCCTAATACCTTTATTTCTTGCATCTCATTTGTTTAATTATTTTTAACTAATGTCTGTCCATCTTTAATTACTGCTTTTAAACTATTTTCTACACTGATCCTTTTAAATTTAAGTTTCAAAACATATTTTAACTCCTGTAAATTATGTTGGGTTAGAGTCCCTCCGGTTTGAGTCCTGTAAATTCTAATTTATTTCTTTTTTTTTGTTTGTTTAAATTTTAAATCATGCTTTTTATTTATTCATGTTTTAATGTCTTTGTTAAGAACTTTGAATCACCTTGTTGTTGAATTGTGCTGTAGAAATAAACCTGGCCTCGTCTTGGGAAACAAAACCAAAATCTGAGAACTGAAAACCCGACATTTGTCATCAAGAAATCAAAATCTGTCTGAGAGTGCAATTATCATTCTTGGTTTCACATTTCTTTCCAGTTTTATAGGCAGTTTTTGAACAGTCTTTCTCAGTTGTGTTTTTTTTTTGTGGTTACAATTCCCAAAGAATTGTCAAACCAGTGTTGTGTCAATCTACAGCCAGGGAGCGTGACATATTGGGATCTAGTAGCTCACTGGCTACTGAATTACTCTGTGCCAAGCACCAACCATCTCATTTCCCCATTGACGCTCATGAGGAACTAAGATTCGTTGCAGTTCCTCAACTGACTGATAGAGGCTGCCTGCAAAAGCGAGTCAATCTCCATTGATTCCCATGTTAAAATATCAGTTTTTAGAGCAGAAATAAACATATTTGCAGCCTTTGTCAATTAACCGATTTGGTCTCAATTGTTTGGTTTCACACCCATCAAAACTCAGAGGGGGCTGAATTTTTTTTTGTATCACGCCTGGAGAATTTATATGAAGTATTACATTTATTTCTAATCTGATTGATTGACAGTCAACTCAGCCGTTGGGCTAGTCGCTATCAATTCCTTATCTGTAATCGTCATGCTGCCGCTCTTAGCCAAGCAACCATCAATTTGTACTAACCCAGCATTGGCTAAATGTGACTGTCATTTTTTTATTTTGCCGTCGAGTCGACATGTTAAATGGTAGGCTCCGCTGTAAACGTCTGATGGCAGCTCTGCAGGCTGAAGGATCTGGGAAGAGCAAAGCTAACTTTGATTGACATGTGGTGGCTGTTTTCCCTTCTGCTTCTTGCGCCCTCCACGAAGAAAAACAGGTTTCAAAACTAGTCCTCAGAAACCAATGAGTCATGTGACCTGACGGTTCGGCCATTGTTTTACACTGTCTATGCTTAGCACCTTAAATCATTGTCGACAGAAGTGAGTTGTTGATGTCATTAGTGACATAATCGACTTTATCAATGAGATACATATTTTTATCATACAGTATATGATGAAGAAGGAGCAGACATTAACAACTTGTCTTCGCTTGGTTTAGAAGTTTTTGCAGCTCTGACATTACTGGAAGGTGTCATCTGAGGTGCAAGGTTTTAGTGCAAGGATTTACTTCTCAAATTTAGTATTTTGATTGACAAATTTTGGGCTTTGATTTGCAATATTCAATTTGGCATTGAAATGATGAAATAAGTCTCTCTTTACTTTGTGCATAGTTGATTAATAAGATGAATATGTTATTTTCCTACAATGCTAATTAAATATGCATGTAAATTAAATTAATGTATTCAAGTATTATGGCTTATGACAAGCAATTCATCCATTCATAGGTGTTTTCTTGCTTTATATTACACCATGTAAAAGTAATATCTGACTTTTAGGAGAATAAATTAAACAATTCTTTTCCTGTTTCAGTGTGACCTCTCTGAAACATGGAATTACTGACAAATTGATTAATACAGTTTTATTGAACGTCTTTGTCTCCTCATTTGGACATTGTTACAAAACCTGATGCTTTTTTCAGCAATGCCACATCTGCTAATGGACTCGATCAGGGTTCAAGTCTGCAGTGTGGTTACGGTCCCATCGCAGGTGGAGACGTCAGCTGTAGGCCACATATAACCCCATTCTACTTCAATGTGCAGCCCTCCACCACAAAGTTTAGCTTTGCCAAAGTGTGTTAAGCTCAACACATGTACTCCAGGTGACAGCAGGCAGCTGCTTCAGAAATCCTCAAAAGGTTCAAAAGGTTGATGCCACATGCACTCATGCATCTATAGTCTTCTGTGTTTTATGGCGTTCTTGAATCTGTACATGGCCATTGAATCTTTCTTTTCTTCCATACTCTATAGAAAAAGGTAGGCCATGCATTCTATACATCTAGAATTATAATGAAACATACCTATCTGCTTTGTATCACCCGTGTGCATATCTGTACTGTATGTGCCCTGTATTGTGGTCAATGTGGTAATTTGAATGCCTGGCCATGAGCACACAGCTCACACAAGAATATTATTAGCAAAAGACAGAGTTTTGGACTAGAAAAACTGAAACCATCTTTACAACTCAGCATTTTTTAAAGACATTTTCAATAGATAAAGACATAAGAAAAATTTAGCAGATCATTTTTCATCAAATAATGATCCGGACAGATTAAAGCTTAATTAAAATCTTGTCATATCAACAATAAAACAGTTAAAGATTAAATATATTTAATGAGAAATCTGACTTTTGGATGAGCCTGTTTTTCAATAACCTTGTTCATCTACTAATATCAAGTAGAGATATTTTTTCTTTGTAGACGCTTTGCAAACATCATTAACTTTATGGAACAGTTTGTTGGTTTAATGTGTCATGGTATAAGCACAGGTGAGAGCATGACACGTTTTAAAGACAGTCTTCATACTTCATTCTTGTTTCTTTTTGTCACTTCTAAGGTTGCTCTTCTGCAGTCTTCCAAGTATGATGTTGAATAATGTGTGTAGAAAATGTGGCATATCGCTTTGTAAATATGACCTCAGAGGTCAAATGTATAAACCCTGGAGAGTCACAACTGCTTTCAGAAGTGTAATCATGCAGGTGCAGTTTTTGGTGAGGATCATGAAGTTCTGTGTACACATGGTTGTCTTTCATCACTCTCTGTTTCTGAGATGTAACAGGGAAACTGACATTTCTACTGCGGAAGGTGTCAGTGGCTCTATCCTGGGTAAAGCCATAATGTTTTCCTACACATAAGACAGTCGCTTTTATGCCCTTAACCCAAAACATCTTTTTAAAGCCTTACTATAAGGAACTGGAATACTGTGAACTTAAGTATATAGAAAAATCATAGAGACAAGCTGCTGTTCTGGCTCTATAGGTTTCATTATGTTCCTTGTTTATTTGTCTTAATGTACACCTTGTTCTTTGGATTATGTGTCATCTTGCAAGGTTTCTGTTATCAATTAAAAAACATTTACCCTCTGCACTTTAGTAATTTTATTTGCCGTTTCATTTTGTAGAGCTTGTGCATTTTCTGTAATTTTGTTCTTGTGCCTCATCAGATTTGAGTCGCATCATTTGTTTCTTCCTTCAGTCTTCATAAACTTTTCATTTCTTCATTGTCAGTTTGTAATTAATGTTAGTCAGTGTGTGTGTGTGTTTTCTCTCTATAATAATAATTTAAATGTTGTTTGTGCCTCCCTCTTCTCTGCATTTTGGATTTTTAGTTTCTGAACACTCACCGTCTGCATTGCATTTTAATCAATAAAAGTTATTTATTCTACTTCTGCCAAACATGACAGACAGTTCTGCATGTGTGTTTTCTTCCACAGACATGCTTTCAGTCTTACACACACTTTGTCACCTCCTTAGGTTTAAAGCACTCAAACGGTAAAGATAGTTTTGGAGTGTCCATATAAACGGAGAAAAACTATGTCAAAGAACACAATTGATTCTTGTATGGAAATTGCTTTTGTGTCTTTTCATTACCAAGAGATCACAAACTTTAGGCAGATTTGTCAATTACTGTCTTTACTTTTAATCCACTTTATTTTGTTATATTGTTTTTTTTACATTTTTGGTCTGAAGTTATACAATACAATTTCAAATAAATGGGCCATTAGCCATGTTAAAAACTGATACATAAACACAGTCTTAGACAGTTAACATTAATATAGGCCAAGGAGTTGCAGTCGATGCACAGTGGCACTAACAAACATGGTCAGTTCACTCTTCTTCCTTTCTTTCCCTTTTCCTCCTTTCCTTTCGTCTCCTTCAAGGTCAATTGAGAGAGTGAAGCTGCATGTCACTGCAGCTTTGTCTATTCAGATAAAATTGCTGCATTCATTGTATGTCAGATAAACCTCAAAAAAGGAAGAGAGGAGGACAGAGTCAGGGAGGGAGAGAGGGGTGAAAGAAAGGAAAAGAAGAAAAAAAAAACAGTCCTATCGTGGCATCCTCCTGCCTGGCCTGTTTTTATCTGTCTGTGACAAATTCAAGCGCCCAGTCTCTCTTCTCCTCCTTCCTCCACATTCTCTCTTCACCTTATCTACTGTCTCAGCACTGCATCACTTGCCATTTTAGAATAATGTCCTCCCATGTCTATAATGACATTGCCTTTGTGCCTCAGATTACCTTGGGGTTTCAGTAAACCCCCCACCCCCACCCCACTATCTCAGCACACATGGATGTAAAAATAAAGATACAATTGCACACACATAAACACACAAATATGTAAGTGTCAAAGACAATTTATCCATAAACCTTGAACCAGCCTTTTTAAATCAAGCTAAATTATTAAAAAGCATTCCTTTAAAATAAAAACCAGCACTCTAACAGAAAGCTGGATGTAAAAAACAAAAATTCTGAGTGATGGTGTGTGCTCTCATTGCAGCCCAGTCTCACATCAAAACGTGCAATTAGGTACATCGTTGAACGTATTCATGTGAAGTAGTCTCAAAATCCATTGGTGGAAACTGTTAGATGGCAGGATAAATCTACTTTTGTTTTGTGAATGACAATAACCATGATTATGGTACACAATGAATAAAAAAAATATGTTAGCATAGGGAGTAAACATGCATTTTTATTCTAACCCAGTCTGTATTTTGTAACATCTATAGTCATTTTAACCCGAAATATGTTTTTATCCATAGCCATTCTCAAGTGGCATGGAAGTCAGTGGAGGAATGTCATTCCCCAACCCTCCTTTTCCATAACCTCATCAAAATAAAAAAGTGTTTAAGATGTACCTCGTTTAGTATCGAGTTGTACAGGTAGTGAAGAGAAAACATTTCAACATTATTAATGTACCCTATTCAATAGTGACAAGCAATGCTGCCATAGTATTACAGTAACTTGAGAGCTCCTTACTGAGGAAAGGAAATGAACAGGGAAAGCTGGGTCATTTTACAATTTTTCTTTAGAATTCATAGTGACACTGCATCATTTCGTATGCAACATGATAAAACTTAACACTTTTGATAATACAGTTTTACATTTCTGGTCAGATCCACATCTAGAAAGACGTATGGTCTGAAAATGATCCACAGGGCTAACGGGACAGCACCGACCGTTGCTTACCAAACTACCTTTGCACACAGTTAATTAGCGCTATGACCAATCAAGAGTCAGGAACAAGGTGACATGGTCATAGTGAAAGAAATGAGTCAACATGAGAGTATATTGTGTAGAGGAGTCAATAAAAAACTTTTGTCACATCCTGTGTCCAAAACAACAAATACAACTACCTCGCATCGTAATGATCTGAGTGCCGTCTACTGTTCAGTTAAAGTCTGAATGTTTAAGTGTCCATGTCAAAGCCAATTCAGATGGGACGCCAATCCTCAGGTGCAGCCATCTTGACTGTTTACATCCAGATTACGTCACTGCTTTGTCATCCTTGTATTAAACCTGCACAGACTCTCTCTACAAAGACCGACTGATTCGATTGGCTTCCCAAGATGTACCTGCAAAGCAAATTTAAATTTGCTAGCGGGACGTCTAGATTTCTAGGCTAGGATTTTCCATCTTTCAAGTGAAGACGTTATGCTGATAACAATCCAAAATGGCACTGAGGACTTCACATCAACAACTAACTAATAGTGTTTCATTAGTTATCAAAATGAAACAAGCTAAGATTTGAAGTGGACATATGTAGAAGATAAAAGTTCTGTCTTCAACATTACTGGCTCATATTTACCAGTGGATGTTCTTCCTGCCCATTTTCTTCAATAAAGAAATAATTTCCCTTCAGGTATCATTAGACATGAAACAAGTCTCCAGCTTGTATTATTTCTGTGCTCTGATGAGCTCCTTAAACTGTGACAGGTCCTTTTCTCCCCTGCTTGGCTCTGCCTCTTAATGAGATGGTAATCAGCCAGTCATCAGTAAAGGGACCATGCAGGAAACATAATGAGAACATTAGGCTGTATACTGAAAGGACCCCCTGCCTGGTAGAGGATCAATGGTCTGGCCTGATGAAAGGTGGATGATGCAGCTGATGGTTGGAGAGAGAGAGGGAGGGATAGATGGGCAGAGTGTTGCTCTGCTGATTGGACAGCACATAATCTGCTCTACTCAGATCTTTGACTACATGTATCTTTGTAGCAAAACTGTCATGTAAAAAGGGGGTTCTGGAATAAGTAATTGGACAAGTTGTGACATGATTTTTTGTGGCTGGAGATTTCAGTACATATTTCAATAATTGTTGTTTTGATATCTGCATTAATGCATATAATTATTTGTGGACAAACAGTGCCACTAAGGCTGGCTGTACATTGCTGGTCAGAATTAATAGGACTATTGAGAATTCAGATCACAATTTAAATTATATTAAGAAATAATTACAAATAGTTTTTCATAATGATTTAAATAATAATAAAACACTGACCAAATCTATTTTTCTATAGCTAGTGGTAGCAATTTGATTTAATAAATGGTGAATATTTTTTCCTGAAGGCAATTCGAAATTGTATCTAATTAAAACAACTGATTGATTAAAAGAGAATTGTTGCTTTTAATAAAGAAGAGTTCAATGTTCCTAGCTTTTATTTCATAGTGATGAAGACAAGACAATGTTCCTGGAGTATTATGAATGTTATTAAAATCATTAATAAGAAGAGTACGAGGCAGTCGAGGATCTCTAATGTTTGTCATGGTAGCAAAAAATGAACATAAAAAGAGTTTAAGATTCCTCCATTACATGGCGCAAAGGGGAAGATAGAGTATGAACTTTGGTAAAGTAACAAAAAAAGAAAAAAAATCAAGAGAGTTCCATGCTGACTTTGAGTAGAGTGGTGGTTTCAGACCACAGAATATACTTTAAACTGAGGTGCATAGCATCTATGAATGGTACCTACGTGTAAACAGTGTAAATGTAAAATACATGTTTTAACTTAGTAATTAATAAGGCAAACCATCTCCAGGACAATATTCTATTAACAGAGGAAACCAAAGTAGGGCTACAGTTTTATTTTAAATGTGACAAAATAAAAGTCTTAGGGGAAAGAACACTGTACCCCTATGAAAAGGAATTAGGAAATCAGAAAACATACCAAAGCATTTTAGAGCATAATGTCTTACCACTTTGTTTGAAGCAAACAGAACGAAAAGTTCAAGGAGACTGAACAAAGAGCCAGTAAAGGAGAGTCAACAATTAGTCTAAACAAAAGGTGTTTTTAGATCGGATCCCATTATTATCGCTGGATGATGAACCCGTGTTTAACGCGCGTTGGGTAATATAGACGCAAGGCGTTTTCTTTGTCACCTCATGCCTGAAGGTGCGTTGAGGGGAGGAAATGCAAGTCGTGATGCGTTATCCACAGAACAAAACGTAACCTGTGTGGGCGTGTAGAATGATGTTTTATCCCCACATCACCAAGATTTATACGCCGTCAGACAGGTGTAATTTTCAAAACGAGGATGGATGAACATCAGGATGAGCCTTTTTTGGCCAGGTTTTGCTTCTTTCAAAGCCCCGGTTTGTCATTTTTGTGGCCACTTGTTCAAACAATGGACCATCCTGCGTGGTTCTGGACGTACGCTGGATTATGGCGTCTCGGCTCAGAGCCTGAGTAGCTTGCGGATCTCCTTGTCTCCCCAGTTACTCATCTTGCTGATATAGATCCTACCTGTGACGTCCTGCTGCTATTGTTACTCTCATCAGCTGTTTCTTTATTTTATAAAATAATAATAAATACACTTAAATAACTTCCCTGGTGGGCTGTACACAGGTTACGCCACCCTACGTTAGTTCTGAGTTATTCGCGGGGCAGCTCGACAGGCCACCCCGTATCGATCAATGTAAAAGGGGCACGTAACACGCTAGATCCACACGTTATCCGCCGATGTAAAAGGGGCTAAAAAGGGTGCCTGAATGTTATTGAGGCTTAAAGTGACATAAATTGGGTGAATATTTATTTTTCCTTATAGTTGACTCCACTAAATTGAATTAGAAATAAATTGATAGATATTTAAAGATATCTGTCGGCACGTTCAATGCATCAACAGAAAGTCGAATTATCGTCTTAAAGGAGCTTGAGGCAGGATTGAGGCAGGATTTATGAAAAAAATTCGTATACGTTTTAAGTTTTCTAGTAATAATGTCAGATGAAGCGTTCCAAACCAAAAAGAATGAGCCCTCTAGCGTATCTCTCCATTGCCTTGAACAGGCTGTGTGCTGCAAAATGTGCTGCAATTGTGACCGGAATTTCCCGCGCTGTCCTGCGGATGTGACGTCACATGACGCTGCATGCGCGTTCTCCCCGTTCTCCCGTGCCAGCTTCGCTGTTGGCTGCAGTACCCCCGACGGCCGTCGTGGCGAAGGGTGGCGCTAGAGACTCTCATTTCTTAAAAGGAGCCTCATGCTCCTTTAATCCGACAGATATAAAAATTTTAAAAGCCACCTTAGCTGGGCTGTAGTCGAACTGACCTGAAGCTCCTGAGATCGAGCTTTTAGTGCCAGATAATGCGTCCTAATCCGAGTTACTCCGGCATGTATACACAACCCACGCTTAGCCGAGCTAGTGGCTGCCCCGGGACTCCCCCTTCCTGAAGTGACAACACAGCAAAAGCCAGAATATCAACACAGTAGGAGAAGAAAGAGATGAACTACAAAGAACTAACCAGAAGAACGCCAACGCAAAAGTGCGGCTGGCGCCACCTAGCATCGTGTAGTCGAACGCACCTCACTCAATAATTGGTTGTTTTTCTCGCGCATGTATACAGTACTTTAGCTAGATTGTTGCCAATAGCTTGATTTAGATGTGTATGTAACCAATTTATGATTGCGAAAACATTGTTCTCATCAGGACTGTAAGAGGCCTTAGCAACTTAATCAATGGAGTCCCTTGCCTTTCAAAGTGTTTTCAACAAAAATACTCTTGCGTTTGTTTATAGCCTGCATTCAGTACTACTTGCATTATAAATAGTTTTACATGTTGTGAAAAAAAAAACACAAACAAAAAACAAACCAATTTGTGATACAGTGATTACAGTGAAATTTACCAAAAGAAGGTTTATACCACATGTCAACAGAGGTAACAATGAAAAACTATTTTAAATCATCACTTAATCTCAACATACTCCATCCCTGGAACTGGCACATGGATTTCACTTTAGTTGAATCATCTTTACGTTGGTCATGTAACCATGCTACTGTTCGAAAAACCTTTCAAGGGTTATTAGCCATTTTGAGTGGGTTTGCTCTCACTTATTTACATTCAGAGTATCTTTTGCATAAAAAAGAATAAATGGAAAAACAGTTGAAAAACATTAGATATTTAGATGCGTAGAATGAAAGTATCTTTACATCATAAAGAAAAATTTGAATCCAGTCAAACAATGATTCTATTTTTATAGTGTAATAAAAAATGGCAAAAATGATAATGAAATCACTTAGAGCTAACTGTTTTAATACATGCAGTTAAAAAAAGAAAAATCTTTGTCATTTATCTTAGACTGTATGAGATATTACCTGCATACGGAGAAGGATTCAAAGGTTTTCAGTAAGTGAAAACCATTTTGGTCAGTTTAATTTGTTAGAAGAATCCAGTCAAAGCACTAGGACACAAAACCACTGCTATATTGTACAATAAAAGCTGCTGTGGCAATTCAGATGTGGAGGATGAACTCTTCCACCCAAACTTCCCTTTCCCATATAAACCATTTGGTAACCCTTTATGGATTTCACATATGTATATTCTTATTTATGTCCACCCTGTCTTCTATCATCACTATGAAATGCAGTCCCAGCTTGAATCCGGTCATAAAACTGACTGGAGTCACGTTAATTGTCAGACACAGACACGGTTCTGATCATAAATGCTGCACTACATACTGCTGCTTTAAATCACGGACAAATCTACCCCCGCCCCCTGCTCTCTGGTGCTTTCCACAGTGATTTGGTCTCAATTTGTAATAAAAAGACGAGAGAAAAGGCACTACCAGGGCTTGCGATTGGCTTCTCTTTTGTGTTTTGATTTTTTTTCCACCTTTTTCTCTTGTTGCAGTGGATGACTTTTAATCTAATAAACAGTGCATGAGCCCACTGACCAGAACAAAGGAGAGAGAAAAAGGAAACTTCTCTCTGAACATCTATCAGATCATTCTTGTTAAAAAAAGAGAGAAAGAAAGAAAAATATGTGTTGGAGGGTGTTCCTTAATAGGAATAGTGTAGGATATAAGGTTTCATTCCAAGATTGTAAAATTACTGAAAAATAAAAGCCGTTCACTTCACATGACATCACCATCTTCTGAGGATGTCTGCTTCAGTGGTTTCAAAAAAGGAGGACAAAATGTTTCCGTCGTTGACTCTGTTCTGTTATGAGTTCTGCCGTTGTCTGACAAGACACAGTACAGGAGAACAAAGGAGTGGGATTAGCTTTCTTACTATCAGACGTAACTCTACAAACATGCAATAAAAATGTGATATACTTAACAGCTGAACTGCCCTGGTACATAGTTTATTTATATGATCAAATGGTGAATGACTCTGCTTGAGGCAAATTTGAATGGATTTCTTTCTTGTAAGTTGTGGGCACAGTCAAAGTTAATACAAGCCTTACAGTGACCCTAGTGGTGAAGTAACAAAGCAACAGCTTACACAACAGGGATGATAAATAGCTGCTCATCACCCCACTGCTTTGGCATACTGCAGTACCTTTCCTGTCAAATACTTGCACTTGCAGGATTCCATCTTATGCATGCTTTTAGTGCTGCCCACTAATTTACACTCCACGCTCCAGAAGGATCCCAGCCATTATGTTTGCATGTCTGTCAGTCAACCCAATATGGTACCAAGCCAAATCAGTCCCACATGCTTGATACAGAGGATACAGCTCTGGAGCATGCTACAGGGGGTACTAATGGCCGGTCTGAGTAGTTCTCAAGCACAATGTCACAGAAAATACATATTTTCCACTGTGCTCCAAGACAATCCCATGCTACACTCTAAGAGCTATACATTTGCTAAGGGCAAATGCATCGGCTTATGAGGTGGACTAGCTACCTATTGATGTATATCACCAACAAATATTCATTCTCCACATGTAGGAGAGAGGAGGAGGGATTTGTTTAGTGACTATTAAATATAAATCATTGGTGTACACACCAATATGTGCACTTCATGAACTGAAAGGAATTATCCCTCAAGTATATCTCACACAGCAATGTAAGGTGCTTTAAACCACATGGGTCATTAATAATTATCGGAGAGAAAGACCTCACATTCTGGTGTCACATTAAAATATCTACATAAAATAAAAATTTTAAAAACACAGCCAGACATTATTAACAAAGTATAAAATAATAATTTCATTTTTCTTCCTTTCTGTGAGAAATGTGACACATCATCTGAAACTGTATTGCGTTGCCCGGGGTAAAGGCCCTGCACAGTAGATGGACCGCTGTAATTTCTCATCTATCAAATTATGGTTTATTGTTCAGTACAGTGACCCCAGGCTACACACAACCCTGTGCACTGACAGTTATGAAACATTATATTTCCACTGTCATTGTCCAGACTCAAGACAAAGCTTAAGGACCAAAAAGTGAAAGAAAACAGAAAGAAATAAAAACTACAAAGTTATATTAAGGCACATGTCATGTCAACATCTACCTTAAACAGAACTTTGATCATAGCCATTCAAGCCAATGTTGCTATATCTGGGGTTTGCTAACAACATTAGGTTACTCAAATTGCCATTAGCCACTACTATATAAGCTTGTTTATTATTGCCATGGTAATGATTTTTCTGCCAAATGAAATTTGTCGGCAGGAAATTGTGTTTAATGCTGCTCTAATGAGTCTGCTGTAAATTAGCTGGCATGCCCGCGTGGATGACTAAAAGGCCTTTAAGTAACCTTTGGTCTCTGTTGAGGATAATTTGATTGCGCCACTGATGATTCACTTAGCGAGGCTAAAAGCTATAGGCTTGTATCTGGAGAAAGACATGTAAAACTACTGTTGCTCTTAAACTACCATAAAATGTGAATTTAATCAAATCGGCTTGCCACTGGATGACTTTAAGACAATGCATTTTAACTCCTCACTGGAGTCAAACCAATTTGGCGTTTTTGTCACTAAGGTCAAGATTCAGTTTCTCGGGGAACTCACAGCTGGAGCTGGTGATTGCTCTTGACCCAGTCAAAGCATCATCTACTGTACCAAGTGACAATCCACATGCTGTCTTCACAAAAAAAAAAAAAAAATCCTCTTAAGGACATTTTATAGTGTACTCCTTCAAACTTGCGCTTCTTGTTATTCTCTGTCAAGGTGAGTGTGTAGTGGAATGTTGCCATTTGTTTGCCATCAAGATCACAAAAAAGAAAAAAATCTACAGTGTACAATCAGCTGAGACTTGTTGGAGAGGTCAGGCGAAGGCGAAGGGAGACACTTTTAAAATTTGGTGCAATACAAATCACCTTCTTTAAAAGCAACTGGGGCATTCGCCTTGGCAGAGGACGGTCTATCCACATGCATTTCTGGTTTCACACACATTCCTTTCTTTCCAACGACTTGACAATTATTTTAGTAAGTAAAAGCATAAGTTTGAATTGCGACAGTTACACAATATTCGGTTTACTAAGAATCCCCCCCCCCCCCCCACATAATTTAACAAAGAACTTTAATACTGAAACAGCATGATAATAAGACACACATTTCAAATAACAGCACATTTAATAAAAGTAAACTTTTATATTCACATATTATTTTTCAAGATGAGTTTAAGGATTTAATAGAAAACGTGGAATGCAATTTAAAAACAGTTAAATATATCTAAGAATTAAGCAATTGTAAAAATTCGTTCAAAGACATGAATTAGCCTTATATGACCAAGGTCTCCTGTCCCTTTGAATAAAATACTTCAATCTTTAATAAAATAACTCTTTTGAGGTGACATACATGTGTGTTGAGTTTCAGACAGACTGAGTATGTTCTTAGCTTTGCAGCAGGTCTGCAGTGTGGATTTCAAGTTTCAGTGGTGCACAAACATCACTAGCACCTTGCAGGTCTGCGGAAGCAGACATAGGTTTTTTCATGTGGAAGTTCTCACGCTTCATTATTGGCATGAGAGCCGTGCCCACTGGCGTATCCCCCTGAGATCCGATAACAGGTGAGTGTCAGTGAGTGTGTTTTAATGTTATGCCATCCTTATTGTAGGTGGTCCCTAAATCTGTAAACCCTTCCTCCTTAGTACCACCCCCTGTCGCGTCCCCATCTAACCTCTTATTTCCCTGCACCTCCCACTGTACTTCGCCCACCCATGTCGACCCTCCTCCTCCGCCTCCCCCGACAACACGTGCCCCCTCTTAGTGCCAACATGCCCTCGTTTCCCCATCTTCCTCCTTTCCCCTCCCCTTTCCGATTTTCCCACGCCTGCCTCTTTCTGTCATCACACAGTAGGAGTGGTATCACTGCACGTGCCCCTTTTTAGTGCCAACAAGCCAGCCCCCTCACCCCCCACCCCCCCAATGTGTTTTAGCCCCCCTCAAAGCTGCCACCCCCCTTTCCCACTTTCTCACACAGTGTGTCTCATCACTATGTGAGTGGGGATACCAGACTGTTTTGCATAACGCTGTTTAGTCCTTTGTGGCAGGCGGGGCGGCATGCGAATATGCAAAACGGTGATGGGAAGGCATTTTGTAGTGTGATGAGGAAAGGGAGAGGGCGGCATTGTGAATGATGCCGCCGTGTGTGAATATGCTTGTGTCTTTGTCGTTTTTTTTCTTTTTTGGCTAATGACAGCGGTGGCTGGTACAGGAGCGGGCGCCATCAGAATGAAAGCCAAGTTGACCAACGTGGTGATGGAATACCAACCCAAGCATCTATAAATCCTACGTGGAGGGAAACTCCTTTGTGGCCTTTATTCCAGTTACAGGACAATGCAAGGAAGGGTTGTCTTTTTTTTTTTTTTTTTGGTGAACTTGCATGATTACTGCCATCCCGCGCTTTGTTACTGTAAATCCACACGGCGCAGAATCTGCAAACATCAGCGGCAAATTAAGAAGACAGGAATGGGAAGTTCTTTTCGCATACCCCTCCTCTTCAGCCATATTCTTCTCTCTTCTACTTATCTGTGGCGGAGAGCCAGTGGTTCATTATAATTGGCCGTTGTCATCATGCAGATGACATACAGTCAGAGCTCTGAATATCATTAGCGCCTTTGCATACCTCCGTTCTTTTTCTTTTTTCTCCTTTCTTCTTGTTCCTTCATTCCGAGGCTCGTTTCGCGATTTGATATTCCAAAAGGTAATTATCATCCACGGAGCAGCCTATCAATATTGCCAGATAGGCGTAATAGGGAATAAAGGTGCGTGTCTGTCGTTGTCTCTTTCGTCATTTCAAGTGCAAAATGTAGAACCATTTCCCAGTGTGTGAGAGAGAGTAAGAGTGCATTTGTGTGACTGTATTTGAATCTCCTTTGCAGTGGACTCCAATGCATATCTCTGTGGTTACAGAGTGTTCTCTACCCTCCTCCTCTTTGCCGTCGCATTCTCGTTTGCATAAACCAGCAGCTCCTTGGGTAGAATATTAGCTCTTAATTGTTCTCTTCAGCTTTCCTTCTGATCCATAACAAAGAGAAAAGTGCCAGCCAGTTCATTTGCATACTCCCCATACTGATGAGCAGTGTGTTGCAGACTCCCTAATTACCATGTCCTCCAGTCACTACATCTCCTCAAGCAGCTTTTGCTTTTAACCCTTATTCACCCATTCGCCGTCTCTTCGTCTTCATGTAAAAACCATTGTGGCAATCTGTTAATCATCAGGAGGATGGCGCAAAAACAATATAGAAACAAGAAAAAAAAAAACCTTTAGTATAATGCAGAGACGAGCGGATCGTTCATTCACCTTCGTTTATTCCAGTGTCTGTGTTTATTGGCTAATTTGCAGCTCCTCTCGCTCGCGGCGACTCTCCTTAAGCTACACTCTTTGTCTTTGCCTTTGAAATTTACAAAATCTTACAAGAAATCAATACTTAATTGATTATTCACTTTCCTGCAGCCTCAAACGACTGGTGAGTGCACGTGCGAATTAAATCCGGCGTGTGTCTGCTTGGATGTGTAAGTGAGTTCCTGGTAGATCCCATTGTAGTCCCAGATCTTTCGAGGCAGCAGGCAGATGAGGTGGCAGAGAGCTCTGAGAGAAACACTGCAGCATCAGTGTGCATGTGTGGGAGTGTGTGTGTGTGTGTGCGCGTGTGTGTGTGTATATGTGTGTGTGTGTGTGTGTGTGTGTGTGTGAGAGAGAGACAGTAGGGCATATGAGACGTACCAGGGTCCCGTCAATAGCACACAAGCCCGGGAAGTTCCAAGGTTTAAAGAGGGCTTACTTCTTAGCCTTTTTTGTCAAGCAGCAACAGCCATCCAGAAGAAGAAGAGAGATGGAAATCAAGAACACAACAAAAATAACAACAACAACACCTAGCTTGTGAGCACAGGAAGCACAGCAGGCTCCAAGCAGGATGTGGACGGGAGTGTATCCTCATTTTTAAAGCTTTCTTCTACTCGCTCGCCTTCTTTGTCTTCTGTGCTGGCTCCAAGAGGAGAGCGGGGCAAGATGCCACCTGGACCATTTAGAGAACTGTGTGGCATAGTGGGCGCGGAAATAGGGGCGTGAAGATAGTGGTGCGAGGAGGAGGAGGCGAGAGGGGTAAAAGGGCGCCTGGCGCCTGCCTCTGATATGGCATATGAATGGCAGTCACGTAATGATGGCAAATGTAGAGCAGATTGGCTAGAAGGAGGAGGAGGACCGACAGGAAAATGGGGGGGAGAAAGAGACAGATTGTAAATCTGGCCTGGTGCCAACGATACCAAGCCATGACTATGCAGAGAAACCTCCCCCTACACACTCCTCTGACACTTGTTGCTCTCTATGTTCATGAATTGAGGTCACATGTAACATGTCACAACTCTCCACTGGACAGCACCATTTTATTTCTGCATTTTAGGGATGTATCAGGCCATAAAATATGTATTTTACCTGTAAGGGAATGGTATTAGTTTACTTTTTCAATATTACTTTCTGCACTTAGTGATATATTCACATATGCATAACAGCTCAAAGTGAAAAGAAAGTGAAAGACACAAATTCAACCTCTAAGCAGCATGAATGCAAAGGCCAAATATTGATCTCCTACGTTTATATTATGTTTTTTCTTCAAGGCTATACAAAATAAATGTTACAACCCATCTCTTGTTTTTCTTATAATGGCATTTGTGTTGTAGAGATTTTTTCTTTTCTTTTCTTTTCAATTTTTTGGCGGTTCAGAGTTCATGCATAAAACCTGCTGGCTGCTGTTACTTTATGACAGGGAAACGGATGGCAGCTAGATAGAGTATTATGATGTTCATATTGAAATGTGCTGAGCAAACATCTTCCTGCACCGGCAGATACACTCAGCGTATGTGAGAAAAAGAAGGAGGGAGGGAGAGAATTCTCCTTGTGTAGCACAAAACGCACACTGAACAGCATCCTTGTGAATGTACTGCTACCAAAGTAAGAGGTTTCAGTACTAAAAAAGGAAGTATGCATCATATGAAATCTACTGTGGAGGCATGCTGTGAGCAAGCCGTACATACAATACACTGAAAAAAGGCATGTTGTAAAACATGCAAGTTGTGTTGAAATGGTTGCAACACTGAGCGTGTGTTTAATTTCTTATGCTTTGCATATTTTGAGAGATAAGGACAGAAGCAGCATGTAAGAGGAGACTGAGAAGAGCTCTGTTATCTGAAGATAAAAAGAAATGTTATACATTATGTGCGTTATCATGTGTCTGTGTTTGGGTTTGACTGGGTGAAGAAGGGGGTGGGATGTTGTCATCCAAATCAAATAAGCTATTTGAATAGGAACAATCAGTGTCCAAATGCAGCAGAGATGCAGAGAAGAGCAAATGGCGAGGCGATTTGACTTGCGAATCAGGCGATGCATATCTGCATGCTAATTACGTTACAAGAAGGGGGGAAACGAGTGGAAAGCGCCCCCCTAGCTCCAGACAGAGAGAAGGCGAGGGAGGAAAGACACATCAGACACGAGAGAATCAACGGGGACGAGCAACCAAACAAACGGACAAACAAACAATGGAATCAAAAGGAGCTATATACGAGATGGGTAATTAATTCCCCATCAGGCTTTATTCCACGGCATTTGATTTTCTTTGGAAACAAATCGATTTACGCGGAGAAGGAGGAAAGGAGGAAAAGCATGGGACAAATGTAGGGACTTGAGCAGGGTTGGGGGGCATCCGAAAATTAAAATTATTGATTGATCTTAGGATGCTGGGGGTTGTGAGGCAGAGGGCATTTTGAGGATGCAATTAGAGCGGACTGGAACCCAGGCTGGAATGATAATAGATGACATTGGAATTCGCCATGGCAATCGACCATTAATCTCCATTAACGCTGACCAGGATATTAAAAATTCTAATTGGAGAGACAGAAATTATGCGGATGGTGTACGAGTATGTGGCGGGATGTTGATCTTGGGTATTTTGTTATAACTGCCAACATGCGGGAATTGTGTCATCAGGTATAGTATCTCAATAGTACTAGCTTGCCGATTAGGGTAACAATTTCTTGACAATGTAGTGTTGAATCGAATAGTATCTGTCTTTTAAACAGACTGACACTCATTTCAAGTTGTGGACATGGACGATTAATGTTTAACTGACATCTGTGTGCACATATGAATGCAAATGCATATCTTGTATTTATGTATGACTATATGTTTTTGTTTTGTGCAAGATGAAATGGCAACATCATTGCCAAAATATGAGTTGTTTTTTTAAAATGTATTTATTTATTTTCATATTTGCAAAGAAAGAAAAAAAAGAACAAATACGCATTATGCTACTTTTTGGGGATACTTCAAACTATATTGTCATGTAATCTTGAAATCATATAATAAATTCATATTGTCCTCTCTGGGTGAAACATAATTACAAAAAGAAAAAAATCTTGGTGTGTGTGTCATTTGCCGATGATAAAACCTGAAATCTCTTCATAATCAGTGAAACTGCTCAGCTCCCCACACAAATAGAAAAACAAGCCTTTCGTTAAGATATTTTGACTCCATTCCTCCCATATTTGCTATGATGTCATCAGCAGCAGCCTTATTCGCTCCAAGTTACACAGACCCAAATTAAGGAGAATGGGGGGCAGGCCAGTTCCATGTTTATCAGTTACTCCACCACCTTGTATTACTGTGCTGTGACACTGTCAAGTCTATGAAATCTTACTGTGTCAGCTATTCAATATTACAAATTGCTTGTGTGTAGTAAGTGTGGCGCATGTGTTTCTGCTGGCGTATGTGTGTCCATGACGTAAATATTCAAGAGGTTAATGCATATGTTCCCATAATGTCTCTATGTATTCACTCTGCATGATTAGGAACTGTCCTTGAATTAATAAGATGAAATTGCACCACCCTTCAACTCTGCAGCAGTTACAACTCATATTTCAACAGTTGCACACATATGAAAATATTACAGGTTCCATGATGAAACAAAAAAAAGAAAAGCATTTTTCTGATAGGATTAACGCGATGATGCAGATGGACTTACATAAGCATAATATAGCAGCTATTTCTCTTGCATTCTTCATTTATTATTTATTAACGCATAAGAAGAATGTCAACACTCAGAGTTAACATGTATTTGTGCTTTGTGTGTGTGTGTGTGTGTGTGTGTGTGTGTGTGTGTGTGTGTGTGTGTGTGTGTGTGTGTGTGTGTGTGTGTGTGTGTGTGTGTGTGTGTGTGTGTGTGTGTGTGTGTGTGTGTGTGTGTGTGTTGGCCAGCGTGATGTCATTACGTTAATGGTCTTTCACTGGGGCTAGTCATTAAGTAAGGACATTAAAGCGGCAGGCTGTTTTTATATGTATGTGAGGTGAAGTGAGGGGTCAGAGTTGCTGAAGTCATTACTCCTGCACAATGGGTGGACATCCAAATACATACTGAGGCAATATCATAAATGCAAATGAGCAACATATGTATGTGGGAGTCTCCACTCTTTTCAGAAGAGACTACACACATAAGGACGGCACACACTTACTCCTTGAGGAGGAATGAATAAATCTATCCATCTATGTATCTATATCTATCTGTCTGTCTGTCTACAAATATATACAGTCTGATTACTATTCATAATAAAGGATTGATGTTTGTATTATTGTCATCATTAATGTGTTTATATATTTCATGTGAGAAAGTAACATTAACCCTGACATAGTGAGGGGGTATCATTGCTGCAATCATTAGAGTGGTATGATTAACGATTTATGCAAAGAGCACACTGCCTGAGGTAACGCCCCTGGACTAGTCAGGATACAAAAATTTGTTTTAGCCAATTGATTTATCAGGTTAGTCATATTTCTGATTACTTAATATGTATATATTCTAACATGGCAAAGGTGACTGTTCATCATGTGTCAGATGTGGGTGTGCAGCCACCTGCCTGTTATAAAACTAATATCAGTGATACAACACTTCAGGATTGGTAGTTTAAGAAAAAGGGCATGCAGAGGTGGGATTTGTATGAGATGTGGTCAGAGAAAAGTAAGTTTTTTAGTGCTGTTATAGAGTTTGGCTTTTTTCACAACAATACTTTCTATAAACATCTTCAGAGAAACAATATAGTGCATATAAACTGGAAAAATCCCAAACTGGTGTGGATGTGCTGTGGCAGAAGCAGGAAGCAGCTGAACTGATGGTTTAACGGCCCAGAATATCAGTGGAACCCGTCTGCTGAGCATCACTTACATCAGTCAGTGAAAAGATATGTCTGGGCAAAGTCCTAGGGATACCAAAATTCTAAACTCATCCCACTTAGAACCCATGCTGCAGCAGGGTGCTGCAGTTTCACATTTGACAGAGAAGCATCAAAGCTACCAGTAGACTTAGAAGCAGTAAGTTAGATAAATAAATAAATCATTGTATTTGTCCGCAAAAGTAAAAGGAAATCGTTTTAAGATGCACAAAACACAGTCTTAATTTCCAACACATGTAAATGCAAGCGATTTAGATAAAATGAACACACATACGACTAAAAGTAAGACTTCAACTACAAAAGATACATAATCCAGCTGAGCTCAAGGTCACGCCAAACCGGCAGAAACAGATACATTTTTATGTTCTTCCACATGGTCAGGAATATTCTTTTTGGGAACTCCAAAATTAACTTATTTGAAAACACAATTATGTGGTTTGGAAAATTTAATTTCCAAGAAGAATTGGGCCTCAGACATTTTAACTGATGCTTTTAACAGGCATTAAACATTAAAGCGATTCTTAAGCACAAAAGTGGAGGCAGTTTGTATGGAGACAGGAACATGATGTCTTTTGTAACCTCTAGCCACATCGGGGGGTGGGGGGGGGGGTTGCTGGATACAACTTTGGATTGAAGAAGAAATGGAGCAGCTTTTGAAAATAAATGAGTTGTTATAAAACTAATTTGCTTTGGGGCCAAAATAGTTTTCTGTTAATTTCCCATCAACTGCAATTATTGCTGAGTTCTTGGAGGCATAATGCATCTTTTTATAAAATAAGAACAGCTAGACAAAAGTTGCTGCTTACCTTGATCATGAATTGTGGCCACAAATAAAATCAGCCACGATGCCCCACCTCAACAAAGCAACTCCCTGTAACATTTAGAACTGATTAGTAACTCAACAAAGGAACTCAACCCCATTTTTTTTTGGGGGGACGGGTCTCATAGTTCAGCAAAAAAACATTATTTCCATAGTTTATAAATGAAACCCTTTCAGTATGAGGCAGCACATTTGCAGGACTGTGACAGGCCCAGTTCAAATCAGCAGTGATACAGCATCTTTGATGTCGCATTAAAAATAATTTAATAAAAAGGTGACTTTTACCCTCGACTGCTGTCCTGTCTGTTTCAGTAGTTTCACAACAGTGTAAGGCAGTCATTACATTTTACAGGCGTGGACACCGAAATCAATGCAAGTTTTGAACAAGGGTGTGTTGATCACTGCAGCTGGTTTGATAAGAGTCTTGGTGTATTTCTACTCTCAAATCAAAATTTTGGAACCAGTGTATCATTTAACTGAGACAATCCCCTTTTGTGTTCATGTTTTACCTGTTCGGAAACTCCTATAAATATAAGTACCAGTTCCTGTCCTGAGCTAAAAAAAAGTGCAAATTTTGCAAAACTGCAGTAGGAATGGCACAAATCACTCACTTGTATGCATGGGTGTGACTGAAGTAAAACTTGTTCATAAGCTGGATGAGTAAATTTAATAATTGATTGTAATTTTCTCCATGAAAACAGATATAAATCCAAAGAATCGAACCTGTAAGTTTTACTGGTGTTGGGACCAGCTGCAGTATCACTAAAGCAAAGAAGTGGGGCTGTAGCCGGCCATAGCAAGGCTGAAGTAACCATTGTAGGGGTGATTATGGATTCAGAAAGCAGCACCGGACTCTGAGCCAGAGATTATTATAAATTTGGTCATTGGCAATGAGGACACTGCAGGGGAGGGAAAAACAAATATTAGGGCTCTCTTCGATGCCACGGCCAGTGTGAGCTGTTTTCCATTTTAATGCAATATGTGTGTATAGGGGAGAAAGGGGAGAAAGGGGAGATGAGTTTTTTTTTTTCCTTTTTCTTTCCTTCTCTTCGTCTGTGTGGGCATGTGTGTGTGTGCTAAATTCAGCAAACTCTGATTTACATTTCCCTTGCATTGCCTGTGAAATGTTTTCAGACGTGGTCAGCGTGACTGAAATAATATATAAGCCCCCCCCCCACCACACACACACACACACACACACACACACACACACACACACACACACACACACACACACACACACACACACACACACACACACACACACACACACACACACTGTCTTGTACATACTTACAGTTGCACCCACTGAGGGCAGAGGCAGTTAGAGAGTGAGGATATGGTACTACAGCTGTAATTACCAACCATGTGAGAGAAATTAAAATTCCCATTTAGTGTGATTCTGCGATTAGCTTTCAACCCGCTCCTTCACTTAAGCCCATATTGACATATTGACTTAAAGTGAAGGTCCTCTGACATCACACTAAGACATGACTTATAAACACTGCGATTCCAAAAGTTCATTATTAGTCTAGGAAGGTCCTGGAGAAACTCACACAGGAAAGACATGTTTTTCAAGAATGACCTAAAAATTAAGTGAGGATTTTGAGGATTTCTTGGGATCTTTTCTTTATTGTAGCAGCAGCTGTGGCGCTGGGAATAAAATACTTTAAATGTATTGTAAGACACGTAGCACGAAAAGTAAGGAAATGTGTGTTTTACATTGTAACAATGCTTCTTGGCAATAAATCCTATGCTGTTGGAAAGCCTGTTTATGTCCCTTTTAAATTGTGCCACATGTGTAAGGAACAAGCATTTGTGAGATGAGCAGAAGAGCCGAGTAGGTGGGTTTCGCCCATGAAAAATTTGCCAACAATGATTCGTATTTGGCGTTTGGTGGATTGGATGATGGAAGTTTGAAGAAACAACGTATACTGGATATATAACAAACAAGAGTGGAAGAACCATACAGAGCCACAACAGCCTGACACCTCTTTCTCATGCTGGTCACCAGCCTGGTCACTGGTGTGGGATGACATCCTATTCTTCTTCAACCAGGATTTGCTGCAAGTCAGCCAACATGGTTGTGTTGATCACTCTGGCACAGCATGCAAGAGTTTTCTATTTAACAAAGTTTGCAGGTTAATAATTATGAAATGCACCAGACTGAATCGACGTGAAGTTTAATGACCATTGTAATAAAAACAGATTTCGTAGGATCAAAGTAACCAGATGTGAATAAAATCATATGTCTGCATAAAACTACTTTCTATATCACAGGACACAGGACATCTATGCTGTTTTCTTAAAAGATGGAAACATTTTAGAAGTTTTTGAGATGTCTACAGCAAAATGTTTGTCAGAATACCACAAAGTTAGAGTACAAAAGCTCTTTTTTGCACCTCGGTTCATGGTAGCAAGTTTTAGGCAGTATTGTCATTCTTAGCCCCATTCCCTTAATTCACAGGTTTTGGCACTATTGAAATCAGTCAGTGTGGTTACATGCACATCTAATTCAAGCTATTGGCAACAATCTAGCTAAGGATTAAACTGGAGCTTCCGAGAAATCCAAGTATACATGTGAAAGAAGCCAATTGGTTATTCAGTGAGGTGCATTCGACTCCGCGATGCTAGGTGGCGTCACGTGCACTTTTGCATTGGCATTCTTCTGGTTAGTTCTTTGTTGTTCGTCTTCTTCTCCTACTGTGTTGATATTCTGGCTTTCGCGGTCTCGTCACTTCTGGAAGGGAAGTCCCGGAGCAGCCACTAGCTCGGCTAAGCGTGGGTTGCGTATACATGCTGGAATAACTTGAATTAGAACCTCTGAACATCTGGCATCTGAACTGAATTAGAAGATCTGGCACTAATAGCTCGATCTCAAGAGTTACAATTCGGTTCAACTACAGTCTGGCTAAGCTGCATACAGGGCTTTTAAAAATTAAATACTGGTCGGATTAAGGCAACAATTCGACTTTCTGTTAGTGCATGTAAACGTACTGGGTGTTACAGCTTTGAAAATCTCACTAATACTTAAAGGTAGGGTCCCTGATGTTTGAGAGCTAGCAAGATTTAAAAGTGGCACCTCCTCTAAGCCCCACCCCCTCCTCCCCCTCCCGTCAGCGCTCCGTCCAAAGCCACGCCCCCACAAACTTTGGGGAACGCGCATTTGCAGGAGTCCAGTTTTCCAGGACATTTTGGACAGCACATTTTCAACCAAACTACCCCATGTCTCATTCACCTGTAAGCGAGGCCGGTTTTAGGTGGGGGGCAGGGGTGGGCTGTGCCCACCCAAACGTGCATCCTGCCCACCCAATCAAAGTTATGGGGATCCTTTATTTTTTTATAATTTTATTTTTTTATAAATCTAAAAAAATATCACAGAATATCTGTACCGTTTCTGATTGGGTGGGCGCTGCGCATCATTTTTAGACACAACAATGAACGCATACCGCAAAAGTGGACCCAAAGTCCCAGCAAAATGAGCACAACAGAGAAGTTCAGAACAGCACACAGTACACACTGAAGGTTGATTTATGGTTCCGCGTTACACCAACGCAGAATGGTGCGCATCGCCCCGTATCCTACGCCGTAGGCTACGGCCTAGCCCTACGGCGTAGCCGTGGCAACAGAGCCTGCATCGCAGCACAGTGCACCGCACCGCCAGCTGGACCGCCAGCCGCACCGGCACTCTCCGCCTTTGCCGGGATGGAGACGCCTCCAGTATGGGGGTCCTTGGGGATCAGTCTGGATCAGTCTGTCAGAGGCGACTTCATAGAAGGACAGAGTTCCAGCAGGAACGTCCACTTACACACTGCTGCTCTGCCAGAGAATGAAGATGAAGATGAGGAGATGATGGATGTTTCTCTGTTATTGTGACAGACACGTTACTGACCACCTGGATGATGGTTCAGACTCCAGGAATGATCATTTCTTCCAAACACTATAGTCATCAGAGTTTCCTCTCCTGCTGATTCTTTTGTAACTCACTGCTACAGAAACTCGTCCGCTCCACTGGTCTTCCCAGTAATAGCGACTCGTCAGAACTTCTCTACACAGCAGCTGATCCCAGTAATCAAACCTGTCTGGAATATCAGGATATGACTGATCCTCCTCCACATACATCATCTTCCTGTTGTAGTGGTGAGTTGACAGGAATCTGATGGAGAAAACAATTATTGATCAGTTATTGATCACTGATGGACTGGGGGTCTGTGGCAGACCCCCAGTAGCGGACAACCTTCGCCGCAGAATCGCACTTTGGCTTTCTTTTTTTATCCTTTTTAGTAGGGCGAGTCGTTACATTTGACGTGACCGCCAGACCGCGCGCCGGCAGGGGGGGGGGGGTTTAAGGCTGAGTTACACTGGGACACTGAGCCGAGGAGGACCCGTGGGAAGTGGACACGGGGGTCTGGAAGCAGAGTGACTAGTGCGCGCATGAGACGGAGGAAGGCGTGGGCGGGACTTAAAATGAAGGCATCTGATTGGTTCTTTCCCCCCTGCCAAGCCTCTGGTCCTCTGACCAATCCGTTTCATTCGGACCGCAAAAAACAGATTGGTTAGAGTTTTTACAGGATTAAAGCTGTCAGAGAGGTCAGATTTTTTTCTTTCCTTTTTCTGAACACATTATTCACTGGCTACTCTCAGGATGGAAGGAGCATTTCACCCAGTATAACAATAAATGTTTTTGAATACGATCACAGACTATACCTTTAAGACTGAGGAGATGCAAAAAAATCAAAACAAAGAAAGAAAGACAAAACAAAACATGTCTGTCTGTATCTGAGCTTTTGAACTGGTGGACACTTTAGACACTCATGTATAGGCTTTCAAACACACGTGTTTTTTATTTTTTTTCCTATCATATATTCCCCTTAGGTTAGGTCTTTTGAATGTATCCATTCTCTGTTCGGCCTCCTCTAATCCTATACAAGTTGCTTTGCTTGGCTTGTTGTCATGATAGCAATTACATTGACTTTTTCAGGTTGGCTGCAATATATTGAAAGAGTGTAAAAGTAATTAAAATCAAAACTGTAATATCAGCAGGCACAGAAAGATTGATCACATTATTGGTGATTTAATTGCATCCTACGAACAGCTGGATGCACTGAATATATTCACAGTTCATCATTTAAAGGTATTTTACCATTGTTGCTGGATTCTTTCTATTTCTCGGTGTTCAGATATTTCACTGATAGTAATGTCAGTGCTCATGTGTTACAGATTTGACATAATGTATCCATCTTCATAACCAAAGTCACTACCATAAACAATCCACATATGCATTAAAAATCCACCCTGGGGCTGTGTGCCTGCTTGAGTGCCATCTAAGCACTTTGTCATTTTAAGTGTAACATGGGTATTGATTCCATAGGTTTGATTCTAAACGCAATGATGTCTTCCTCCGAGAGTTGATTAAACCCTTTTGGTATTGATGCACTGAGCGTATGAGTTTCTGTGTGTATATGTGTGTGTGGGGCGGAGAGTTCATGGGTGAGAAACCAAAGACAGCAAATGCACATGCATGTATGCATCCACCGGAAAAAAAAAAGAATCCCTGAAAGCTACAATGTCAGGACTGTGTGATCTGGGGACCAGACTGAAGGATTCTGGGCTTTCAAGCTGGTGGTTTATCTTGCCTTAAGACAAGTCTCAGTCACTCAACTCGCTGTTCTCCACACCTCTTCCTTCACCAATCAATGATAAGCCAGTCAGTATATTAGCAGTCACTTCTGCAGCACGCTTTCAAACACACTTGAATCTGACATTGAATTTGACTGCCAAGTTGTAAATACTTTTGTCATCATTTTTATCTCAGCAAAGGGACAAAGTTTTGGTATTTGTAATAGTAGGCTTTTGCAAATAAATGTAAGAATTTCTGGCTCTATGTGTCTGTTTTTGGCTAAAAGGTTTGTCCTGTCGGTTTTCACAATTACAGATTATGCATGTATGAGTTAGTTATACACAATCTGTGCATAACCATCTCCGGTATCACATGAGCTAACTCACTTTATGCATCATCATTATCATATGCTGTGCCTCCCACCATTACAGGCAAATGGTTAGTGGACATTAGTCGGCTTGAGGTGGGAATTTTAAAGCAAGCAATGAACATAAAAGAAGTTACATTTATTTATCAAGCAGTCGTCTCAGTTAGCATTAGTTCTGCTACTTTAACTCAATTTATGCATTATCAGTTAATGTGCAGTGACCCAATAAGTGAGTCCTTTCACTGAGCTTTTTATAAAGTCAGTGATGTTACATTTTTGTGCCTGGATTACATTCTCCTGATTGGACTGTACTAGGTTAAACTTATAAACAAAATTTATATAACTTTATAAAACTTGCGATTGACCAGGGTCAAAGTTGGATCAACTTTGAGCCTGAAAACTGCATAAACCCGGTAACTCCTGCTCAGTGTGGAGGAAACTGGACAAATTAACCAGCAGTTCGGATCTTAGAGTTTTGTAGGTTCTATTACCATTTTATAAGGAAATGTAAGCAAGCAAGGAAATTATAAAGTGAATTAAATGGTGTTTTCTATGTTACCTAAATCAAAATAGCGTCCTTGGTTCTCTTGCAAGGTCTTAGGAAACTATATTACTCTTTCATTGTGGATGTGATGATTTCCTTTTCAGTGCACATTAACACGAGGGCCTCTAAGCACTCCACATACACTGAAATTGTTGGAAAATGTTACAATTTAATTTAATAATATTATTTATTGCTATGTTAAAGCTGAAATGCAGTGTATCTAATTTATATATGTGAAATGTACAAAACAGTGGTATTTAGATAAAAGCATGATGATTTAATTGTGTAAAAAGAAGAAGATATTTTATGAGGTAAAGTTATAGAAAATGATGAAGGAGGAAGACAACTTATTCTTTTAAAATACTCCCAGGTTCAGTCTTGACCACCTCAGAAAAAAATTATTTGACAACAGTCTTGTTCACTCGAACAACATAAATAATCATTGGTGCACCTTATATGTCTATTGGCACTTTTCCCATTAGTACCTACTCGGCTCTACTCATCTCAGCTCGGCTCGACTCAACTCGGCCTGGTTTCTCTCCATAACAATTCAGCACCTGGAGCAGAAGTAGCGAAGCGAAGCTGCTGTGACATATTTGATTGTGTGATCTAAACGAAGAAGACAACACTAAAGATGTAGAACCTGGAGGAGATGATAGATGTGCTGCTGGGTCTGTGACTTGTGTTTGATATCAAGTAAAAAAATGAGAGTGAGAGAAGCTTCAAGCAGCAACACTTTTTAATTTTTTTTAGTTTGTCTCTGCGCTGCTGAAAAGTCAGTTGGTAGCAGCGAGCAACTATGAAGTGACAGAGCTCCTGGTGGATCTGGTCGTTCCTTATCGCCCGTCTAGATCCCTTTTTAATTCTCTCCTCAGCCACCAGGTTTATGAACATCTGCACCTCAGAGTTGGATCACCAAACAGACTTTTAAACAGACAATAAAATGAACAAGAAGCCGTCAGAGTTGCTTTTCAACCGATGTCCACATCCTGACTCAGACGTCTGACTCCAACCCCCCGACCAATCGGTGGCCTGTAGTGTGTGGTGTCAGATGCAGCCGACTCAGCCGCTTAGAACCTCGGCAGAGTAGTTACAGAAAAAGTATCTACTCGGCACGGTTAGACCCCTAGTGGAAAGGCACCAAACCGGGTGGAGGTGAGCTGAGCCGGACTGAGTAGGTACTAGAAAAGTGCCATATTTTTTCTACTTAACTTCTATAAAATATTTATCTTTGCTGTTTATATCATTCATAGTTTATCCAGCATGTCCTCTCGTCAGGGAAAGTAAAACTAAATTCAAGTTAATCATTATCAGTAAGGGACTGGCTAAGTTTCTGCTGAAAGGTTAACATTTATTTAAAGGGGTTAAATTACCGGACGGACATGGAGTCTTAAGTTTTCCTTTTTTTCCCCTAAAATCTTGTTTCATTTTTCTTCTTTCACTGACATTTGAAGATAACCTTGTGACCGTCAATTTCACAATTTGCCTGGTAACATGCTGACAATGTTACATTCCTTTGTAATCATATTATCATTTTCCTTACCTTGACTACACACGTCTGAGTATGCTTGTCCTCTTGAAAAATACATGTCACTTTTACAGATTTGGCAAAGTCACTGTTGAGTTATTTTCATTTTTTACATCTGAGAAAATGTAAAAAAAAAAAAAGAAAAGAAAAAACTTACAGGTTTCAGGATTTCAGCTGTAAATCTAAATGAGATCTTTTGCCATTCTCAGGCTGTGTAAAATTTTAAGTGTTGAAAATGGAACATTACAATTAAAAAGTAACACTTTTTATTTTTGTTTTCTGTTTCCTCTTTCTTTGACCAGAACACCAACTCAATTGTTAAGTGATTGGCTCCTGATTGCCTACTCTGGCTATGCTTGACAGCCTCTGTCCCAAGTAGAATGTAACTGACCAAGTGTTATACAATTATTAAACAAGTATGTTAGTGCACACTCTGAAAACCTAAAACACACTCAGAGAATCCTGCCTAGGAATTATCATTTGTGGGAGCTCTTGAATGATAAAGAGAACTCTGCTGCATCTTGACATTTATTTTGTGAAAAAAAAGAAGATGAAAATCCAAAGACCACCTTAACATAACCATTAAACTGCACCACAATGCCACAGTCATACTCAGCATGCATCTTCGTGATAAGAATAATCTCTCTTTCACAGCGCAGGCTAAATAAGGGCAGATTTCATGGGTCAGTAGATTTGTTGTTAAAGAAAAAGTCTATGTCCCTGAAAAGCAACATGGGATTTTAATTTTGATCCAAACGCAGATGATGCGAGAGAGTACCTCTGTGTATATCAGGCAGACATGCACAGAGACAAGTCCATATACCTTGCCCAGGTCCCAGAAGCTAATTAAAGGGAAGGTAGGTGAGCAGAGATGTGATAACTCTGTGAATCATGTAGAATAGTTGTAATGGGTGACCTTTTTTTCTCTCCTCGTGCAGCAGGCAGAAATCTCATTTGAGAGTGAGCCATTCCAATTTGCTGCGCCGAGGCAGGTGTCAAAGTCTCAAGCAGGCAGAAAAACATCCCTTGGTGCCTTCTCTTTTGTTTGAGATCATGTGATGCCCCGTGTGAAAATGCAAAGAGCTACCAAAGTCCACAGAAATAGGGGTTTGTATTTCATCTTGATGTACTTTCTCATTCATCCTTTCTTTTCCTTTTCTCCTGCACTTGGACATAATCTGAAGAAACAAAGAGTGTTTTCTAACCACATGTTTTGTGTATAGAAAAGATTATGCTAGTGATCAGAGCAAACATGAGAATTATAAACACAGTCGATCTTCATTAGGCTGCAGGCCAGATATTACTGGGCTGGACAGCCTGGAATGTTTGGTTGTCCATTTAGCCAAGGGCAGGAGCAGAAGGGCTGCTGTGCAGGGCTCCAACTCCCTTTGATCCTCTGCAAATGCGTGTGTGTGTGTGCACGCACGTGTGTGTAAGTGCAATGCAATTTCACAACCCAAGTACACCAGCTGGTCCACGTTAAAGTTCCAAGGTAACCATGGCGCCCTGCGGCTGGTGGAGTGTGTGTGGGTGTGAGTGTATGTCAGAGTGTGTGTGTATGTGTGTGATAACATGTGGTATACGTTTGGATGCGCTCCTCCACCCCCCCACCCCTTTGGCTTTGACTTTTAAGGAGCTTCGACACTGAGCTTTTGCCTCGATCAGGTAAACAGGATACGGGTCACTGATAAAACAGTATATACACAGACACCGCCTACCACCAAGGGAGGATATATGTGTATATCCCTAACCACTCAGTACCTGGGGTTGGGTCACCTAAAATAGTTTCCTATGTATTATTTTTCTATTGCGATTTTCAGTATCGCATGTTGTAAACAGTGTTTGAAAAGCTCTGCCAAGAAAGAATTCTGGCAGAAACACAGATAAACAGAATCACAGAGGAGTTAACCAGTGTTCATTTGTAAGAGTCATGTTTAATAATTCTGGCTTTGTTTGTAATTTGCTTCGCAGTAAAGTGTGTCAGTTAAAAAGTTAAACATTAGAGAGTTACTCAGAGAATAACAATTGTTGCATAGGGTCACTTTAGCACCAAGAGCTCACATTTGATGATTGCACGCAGGCATGTACACTGTGAGACTGGTTATCAATCCAGTTTGTTTTATTTCATTTTTGCAGCTTACACAGGATTGGGTGGCAGGGGCAACAGTCTGAGTGACCACACATTACCGGACCTCCCTCTCCTCAACCGCTTTGTCCAACTCTTTCAGGGGGACACTGACAGGTTTCCAAGCCATCTCTCCAGCAAGTCCTGGGTCTGCCCCGAGGCCTTCTCCCAGTAAAACATGTCAGGAACATTTCCCTTGGGAGCGTCTTAGAAGGCATCCTGACTGTATGCCCAAACCACCTCAACTGTGTCCTTTAAATGCAGAACAACATAACTTCCACTGTTGCCAACACACCCAACAGAGGAAGCTCATTTCAAATATGTGCTTTCAGCGACTAGCCACAGGTAAGTAATGAAATTTAGAATGACTGGTAGAGAAATACCCGGGCCTTTTGGCTCAGCTCTCTCTTTGCCAAGAGAGACGGGTGTAACATCGGCATCGCTGCAGACGCTACCCCAGTCCGTCTGCCTATGCTCTGCTAAGTTCTCCTTCTACATGCAAATACGGTCAGGAGACACTTGTATTCCTTAATATAAGGAACTTCACTGAGCAAGTGATTCTTCAGCTGGAGTTGGTTGACATGCAAGTTCTCACTCTTGTTGCACTAAAATTCAAGAACCAATGGCAAAGGGCTGCCCATGGCAAAGGGCTGGACACCTGACGCCTGTCTCACAGGACACAAAGTCAACCAAACCTGGTTGGGGAAGTGTCCAAGCACACTCCAGGATCTCTGTACAGAACGATCCAGAACATTTCTAGAACTCGGACGAACACCACACTGCTTTTCCTGAATCTAAGGTCCAACTAGTTGTACACTTATCTCTCCCCAATCCTCTCATTGATTTTTCTAGCAAGGCTAGAGAATTGTGACCCTCTTGTAGTTGGAACAGACACCCTAAAATGATGTTAAATTGCTCATTTAAAAAAAAGGGGAAAAAAAGAAAAAAGACTACTTGTACATACGGTATATGTATTTCATCCTATATTTATTGACTTTCTATGTGATACGTTTTTTGTTTTTGGGTAAAATTGTCCATTGCAGTATTTCTTACCGATACCGAAATTTCAATTTAATAATAAATATGTTTGAAATTCAAGCTTCAGCTTATTATAAATAATGTAATACGTTTAAAAATGACTGAAATATTATTTCTGGGGTCAGATCTACTACAACACCTGCACCACTTCTATGAGACTGTTTTGCTTATAATCAGAAAGGATAGAGGGTGAAACGTCTCCAAGAAGAAAGAAAAAGAAGTTTGTTTGACATAATTCAAGCCTTGGTGGAGTACCATGACCCGGACCACTGAATCTACATCATATTGCGAATAGGTCCAAATTGTGACCTTGATTAAAAATCAATTAGTTTTTCAGCCCCCATTTTTTGCTGTTTGGAAACATACATATTGTTGCTTAAGGGCACATGTTTGATGCCTCATCAGCCAATACACCGCATCCATGAACCAAATCTTAAAACAACTATTTACATATCCCACTCTTCATTTCTGTACACAAATATTTTGCAGAAAAACAAATCACAACAGAAGCTTTTGCGCACAGTAAGGTAGATTTAAAGAAGGTCATGTCATTCTTTGTCTGAGCTGCTGGCATTATAGAGGAGTCACTGCAACTGTCATGGCAACAAAACTGTTGGAGACAGATGCACACATTCCTAATTGTATCTGAGCACTGTAGATGAATTTCTCAAGGAAAAAACACTTGTACAGACCTGAAACAAAAGAAAACCTCTAACCATTCTCATTATTTATCTAATAATGCAGAAATGTTTGACTTCTATTCTTTTTAGCTTTTATTATAAATATGTTTGCTGGCCCTGCAGAGCAATTAGGATTATTCATAGGTGTATAATTTGAAAAGATTGGACAGGAAAACAGTCAAATCTTACAGTCTACTTAGCACCTCATGAGAGTACACCTGATTACTAGTTCAATCAACATACGTATATGCAACAGTAGCTTTTTTAAAAACATTGTTATTATTATTATTGAACACACAATCATTGAGTGCATATTTATATCATTTAAAAGACTACTGGCAAAGATGTTTTATTAATCGTACTAAAAAGGTAGTTACCTTTACATGTGCTGAGCCTGTTCAGGCTTTATGAACTTTTTTCCCCCTTTACAAGACGGTTGATGTGTTTTGCAGGCATGTGTCACTTGTTTGTGTCATGTATATGTTTGAACCTCAAAACAACTCTAGTGTAATTAGTCCTGAACAGTGCATTCAAGTTGTCTGAGTTAAACTTTTTGTGTTTTTATGTATGAAGTTGACTTCCTCAGGTATACCATGATAGTTGACATAATGACAAACCCTTGTGGTCTCCCCAAAGGACGCCTCTTTCAAAGCAAACAGTGCACAAACACACAATATCCCTCAATCCCTGCATCTTGCTGTGACGACGACTTCTTTTAGTAAACAGCCAAAAGCCTCTGCCTCTTCCACGGCCAAAAGCATCCTGCAATGATCAAAGAGCTTTTGGGATTTCCATATTTTACATTTTAATTGCACATGTTGCACCTTTACTTGCTTTTTGAAGTGTTTTATTAATATGAAAATTTTGCAATCCCATTTATCACAGCTGCTTCGACATTTTTGAGATAATCACAAATGTTCCCGTAACTGCCTGAAACACATCAAAAAAATTTAACTAAACTCTTCTCACTGACACCCATGAAGATGTTTAATCTTTCCTTGAAATGAAAAATGATCCTGCTATCAAACGGTCCACTATGGAGAGTAAAATCTTATGAAAATATAGTGCTACATATTGATAATGATATTCTGTATCTTTCTATTCGCACCTAATCAGAAGTGGAATACAGCCCAGAATCTCCCCTCTCTCCTGCCATGACAGCCACAATTCATCACAGCTTTAATTTAGTATGTTACTGGGGTGTCGATAGCATGAACACTGGCTCGCGATCCCCTTTTAAACACACACACATACACACACAAACGTACTGTATATCCACCACAACACATATTTACACATATCTATGCACAGCACACAGACTCATATGGAAAAGTGTCTGTACCATCTCATCTTTGTCACAAACAATGATACACTGAAATGCATACATATACAATGAGGCAAACCTCCTGCTCTTACCATTCAAGGGTACTGTCTGTTGTGTGTTTGGCCTCTACCTTAAGGCCCCTCTCCCGAGATGTATCATCAGTCATTTAAAGCAATTAAGCACTTCTCAATGAGAATTGCTCGCTCTTCCTTGAGTAAGACGAAGAGCAGAGATTCTGAAAGCCATTTTCTACCAAATCCTATTAGAGGTGGGGAAAGGAGGGGTGAAAATGAGGTTGAAGACCTAAAATGGAGGGCTTTTATTTAAGGACTAGGAGGTATTACAGACCAGATTACTCTTGGCTTATGTTCCTAGTCTGGGAAATTACATTCCCACTTTTTGTGGGGAGTGCCCGGGCTTTAGAGTGGAAGATGAGAATCACCTTAAGTCTCTCTTGTTTTTCACTCCTGCACTTGAGAGGGAGGTTCTTGTTCTTGTTGTGTTTTGCTGGAAAGATTTCAGTTTCTCTACTTTTATTAGCACCTACTGAGCTCTTGGGTTGTGTTTTTAGCAATAGGTTTATTTCGATTCTATTCTGTTCTTTCATGGGAAATTACTTTTTCCATTCCAGGATCCCATCTTAATTATTGATAGCAAGAAAATAAGGTATGAAAGAGTTTTATAGGATAAAATAGTTGGGCTTCAATTTCAAATGGGATTTAAATGATAACTCATGTCATAAGTTATTATTTAAAAAGAGAGAAATAAATCAATACTGGATTTGATTGTGTTGTTATACTCTAATTCCGAAGGTTTCTTACCTTTATACTCCAGAGTTTAATTTATCACATTTAATCACTGGAATAATTTCTTTTACAAAGAATATTTAGTTGGGTAATTTTCCAGATCCAGAGATGAAAGACGGCATCATCTTTTTTTAAATGTATTTTCTTCCTGGCAAACCACTCAGTAGAGTGGTTACCACTTTGAATCTGTTAACATTCTTTTAACATTGCATTTAATAATGTGTATGTGCATTAATAACTGAGATAGCTCTTCTGAGCCTGAATAAGTCTTAAGAGAGAAAAATGAACTGAAACTCAAACAGTCTGTTTTTTCCGTTGATCATCCAGAATGTGTTGGTCTTATTTTCTATTTACATACATTATATCTTCATTCGCATTCTCAAATTGGTCGTGAGCGTTAAAAGCTTACTTCCCATAAAACACAATTATACGATTTTTTTCAGAAGGAAAACCCATTGACATAAAAAATGTTCTCTCTGAATACATTCAAAGCATTGCTTTCTCAGATAGTTGTAGATAGTTTAAAATGTAGAGGATTTGACAGATTGGTACCTTGGCATTTTTATGATTTCAGAATGCATTTCTAAATCTCGTTACGCAAACATGTCATTTCGAGCATGTGCCAAAAGTTCGTGTGTTGCTTTGTAACTTTGATGATCCCTTTCCCTTTTTTTTTTCCCAGGTTTTAATTATAACAAATATAGCCTTGGCATTGCAGATGTTACAGGTGGCTGTGGTGCTACAATGGTTTTCAACCTTTAAGTAGTTCCACCCTTTATTCTATTCAATATCTGTTTGTTAAAATATGTTAATATTAGGGTATCTGAATTCAACATATTATACACTGTAGTAATATATATGTATATATATATATATATATATATATATATATATATATATATATATATATATATATATATATGTGTGTGTGTGTGTGTGTGTGTGTGTGTGTGTGTGTGTGTGTGTGTGTGTGTGTGTGTTACTCCAAATTATAACGCTCCTTGACATCCTTAAAGTCATTATTCTTTACGTTGGTCAGCAACTGCGCAACTAAAGGAGTCTCTTCTGTTGACTTCTCTAACTCACAGCACATTTACTATTAGACTTGCAGCCAAGACAGCCTGTCTTCACCTTGATAAAAGAGCAGACATTTTTCAAAACAGTGAAAAAGTATGCATGAAGGTATGCAAGTCGCAGTAAATGTGAGACCACTGATGTATACGAGTACAGGGGTGTGTATGTGCAGACTCTGTGTACTGTATATGTGTCCTTTCCCATGCCAAACTGTAAAAAAAAAAAAAAAAAAAAAAGGTTTGGGGGTTTATTTTTGTTGTGTGAAAGCAAGGCTCAGTACTGCTGAAACAGACATCTGCAAAGAATAGACTTACTCATTTGGCGTTAATCAAAACAGCCTGACTTTATTCATGTAACTGCAGTGATCTGCAAGCCTCTGGCAAGAGCAGAGAGAACGAAAACACAGATGTGTGCATGTTACACAGACGCATACACACACAGCCATTTGAATAAAAGGTCAAATAGCTTTATCAATAACTGTGGAAAATGTGTTTTGTGAGAAGAAGGAGCAGCTGATCTGACAGTGGCCGCCGCCCTGATGAATAACCGCCAGGAGAATCAATAGGAAAGAGGAGTTGAGGTGGAGTGCAGGAACGTTTTGTCATCCAACGGTACACTCCAATATCTGAGCTCATCCATCAAAAGCACCAATGGCACTTCGTCCTCCGCTTTAATTGAAAGCACACTGAAACAAGTTATTTACATGACGGGATAGATTTGAACGGGTGCACGTCAACTGGCAGCCTTGCTGTTGTGCTCTTGCTAAATGTTTGTTTCATGAGCTGAAGCGTCACCGTCTCTGAGCTTGGCTGAACATCAGGTAATGGTGGAAAAGTAGGCAAATAGTAACACATTGCATCTCACATGAGGGCAACAAACGGAAGAGCTGGGTATTTTAATGGTTGTGCTGACTACTATACAAGGGTCATTCATCATAACTATGAAAGAATTGCTTTCAAGACACAGTGATGTTCAAAGTGAGTCACACAGGAAACAATAGAGAAGCGGAATATTTTTAAAAATGAGCATAATTTGAAACCCTATAGGTCCTCATTGTTCAACTTCTAAGATATAAAAGAACAAACCACAGTCTGGTGGTTGAAAGGCAACTAGGCATATTTTTTATTGTTTGTTTTCAATTATTTCACTATTGTTTTCCTCTTTTTGGACACATGGGGGGAGTGAATCCAAGGTGGCTGCTTTTGATTGTGAAGATGCTATAGGGTTTAATTTAATTCAATTTAAGTACCATGCGTAAAGGGTAAAAGGACATCCTGTGACTCTACTTCTGACTTTTATTGAGTTTTAGGTATGTGATTTTTTTTCTTTTCTTTTTTGCTGTACGCCACTTAAAATGTAAGCATGTGTATTACATTTTGGTTGTGTGCGTGTGGTTTTGAGCAATCTTTTTCAGTGCTTATCACATCACCTAGACTGCAAATGTTCAGGTCATCCCATTCAACACTTTTATAACAGTGAAGGAGATTTCTTTCTCTAGTGCTCTCAGTAGTTGTTCAATCAATAACAGACAGCTGATTTCTTCTCCTCAGGGTCTATTCCATAAAGTGAGTATCGGATGTGTTTGGTGATAGCCTCAAGTGAAAAATAAAAACCTTACCTTACAAATGCTGTTAACACGCCTCAGTCTTAGTGTTTGTAACTTCTTCGCATGTATACCAAAGTTGATTGAATGGTCAAAACAGTAACTGGCAAAAAAAAAACAACAACCAAAAAACAGCTAAAATAATGTTCGATATTACAGCTTCATTATGTACAGTACACAATGAATCCAACAAACTTCCAAATGCTTGTCACAGTTATCCAAAATCCAAGTTGCAGGAGGTGTAAAATAAGTGAGCGGTGTACTGCTCTGTATCGTGTTTGCCCTGGGTGACCCAGTCTGAACTGCAGAAGCTACTGTGTGTCACCATGTCACAAACAGAGCCAAAAAGGCCAGAGGGAGGAGAATGTGTCTTCCTGGAAGCCGGCAAACATCTGTCGAGCATATTCACATGTGTAGCAGACATACAGAAAGATGCTTCAGACCACACCGACTCAACATTACACAGGATCCAGCACCATAGAGACTGAAAGTGTTGGAACCAAAACATGGACTGTTTTGAAAGTTTCAGCAGACACGGCCAAGGTCAGACTGACTATGTCTACAGGACTGTCTCAGAAAATTAGAATATTGTGATAAAGTCTTTTATTTTCTGTAATGCAAAAATGTCATACATTCTGGATTCATTACAAATCAACTGAAATATTGCAAGCCTTTTATTATTTTAATATTGCTGATCATGGCTTACAGCTTAAGAAAACTCAATGGAATCTTAATCTTAAACTGCAAGCCATAATCAGCAATATTAAAATAATAAAAGGCTTTGTAATGAATCCAGAATGTATGACATTTTTGTTTTTTTAATTGCATTACAGAAAATAAAGAACTTTATCACAATATTCTAATTTTTTTAGACAGTCCTGTACACTCATTCACACAATAAGAAACCCAATTTCCTCCTAAGAGCAAAATTGCTTGTTTTCTAGCACGTATGCCTTAAATATGTTGTGTAAAGAGTTATTGTGTAATCTTAAAACAATTGGCTTGCTCTTACAATTTAGCATTGTGAACATGCTCAATTTGCAGCAGTCTCAGCAAGTTTCCCAAAACCTAATAAGAAAAAAGGTGTAAATTAATATATCTATAGGAAAAGACCAAGTTTGCCTAACTGTGAGAAAAAGTATTATGTTCTTTCTTTTCTTTTGTATTTCCAAGCCTTTTAAAATGTTTCAATATACCATAGCTTTATCTTATTGGAACACTGCATTTAAAGATAAAGCCTGTGCTTGTTGCAATGGCAGAAATGTATGCAGAGCTCACTCTAAAACATTTTAAATAGTCTGTCCGGTTATTGTCTGTTTCCATGCTGGGTCCTTGACAACAGAGTAGGGAATGGGGAATGTACTGGGAAACCACAGTGATGCAGGCCAGCCAAGTTCAACAGGGAGTTCAAGGCTAAATTGATGCATATTTCCCTTTTAGTGGTGATGAGGCTTGCCAAATGTACAGTTTCCCTTTATGCAACATCTCAACCTAACTTTAATGACTGGCGGGGTCTATTCCATTGGTGGGTATAAATTTCACAAAAGATAATTTGCCTGTTTTGCTATCCCACAAATTCAAATGGCTGAATTTCTTTTGCGTTCTTAAATTCAGTTTCTAACTTATTAGCAGGGTATGGCTCCGAGCCACTGTTTGTCTAAGGCTGCTGCTCTCGAAGGCCTTTGCAGACTACACGAGGAAACCTTGGCCGGCTCTTCTAAACATGTTTTTGTTAAAGTGTCCAGATATATTTTCTCTTTGGTCAAAGCTCTGAAACAGCCTTGGCTCGCCTCAACTCTCTACATGTGTTAATGCTGAAGAGGTTCAGTTATTTTAGCAGCACATTTGATAGTATGTTGACATATGCGCTACGCTGGCCAAACATTGCGTCATCACAGGCCGGCATGCATTGTTCTGGATTAAGTTGCCTTTGAGGCTCACTGTATGTTTGAACGCCGTGTTCATCTAACATCTATAAGGATGACAACTGTTGTCGTTCCACATTCATCTCAAACTACTGCTTGGAGAAAGATTAAACGTCTGGATTCTTGAGAAATAGCTCTATATGGATGTAAAGAATGTATTTACATAAAAAAGAAGAAAAAAGAAAAAAGTAATACTGATTTAGTTAAAAATACAGAATTGAAAAATGAGAACTGATGTTTTGAAGGTTATTTGCTCACATCATTGAGTTTGTGGATTAAATGAGCCTTGACGATTATTTTCATAAAAAGCAATAAAGACCAGTAATTATAAAAATGCCAATAAGAATTCATCTTTCAAAAAAATCTATAAAGCTATTAAGTCTGTAATTAAAAAGATGAGCAGCTTAGTCTGAGAAAATTGCATTTTCCTGCACAAGCAACTGTGAAGCCTCACCTTGTGTTTGTTTTGCAAATATCTCTACAAAAACATTAACTTTGAAATATTAATCTGATCCATGCTATTGATAGGAATCTCCCATTAAAAGGCAGAAGTCTGTACTTCATACACACATGCTTCATTAGCTGCACCAAGCTTGCTGATCCAAAGGGTCATTAAGCCTCCATCTTGACAATTACATACACAGACACAGATACACCCACACGCAATAAAGCTCATAGAAATGGTTACACTTCTTAACTTGCTACAATGGCTGAAATCAGTTCTTCCAAATTAGCTTTGCTAGTAAGTGTTATGAGCACCAATCAGTGTGATTTAATCGTGGATATATCAAAGCTTCCCTTTCATTTTTAGACAAAAGACCACTTTTTTTTCTAAAAAAAAAAAAAAAAAAAAAATACAAAAAAACCTGTAGGAAGCAAATTTACGACTGTTGTAATCTTAAGTTTTAGGTGATCTGAATGTGAAATGCCTGTTTTCTTGAGGTGCTAACATTTTGTGGTTAAGTTAACGACTAATCCACCTTTTATTATTCGTCACTGAAACAATGAATTGGTTTTACTTGAGTTACAGGTCTTACAAGTGCTGATGTGAATTATAAATGTTTCTCTCTTATTTCTTCAGGATTCTGAACAATGTTCACCTCACGTCTTCGCCCACTACACGCTTGTCTTGTTTGCAGAGTGTGTGTTTGTGTGTATGCACATTTCACTCTCATCCTAATGTTTTGATCTGGTCTGTGTGTTCACAGTGGACATTAGGCAATTTCTCAAACCAGTAATGGGCTTTGATTCCCCAGGGTTGCAGTGAGATGGCCACTTCTTACATTAGCCAGTCAGGTATGACAGCGCCATGGCTTGCGTTCCCCTCGGCCAGCCTGGATAAATAATAAATGAAAGTGGTATTTCAGTCCTCCAAATCATCCGCAGGGTCAAGACTCCCTTCTCGCAGTGAACTTTGTAAGATGCGCCGAAGCGCAGCGAGATGCTAAAGGTTAGCGTCTTGAACAAGACAATCGTGCATTCGGCCTGCAAGCACAAGTAGTTTATAAACATCCACCACAATATCCACCCCTCTAGTTGTTGATGAGGAGCTTCTTTTCCTGTCTCCTCCCTCTACCTCTTTGGGAGAATGGAGAGACACATGAAGAGGAAAAGTTAGCATTCTCACAGAGCATACATCTGCTGCTAAGCTGGCATTTTGTATTGATTTTCCTGAAGCCTGTAATTTTGAAAGCTTGTAACAGAAGATGAAGTAAATATCATTTTATTTGCTCAAATGGTTTCAGATTGGATTGGATTGAGATGAAAATGGTGGAGAAAGGCAAATCTAGATGAGAAAGCAGCAATTTCAGTTACTACAATGCAAATTACATCCTTGAAAAAGATTATGTCTGTCTTAGTCTGTGGTGGGCTATGCAGACAAAGTGTCAATCTAATATCAGATTTTGAATACAAATCCAATCAGGGGAAAAGACTCTCACAAGTGAATAATCCTGTTGTATGTGAAAGCATTCTAGTAATTTTATTGTTGTACATTATAATAAAACTGATTTCACACAAGTCTGTGTGTGCTAGAAGGTTGCGAAGCTGAGTTAATGACCACTGTTTATATCCCATCGCAGACAGCCATTCTGGTTCATTTTTTTATTTACCCTGGAAGGTGAAGTTAACCTTCTTCAGCTCATTGTAGCCAGAGGAGAATGGCAGAGATTAGTGTACTGGTCATGGTGAAGTGACTGCGCATATAATACATGACAAGACCCAACTGAATGGACAAATATGGTCATTTCCTATGCGGCTGCTGCAAGTGAACTTGAAAATTGCTATTTATTCATTTTAATGCATTCTGTTGGGGTTTTTTTTCTCTGCATTTTCACCTGTATATTATAATTGTGTGAGTAAACACATTTTCCTAATTCATGCTGTCCATCACAGCAGATGAATGAATGTTGTTTTATGTCAGTCTGTGGGCATATAACCTAACAGTAATGCTTATGTATTCAACCATTGTTTTTTTTCCATTTTAAATCCATCATCTTTCCATCTATCAATCCATCAATCAAACTGGAGCCAGACACTACTCAGAAAAAAGCAATCAGCTGTGTTCATCTGTCCCTCTTTTCCAAGAGGCACTTCCAAAACACACATTGTGTGTACAGTGTTTATTAGCCAAGGTCAGCTAATTATTAGGCCGGACAAGCGAAGGTCAGTGTACTTCTGTGTCTTTGTTTTGACAGTCTGTACCTGATTTAGATAAGTACTCCCCTTCAACCTCTCTGTCATCTATCATCTTAAATATGGGACCTCATAGAGTTAGTTGACTCTACACTTCTATTTAAGGTGTCATAAACTTGTAAGCATGCATTCAAGAAGATAACATTTTCCTTTATATTTAATACCATGACCTCTATAACATGTTGGAAGGTCACAATGTTAAAGTGTACACAGTTTAATAGAACATCCACTGGTCATGAAGATAAAGACCTGTATTTGAAATGTATTTGAACGTATCAATATAGTTACCATATGTGTTTGTGTATGTCTATATATATACACACACACACACACACACACACACACACACACACACACACACACACACACACACACACACACACACACACACACACACACACACACACACACACACACACACATATATATATGCACGTCAAAATAGAAAAAAGTATGCACAAATGGTGTTATTATAACTATGGCCGGTTTACATTTGATTTGATTTGATTAGATTATAACTGTTGGTCAAAGAACTAAAAGTGACACTGTCTTGTATTCTTGTATTGTGCATGATTAGCATTCTTTATGAATATATTGTTGCTGCCTATTTTGCTGCTCATTTTGAATCTCAAACAGGACATGAGAAACAAGGAAAATCTTGACTTCAACAGCAGTTATTATAAAGAGATATTTAAAGAGAGACAGCTTTAAAGAGAAAAAATTGTCATCATTTTTTTCAAAACCCCAATTCCAAAAATGTATACACTGCGAAACCGTGAATTAAAACAGAATGCAATGATTTGCAATTCTAATAAGCCTATATTTTATTCACAATAGAACATAACACAATATGTTTAACTGTAAGATGCACTATCTTAAGAAAATCAAGTTTTTTTTTTTTTAAGGTAACACCACAAAAGTTTAAACAAGGTGATGTTTAACACTGTCTAGCACCCCCTCTTTCTTAACAAATAGTCCACATACATCTGGGAATTGAAAAGAGAAGTTGCTAGAGTTTTAGGAGAGGAATTTTGTCCCATTCTTGCCTGATATATGATTCAATCTGCTCAAATGTCCTGGGTCTTCTTTGTCACTTTATTTTTGATTCATGATGCACCAGATGTTTTCAACTGCGGAAATATCTAGATCAAAGGAGGGGACTAGCTTTTGTAAAAGATACAGTATGGGATTTAGCATTGTCGTGATGAAAGATTCAATACATTCCCTGAAAAGAAAACATGTCTTGATGGCACCATATATTGGTCTAAGACCTGTATACACTTTTCATCAATAATGTTTCCTTGGAACATATGTTAGATGTTTAATCATTATGCACTAATTTGTGACCATAACATCAGATATGTAGGTTTCAAATTTTTCTTTTCAAAATTTGTGGACAATGTTTTTTGGAGACTTGGGAAACTCTGGAAATGTTTTCTTCCGAGAAACTCTGCATCTTTAATGTGCTCTTATGATTGCTAATCATGTCACTGACTGGCTGCTAATTAACCCTATTATATGCAAGATGTTCCCCGAGCTGTGTCTTCTTAACACACCTTACTTTTCAGCCTTTTATTCAAAGTTTTGGTGGTGAGCGTGTTTCCTCAAATGTGAGCGTTGAGCAGAACAGATTTATCTTTCTTTTAGAGTGGCATCTCATAAAAGGACACTTGGCCTTTTCCAAGTTCCCATAGAATTCAGGCTGGGAGAGACGCTGATGTTGACTCCTCAAAGAATTATCAACACTGGATTTGGCAAATTCTAATCTATAAAAGAAAATATTGAAAGTACTGACTGGATTCTGTCATACAAGATGTGATTATGGACATATATTTCCCCTTTTTAGCAGAAAGATCAATCTCCCTGTTCCTAGTAGGTGCTGTGAATGGATTTCAAGTACCCAAACCTACTGGTTTAACTTTGTATTGTTGTTTATACCGTGGAATAGTCCAAATATCTGTGGTTTGAAACTGAATCAAAGCTGACTAGTTATTGTTGTGTTGCCTCTATGCGCCAACCATCTTACTTCTGCATTGAGGCTCATCCAGAACTACTGTAAGTTCCGTTGCAGTTCCTCGACTGACCAATAGAAGCTGGCTGAAAAAGCGAGTCCATCTCCATCGACTCCCATGTTAACATATCAAACTTTATAAACAGAAATAAAGATATTTACAGCCTGGTTCATAAAACCATTTTGTTTTCAATCGTTTGATTTCACACCCGTCACCACTCTGAGGTGGGTGAATTTTTTGTACCAATGCCAAGAGAACTTGTATCAAGCAATAACTTTATTTCTAATATGATTGATTGGCAGTCGGCTCAGCCAATCACTAGCTGTTATCAATCCCTCATCCATGATCATCATGCTACAGCGCTTCCTGAAGCAACCAGCTGCATCAGCTAAATGCAACAGTTTATTTTTGATGTTGCTTTTTTTGATATAAAGCTTTCCGATATTTTGAGGGTTCGGATGAAGGAACTGAGAGCAAAGCTAACTTTGATTTCAAGCTGACGTGTTCTCGTCGGCTTGCTGGGCAACATGGCTACTCCTCGTCCACAGAAAAATGGGCTTCAAAACCACATATACAGCCTATGGTTTCCTCAGGAAATCCAGTGATAGCGGCCATCTTGGACTACTATTTTGCTCTGAAGACCATGACACATGGTACATGACTTACAATAGTTAATTGTTTGAGTTTCAACTTGTTATAGACAACTTGCTGCAAAGTGATCAGAATGAGTCAATTTTTCTTAAAATGTTAATATGACTTTCAACATCTATGTTTTCTATGCTGCATTGTAAACAAAATATGCATATATTGAGATCTGGAACTCATTCTCTTCTGTTTTAATGTATTATTATTCAGTGCCCCAACTTTTTAGGAGTTTTTGTTAAAGGTTTTTTGTTAAAGGTTTGTTCAGAAAACTTTGTGGCATTTTCCATGTGCAAACTCCACATGGAAAGACTCCTGCCAGGAGTTGAACCAGGAACCCTATTGTTGTGAGGCACCAGTGCTAACCACTAAGCCACCGTACCAGCCCTTCACTTTACATATACAGTAAAATTAAAGGTTCTATTTTATTCTATTACCATCTAAAAGTGAGATGAAAAGAAAAGTGTAAATGCTTTCAGGATCTACCTAATTTAGCTTTTAAAATAAGCTTTTACATTAACTGAGTTTAAAATTGTAATCAATTATTTATTTATTTATTTGCCTACTTGTGTGTTTTATATATATATATATATACACACATACAGTGGGGAGAACAAGTATTTTATACCCTGCCGATTTTGCAGGTTTTCCCACTTGAAAAGCATGTAGAAGTCTGTAATTTTTATCATAGGTACTCTTCAACTGTGAGTGATGGAATCTAAAAAAAAATCCAGAAAATCACATTGTATGATTTTTAAGTAATTAATTTGCATTTTATTGCATGACATAAGTATTTGATACATCAGAAAAACAGAACTTAATATTTGGTAGAGAAACCTTTGTTTGCAATTACAGAGATCAGACGTTTCCTGTAGGTCTTGACCAGGTTTGCACACACTGCAGCAGGGATTTTGGCCCACTCCTCCATACAGATCTTCTCCAGATCCTTCAGGTTTCGGGGCTGTCGCTGGGCAATACGGACTTTCAGCTCCCTCCAAAGATTTTCTATTGGGTTCAGGTCTGGAGACTGGCTAGGCCACTCCAGGACCTTGAAATGCTTCTTACGGAGCCACTCCTTAGTTGCCCTGGCTGTGTGTTTCGGGTCGTTGTCATGCTGGAAGACCCAGCCACGACCCATCTTCAATGCTCTTACTGAGGGAAGGAGGTTGTTGGCCAAGATCTCGCGATACATGGCCCCATCCATCCTCCCCTCAATACGGTGCAGTCGTCCTGTCCCCTTTGCAGAAAAGCATCCCCAAAGAATGATGTTTCCACCTCCATGCTTCACGGTTGGGATGGTGTTCTTGGGGTTGTACTCATCCTTCTTCTTCCTCCAAACACGGCGAATGGAGTTTAGACCAAAAAGCTCTATTTTAGTCACATCCGACCACATGACCTTCTCCCATTCCTCCTCTGGATCATCCAGATGGTCATTGGCAAACTTCAGACGGGCCTTGACATGCACTGGCTTGAGCAGGGGGACCTTGCGTGCGCTGCAGGATTTTAATCCATGACGGCGTAGTGTGTTACTAATGGTTTTCTTTGAGACTGTGGTCCCAGCTCTCTTCAGGTCATTGACCAGGTCCTGCCGTGTAGTTCTGGGCTGATCCCTCACCTTCCTCATGATCATTGATGCCCCACGAGGTGAGATTTTGCAATTGGAGCCCCAGACCGAGGGAGATTGACCGTCATCTTAAACTTCTTCCATTTTCTAATAATTGTGCCAACAGTTGTTGCCTTCTCACCAAGCTGCTTGCCTATTGTCCTGTAGCCCATCCCAGCCTTGTGCAGGTCTACAATTGTATCCCTGATGTCCTTACACAGCTCTCTGGTCTTGGCCATTGTGGAGAGGTTGGAGTTTGTTTGATTGAGTGTGTGGACAGGTGTGTTTTATACAGGTAACGAGTTCAAACAGGTGCAGTTAATACAGGTAATGAGTGGAGAACAGGAGGCTTCTTAAAGAAGAACTAACAGGTCTGTGAGAGCCGGAAGTCTTACTGGTTGACAGGTGATCAAATACTTATGTCATGCAATAAAATGCAAATTAATTACTTAAAAATCATACAATGTGATTTTCTGGATTTTTTTAGATTCTGTCACTCACAGTTGAAGAGTACCTATGATAAAAATTACAGACTTCTACATGCTTTGCAAGTGGGAAAACCTGCAAAATCGGCAGTGTATCAAATACTTGTTCTCCCCACTGTATATATATATATATATATATATATATATATATATATATTTATATATATATATACATGAGTGATGAAAAATATATATATATTATTATATTTGTATATTATTCGTCAATCTTCAGTGTTTTTTTACTGAGACTAAGGATGATGTTTCCTCCATTTCTCCTCCCTTCTTATTCAACGTTTTAGTAATGGGGGCTTTTTTCTCTTAACTATTTCTGTTGGTTTTGTTTTAAGCCTGTAAAGCACATTGTGTTGTTCAAGTTTTATGAAAGGTCCTAATTTAAACACACCCACACACATATGTCTTTGAATATGCTCTATATATAGTTTCATGGAATTAAGAAACTCAATATCTCTGGAAACGAATTGCATTGTTCATCACCTTTTTAATTTGCATATTTCAAACATTCCTTAATCTCGAAGTACTAACTATAGCCCCAACATTTTACACACACACACACACACACACACACACACACACACACACACACACACACACACACACACACACACACACACACACACACACACACACACACACACACACACAGGGACAATTTGAAATCAAGAAAAACAATTAAAGAAAAAAAATCTCTCCTTTTGTCCTGGTAGTTCTCTGGCAACCTCTGCAAGCCCCAGTTCCGAGACCCCAGCATCTCTAACAAGCAGCGGATACAGCGCTGGATTACTGTAGGCATTAAATCAATAGCTGCTGGTCTCCCAGGCACAGCTATAGATTATGAATCAGTGTTGGTGAGCAGAGTGCCATGGTGGCAAAAGGAAGTAAGGAGACAGACAGAGGGGGGGAGAGGATAAAAAAGGGAAATTGGATGTATCAGAATGCCGCGTTGGGATTTTTAATTACTGAAACTCTATTTGAATACCAGTTAGTTATTAATTTGTATGTTGTGTTATAGATGTGTTCACCAACATTGTCACATTTTCTGTGTTGATTAAGAAATCATTTACCATATAAACAGAATTGATCTATGAAGTCAGGAAAATCAAGATTTTGGCTGGCATAACGACGAACAAACTATAGCAAGAAAATATATCAAATCTGAACTACATTTTTTCATATTTATTTCATGATTTGTCTGTAAGTTCATGTAGCATTGTCTATGTACTCTGAGCAATAATAATTTGTAAGGCCCTGCCAATATCTATATAACTGATCTATGGCCACAGAGCCCATTAACCTGCATGAACCTCTGGTAATCTCAGTGAGCTCCAATGTTTCCAGCCCTCGGTTTAATTCAAGGCCCTCTGAGTCTTGTTTACAGATGGTATCTAAGTGGCTTGATTCAACTGCCAATGAATATTGGCATGTGTCTACACCCCATAGACCCTGCTGTAAGGGGAGGAGACCATAGTGTTAGCCAAACACAAACTGAACATGACATCTCCCTCGCCCCTACAAGTTCGATACAAATGCACACACCTTCTTGCGCACCGTCATGCATGAACAACAAAGCAAACTCGAGCCAGATTTTCAGAAAGAAGCAAACATCATGTTATTCAGTTAGTGTTAGAAAAAAAAAGAATGATATGAAAACACCTGCGTCCACATGTAAACATATTTAATCACACACACATCCACACTCAGGCAGACACTTTTTTTAACCTTGCCATGGGGCAGGTCGCTAGACCCATACTGCCCCCTGGCTCGACTTGCCTCTCTTTATTTGTTAAGCAGCACAGACGCCCAAGGAATATGTCGTCTCTTAGCACAGATTCAGGGTCAGATTACCCTGCACTGGCTCCCTAACCTCAACCATTAGTCGGATAAGAAAACATCTGTTCTAGGATCAGCAACCAGGGAATGGAGATGATATGGAGGAGTTATTAGAGGTGACCGAGTTCAGGGTCAGGTCCGAGCCATGGGGGTGGTAAAAGGTGAACCAAGAGCACTGTAAAGTATAACCTGATATACAGTGAGAAATAGAAGAATACTGTCTATAATGTGGTGTGTTAGTACCAATTTTGAGGTAATTCACTAAAACATAAGCTAAAACATTCGATTTTGGCAAAGGAGGACAGAAGCACAATGGCTTAAAGCACCCTAACATAAGAAGTCAAATATTGAGTCAGTAAAGGTAATAAAATAAGTAAATTCTTAAGGAACAATTTTCTCAATTGTACCTCAGTTTTTTTTTAATTTAATAACTCAGAGGCTGGTCTTCTATGGTGCTGTCAAAATCAGCAGACACACACACACAAACACATATATACCCTTGCTGAGCTCCCACATATAGAAGAAAAACATCAACCACATATACATGCATATATGCGCCCAGCACCAGAATGATTAGTCAATCAAAACCTTCATTTCCCGCAATGAGCCCTCCTCTTTTCCATGCTAGATTCCTGTGAAGAGAACCGAGAGCTTGCAAGATTGGTGTGTGTGAGCGTGCCACTTTTTTATCATGCGTGTTTGATTTGTGCAATCGGGGCCTATTGAAGACATTTTTCCACACCACACCACTGACGCACAGCTGAAATGCAGAACATTGCACTTTGATATTCACTCTGCTCTGTATTGCCAGCCTACACGGAGACTGAGTTTTTCGTGGAATATCCCTTTCACTCCAAGCTGGTCTGATGATGACAGCCTGGAGGCGAATAGATATCGAAAGGACTTCTGACCAGGAAAGTCTGACTAGAACTGGAATCACAAAACAGCAAGGACCCTGTGGATGAGTAGTGGCTAGACGAGTTCTCACGCTGTGTTTGAATGGTTTGTCATATGTAAATCTTGCTGACAATGACACATATCCTATATAGTGGAAGGATCAATGGAGGAAGGTAGGTCCAAATCAAAGATATGTGTGACACAACATATTAGCAACAAAATTGGTGATGGAAACTTAAAGAATTCAGTTATAAACAAAGTAGCTACTTTTTTTCAATACAAAGGAAAATAATATATACACACATATGTGCCAATAGCAGGAAAATGAGCAAAATTGCCCAAAATTAATACCGACAGAGATGTAGTCAATCACTTTGAGAGAATTATTCCATCTAAATCATGTCTTTAATTTTGCTTTATATTTGAAGCTGCCCTATTTAATGCAAGAAGCAGATTTATAACATTTATATTGCAGAAAATTTTAATCTTAAGATCTTATGAAGAAGATGTTTATTTTAATAGTAAATTATCACAGGTCATAAATTTTCAATTTATTTTGTGTCATTAACCAAATATATTAAAATGTTGGATAAATAGATGTTATTAAAGTTGTACTTTTCACAGTTGATAAAGACTAGCGACACATCTAACTCACTGTTACCGTTGGAACAAAATTATTTCAGTTTCATTAACTGTTCACAGAAACTGATATTTGTGCTTCATGATGGTGACCTACAGTAAAACAATTAAAGTCGATGTTGCTTCTGCTCCTTTTGTTAATGGTCCTCACATTAACTAGCAACTGCAACAATGACTGTTACACCTACATCTCCCTGTATGTGCATATTAGTGTCTTTATCCTGTTTCATTTGACAGTTTTTCTAAAGGTGCTTTAACAACACGGCCTTCAGTAATCACTTCTATTGCTAACGAATAACCTTTTGTCTTCGTTCCCCATACTATCCTCATTTTCTCCTCCCCATCACTTAATTTTCTACACTGTCCTCAGCCTTGCCTGTGCTAATTGTGGATGATCGTTTTAGTTCAGGAGGAAAAGTTAGAAAATGGGAGACAAAGCCTTTATCTGGAGTGTTAACAGAGTTAGCCTCGTTCCATGTGATCCAATCCGAGTCAATCACATTGGGAAAATTGGATTCCTGAATAAGGAAATCCCACGAGGGAGGTTAGGCTGTCCATCTGGATCAGCAGAAGACATTTCTTCTCCTTTCCTTTCCCCTGTCTTTCATTCTCTCCACTGAGGCACTGGAGAGATTCTGTTCTCACTTTAGTGGACCAATAGGGCCATAATAAGTATTGATTAAGCTATTAGCCAACATTACCCAGGCACCGGCAGAGACTGTGTTTAGAATCGGCACCTCAGGAGTCTGTCACACCGTGTCACAGACACGTACACAGGGACACACATACACACACAGTTTTGAGAAGCTGATTGGGTGTGCTGTGAACTTGGTTAGTTACTGAGGCGACTAAACGACAATCTTATAATCTATTTCCCTCTGTCCTTCTGCACATCTTCTACCACTCTATCTCTGTAAAGTGAGATCCAATCAAGTAAGGCCACAGTCCAAAATACATGCTGTTTCAATGAGATGGTTGAGCGTACAACACACACAGAAACGCACAGACGAGAAGGATCAGATAAAAGGGGCTTGATTACAAAGGACAAGGTCATAGGGAGGAGTGACACAGGTTCGACTAAGCTTTCAGAGTCAGACAGCACACCTACAAGTCTCCCTCCGCACGCACGCACACACACACACACACACACACGCACACGCACACGCACACACACACGCACACTTTCCTCTTTTTAAAAAAGACACAAAAATAAAAAGTGATAAAAGACTCTCTTAAATGTAGATAATTATATTTGGTTCCACTCTCAATATGCTAATAGTGTTGTAGCATTTGTGTGTGTGTCCGTGTGTGTGAGACAGAAGATAGCTTTGAGTCACAGATGCTAATTGTGTGACTTAAACTGCTTAAGTATGTCAATCTTCAATTATATAGGAACTGGAAAATTGAGCCATAGAGAAACAGACAGGCGTTAGAATTAGCTGCCACCAAAACTCAACACTATCATGTTTTGAATATATTTTTCAAAAATTTGTCTGACTGAGTGATTTCCAATACATTGTCAGGACAAATTACCTCCACTTAATAAGATCCTTGGTGGAAGCAGAGGATGGCCACTCATAGAGGAGGAGATGAAACGACAAGTATTAATTTGGGATTTCTCACAAACTGACACTGTAGTCTCCATCCTCAGACCCTGAGGCTATGTCACTTCTCACCCATACTCCCACAAACACACATGCACACACCCCTCAGTCTCTCTCTGTTGCTCCACATCCCTCGGTTTGTCCCTCCTCCTTCCTCCTCATCATGAAAGAAATTCAGTGGCGTAGCAATTACCTAAGTCTTTTATCAGTCATCTCAAAGGAGGAAAATTAGAGCAATTGTGTCAGGATGGTCATATGGGCAGAAATTGCACACTTATTGGGTGCACTTACGCCAGTGACTCTGCTCCCTGGACTGATGGGGCCCATTGTTAGGGAGGGTGCTTTCCAGGCTGCTGATTGGGGCTGAAAGCAGATGCATGCCCCCCTACCCGTACCCTCTGTACCCTTCTCGCTCCTCTGAATTCTCCCTCTTATTCCAACATGTCCCCGTCATCCAGTCCCTGCCAATGCACCAAGCCTTTGTCTTGGTATAAGAGCCTCCCACCATCCACGTGCACATGCCTTCCCCTCTTAGATTAAATTAAATTAAATCAAAGTAAAGGAAGAACCCTCACCTTCTTCTGAAAGTTAAATAACTTAAACCCCTTTACTTGTCCTATCCTTCCCTTCTTGCCAACCATGTTCTGCCTATCTCATTGCAGCCCACTGCAGTGTAAGTTGTAGTTGTAGGTTTTGTTATTTAAAAATATCCTATTGTTTACCTAAAAAGATGATTAATGCCCAAATATTTTATGTATAATATTTTGTGGCATATAAACAAATTCTAAGGCATCTGTAAAAATTAAGCGGTGGCAAACAGCTTCTTTGTCAAAATTTTAGATTAAGTGAAAATATGTGTCCGAACAAAAATGTTGCTGAAAACAATGATAGGCATTTTTATTCTTTCCAGATTCAGGTAATTATGATGAATTGACCAAACTCTTCAGGATAACATGACCTTTGACAGCCCAATGTAATGGCAAATGTCATTTGAAATTCCAATCTTGGAGAAAGAATCTGCAGCGTGTGATGAAGAACATAAAACACAGCAGCCACACACTCAGACTGTAAATGTGATATGTGTTGAATTCCTCATGCTACTTCATGTCCCTCAAAGATGATGGGTCACTCAGCTAACGAGTAAATCCTCCATCTAATAGTAACATTGTCTGCTCACAGGGATCTTTCCCTAAATGCTAACTAGATTCAGGCAGTGAATCCTAGCAGTAAATGCTAAGTCTATGGCTTAATCGTTGACTCTAGCTCCTTCGCACCGCAGGGAGCTGCCAGGCCTCTCTATTCCCACTCCACTGGCCACACATCTCCACTCAATCTGTCTTAGCATATTGATTTCCCAGCTGTCTCATTGGTTCCTAACATAATTATGGCTGGCTAGGCTCGGGGCACAGGCGCAGGGCTAATACATTTACACCGGGCCCCATCAGCACAGGCTTATATTCATGTCACTGGGAGAAGCAGGAGATTGGATGCCTCTAAGAGGCAGATCTACTAAGAGAATTTGGGAGGCTTTGCTCTAATGAAAAAGGGGAATTAGCTGGATCGACCTCCATCACACTGAAAGATCAATAGCTACATGAATGAAAACATTCACCGGGAAATAAAATGAAGACGGAAAAGTGACACATCTGTTAATAAAGATCTGTTTATGCATGTTATTGTTTCAATAATCTCTCTTATATAAGATGTTGGTATAATCGGCTGACCTAATCTTGCTGCTATGCCTGAAGTTGAATTGAAATATTTTTGAAAAAGTGAGGACAATATGATGAATATTTCTGTTGATTTACTTGCTTAGTATCCGTGTTTCTTTGCTTGCTTCATTCATATATATATATATATATATATATATATATATATATATATATATATATGAGGATGGGAATGTGGGGGTGGGGTGGAGGGGGTCACAGTCTATCTATTTCTCTCTGCCTAATTGTTGTCAGAAGCTGACCTAAAACGCATAGACAGTATTTTTCAAAGTCAAGGATGAGGTAGAGGAGGGGTGGGCAATTCATCATGCTATCTCCTTTCCTCCTCCGCTCACCGTCCGGGACCAGAGAAGGTCTGCTAGTTATTTAATTCTATGGATCAGGCCCTTAATGGCAATCTCTAGCCCCATAAATTAGACATGGACTCGATTACGATGTCTGGTGTAAGTCGCAGTCTTAGGTATGATACTGACAAGTAAGGTCATCCAAGTCTTCTCACACCTCTCGCAATTAAGGATCATTAAAGACAAGCCAAGCTGGATAGAGTTGGAATCTGTCACCACCTCACAGGCTGCTTTAACCGAGACAGAGATACATGAACATACAGATCCCATGTACATGAGGACAATTTTTATTTCAGATATTTTAGGTGTAAACTATAAGATCAAATTTGAAATAGCAATTGGCTAAAGTGCACTTAATCTTGAACAATGACTGACAGGATTACTAAACACTGCTTCAGTTACAAATTGAAACAAAATATGATTTGGGGAATTTTAGAAATGAGTCCGTCATGTGATAAACAAGTTGGTATGGCAATCAAACAAACATGAAATATTCTACACTACAAGAAAACAAGATGATGAATCTATTAACAGAGGACATACTGTACGTATGCACAGCGCAGTCAGTTTACTGAAAAATCAAATAATCTCCTACTGCATGGGCACACTAAGTATCTGATCAGCATGGTGCTGAGCTGGATAGATTGTTCTCTATTGTGATCCTTGAAGCACATAAAATATATGTGGTACATTTTAATGCATAAAACTGCACTCAAGTGGGCAAGATAGCTGGTATTATGTGAGTTTATAATAATTTACCTTCACACCTAAACACGAGAAAGTGGTAGTTCATGCAAACAAATTGTACATGATTGACTGAACAAGGTTGTGAACTCTGCTGGGTTTTTCTATTTTCACTTGGTTTGTAGCTCATTTTTAATTTTCTTATTTCTGAAGGAAACACAAAGGTTTTTCTTTTTTTTCTTGCCAAATTTCACTATTTATTAGGGCCCGAGCACCTTCAGTGCGAAGGCCCTATTGTATTTGCAGGAATTTTTATTATTATTAGGGCCCGAGCACCTTCAGTGCGAAGGCCCTATTGTATTTGCAGGAATTTTTATTATTATTATTATTATTATTTTTCTTCTGACAAAGTGATGGCCTTTTTGCCCCCCTTAACATGCCCAAAAAGTCACCAAATTTTGCACCCTAGTCAGGCCTGGCGAAAAATTTGATATTTAAAGGTTTGCATTAATGGGCGTGGCAAAATGGCTCAACAGCGCCCCCTTGAAAACTTTGTGCCTCAAGCCCCACGATACGATTTGACGTACATGCACGAAAATCAGTACACACCTGTATCATGGGACAACTTAAACAAAAGTCTCTTGGGGTCATGCCCGAAACCGAACAGGATGTCGGCCATTTTGAATTAGTCGTGTCATTTTGGCGAAATTTATGCCATTCCTTCGAAAGTTAATTCAGCCCGAACCGTAACGTGCACCCAGGTGTGTTATACATCAAAATGTGCGTCTCCATCCTGCGACAACACGCATTACTTTTCTCTTTCAAAAGCGTTACCGTGGCGGCGCTAGACGCCAAAATGCGCGCCCACCCTTCATCTGATTGGTTCAACAGAAAAAACTTTGTGCCTCAAGCCCCATAATACGGTTTGACGTACATGAACGAAAATCGGTACACACCTGTATCATGTCGCAACTAAAAGAAAAGTCTCTTGGCGCCATGGCCGAAACCGAACAGGAAGTTGGCCATTTTGAACATTCTGAATTAATTGCGTAATTTTGGAGCAATATATGCCATTCCTTCGAGAGTTAATTCAGCCCGAACCGTATCGTGAACCCAGATGTGTTATACATCAAAATGTGCGTCTCCATCCTGCGACTACACGCATTACTTTTCTCTTTCGAAAGTGTTACCGTGACGATGCTAGACGCCAACAAGCGCACCCCCCCTTCATCTGATTGGTCCATATTTGATAGTTCCCCAAAAGGCACCAAATTTGGCATGCAAGCCAGGCCTGGCGATAAATTTGATATTTCATGGTTTGCATTAATGGGCGTGGCAAAATGGCTCAACAGCGCCCCCCGGAAAACTTTGTGCCTCAAGCCCCACAATACGGTTTGACGTACATGCACGAAAATCGGTACACACCTGTATCATGTCGCAACTTAAAGAAAAGTCTCTTGGAGCCATGGCCGAAACAAAACAGGAAGTCAGCCATTTTGAATTAATTGTGTAATTTTGGCACAATTTATGCCATTCCTTCGGCAGTTAATTCAGCCCGAACCGTAACGTGCACCCAGGTGTGTTATACACCAAAATGTGCGTCTCCATCGTGCGACACCACGCATTACTTTTCTCTTTCAAAAGTGTTACCGTGGCGACGCTAGACGCGAAAAAGCGCACCCACCCTTCATCTGATTGGTCCATATTTGATAGTTCTCCAAAAGTCACCAAAATTTGCATGCAAGCCAGGCCTGGCGATAAATGTGATATTTCATGGTTTGCATTAATGGGCGTGGCCTAACGGCTCAACAGCGCCCCCTAGAATACTTTTCTCTGCCATAACTTTTGAATGGTTTCACATAGAGAGTCGTGGGTGGTGTCATGGGACTCTGTAATGAGTCCTTAAGCTTCGTTGGCCTTAATTAGCCCCGCCCCTTCTTCTGATTGGTTGTCCCGATTTTCTGCTATAACTTATGAATGGTTTGACATAGAGAGTCGTGGGTGGTGTCATCAGATTCTTTATGGAGTCCTTGAACTTCATTGGCCTGAATTAGCCCCGCCCCTTCTTCTGATTGGTTGTCCTTTTTTTATAATAAAATTGCCGCGAGCCGCCAGTCGCTCTCGCGCTGACTCCCGCTTCCTGATTCAAACGTCTGCCGGCCCCGCCCCCCGACCAATCAGTGGCGAGTAGGGTGATGACGGCCCCGCCCCCCGACCAATCAGTGGCGAGTAGGGTGATGACGGCCCCGCCCCCCGACCAATCAGCTGCCTGTAATGTGGTGACTTCAGAAATATTCCCGGCTCAGCCCGGTTACAACCTTGGCAGAATGGTTACAGAAAAAGTAATAATTTAAATAGTAGGGTTTTACTAATATTTATAACTTACAAATATTTAAAAAATTAGGAAAAAAAAGTTCCAGACATTTTATCGCTATGTTGGTCTGTCCTAAGCCAGTAGGTCAAATGAAAGGAATAGCTGAGACTTAGCTCAGCCAGATTATTGCGGTCTTTGCTGCCAGAGGTCTAGAGTTCAAGCCTGGCTTGATATGCCAAAATTTTTGTCAGCAATTTTTGTGTTTTTTTTACATCAAAATGTTCGTCTCTGTCCTGTGACGACGCACATTACTTTTCTCTTTCCCCTTCTTCTGATTGGTTGTCCCGATTTTCTGCCATAACTTTTGAATTTGAGTGGAGTTTGCGCGCGCAGCTCCCGCGGGGGGAGGGGCTGATGTTCAGCGCGGCCGCCATCTTGGTCGAGGCGCCGCATTGACTGCCTGAGAACGTCGGGCGTGGCCGCCATCTTGGATCGGTATCGCTTTAACTCTAGAGCGTTCACTTCTATTGTGGAAGGAGGTGTCTGCATAAGTAAAATAACTATAACTCACTTGATTTTCAACCGATTTTCACGCGGTTTGCTTTGTTACAAACGGCAGACATGTAGCTATGATACAGGATGCTTGATGTACGTTAAATATGCAAGCTTTCATGCTAAAATACGTTCTGCAGGTAGTCACACTTCAGGTATACACACACACACACACACACACACACACACACATATATATATATATATATATATATATATATATATATATATATATATATATATATATATATATATATATATATATATATATATACACACACACACACACACACACACACACACACACACACACACACACAATATACACAATACAAAATACAGTATAGCATATTAATGAATGTATTAATATATTTGAATAACAGACATAACAAGCTTAAAAACAAAAAACATAACGGATGACAGCATACAATTGTCATAATGGAGAAAAAAAAGAAACATTTGGAAGGAGTGTGTGTGTGAGGAATTGTATATTAGTGTTATAAATTGAAATTATATAATAATGCAATCGCTATGATATATAATTTTACAATATAATACAGTCAAAAATATATGAAATGAAGCAACATACAATGCAATAATACAATATGCTATATTACTGGGTACGCTAATATGAAATAACAACATGTAATATAATATGGTATAATAGATTAATATAATATCATACATTCTGGACCATGAGATACAGCTGTACTGTATGATCGTCGTTCATTTGAGTGATCTGATTTTTTTTTTCATGGTTTGCATTAATGGGCGTGTCCTCACGGCTCAACAGCGCCCCCTAGAATACTTTTTTCTGCCATAACTTTTGAAAGGTTTGACATAGAGAGTCGTGGGTGGTGTCATGGGACTCGGCATTGAGTCCTTGACCATAATTGGTGACAATTAGCCCAGTCCCTTTTTCTGATTGGTTGTCCCTATTTTCTGCTATAACTTTTGAATGTTTTGACATAGAGAGTCGTGGGTGGTGTCATGGGACTCTGTAATGAGTCCTTGATCTTCTTTGCCCTGAATTAGCCCCGCCCCTTCTTCTGACTGGTCGTCCCTTTTTTCTGCTATAACTTTTGAAGGGTTTGACATAGGAAGTCGTGGGTGGTGTCATTTCTGATATGCTTATGGGGGGCGGTTGACGTGAGTGCGAGGGCCCGTTCATTGCTGCTTGCAGCTTTAATTATTATTATTATTTTTCTTCTGACAAAGTGATGGCCTTTTTGCCCCCCTTAACATGCCCAAAAAGTCACCAAATTTTGCACCCAAGTCAGGCCTGGCGAAAAATTTGATATTTAATGGTTTGCATTAATGGGCGTGGCAAAATGGCTCAACAGCGCCCCCTTGAAAACTTTGTGCCTCAAGCCCCACGATACGGTTTGACGTACATGCACGAAAATCAGTACACACCTGTATCATGGGACAACTTAAAGAAAAGTCTCTTGCCGTCATGCCCGAAACCGAACAGGAAGTCGGCCATTTTGAATTAATCGTGTCACTTTGGCGCAATTTATGCCATTCCTTCGGCAGTTAATTCAGCCCGAACCGTAGCGTGCACCCAGGTGTATTATACATCAAAATGTGCGTCTCCCTCCTGCGACCACACGCATTACTTTTCTCTTTCAAAAGCGTTACCGTGGCGACGCTAGACGCCAAAAAGCGCGCCCACCCTTCATCTGGTTGGTTCAGACAGAAAAAACTTTGCGCCTCAAGCCCCATAATACGGTTGGACGTACATGAACGAAAATTGGTACACTCCTGTATCATGTCGCAACTAAAAGAAAAGTCTCTTGGCGCCATGGCCGAAACCGAACAGGAAGTCGGCCATTTTGAACATTCTGAATTAATTGCGTAATTTTGGAGCAATATATGCCATTCTTCGAGAGTTAATTCAGCCCGAACCGTATCGTGAACCCAGATGTGTTATACATCAAAATGTGCGTCTCCATCCTGCGACTACACGCATTACTTTTCTCTTTCGAAAGTGTTACCGTGGCGACGCTAGACGCCAACAAGCGCACCCCCCCTTCATCTGATTGGTCCATATTTGATAGTTCCCCAAAAGGCACCAAATTTGGCACGCAAGCCAGGCCTGGCGATAAATTTGATATTTCATGGTTTGCATCAATGGGCGTGGCAAAATGGCTCAACAGCGCCCCCCGGAAAACTTTGTGCCTCAAGCCCCACAATACGGTTTGACGTACATGCACGAAAATCGCTACACACCTGTATCATGGCACAACTTAAAGAAAAGTCTCTTGGAGCCATGGCCAAAACCGAACAGGATGTCGGCCATTTTGAATAAATTCTGTCATTTTGGCGAAATTTATGCCATTCCTTCGAGAGTTAATTCAGCCCGAACCGTATCGTGCACCCAGGTGTGTTATACATCAAAATGTGCGTCTACATCCTGCGACACCACGCATTACTTTTCTCTTTCAAAAGTGTTACCGTGGCGACGCTAGACGCCAAAAGGCGCGCCCCCCCTTCATGTGATTGGTCCATATTTGATAGTTCTCCAAAAGTCACCAAATTTTGCATGCAAGCCAGGCCTGGTGATAAATTTTATATTTCATGGTTTGCATTAATGGGCGTGGCCTAACGGCTCAACAGCGCCAACTTGAATACTTTTCTCTGCCATAACTTTTGAATGGTTTGACATAGAGAGTCGTGGGTGGTGTCATCAGATTCTGTATGGAGTCCTTGACCTTCATTGGCCTGAATTAGCCCCGCCCCTTCTTCTGATTGGTTGTCCCTTTTTTCTGCTATAAACTTTGAATGGTTTGACATAGGAAGTCGTAGGTGGTGTCAAGGGACTCTGCAATGAGTCCTTGAGCTTCTTTGGCCTGAATTAGCCCCGCCCCTTCTTCTGATTGGTTGTCCCTTTTTTATAATAAAATCGCCACGAGCCGCCAGTCGCTCTCGCGCTGACTCCCACTTCCTGATTCAAACGTCTGCCGGCCCCGCCCCCCGACCAATCGGTGGCGAGTAGGGTGATGACGGCCCCGCCTCCCGACCAATCAGTGGCGCGGAGGGTGATGACGGCCCCGCCCCCCGACCAATCGGTGGCGAGTAGGGTGATGACGGCCCCGCCCCCCGACCAATCAGTGGCGACTAGGGTGATGACGGCCCCGCCCCCCGACCAATCAGCTCCCTGTAATGTGGTGACGTCAGAAATATTCCCAGCTCAGCCCGGTTACAACCTTGGCAGAATGGTTACAGAAAAAGTAATAATTAAAATAGTAGGGTTTTACTAATATTTATAACTTACAAATATTTAAAAAAAATTGAAAAAACAGCTCCAGACTTACATTACTAAATATCGATATGTTGGTCTCTCTTAAGTCAGTAGGTCAATTAGAAATGAGAAGCTGAGTCTTAGCTCAGCCAGAGTGTTCCCGTCTTTGGAGTCAGAGATCAGAGTTCGATTCCCACTGTATCCAGACTTTTTTGTCAGCAATTTTTTTTTTTCTACATCAATATGTGCGTCCCTGTCCTGCAACGACGCACATTACTTTTCTCATTTAAAAGCGTTACCGCGGCAACGCTAGACACCAAAAAGTGCGCCCACCCTTCATCTGATTGGTTCAGAGGGAAAAAACTTTGAGCCTCAAGCCCCATAATACGGTTTGACGTACATGAACGAAAATCGGTACACACCTGTATCATGTCGCAACTTAAAGAAAAGTCTCTTGGCGCCATGGCCGAAATTGAACAGGAAGTCGGCCATTTTCAATTAATTGTGTAATTTTGGCGCAATTAATGCCATTCCTTCGGCAATTAATACGGCCCGAACCGTAACGTGCATCCAGGTGACTTATACCTCAAAATGTGCGTCTCCATCTTGCGACTACGCGCATTACTTTTTTCTTTCAAAAGTGTTACCGTGGCGATGCTAGACGCCAAAAAGCGTGCCCCCTTAATCTGATTGGTCCATATTTGATAGTTCTCCAAAAGTCACCAAATTTTGCATGCAAGCCAGGCCTGGTGATAAATTTGATATTTCATGGTTTGCATTAATGGGCGTGGCAAAATGGCTCAACAGCACCCCCCGGAAAACTTTTCTCTGCCATAACTTTTGAATGGTTTGACATAAAGAGTCATGGGTGGTGTCATGGGACTCGGTATTGAGTCCTTGACCATAATTGGTGAAAATTAGCCCCGCCCCTTCTTTTGATTGGTTGTCCCTATTTCCTGCTATAACTTTTGAATGGTTTGACATGGAGAGTCGTGGGTGGTGTCATCAGACTCTGTATGGAGTCCTTGACCTTCATTGGCCTGAATTAGCCCCGCCCCTTCTTGTGATTGGTTGTCCCTTTTTTCTGCTATAACTTTTGAATGGTTTGACATAGGAAGTCGTGGGTGGTGTCATTTCTGATATGCTTATGGGGGGCGGCGGCCGTGAGTGCGAGGGCCCGTTCATCGCTGCTTGCAGCTTTAATTTATGTTTTTTTTTTTTCTTTTCCTCTTTGTCTCTGTGGCATTTTGGACAGTTGTGAGTATTTGCTGACAGTTGTTTTGGCTTCTGGCAGCACAGACATTGACTGTCAATGGGACGTCTCCTTTCTTTTATTCATTTCTTCTTTCCTGTGAGCTGCTGCTGAATGCAAGTCAGCCTTTTCTCCCTGGAGGGGTGGGATAGTGGGAGGTGTGAGGATGAGCAGTGGGGAGGACAGTGGTGGTGGTGGTGGTGGTGGTGGTGTTGCGAGGACGGGAGGGATGGAGGAAAAGAGCTGCAGGGAGGGGGGGTGGGGTGGTGGTGAAAAGACATGCCGGGAAGGTGTGGTATGCTGGACTGTCTCGTTCTCTCTCCAGACTTTCAGCCTGCTATGGGTTTAGCTCCAAAAAGTGTGTATATGTGTGTGTGTGTGTGTGTGTGTGTGTGGAGGTTTATTCAGGAGGACACACTCCTGACCATCAGATCAGCCTTCATTCTGACATTCCTGCACTTCCTCAGTCTGAAAAGACAACCACAGACTCAATGAATGTCTGTGTGTACTGATGTGTGTGTTTCTGAGCACAGAACAAAAACCGCACGTGTGTAAAGACAAAATGTGTGTCAGAGCTTGAAACAAAATTATAAGTGCTTATGTAGCCGTACAGTAGGAAAGTGTTTTCTGTTATGTGACCTGTGTAAGTGCATATTCTCGTCTGTGTAGGCATAATTGGGATGTTGCGTGTCAGGAGAACACCAGCAGTGGGGTTTTTTTCTCCCTCTCTGAGCAAGGCAGCCAGTCAGAGACCATAATGGGTGTTTTTGCTTGATGAAAGTCTGAAAGCAGAGGTCCAGTGTCTGTTTTGATAAAGGGAATGAGCATGCCAGTGAGTGAACCCAGCATTGATGCTTGGATAAAACACATGATCAATAAAATAAACAGCACATCACCTCTATTAGTGACACAACACCAGGATCAAGGTATGTGGAAATGGAAACAGAGGGGCTGGTAGCACTGCAGAGGTTTCAGATTTTTAGGCAGGATGAGATGCTGTGGTGTGTATTGAAACTGTGCCATTGCTGAACACAAAGTAATGTGGAGCCAGGGATTTCTGAAAAATATACAGCCAAATAACAAGCTTGACATGTTACCGCTGCGGCTAGTATAACTGAAAACAAATGCATGATACACACGTGAAAACAAATGCATGATACACACGTGCCGGTGATTTAGTTTTACAGTTAGAGGGATACGGAAACTGGAAAGAAAAAATACCATATTGACATGTAACACAAGTAGGCTGATTTGACAAAGTTATCAATATTAGAAACAAAACCCTACAAACTGTAATAACAAACAACTCGGGCGTAATGTAGAAACTAAATGCCCTGAAAGTGCAGTGCGTCTCACTCATCCCAGTTGATTTCTGTTTGCTCTCTTTCTGTTTACAAGATGTGCAGATTAATTTACAGCATGCCCGAAAACACATCCACTGCTAAAACCTCCTTCTCCCCCTAAATCACAACAACTTTCTGAGAGCAGGGAGGATGAAATAATGACAGCGATTAGATTACTATTCTTAAGAATCCATTAGTCAAAAATGACACCCAGGAAATCACACAGTGCATTCTGCCCTAATGCAATAAGGTGCCAATTATAACACTCATGTGGAATAAGTGGGCTTCTCTTCCTCTGTTCACTGAGAAGAACACAAATCATCATTACCTTGTATTTCTTAATGCAATCTGCACTAAGAGGCATTAAGAACAGACTAATAAGTTTAGCCCTTGCAAACAGAGTATAGCCGCGTGCTCCATTTTCTCACTCATTGTCCTTCCTCTTCTCATCAGCTTTTTAAACCTGCCTGTCTACTGTAACAGTGCTATCCATTCCAGCCTGTCCGTGTAATTGTCTTTCCATGTGTCTTTTGGCTGGTTTCCTGCTCCTCAAGGCCTAAAAGCAGTCAGAATTTAAAAAAAACAAAAACAAACCCTACATCTACATATCCAGAGATCCCATCTTTAAGCATTTGTTACATCTGAATAAGCACTGCATGTAAAAGCCGTATTTGTTGTGTTTATATGTTTGTGTGCTGTGCATTTCTTTTCTTTTAAGTAAAGCTGTTTGTATCTATTATCTATTGCATTTGTAAAATGAAAAAAAAAAAAAGAAAAAGTAAACACAAGCAAAACAAATAAACAAAGCTGACCTAGGGACTCGTCATCAAACTGTTGGCCCCTTCAGGCCCACACTAATTTCCAGCCATCAGCTGTATACGCTTGTAGACAGCTGGAGAGCTAATAACATTGTCCGACTTTCCCACTGGTGGCTTGCTAGTGGGCTGTTAGAAGCGTGCCAGCTGGGAAGGGCATTAACCGCTAAAAAGGATCCTGTTGGGCCAGAGCAACTTTTCCAAAGTTCATCTCATTGAAGACAAAAAGAAGGAAAGAGAGTTTGATGGCAGAAAGGCAAAGCCGTGGGGAATCTCAGACGGTGATGAAAGCAAACTCTCGAAGAGCCACAAAACATCACATACACCCCTCCATTACATCAAGGGGCAAGCAAAGAGAATTATAATAATGCTTGCTTTTTCTTTTTTAATTAATGAAGACTGTTATTTGGTAGAGACAGGGCAAGCTTTAAGGGATCTTGGATGACTGGCAAACATCAAACAGAAATAGTGTGTGTGTCTTGTGTGTGAGTGAGAATCTGAGCCAGTATGTACAAATGAATGTTGGGTGTGATTGTACGAATGTGATTTGGGTTTGGCGTGTGTGTGTGTGTGTGTTTGCTTCCTGCCAGGCCAGCTTGTTGCCAATAGTAAATAACACATGCCCATCAGTGGCAAGTGGACTTTGGCGTTTGTCTTTTTGTGTGAGTGAAGCCTCTGCTCTTCTGCATTAACGATTGAAGCTGGGGAAATGAGGAGAAGAAAACATTATTCATACAACACATTATACAAGTTATGGAGACTTTGAGAACTTCCCCCATTTCCACTGAAGGTGGTTTTAATAAGGTTCCATGGGAGTTGGTGCTTCAGGGTGTTGACTAACGGTGTGTGTGTGTGTGTGTGTGCATATGGGAACATGTGTGTATATCTTTGTTTGAATGAATGTGTTCGGTGGTGGGACAGCACGTGGTATGTATTACACATCAAAGAAAGGTCAGAGTCAAGCACAGAGTAGGGCTAAAGGTTAGGGCACAGCTCTATATAGAACAGAGAGAGGGATGAGCCTTATCAAAGCTATCACTTGGAGAGAGACTTCTAGAGGTCACCAAACCCTTGACATGACGTTCACATCTAATGTCTTAGCCAAGGATCAATAAGACTACACACAGACAAACCAGATAGGCTTAACATCAGTGTTGCACCACAAGGCGCTGAAACCAAACACCCCATATCCCTCAACCCCGGTGGAAAGAGGAAGTTAAAAAAAAAATATAAAAGGATGTGAAAAGAAATGAAAAAAGACAAATAATCAATTAAACAAGAGTCAAGGGATGAATAAAAGAAAGGTTTCTTTGGATGCAAACAAGTGCTGGAAAAGTGTTTCTTCACAATTTTAAAAATTTGATGGTGATTTTTTTTGGCATGGACGCTAAATATATTCTGAACATCAGATGGAATAATACTGTAAAAAATGCAGATCTGAGACGTTGAGGGGATTGTTACAGTGCGTTAATATGCCTCCATTTTGATCCTGAAGTGGACTGATAAGTTGAAGGCCAGACATATAGACAGGCAGATAATTGATTTATCGATCAACCTCGGTTAAGCCACACTTATTCTTGTACCTAATCAGTTGAATTTCACTGTGCTTGTCTCGGGACGCAACAAAAGTGAATCACCCCCGACTGACAGTTAAAATGGCTATAGCCAAGAAATAAAAAAGAAGTAGAAAAAAAAGGAAAGGGGGCATCATCCTTCTTCCTTGTGACTTCCATTCGCCTCTGTGTTCTTGAAAGTGACAGGACGCGGTGTGTTTTTGCTTACTCATCAATATTTCAGAGCACTACACATGGAATGCTCCAGTGACTTTGAATACTGGGCCTGTGCATACACCTTTTTCTCTTCCTTAGTGATATGACATCAAGTAATGCATAGTGAAAGTTGAAAAACCATTGCATCAAATTCCCCCCTCCCTGCCTAATGAAATCTGTAAAAGAATTGCTGAAAGATGCTTGATGCTTTATCAAATCAAGGGGGGGAAAAATCTTAAAGGAAATATAAGATATGTGAGGAGATCTTAGAGAGGCTAAAAGCTGATCGTATGTCATGGAGTGTTCATATACTCTTTACACACAGAGAAGTAAGCCACAGGGAGTTACCTGATAGTAAATTCAACCTCATTGTTTGAAATTGCTCCCACAGACACGCAAGTTTCATCAAAAACAAGTTTATCCGTAAAATGTTGGGGCATTTCGCTGTGTTTCTAACTCTGCTTTTATTGTCAGCAAGAAAACTAACATCAAAGAAAAGCATTCTCAAAGTAACATTTGTGAAATCTTTAATTTGTGATGATAAAAACCATGTGTCAAAATAGGGCTGGTTCATTCGATGTGAGTGCTTGTGATCAGATGTGCACTCCTTAAGGCTTGCATGCTCTCGTCTGTGTCATTTTGAAGTTTAAAGTCCATTTATCAAGGACAGAGGGGCCCCAAAGTGTCAGAGACTAATGGTGATGCCCCCACCCCCCCACCAAGCCCCTGTGATCATCCTTGGAAATTAATTAGAAATAACGAATAAAAAAAGGGCTTTTTTTTCATTCCACTCTCATTTATTACAATGGTAATTGCTCTTCCCTCATTGTGCGTTAAGTCTTTAAATACAGTCTTACACCAAGACTTGCTCATCCGCACCATCTATAATTCATGATATACTTTGCACCAAGCAAAGCTGTTAAATATTTAGTGAATCATTGCCTTAAACTTAATCACCCTTTGATAAATGCATGTGTTTTCCCCCCTCGCTCTAACCTTTTTGCTTTCTGCTCCACAATCAAGAGGATATACACTCAAACTAGTTGTATAATCTATTTTTAATTGTTTCCAGCAGAAATTAACATAACAACTGAATTTAGCATGATGTATTAATTGCTGTACACTGCTAAGTGCTACATTATGTTCTTGTGGAACAAGCTATTATCATTGTACATCATGAAGAATTAAATCTAATCCATATTTAAAGAATGCTTAAAAATTAATTTGTTAGACTTGCTGCTAACGTCTTTTGTCATCAAAATCAATTGTCCCACATTTGTTAACTGGCAGTAACTATGCACTTAATCCTCTCTAACTTCTTTTTAGACTAAGATTTTTTATATGAAAACTACTTTTTATTGGAATAAAATGTAATGGTGCATACAGATCATTTGCTGTATTTGATTTTCTTGATTTCTTGATTTCTTTTTTACTTTATAGAACACAAAGACAAAGTGAAGAAGAATACATAGATCATCCCTTGTATCTGATATTTTATGCAGTTAAGCACAACAGTGCTTACAGTAGTCAACCTTTACTTCATTAGCGACACTAACTTTGTCCCATGGGGGGTCTGAGGGGACTAGAGCCAATTCCAGCTTGATATGGAGCAAGAGAAGTACACCAAACCCAGGCTTCCACTTCTTCACAAATATAATACAGATAAACACACAATCATTCAAGTTCAGATCAACTTTTAATGTAACACTGTATATGTTTTGGGAGGAAACGGAAACCGGAAACACCTGGAAACGTGTATGTAGCAGACTGAATGATCTTTTGTAGATCCTTTTCTGAAGGTTTTCTTGATCTGTATTTTATATTCATTTTTGAACTGTTTTACTATTTTATGTATAAAATGACTATTTATTTAATCTCAAGCATTATATATTGTTCTTAAAATGTGAAGAAAATTAATAAAAATCATTCATTCATTTTTCTGTATCCGTCTCACTCTCTTCTGGGATACAGTGAGGCTGGAGCTTCTTCCAGTTGTCATCAGGCAGGAGAAGGAGGTTTTGCCCTGGACAGTTTTTTTTTTTTATCACAGGGCCACAACCTAACATGCACGTTTTTGGACTGTGGGACAAAGATGAAACCTACAAAGGCACAAGGAGGACATTCAGCCTCCACACCAAAAGGCCTGATCTGAAATTCAAGTAAGGAACCTTCTTCTCACACCTCCAGAGTACCCTAATAAAATTCATATATAATTCTGTTCCTTAAATGTTCAGCGATAACCAATATTAGTTTGTTCTTCAATGTGCTCCAACTTAATCTTCTGCATCAGGGTTGCCATTTAAAAGAATCTTTTTTTTTAAATTGCAAATATCAAGTTCACCGTCTCTACCAAGATCTGTGGAAGCATTTCTCACTTCCTGTGTTGACTTTGTGATTTACATCCTGACTGCCTGTCATTGGTGGCAGGGATAATAGGCGGGTAGTACAAACAGCTTTTCACATTATCATAAAATTGCACATGTAAATACATACACAATCTTTCAACTCCACCTCCCTTCTCTCAAAAGAAAAAGAGTACATCTTTAGATTCTAAACATCCTTTTTGAGTACACCTTTCTCTCCTCTTGTCTCTCCTCTCTCCGTTTGCTTCCCTTTCTCTCTAAGGCACTCCATTCTCCTGATGTTTAATTCATCACGCTTTTCCATCATCCTTCCACCTCTCTCTGCAGCGCTGTCAGGTAACAAACAATGAGTTTTTGATGTGAATAATTTAATGCGTGTACTGCAAATGCCGGCACTCGGCATTACCCATGCTGCACACTCGGCTGTCATTAAGACACCTGATTTCCCCCAAGATTCCCCTCTCTGCCTCGTAGATGAAAAGGTAACACACATGTTGAAAATTCTCCCCCCTTTACATCTGGGGAGAAAGACTATATTTTTAGACAGGCTAAATGAGACAATGACAGCGGTAAGCAGTGAAAAAAGAGAGGGGAGAAAGACAAACAGGAAGAAAGCAAAGGGGAGAGGAAAATGAAAGGTAGGGGTGGAGGGAGAGTGTGACTGTTTCCTCGTACATTTTTCCTCTTTTCCACTCACTCTCATCCAATGTCGCAGCATCAAACGCTAACCCTGCTTTCAAGAGTCGGCAAAAGCATTGATTTAATATTTTCTCCTTCTTGCTGCTGTGATCCTGAAACTTTTCTGGCTGGATTTAGACACGCAGAGAGAAAATGACGATGGCGACATCAAACGCAAACGTGTTGTGGATAATAACATACACAACCTCCTCTTCCTATTCCTCCTGGTTGTCTTCTCTTCTTATAAACCCCCCTCCCTCCCTCTTCTCCGCTTCCCTGAACCCCTAGACATGATCCGAGCATGGGCTTTGAGCATATGTTGTGGTGACACCAAATACCAAACAATTAATGGCGAAGGTCCCCCTCACTTTTTGGTAATGGGACTCTATTCATCACAAGGATCACATCTCAAAACCTTGGCTCTGTACGCAGAAGAGAAAAAAATTGTGTGCTTGTATGTGTGTGTGTGTGTGTGTGTATTTGGCAGCGTGGTTGGATACATAGAGATCCATGATGGCAATAGTTTAGGAATAGCAGTATTGTATGAATTACAGCAGCAGGGCCAATACAGACTCATCCATCCTATTCAGCCGTCTCCGGAGCCATTCTGCAGGCAGACAATCAGTGCAGACTGGGACTGGTGAATGAGGATCACCTCCACTGGCACCAGGGTCCTTCGTTTCATTAAGAAGGATTAAAAAAAAAAAAAAAAGGTGAAGAGATGGGGGTTGGGGGAGGGAGGGGAACGAGAGAAATGGGAGCGAAGTGGAGGAGAATAGACAGAGCTGGGGTGACAATGATGGAGATCTGGGTAGGTATAAAGGCAAAAGGGCAGTGGGTTTTAAAAAATATGAAAGACGAAGATGGGGAGCGCGATAGATTCCAGTGTATGAGAGGGTATGGGAGGCCAGCAACGAACGAGATCTGGTCTGATATGAAGATTTGAAGTCATAGAACGATATGAATATAACACCGTGTGGCTCTGTGATGTGGAAAGCAGTGAAAGAAAGGAAATAAAGAGGGTGCAATGCAGTGAAGGTGGGTATGGTATTAATAAGCCATTGTGGAGATAATTGAGGTATGGGGGGGGTGCTCTGAAATCCTTTTTAAAACCAACTCTCCCTTCAATCTTTGATTCACTTTCATCACCTCCAGTGTGGCCACGTTGATTGTGTGAAATCAGCAGGAGGGCCTTCAATTATTGCATCTCGTCTGTGGACTTCATACGCAGACACACACACACACACACACACACACACACACACACACACACACACACACACACACACGAGAAATAGGAAATGACAGGAAATGTGCACAGCAACACTCTTGCTGGATAGCTGGGATACATGATTGAGAAATGCATGTACTTTCTTCATACACACATGCACACACACACACCCACATGAAGAAGATCCCTTGATTTTGTCCAAATAACGGGGGAATAAGAGAGGGGAGAGCACATACACAATAGACAGATGGAGGAAAGCAGTAGAGATGAAGAAAAGTGTTGATTATTCTCTTTGTCTAGTTTGTCATTTGCAGATGGGAGCAGGATAATGTGCTGGATAGTTAATGGTGGTCATACAATAGAAAATGAGGGAGAATCCTCCACATAATGACATAGTGAATGGACCGGAGACTTTACGCATGTGTGAGCATGTGTGCACAGTATTCTCTGAAAACTGCATTTACAGTAGAACATATAAAGGCCAATGAACTAAAATTGACATGTAAAATAGTTTTTGGATGCAAATGTGAGAGCAGACTTTAGATATTTTAGTAATGAGAGCTTGAAAATCAACTGATTCCAATCTTTCTGGCACAAAAATATCTGGGATCCCTATGATAATGATATCAATCATCATTTCTCAACTCTATTCTTTCTTCTCAACTCTTACTTGTAAACAAATACATTTGTCATAACAAGAAACATCATGCATCACAAATGCACACATACCCAGCTTTTACTGAGTATAGACTCATTCTTGGTGCTGGATGGCGTTAAACCCTGTTTAAATCAAGCCTTTATTTCCCCTGTTGCTCACAGAGTGTGTGATAGTGTATGCCACTGTTAGTGTGTGTTCAGGTGGGTGTAGATGACTGCACAGTGTAAATGTGCACCTACATGTTTGTGTGCACTTGTGTGTGCGTTGGTGAGTCCTTTTGGTTGTTTTAATTAAAAGTGAAGTTCCACTGAGTCCCAGTCACAAAGCAGCAACTGGGAATATTTCCAATTATTTCCTACCTTTCAGTTCTGCTCTCTCATATATGTGATTACTGACAGGGACCGGAGATTAAGTGACAGAGGGGTGTATATGTGAGCAACTACTGTTTGTCCAAGATGACAGAAATAACTACTGCTATGAAACACAAGTGTGTGTGACTCAAGCCTTTACGTCAAAAACAAAAAAGCAGGAAGTGAGTTTTCAACTTTAAATTGATGCATAAAATTCACTTAGCTTTTTAATTTAAATCAAACAATTACAAACATTGTGACCATGTGTCTGAATTCCTTCACAACACTGTTCATGTTTTGATCTTCAACGGCGATCACAGTAAAATGACAGAGAAATACAATCTGCTCCGACATGATGCGTACACATTGGGAACTCTCACAAAAGCACTTAGTCATGAATTCTATCCAAATAACCACATATATATTTGAATATACATCTGAGGAGTATAGAGACATAAGCCTGCCTGCCTACCTTGGTTAACTTAGTGCATACCATATTAAAAAGAGAGGCTTTTCTTTAATATGTAAACTTCTATGCTGTCATTATACGGGGTTGGGGTTCAGAGACCAAAGTGCATAGAGGAAAAGGTGGAGATGATGTTGTCGAGCCTGCCAAGTGCAGGTTTGTTTGAGTTGAGCAGCAACATTTAATATGTATTTGTATGCACATCTGCACATTTCATGAATGACGGTGCGTGTGCTGTGGGCTAGTAAGTGTTTCTTCAAGGATTTGTGTGAGAAAGCATTTGTATGCATCCTTGTGCATCTGCTTTCCTGTGGTCTCCAGGTCCCCAGAGCGATTAAAGAAAATAAATATGCTTGATTACAAATGTCCTACCACCCCATCAACCCCCCTAATGTATGCAGTTTAATTGAGCATCACAAGTAAAGTATGAGTTATGGAATGAATAGACAGACCAATATCTCAGAGTCAGCAAGGGGGGGGTGGGAGGACAAGAGCGAGACAGTGAAGGCAAGAGGCAATGATATCCTTCATTTAAAAAAAAGAAAAAAGTGACATAAAATCTTGACACTTGTATCTAAATTAAACACGTAATGCAATATTTCCAGAGCCATAGAGACACAGTAAAATGTTCAGTGACATAGTCCCCAAATGTACACATCCCTTCACTGAAGATATTACAAAGGATTTACCTTTTGCAGTCATTTTCACCATTATACCTGCAGACCTTATAGAGGTTGATGAATACATTGGTAACGTTGGTAAGGAGTTTCACAGTATAAGATTCACTTTTATTTTATTTTCTTTCTTATTACATCAAGTGTTTGATCAAAGTCTGACTGGTGAACGTCTACATACTTCTTAAAATAATAATCATGATAACAGCAACAGCCACAAAGACAATTAAAGCTGCAAGCAGCGATGAACGGGCCCTCACACCCTTGTGCAAGTTCAGGCTGCAGTGGAAGCTTGTATGACTTGATGTAGATTCTTCAGGCCTGGACATTTAGCGGATGACACCAGCCACGACACTCTATATCAAACCATTCAAAAGTTATAGTAGAAAGTAGGAACTATCAGATATCAACCAATCAGATGAAGGGGCAGGGCTAATTTGCAGCAATTATGTTCAAGGACTCAAAACCGAGTCCGATGACACCACCCACGACTCTTGATGTCAAACCATTCAAATTGCAGAAAATCGGAACTATCACATATCGACCAATCAGAAGAAGGGGCAGGGCTACTTTGCACCAATTAAGGTGAAGGAGTCAAAACCGAGTCCGATGACACCACCCACGACGCTGTATGTCATACCATTTAAAAGTTATGGCAGAAAATAGGATCTATCAAATATCGACCGAAGGGGCGGGGCTAATTCAGGCCAATGAAGGTCAAGTACTCAATACTGAGTCCGATGACACCACCCATGACTTTTTATGTCAAACCATTCAAAACTTATGCCAGAAAATAGGGACTATCAAATACCGACCAATCAGAAGAAGGGGTGGGGCTAATTTGCACCAATTATGTTCAAGGACTTAAATAAATAAATAAATAAAATAAATGCTTCCCTTAATACTCCCACAATGGGGAAATTCTTTCTCTGCATTTAACCCATTTTCTAGTTGAACTAGTAGCAGTGGTCTGCAATGCAATGGCACGGCGCCTGGGGAGCAGTAAGGGTTAAGGGCCTTGCTCAGGGGCCCAAGGTGGTTGACTTTAGTTGCAATCCAGGGGCTTGAACCTGGGTCCTCCAGACTCCAGCCCTCCTCTGTACCACTAGGCTGCCACTCCCCCTAAAACCGAGTCCAATGACACCACCCACGACTCTTTATGTCAAACCATTCAAAAGTTATTGCAGAAAGTAGGAACTATCAAATATGGACCAATCAGATGAAGGGTGGGCGTGCTTTTTTGCATCTATCGTCGCCACGGTAACGCTTTTGACTGAGAAAAAGTAATGCGCGTTGTCGCAGGATGGAAACGCACATTTTGATGTATAACGCACCTGGGTGCACGTTACGGTTTGGGCCGTATTAACTGCCGAATAGAATTTCATTCTATTAAAGCAGCACAACGTAATTTTCAGCTTTTCTGAGTTTGGCGGCATCTTTTAGACAAAAGTGGTAGTGCTTTACCAGAAAGAACACTACGTTTCCCATGAGCACCAGCGCGTACTGCCAGAAAGATCCTGTCCCGTCGCGTGCATTTGTTTTGATAGTGAATGAAGACGGGAAGGACTTTTCTGTTTCACCAAGTGAACAGACGGAACGCAAAAAAAAAGATGTTAAACTGCTGGAAAGGAACTGGAATTTACCGGGATACCTTAAACAAGGAAGCCAGGGAGCGGTATATGGAGAAAATAATGATTATTAACGGTTTGGATCCATATGAAATCCCTACTGAAGAATGGAGCTCCTCGTCGGAGCTGCACTCTTTAGAAAGGATTTACTGCCGCGGTTCTGCAGAACCACCGTCTCCGGCTACCTTGTTTAGGAGTGTTTGGCAGCTGCTTTGGTAAATGTTTGACTCGCCATGTGTTTCAATAAATTTGTATAATAGTACAACATACAGTACATGTTTCGTGTCCCTCTTACTTCTCTTTTCTTTTTTTTTTTCACTGCTATATTATGCGGAAGAGGCTCCGTGGCGTGAGCAATATTTTTGTTTTCCTCGTGAGATTATTTTTTTCCTCTGCAGCTACAAATAAGAGTTAATATTTTTTCCTCAACAAACTAGTTTTATCTGAAGATTTGGGTTAATTGCACCGCAGAGAGCTGGCCAGCAACTGCGTTTAGCTGGCGAAGTGGGGAATAAAACCCGTTTTGATCCGACCCGGTCTGTGTGAGTGTTTGTGGTACTGTGTGGAAGGTGTTTGGTCGTTACAGCCGCGATCCAAGCGAGCCAACGACTCTTTCACTCTTTTACTCTGTTATATCAGATACTTGGCGTCCGTGGTTCTGCCTCCGAGCAGGAAACAGGTGAAAAGTTAAACCATTAGCGATCTTTTCCCCACATCTGTTGTGTGTGGAGCTGCTGCAGCTACAACACAGCAACGGGTTACCAACTTCTGCGGAGCTGCGTTACAAGCCCCGCCCATTTTCGTCTTGACTGCGAATCGGGAAGGAGGGGGAAGTGACGTATGCCGTAAAGCAGTCAAAGCCGTAAAGATTTGTAGTTTTTTAGTGTGGCAGGGTTCCTACCATGCTCCTCAAAGTTACATATACCCCTTTTACACCAAGCTGGTTCCAGGGCTGGTTCTGGGCTAGAGCCATACTTAGCACCAGTTCTTTGGTTTTACACAGCCTAAGCACCGGCTCCTGGCTCTCAAAATTGGTGCTACAGGAGAACCGACTCTTTGCTGGACCAGCTCAAAGAACCAGTTTCGTCGGAGGCTACGTGCTTACGTCAAGGGCTGGGGGCGGGGCTGGGGACGGTGTTACTGAACAACCAAAGCAGAATAAACACGGAAGAGCGCGGTTTTTAAACAACGGAGCGTTGAAGATGGCGGTTAAGTTAGCAGACTCTTTTATTATTACATCAATTTATTTAATAATGGATGTAAAACAGAAGCAGCAGTGGTCTGCGGTACAATCCATCAACAGTAACGTTCGCGGGCTCCGTGCCCGCCGATGGAACGGCAGCCTCGTCCGAGCCTGCGGGGAAGCGTTCCAGCGCTGGGACGCTGGGACGCTTGGACGCGAGGCTGCCGCTCGATCGGCGGGTTCCCGGCCCGCGGGGAAGCATTCCAGCCCTGGGACGCTTGGATGCGAGGCTGCTGCTCCATCGGCGGGCTCCTCGCGTCCGAGCCCGCTCCCAGCCCGTCCCCGCGGGCCGGGAATTTTTATTAAATAAATGGATGTCATAATAAAAGAGTCTGCTAACTTAAAGGGAAAGTTCATTTTTTTTACAACCTGGACCTTATTTCTGGCATTTTTTATGGTTGTATACTCACCCAGAGGTGTTTGGTGTCATTTGGAGTCCTTCGGAAGATATTAGGAGTTTTTTGCGAGCCGCTTCTCCATATAACGGTAGTGAATGGGGGCACCGCGGGACACAGACGATGCAGCGTCTAAATAACACATGATTGCCGCGAAACTCTTCATTTCTTTTATGAATCACTAGATCTGCTTCCAGGACCTGTTGTCTTCATCTGGGGTTGTCTGTGTAACAAATAAATCACTTTGTAAACAAGACCTCTGAACTCATGACGTCATCCGCCGTCTTCAACGCTCGATCCATTTATTTAATAAAAATTCCTGGCCCGCGGGGACGGGCGCTGTACGCCGTCCCTACGCCGTAGGCTCTGCGTCGATTTAACACGGAACCATAAATCAGCTCCGGAGCCGGCAGTCAGCCAGAAATTCCGACATTTTCAGAGCAAATGTCTTAACAGGCGTTATTTGGATAAACTGAGCCCAGGTTGGGGATCTTAAAGGTTACTTTACCTGAAAAAATATTAAAACTTAATAAAGTGCCATATTAAAACAGCTTTTGGCTGTCAGCTTCCTGATCAGGGTGGGGATGAAAACGAGGGGGAGTGGTGACGTGATGACGTGGCTCTCTGGCCAGCTGCTGGCTAGCACCAGCTTGTGTAAACTGAACGGTTCTTACTTAGAACCAACCGCGAACCGGCTCTAGCACCAGCCCTGGAACCAGCTTGGTGTATAAGGGGTAGTGCCAGTGAAGGCGATACTGACCCCCTCAGACCATGACAGAGGGTGTCATTAAACCTGGAAGTTGATGTACCATCACAATGACTCTGGAAATATTATATTAAGGTGGAAAAGTTACGTAGTGTCGCTTTAAAATTTTTTCCACCAACCGGTTCCAGGGCTGGTTCTGGACCAGTGCTGGTGCTGGGTCACAGCTCGTTCAGCTTGAGAACCAGCTGAGAACCGGTTTGTTTTTTTTTCAGAACTCGGGTGCTAAGGTGAGCCACGTCATTACGTCACTGTAAACGCCAGTAACGTTGCTGCAAATGTCAGTTACGTCCCTGCGTTTGCATTGGTGCAAAAATTGAAGCCACAAAAACGTATTTGCTCACTTGGTCCGTGTAGCACCCTCTGTGGATCATATCGCTAAAAGAAAGGTTGTCTCCTCCACAGACTACTGCTGCTTTGCTGCATCCATATTAATTTGTGGCTTATTTTAAAATGTCACCGTGTCGCAGTCTTGCTATTGCCGTTGGTCTTAATAACTCCGCCCCCAATCGCTTACGTAAGCGGTTCTTTCCTCTAGAACCAGGAAAGAGTTGGTGCTACCTTGGAACCATTTTTTCTGACCCGGAGCCAGTTCTTTTTCAGCGGGAACAGCAGGAAAGCCCAGTTCCAAACTCAGCACTGGCCCAGAACCAGCCCTGGAACCGGTTTATTGGAAAAGGGGTAAGACTGACGACCTGTGCAGGGTGTATCCATGCCTTTTGCCCAAAGAGAGGTGGGATTCCCTCCTGTAGATCCCAGTGACAGTAAGCAGGTACAAGCAGGTATAAATAATGAATGGATGGAGTATTTGGAGTATGGTGGTATTACAAAGATGCACTAAGTTCACACCTATTGCTTATTGCAGCGTCATATGGTGGGAGGAAGGAATTTGTCTTCTAAATATGAACAGCACATGCAGATTAAAAAACACTAACAAACAAGCAAAAAACAAGGGATGTTGCTATTCTTCCATTTCTTACTTACCTCCAGCTCAAAATTTCACACCCAAACACACTAGCGCAGGGCCTTGGCCCTTAGCTGGGTTTGGTCTAATTGGCCTATTGTCTTGAGGAGCCAGTGACAGAGTAGTGGGTAGGAGGCAGACTTTCATCGGAGGTTATTGAGAAAGATAGCTAATTTCCCAGTGTTTCCCCATCCTGGCCTCAGTGCTGCACACACACACACAAACGCACACACACACACGAACACACAGCAAACCCTCTCTGGAGGGATCATTAAGAGTCTGGTATTCTCGCTCTTTCTTGCACTCACTCGCTTTCTCTCACGCACATATACACATACATTCTTTGCTGGTCAACATCGAAACACTCAGAACTAACCTTTAGATGAAAGTATGACAAGGCTGATAAGGGCCAGGCAAGACATGAATATCATAGGAATGTACTGTCCTGCTACTCAAACAGCTATGACACACACATAAAGCTACATCCACTCATACATTTTGGTGTACATTCATACCACAATGTATCTTTGTATATTTTGACAATTAGCGGTCCAGACAGCTACTCTGCTTTTTTTTTTCCGGTCCTAAAAGTATCTGGGTAGCAACAACTATGAACTGTACAGATACCAAACCTGGGAGATAGATCTGGACATCCTTAAGATCCATTCAAGCTTCTGCTATTAAAATGTCCCCTGCATATCAAAAATACTCAAATAAATTCAAATACATAAAAGAATATTCAATCATGTTCACTAACTACACCAATAAAAAGTTGTTTCACTTTTTTGCTATTTGCTTTATTGTTATTGTTGCTGTTGTTGATTGTGTTAGTAAACTATTACATTTCTCTATTTTGATTGAGTATTTTGATCAAATTTGTTTCAGTTACTGTCATGATCCCTCACCTGATCACCTTCCAGCTTCACCTGTGCTTGCTCACCAGCGATATACCCACTCCTTCCACTCAGTCCTTTCCTTATTGTCTTGGCTCCATGCAAAGCCTTCTAGCAGTGTTTCTCTGGATTGTCTTGTAGGGTTCAACCCTGCCTGTACCTGACTACTCTGCCTGCTTGTCGCTTGTCTGGTTCTTGGTTGCTCGGATTCCCTACCTAAAGGTTTCTGCATCTCAGAAGGACTGATCTTTTACCTGACTACCATGTTCAGATTTTGCTTGTAACCCCTTATTCTTGGCTAATAAATTGCAATTTCTAAATACAATTTCTTTTTATTTTATTCATCCCTAGGAAAAAAAAAAGAATACAATATTTCCCAAAGAGGACTACGATCACCAAAGGTGGGACATGAACGACAAGGAAAAATTAGGACATGAAAGAGCAGGAAAGAAAAGACAAGACAGTGATGGGTGCAGAAAAACAATTTAGGTAAACCGAGGCACTGAAGATAGAGAAGATAGAAAAATTTTAAAAAGCCTTTATTAAATCATGGCTTTGTAAAAGTTAAAAAATGCCAACTTGTTTCGGCCATGTAGGCCTTCTTCAAGGCAGATAACAGAGACAAAGGGATCTCCTTCAAGCAGCAGCTCTTTAAACACAGGTAAAAAGTCACATGATCAGCTCAGGTGGTATCAATTAACCTGGTAGGAGCAAACAGGCACATCAATCAGATGCAGAGGAGAACAAACAACCAATCAGCATAAGTAGTAAAGAAAGATACAAACAGCAATATAATTAATTAATATAACATTTTACTTTATTCTATCTCTTAGTTTATCTCCATATATTTGTTTGCTTTTATATTTTTATTTTTATTTTTACTGTATTGCACCAATCACCACAACAAATTCCTTGTGTGTGTTAACAAACTTGGCAATAAACCCCCTTTCTGATTCTGATTCTGATTCTGATTTCTGATTCTGATTCTAAACAATAATAATACAAAAGACAACCAAAAATCAAAAGTCCTTAAGAAGAAACTCAAAAAAGAAATTATAAAGTAATATTTTTCAAGTGTTTTAAAGCAAAAGACTTTTTTTTTAATGTTTTAAAGCAGAAACATTTATTAAATTAGAAAAATGTTTTAAGGAAATCTTCTAAAGTTTTTAATCATTTGAAAGTAGACAAAATGTTTCAAAATAACTTTTAAATACAAAAAGATCATTTCAAAATCACTAACAATACCTAGTTACACAAAAGAGGAAAAAGAAGACCAAAAGTATAAAGAAGGACTAATTAATCAAACAAAAGATAGACAATATGTGATATTAAACAGGGAGCCCCAACACTTACAACGCTTTGTGTTGGAGTGAAAAGAGACATTTAATCACAAGACAGCCAAGTATTTATAAATAGAAGAGGACAGAGAGAAGTGGAGGAACTCTCCAATTACCATTGTTTAATTTTGGTGTATTGAGATATGTATATATATATATATATATATATATATATATATATATATATATATTAATACATTAATACATTAATACCATTAATACATAAGTTGATCAAAAAGATGGAAGCACAAACTCACAGTACTTAATTTAGATAGCATTGGTGAAAAGTCTTCAATGGCATTTTAACTTTCCAAACTTTTTCATAGCTATAGTCCACTAACATTTAAAGACTTGACCATTAAAGCTGGCACCATATGGTTTCAAGTTAAGAAGAACATTTCGAGAAAATCTACTCAATTAATCATTTTGTCATGTTTTGACCTACTGTCAAATCTGGTAAAGCTACACAGAGAAGTTTGCTGAAAGCTACCAAAGAGCTTTTAGCAAAGCTCTCAACAAAGTCTCACTACACGGTCAAACAAATGAAAAGTGTTTTCAAAATTCTGCTAGTTATTTACACTGTGCTAGCCAGCATTGTGTGCTAGACTAGTCCAGCGTATATGTTCTCCCTGAGCACTCGTGCTGGGCTGAACATATCCGAAATAAGATGCTGCAATGGCCCAGTTAAAGTATAGACCTCAACCAGTTTAAATGCTGTGGTGGGGCCTTAAAACAGTGGAATATAAATGGAAACCAGTGAAACTCAATGGACTGAAACTCGTAAAAATACATAATAAGAAATGAGTCAGAATTATGTGAGAGACTAATAACCTACAATGGTTTGAGCAATTGCCATTAAAGATAGTTGGGCGGATTTACAATGTATCATGTGTTAATGTTTAGGTTTAATTGTAATATTTAAAAATTATAAAACTTAGGAGGGACTTGATGTTCAATGTGTCCTGGAATGCAAAAGCTTAGAATGAAGAAAGGATGCACATTTTCACATTCGTCAATGTGCTGATGAAGCATATCATTTATATAATTCTTAGCAAGACGGCATGTGTGTACTACTATGAGTTGCTGCTTCATATTTCTATCTTGCTTTCACTTGTTTGCCAATGTTGTGAATACACCCAAGTGCATAGTGTTAATATCAACACAAAATCAGTTAAAAGCAAAGAGCCTCAACCACAGTATTTTTGAAAAACAAGCACTGAGATATCCACAGCATCATTTAGCTTTTTTTGATAATTACTTGTAAATTTACGTTAGTATTTCCAGGTATGACAATATAAATGTTAATATGTAAAACATTTTTTAAGTTCATGAACATCATCTTTCCAGGACAGTAACAGATACAAATGGTTGTAGGGTCATATCTGCACAGCTGAAGTATTGTTGTTTCAAAAGCCATAAAAAGTTAGCAAAACTCCTCCGGGGATCCTAGTGTAAGGCTATTCTTTCCCTGGTAGGGAATGAATATTACTAATTTACAATCCCTCTTGCTCCTTGGTCAACAAAAATAAAATATCTGGGGTAATTACAAATTTATTATTAAATGGCAGCATTATTTATGAGTGGAGAGAAGAGTTTCTGAATACTCTTAGATTCTTTGGTATCCCAACCTCACAAGTGAGGACCAAGCCAGAGGCAGTAATACTGCATCTGTCCCATGAGTGGAGAAATAAGGTCTGGGGTGCAGATGTCGAGTGTTGGAAAAAACAGTTCACCAATTCTATATGATCACCATCAATGCTAAGGGTGCATATATTGTACATTCGACTATTTTTCTCTTAACACCTGTGTATAGACATGTGGTAAATTATATATCCTGTACAATTGGTCATAATTTGTAATATTCTTCCATAAAAGCAAAGGTGACCACACATACTGAGAATAAAACAATAATTGGATCACTTTTTTTTGGGTCATGAGTGGCACATTTAAAACAAGCCTAATGCAACAGAATCAATCTTAAATGTGGTTTCTCTTAAATTCAGCGACATACTGTCACATTCTGGAGAATCACAGAAACCCTCTTAACGACAGAAATTCTAATAGCTCTCAATATGAGGATAATACTGGTATTTTTAGGCATTTGATCCATCCTGAGGTTCATGGATTTAAAAGCTTTTGTGTTACGGCTGTGAAATGATACATTTGCAGGCCTGCTTAAAACTCAATTTAACTGTAGCTGCAGCATTGCCATAATGGCAACCCTCTATTTCCAGAGCTCTCCCAATCAATAACAAATTGCTGAAAGCACAAATGATTCCATTTTCTGCTAGGGGGAAACGAGAATTATGAGAAAATAGGTGAAATTGATATGTGAGGGAATATTATCAATGCTCTAAATGTCAGCAGGATGAGGTACTATGACCTTTCAGGGCTGAGGGTGAAAAAACACGAAGATAAACCCAAAAATGCAGAAAAACAATCATTCTAATGTAACATGGAATTCCTGTTGGGGTTTATACTTTCCTTTAGTATTGACTAGCTATAAACATAATTGGTATCAAAGATTACCTGGCATTACCCATGGTTATGCTTTTTTAGGAGGGGTTGGTGAAAAGCCAACAAAAGATACTGGTGGGGTTGTTGACTGCTGAAAAAGATGCAGGCGCAAGCAAGGAGACACCCGTGTAACAAAATAAATAAATAAAAATCTCCTAAGAGCAAGAGAGTGCTTCCAGTAACAAGACAAGGGGAATGCTCCAGTTTGTGTGTATTAAAGGCAATGAGGCCTCTCCATTGCAGGGAACTTGTTAGCAGGTCGACACAGATTGATACTTTCAAGGTATACAGGACCAGTAAGAAACAAATCATACAGGGAGCAATTCATCACCTGAAAGAATAAGCCCCTTCCAACTACTTTCCAGCAGTTAGATAAGAGAAATTGTTCAAAGGAACAGGTCAGTAGTGTGTTGTTGTCTAATTTCTGCTAGTAACGACAAATACAGATAAAAGAAAAATTGTTACATTGTATTCAATTCTTTTTGTTTAAAATGGTGTGATGACCGTGCTGACATGCATCCCAAGGTATGTTCATGTGTGCAAAGGTCAGTGATTAAACTGTGATGTCTTTGAGCTGCAACATTTTTGAATCTTACCAAAGTCAACCTTCTTAAGGTTTATAAATGATGCTATCTTGACTGGTGACATCCTTCAGAGGTCACAGAGGCATGAATTTATCATCTTTGAGGTTACAAATCACTGTGATGTTATCTGTAAGGTTAGAGAAGAGGAAAATAGCACCAAAATAGGTGCATTGGGACCACATGTTCTAAGGACTCGCTAATGCTTTTGGGAACTGAGAAGCTTCCAGAAGGACAACATATATTCATGTTTTTTGTTTTTTTTGTATGGTTGCATTTTGGTCGAAAATAAGACGGCTGAGGTGATGTACAGTAACAGCCAGTCCATAAAAGACAGTTTAAACCCTTGGATCAATCACTGTATATTTACATTGTTTAAACCAGGGGTGCTCACACTTTTTCAGCATGAGAGCTACTTATAAAATGATCAAGTCAAAATGATCTACCACCTACTATAAAAAATGCAAAACATATATTTATTTATAAATATATTGAGGATTCTTTATATCGCATGAGCCAATATTGCACAACACAACAAAATTAACTATGTTCACTCAAAAAACTAAGGATCTTACCAAGAAATGTTCTTATTTCTAACCTAAAAATGCCATTACACCTGATAACACACATCAGTTAAAAGGTTAGGTGTTTTCCCACGTGTTTCAATTGAACTTTTATTTGTGTCAAGCAAATTTGAAGTTCTAGTTAAGTTTTAAGTTAGAGTTTTGGCAGTGTTCAAAATAAAATGATGAGCCCTGCTGTATTGGAGCACATTAGACACCAGTGCTGCTTGTTTTATCCATGAATGACCTAAAATTGAAAACTACCCAGTTAGCTTTATTACGTTTTTATTTTTCTGACATTTTCTGCCTTTTCTTTTAGTTAAAACTGTAGCGGTAACAGAGGTTTATATACCGGGTAAAGGCTGATTTATGATTCTGCGTTACAACAACGCAGAATGGTGCTCGTCGCTGCGTACCCTACGCCGTAGGCTACGGCGTAGCCGTGGAGAGCCTGCACGGCAGCGCAGCACCGCCAGCTGGACCAGCGCTCTCCGCCCTCGCCGGAGAGCGGCGTAGACTCTGCGTCGATTTAACGCGGAACAATAATTTTGGCTTTAGAGGGGGAACATAGGAGAACGGACCAGAACAATATAGCGTGGATTAAAAATAAAAGTTAAGCACTGAACTACATGTGTCTCCCGTCTGGGCCATTGCAGACTGCCTGAGCATGGCATGTTACAAAACAAACATATCCGCCGCCTCTTTCTTCCCCCTTTAACGTGCGCAGCGCATGGACGTATGGCGCAGCGTCAGCGCGTTGTGTCGCATTAAATGTGGTCCGGGCATAATACGAGGATTTGAGCTAGTGAAATTAAACGAAAAAAAAAAAGAAATGAAACGATTCCTCGAGGCAGAGAAAATTCCTCCATCATTTTTTGTAATCGAATTACTCTAATTATTCGAGGAATCGTTTCAGCCCTAGAAAAAACCAAAGGCTGAAAACTGGCCGTAACTCGCTGAGAAGCTTGCTAGTTAGTTAGCACTTAGCGCAGTTGTTTGCTAATGCGCAGCGACCTATGACCTCAGACAAAATTCAGATGTCATCTGATTGGCTGCCCTGTATATCAATCAAAAGACGGGATGGATGATAGGTTGATGTCAATTTTTTTAATGTCACGCGATCTACCAATAATACCTTTGCGATCGACTGGTAGATCGCGATCGACGTATTGAGCACCCCTGGTTTAAACCATTATAGAGTTACACTATTTCAACCAGTCACTTTACAGTTGTGTCACTTTATTAGAATATACTCTAATTTAATTCTGGGACAATTGTAGTTGTGAATGAATGAAAGATGAAAACAAAAGGTAAACAAATACACAGACAGATCCTTTGATTTATTAGTGTTTATTAGTGTGATACATGCACCTCTTTCATTCTATATATTTTCAATTTCTCCAATGAGAGGATGGCATTCCATATACACCATCGATCATGCTCAACTTTTTAACATACTAATAACATTTGGTGAAAGATGCATTGCCATTTTCTGTTGTCTTAAGTGTTTATGGCTAAAACAAACTGCATGGGCATAAACAACAAGTCTCAAAAGCTGTATGTAACAAAAAATTCCTCAAAGTGACACCAGACTCTTTAAAGAGTTCAAATTCCACTGTCTTTATCCTTTGGGGAAAATGAAACATTTCCACATTTATAAAGCTGTACTTTTCAAAGGCAGCCAATAGCTTCACGTGAACATACTGTCTATGAGTCCTGTAATCCTGTGATTGAATTTAGTTGTGTGTGTATCTCACTGATTGTATTTGTATACGTTTGAATGTTTCGATGCTTTTCTTTGAGCATCTCTTAAATGGTTTTTGAAAAGTATGTGCAAAGCCTGTGAAAGTGTATCTCAAGGGTCATGTTTATGGTTAGCATTATGCATTGCTGGTTGTATTTGCAAGGGATAGGGCAAATGGGGAGACCCACTTCATTTGCTGAATAGAGGGCAAGTCTTTGTAGCAGCAAACATGTTTGTAAAAGTATAAAGGACAAGTGATGAATCTGTCCAAGAATAGGTTAATGTAGATTACTGGTAAAAGCATGTGATAAAACTTTAGTTTTTACTAAAAGTACCTCATCTAATTTAAACTTAACTCAAACGTGATTAAAATGTAACTCAACTGTGTTCATAATGTTCTTAATAATGTATTCTCCAACATACTTGTGTTGTGTAATGTCTTTCACATTACTCTTTATATGCTGCTTGCTGTACAAGTTTAAATGTTAATGGAAATTTTGGGGATAAAAAAGTTTTTCTGACTAAGTTGAACAAGCCACTGTTTTTGACACTACATTTGGCAGATGCTTTTATCCAAAGCGACCTGCAACTTTTGTCACATATTTGAACTGTTATTGTCATTAAACAATGCCCAGAAAGGGTTGCAAACCTATTAGTTTAATGAAAATTGACATTATTATTTTAATTTGAAAGGGTAAGGAAAGGAAAGGCAAATAGTTCAAAATGAGAAGGTTTTTTTATCAGGAAAATTAACATTCGGATGTGTCAGCTACCCAAGAAAATGTGTATCTTCAGAAAGACTGCGTCTTCTTGTTGTCCACTTATGAGGATAGAGAGAGATCTACCAAAGCGTTGTCCTCTCTTGAGAAATGTTGCAATAGGACATAGGCCTCCGTGGCTCAAGCAGTGAAGGGTACTATTCCATAATTGCAGGCTTGTCTGTCTAATCCACTGCCCTGTCACACGCAGGTGTCCTTGAACTTAACACTGAACCCAAAGTTGCTCCTGATTGCAAGCTAGCCCCTTGTATGGCAGTTTTGCCATCCCTGGTGTGAGTCTGTGTTTAAATAGATGAATGAGAAATATTGTATTGGGCTTTGGTTCTGCTGAGGTAGAAAAGTGCCGTAAAATGCAGGCAATTTACAAAATTATGGTAGAAAGAAAATGACTGTAAATGCCACCCTTTCTGACTGCAAAATGTAGATTATATAGCCAAATGTAATTTTGTCCAGAGAAAAAAACACAGGAAAATCAAGCAGATTTTTTGTACTGCAAAAATGAAAATAAAATAAATAAATAAATGGAAGCTGCCTGTAAGCTGCAATAAATAATGTTTTTGTGATGAATATAAGGTGGATTCAAGGTTTTTCTAGATTCAATTTTTCTACAATTAACAGAGCACACAATTAATCTGAGGTCAGCTCTTGGTTTGAATATGTAAAATGACACAAAAAACAGCCCTAAGAAGTATTTACATTTTCTTATGTAAAAGATGAGGAATAGCTAGAACATTTTACTTTATTCAGATTTCATACATTTCTTAACCTCTTCAGTGACCCCCTCAAATGACTCAGTATAATAATATCTGTCATAATGTGATTGCTTTCCTGCAAAGAACAAGGCCACGTTCCACTAATTTTTCATAAAGAGCAAAACATGGCAGTGTGTATTGTCTTCAAGACAACAAATATCCAGTAAAATCAATAATGACAGGGAAAATATAACTCAACGAGGGCTCTCTGAAACCTTGTTAGTCTAAATACCTCCAGGAAATATGTGCTAATAAGTGAAAATAAAATTAATAGTGTTCTCTGTGGCTCCAGTGGACTCTGATCTGACCATTGCAAGGACGTACCCTGCAGTGTTTTCAAACCATCCTGGATAATTATATCCTCTCATCTGTAGACCAGAACAAAATAAGAAAAATGCTAAACTTAATAAGCCTAACCTTCCTTTGTGATTTTGTCTTCTCTGCCTCTTCCTTTTCACTCAGGAAAAAAAAATAAAAAACACAACAAAATTAATAATAATTAATAATAATAATAATGAGTAAGCACAAAAACAATACTAACCCCAAAATCTTGTCAATCTTCATGTATAATACACAGTTCAAATGATTTGAGTTTAATGTTGCTTGGTTTTACTTCAGGTAGTCCAGCCTCCTCCCACGCTCCAAAAACATGTATGTCAGGTTAATTGGTGGGTCTAAATTGCCTACAGGAGTCAGTGTGAGTGTGTGCAGTCGTTTGTCTGCATGCAGCCCTGTGATGGACTGGTGACCTGTCCAGGGTCCACCCCTGCCCTTCGCCCAAAGAGAACTGGGATTGCCTCCAGCAGATCCCCTTGACCCTGAACTGGAGCATGCAAGTGTAGATAATGGATGGACGGATATTAAAGAGACGGCTAAGAAAATATCCAGCTTTGGTATGAGAAAAGGTTTGAATTGCCCTCAATCATTACAAGGTTTTCAGCATTTTGCTAAAACACACTTCAGCTACACAATGCACTTTGTTGAGGAATTGTCATCTAATTACCTAAATTGTCTTCATGAAAAATATGGGTCAACATCTGGAATAAAAAAACGTTTCAAACACAAACTTGAAAAAATGTTTTTAAGGATATGTGAAGAGGAAGTTAAGTTACTTAATAAGTGACCCCCATTAAGCTTAAAGTGTGGCTGCTGCTATAGCATATGATAGCTTCAAGCAAACCTGCAATGTGGCAGATTCATTTGATCTCAGATTCTAAGTCTCAGTCTTCAATTCTTAAACATTTACCTTTACTTTCAACATCATCTTTTCACTCGATTGAAAACGAGATTTCCGTCCAAATTGTTAAGACATTAATCTATAACATTTAATCATGTCATCCCAGAGCATTTCCAAACATCCCACATGCCAGCTAGGTACCTACAGCACTGAAATGGAGCCAACTTTATTAAGGATTTTCAAAAAATAAAATCCTTTTTCGTTAATTTTCATTTTGATTTGTGTTAACCTGATAAGTGATCTTATACATATCTTAACATAGGACATGCTTACATGGTCATACTGCAAAACACAAGATACGTGTTATGAAATGCTCTTCCAGTCACATCACTGTGAAGTTCTGTACTTGATGCAAAAACTTAATTCATCTATCCTCCCCAGGAGGAAATAACAGACCAGTTACTCTGTTCTTTTGATGAGAGTTCAGGAATTCTAAATGTTGTGCTCAACTGTCCGCTCTGGAGTAGACTCTTCAAACTGAATTAGTTTGCTTTGCAGCCACCAAATCAATGTAGAAATGTAGGGAGACATTCTAATCACAGAAACTCACCGTTTCTTTTTCTTGAAGCTTCTTCCACTTCACCGGACCTGCCTGCATTTCATTTCACCTTTTGTATTAATTTCCTGTCTTTTCAGATGCTTATGTATTCCCCTCCCTTTGTTTTTCGTACTGCTTCTTTTTTTCATTATATTGACCTATGGACCTCGTACTTTCTCAGACTGTGACTAAAAGTCAGATTGTTACTCTCCCTGCTAACATCCTGATTTTGTTATGTGGAATTATTCACACTTTTAACTTTGACCAGTATGGTCTTCATCAAACAAATAAAAAGCAGATATAGTCAAAGGTGTTAGTTCCAAACTTTTTTTTTAATATATACATGTAATTTACAGTGGGATAAGCTGCAGCAAACCCCCCGTGACCCTGTACAGGATTAAGAGGGTATAGGAACTGGATGGATGGATGGATGGATGGATGGATGGATGGATGGATGGATGGATGGATGGATGGATGGATGGATGGATGGATGGATGGATGGATGGATGGATGGATGGATGGATGGATGGATGGATGGATGGATGGATGGATGGATGGATGTACAGTATGCAAGAAAGTATTTGTGCATGCTGAGGTGTGCAGCTACTTGCCCTGGTTACTGTGGGCTGACCACAGAGACTACAGGCCATTTGCACCGGCCCAGTGCGCCTACGAAATTGCCTCTGGGTGTGGGGGTGCTCACAATGTTCTGGACCATTAGCTCAAATAAGTCACAGCCAAAACTCTTAGTATCTGTCTCAGAGGCCAAATGACAAACTGTGCATCCTCCTAAATCCTTGCCTCCTAAAGGAGAGAAACAAACAATGAAATAGGAAGTAAAATTGTATTTAAAATAAAATGCTATAGTTATTCTGTAGTGGTGCTTGGGCTTTGTGATTTCACAAAAATGTAACATAAGCCAGCAAATTTAATTTATGTTAATTTTTCCACTCTCGTCTTCTAACCTTTTCATATGAGTAAACATGTTGAGTTGCTTTGGAAATACGTTAAGGCACTTTTAAAACTACTTTCTGTATCTTTTTTTAAGATACAAAAAAAAATTAAAGCTGCAAGCAGCGATGAACGGGCCCTCGCATCCTTGTGCACGTTCAGGCGTGCTGCAGTGGAAGCGCTTGTATAACTTGCATGTAGATTCTTCAGGCAGCGGATGACACCACCCACGACTATTTATGTCAAACCATTCAAAAGTTATGGCAGAAAGTAGGAACGATCATATATGGACCAATCAGATGAAGGAGGGTTGCGCTTTTTGGCGTCTATCATCGCCACGGTAACGCTTTTGACTGAGAAAAGTAATGCCTATCGTCGCAGGATCGAGACGCACATTTTGATGTATAACACACCTGGGTGCACGTTACGGTTCGGGCGAAGAAGCGGCTGAAGAAATGGCATAAATTGCGCCAAAATTAATTAGTAATTCAAAATGGCCGACTTCCTGTTCGGTTTCGGCCATGGCGCCAAGAGACTTTTGTTTAAGTTGGGACATGATACAGGTGTGTACCGATTTTCGTGCATGTACGTCAAACCGTATTGTGGGGATTGACGCACAAAGTTTTCTAGGGGGCGCTGTTGAGCCATTAGGCCACGCCCATTAATGCAAACCATTAAATATCGAATTTTTCTTGCGTGCAAAATTTGGTGACTTTTGGGGCACGTTTAGGGGTGCAAAAAGGCCCTCATTTCGTCGGAAGAAGGAGAAAAAAAAAAACGAGGAAAAAAAATCCTACAGATACAATAGGGCCTTCGCAATGTCAGTGCTTGGGCCCTAATAATCATTCAAACTGTTCTGACCATTAAAAGGTATATTATACATACTTATATATACATATTTATGTACAGAAAATATTCCATAGAAAAATCCTGATCATCCTTTTAAAAATACTTTTTTTTACCATATGTCCACTTTCTTCTTGAAAGTCCACACAATTATTTGGCATCTCGGTCCATTCACACTTTTTAGCCTGCCTTCTCCCTTTCTTCTGTTCTTCTTTAATTCGTTTTTGATCTGCTCATCACAAATGTGTGTCTGGGGTAACAGACCTAGTAACAATTGCACTCTGTAGAGATATTAAATTACTCTTGTGCCCAGACACACGCACACAAAACCCTCTGATACATCAGAAAATTCACTGTTGTGTACACCTTCACAGAAACCACCCTCTAGGGTAAATGAAGTCTTGAAGGCACTTGACTTAAAAACAGACCTTGTTTATTCATCCTTTCATTCCTTGCTCCTCACCTCCTCATGTCAATTTTGCATGTGAGTACTGTTCCTGAGTGAACTAACCTGATTCTCTATACTGATCAGAATTGAATTTGAATCTCCTCTTGGGAAAAACGCAAACATAGCTTACAAAACAACAGTACACAAGAAACTGGGTCCAGTACACCTGGAGCATGTTTCACCCAGTTTCATCATATCACACCACAGCATCGCTTGATGTTTATGGATCCTGGTTGTTTAGTTTGGACTATTTCTGGGTTCTGATATGTACAGGAGTTCAGCCCCATCTCTCCAGTTATAACGAAAGGTTGTCTGTTAGTCTTAGATTCATAATTTCAGATCATGAAATACTGAAATAAAAATTAAGATGATCTTTAGTTGCAAAATATTATTTTCATTTTATCTTCACTAATTTGAAACACAATAAAAATATGGAGCTCTTAAAGGAGCTTGAGGCAGGATTGAGGCAGGATTTATGAAAAAAATTCGTATACGTTTTAAGTTTTCTAGTAATAATGTCAGATGAAGCGTTCCAAACCCAAAAGAATGAGCCCTCTAGTGTATCTCTCTGTTGCCTTGAACAGGCTGTGTGCTGCAAAATGTGCTGCAATTCGGGCCCAAATTTCCCGCGCTGGGCTGCGGATGTGACGTCACATGACGCTGCATGTGCGTTCTCCCCGTTCTCCCGTGCCGGCTTCGCTGTTGGCTGCAGTACCCCCGACGGCCGTCGTGGTGAAGGGTGGCGCTAGAGAGTCTCATTTCTTAAAAGGAGCCTCATGCTCCTTTAAGAGTAGACCAGATTTATCCAAAATAAAATAAAATAAAAAAAAGTTTTATCAAAATGCTATTTATTTATCTATCTTTTATACCTCATCTTTTTCACTGTCACGGGGGTCTGTAATTGGCGATTATTTTTTTTTCTTTGTCATTCTTTTTTTAATTATTTTGTTTCCTTCACATTTTTGTACATCTACTTACTCCTTTGGATGGCACTTGTAAGTGACTTTGGAGGCTGGTAATACGGACAGGACACTGCCAGAGCTAAAAATAACACTTCTTGATAGCAATCAAATATTCCTAAAAATTACATTAAAATTACATTCTCATGTGAAAAAAAGCTATTGTGCTGATTGAAATTTAAAGTGCAATAAATACATAAATCCTTTGTATAGAAACGTTGTGCAGTACAATGCATTGAATTGATTTGGGATGTACTCAAGTGACTAAAATGTTAATAAACCATAATTACAAATAAAGAAAAGCTTTTGAATTGCTGTCCACTGCAGTGACGGTTAAAAACCTCAGTTGGAACATGAACGAACACGTGTTCATGTGCTTGTGACAAGATGGCAGTATGTGTGCAGGTCAGGAGAGATGTGCCAAACCCCTCTTCTTCGCTGCGTAAGTATATAACTGACAGCTGCACTAAAATGGCTTTGAGGAAAGCTAGTAAAAAATCTCAACACAACAATTTACACCGAATAAAGGGGAGTATATACAGTACAGTTAGATTAACTGTGTATTCCCATGCTGCAATGGTTTTTGTGCTTTTCAGTGTAAAAGGTTTTCAGACTTGGCTTTAACTGCTTTCATGATTTAAAAATATAGTCCTATAAAGTTTAATGTACTTTCTAGTGATTACACCTATTCAAACACATCAACAACTGTAAAATGTAACAATGATTCAAAATATGATGAAAACAAGGCTGCTATTGGATTTAGGGTACAATAGCCACTTTTGTCAATAAAGTATCATGAAGTGTATTAAATTACCTATAGTCTCCACAGAGTTTCTGGGAGAATGTTGTTTTGGACTAACGTGACAAAACTGAAGCTTTTACACAAGTCAGCTCATTGTTCATAGATAAAACAATGAGGCTTTCAAAGGAAACAATGCCTTATCTGCTGTGGAACATGGAGGTGACTTGGTTATGTTTTGTGGTTTCTTTCTGAAATGTGAAATGGAGTTCCTGAAATGTATGTAGAAGACAATGAAATCTTAAGATTATCAAGACATTACAAACTTCCCAGTAGCAGGAGGCATAGTCGCAAGTAGATGATGGCCCAAAACACACAGCTTAAAGCACCCAAGAAATGCTGACAAACAAACAAAATGTAATTACTATTTAAAGGTCCTCCAGGAGCGCTCATCTTAATACCATTGGTCATATAAAAAAAAGGTGTGACGAAGAGAGATATCCTAGACAAGAGCTTAAGCTTAAGAAAAGCAAACCAAAATACCTGATGGCAGATCTAGGAGTCTTACTGAGAGCTATCCACAGAGATCACTTATTCAAAGTGATTACTGCTAGAGATATTGCAAGAAAATATTACATTAAGGATAACATTATTTTTGTCTATGCCATTTCCATTCATGATGCCATGTAAAATACTGACATGAATCAAAAATATCCACAAAAACATGGAATGAATGATTATTTATCCAATTATCTTTGTCAGCTTCAAGTTACTCAAAGGATATTTGAGAGATCCACATAATTCAAGGGCAAGTATGAACATTTTTTTCCACATCTGCATTTGTAAAGCAAGACATTGCAATTAGAGGAAAAAAAAAACAAAAAAAAAACTATGTGGTGGATATCAGTTTAAAAAGCATACTTCAAACAGCGCACAATGTGTGTGAATATTATTCATTATGAAATGATGCAAATATCAAAGAACGATACAGACGCAAAAGATTCTGACACGTGGAATGAATTAGCGATCACCAAAGAGAACCACATTCAAATTCATCAAGTGTGATGCTGGCCTAAGAAGGAGCTCAAGTGCTGAAGCACTGACATGGGAGGCAATCACATTAAGCCACAGTATGAACAGTTAAGACCTCTAACCGGAAAAACAGCTTTGAGTTGGAAAATGTGTGTAAAGTAGTCAGTCGAACCGCAGCCTCAACACCTCATTTGTCTTCGTCCCTCTACCAATGGAACAATGGCTTTTGTTTAACCTTGTTTGATTTCCCTCTTAGCGCTGATCCCTCGACGAAGAGGCTATTATTGGGCCTCTCGGAGAGGCATGTTTCACTAACGAGCGATCACTAATGAAGGCTTTGATATAGGATTAATTACACTCCAAATTGAATGTCTAATTGCTTTTATTCCCTGCCGATGAAATATGCTCTGCCTGCCACTTCAATGCCATCTGTTGTAATTAGAAAAAAGAGAGGCAGAGAGGGGAGACGGGGAGGAGGCCGAGTGTGATAGATGGATTGCTTGGTGTAATAGATAAGACCATTTTTCAGTCAGCAAGAGTTCAGTCCTTCGTCCCGTTTCCATAGCATGCCTTTTGCATCACAAATCCTCCCCTTTCGTGTTGCCTCCCCTCGTTGCACTCACCTCTTGTTCCTCCTTTTCTATCCTGCTGTGCCTTTGCGTCTACCTCTCTGATAGATGAAGTGAGGTTATCTGTTTCCTCATTGCTAATTGCTTCCTCTGATGAGTTCAAGCAAACACATAAGCTAATTGCATTTGTGCTTCTCAGACACCACTTGATTGATAAAGTGCATATGATGCTGAATCATTGCACCGTTTGGTGGTTATTCATCCAACTGGCAATTTGTTTTATAAACACGCACGCACAAACACACAGATGAAGGCAGAAATTACAATATGATTGATATTGTGTTTTGAAAGATGGTTTATAATTTCATTAAAAATCATTGATCTCTCTTAAATGTTTTTATCCTGTCATGTTTGATTACTGAAAACAATTTGTATGGTAATAATTCCATTCAAATTCAGTGCCGGGGTAAAAAAAATAAAAATAAATTAAGTCCAAGATCAAATGAGCATGTGATACTTGCATACATACTTGGACTGTATGACTTCTCCACCTTCATATGTGAAATATCTTGCTCCAATGACAATGATGTCAATAATGTCAATGCCATTTGGTCCAACTTTGTCCGTTTAGCTCAGACTTACAGAAATTACCTTTTGAAATATGTCCTTAAAGTGATTAGGTTAGATTGACTCATAACTCAAACTAATTAGGTTAGATTAACTTGTCTCTATTGCTTGTTTTAGGCATTCAGACTTTTAATTTTACAGTGGTAGTGGTGATTTAGTCAGTAACCGGTATAATACCAGGTGGGTTGACATACAATGGCACGTTTATAAACTATGACTGTTTGTGGCCTCTTTGTTTAATTTCAAGGCATCATGCCATGGCTTTGTGTAAAAAGGTCTATTCAGGGCAATATAACCAAATTCATTTCTTCTTCTTTAGTTTACCAAAAGAAAAAAAATATATACAAAAGACCTGGCACATCACAGCATTGCAACAATACTGTAGCACATGTAGCGGGCCAAAGGGTGAAACATGAGGCTATTATGTTGTATAATGGTATTATGTTCTTGAGCTTGCATTAGCATCCCAGTGAAAGGACATGGCAGGTGTGCTTTGTAGCAGCACACTGCCTCTGTCCGATAAGACAAAGACACAATATGACAAGAACCAGCACTGGTTGTCAACAATTGTCCTAACAGAAAAGATGACACACTTGTCAATACCCATGCTTTTTTGATTGTGCATGTCTGTGCGTTTGTGTGTGTGTGTGTGTGTGTGTGTGTGTGTGTGTGTGTGTGTGTGTGTGTGTGTGTGTGTGTGTGTGCGTTTATAAGTAGGACTCCCCTAGGAGCAAATGGCTTTAAGCAACACAAGCGGCTGATCAATATATCAATATTCAGCTTAGGAGGTCTGACAACACGTACATTTTATGCACACGCTCACAAACACTTGAGCATTTCCACATTTGAGCACAAAGATACACACGAACACACGCGCTTCAGGCTCTGCTGTATGTGACCCTTAGCCAATCAATTTTTTTGCCACATGATAGGGACACCATGTGCAGCCATCAATGCTGCTGCATCATTAGACAGTGACACATACACACTCAAGCACTACAAAGACAAAGATGGAAATCATGTACAGCATATCCATTTATTTCTAGAAACAAATATTCACACACATATACACGATTGTGTCTTCTGACTTTGACCCTGCAGCTTGAGCATATTGGATGGATGTCAGCTTATGGCTCGGCATGTGTTGTACTTATTGTTATTCTAATGAGAAACTGAAACAACAGTATGGAAACCAGAAGAGAAGAAGCTTGTGTTTTCAGATAATCCGACTAGCCACGGTCTACCCAGAGTGATTGGTCACAGTTCAGGCCTGCAAAGTCAGATATAGCACCCCATGCACATGTCTGAGTTGTCTTTTCTATGATCTGTGTGAGAGTGGAAGCAAGAAAGGAGTGTAGGGTTTTCCTTGTAACATGATGTTTTATTACTGTTATTATTTCTGTAAGTTTATAGTGTCAGCTCGAAACTTGAACTAACTGTTTTGTTAGATATAAGAGATGGGTTAGAAGATGTGTGTGCAAGTGTGCGTATCTTTTATCTTTTGTAATTTACTGCAGCTAACTTATATATGCTCCATTTTTATTTTAATTGTGGAGAAGAGGGAGATTTTGTTTCAACTGAACCCCACCCCAACCCCACCACCATCACCACCCACACCTCATATACATGCACTCTTTCCCTACACCCTGCACACAAACATAAACATGCATGCACAACACACTAAGCACACTGTTCTCAAGCCCATCCAGTGAAGTAAACATAATTTAACTGCATATCTGGCTAACATGATTCAATTACACAGAGGCATTTCAACCAATCTCTCCCATGGTCTTCATTCATATCAGTGACATCATTCTGACCATTTGTGGCACCACTTAGACAGTAATGAGCCAAATGAAAATGGAAATGTGGCACTGAGAACATTACAACAGGATATTGAGGTTTAACAAGTTAAGAGGGGGTTCTGTTTTATTGTCTGAATTAATTGACTTGTGCATCACTGACAAACAAACAAAGAAACAGAGGAGAGCTGCATTTGTGCTCACTATTTTCATAAATTAAAAGCAACATTGATTGAAAAGAAAACCTGGTATAAAATTGGCAAAGTGCAGTGGAGAAAATGAACTTTAAGGGAGATCTTCAAGAGCTGCTTGCAATTTCAAAAGGTGTGAAATGAACACATACATGCACGGCCGCCGATAGGGGGGGGACGAACGGGTCTGTTGTCCCGGGCCCAGGGTAGGGGGGGGGGCCCAGAACTGAAGAGAGAAAAAAATATATATATATATTTTTTTTTTTTTTTTTTAATTCTTATTAAATTATGGAATCATTTTTTCAAAATGTTTCAAAATAGGCTTATTTGTGGAAAAAATATGTAGTATTTGAGTTACATAAAAGCTTGTTATTTGTTTTCTTCCTAATTGTCCTTGTGGTCAAGAACCCCCAACACAAAAATGGTTTGGCCGCTGATCAAAATTTGATGTTATCATTTAATTCAACCATTAGAATGGTCAAAATGTCCGGTCAGCACAAGTCCGGTGCTCAGAAAAGAAGAGAAAAGAGAAGAAGAGAAGAAGAAAATAGAGGCCTCATAGATTCTCTACACAAATATTTTAAAAAGGGGGTGACGGTGAAGCTGGAATTAATAAAGTCAGCGTAGAGCAAGGTAAGAAACAGCGCAGCCAACGTTTACCAACCTTGTAACTTAACCTAACTGGCTAGCTCTAATGTTAACGTCCATTAGCTTGTATAAAAACCTGAAGAGCAGAGGGATAGGAGAGGAAGAGGGAGAAGGAGAGATCTGTGCGCAGGGGGGCCCATCTTAGATTATTTTGTCCCGGGCCCCGGCAGGACTGTCAGCTGCCCTGCATACATGTATAGTAAACAAATATATAGCTCTCTAAACTTGATTTCAAAATTATTAATATGATTTAAATTCTGTTCACAGTGCTGATTTAAGAAAAAAATAAAAACTTTCCCTCTGATGTCTGGACAGTTTATTGTTTGGTAGTGTATGTCTTGATCTTATCTAGCATACAGAAAAGCACAAAATAGCAAAGCAAAATAATTGAGAAAATATTAGTGATGCACCGAATGTTCGGTAACCGAAGTTGTTCGGCCGAAAATAGCAAAAAAAACACTTTCGGTGTTCGGTGGAATAAGTGGGGAAAAAAACCGAACAATTAATAACGGCGTGTAATGACGCAATCAAACAGCGAACAGCGTGGAGTGAGGGGCGTGCGGTGCTAAATGCAGCAAACATGTCAGCATGTCAGATCATTACTTGGATGTGGGGAAAAAGCAGAGGACACGAGAAATGATCCAGGCTGAGTTGGATTTGGGAAAGCCGCTTGTTGATGGAGACGGTCACGGGGCGCACAGCGTAGAGAAAAGGGCCCGTACTACCGATGCGGCGGAGAACCCTCACTGTCTGATATGTTTGACGAGATCCTCCAAGAAAATAACCCCGATGCCAGGCAGATGACAAGCGCAACCGCTCAACAGTTAGATGGTTATCTGTCACTACTTGTACGGGAAAGGGATTGAGATTTTTTGATGCAATGGTGAAAAAATTGGCAAAATAAATGAAAAACTGCGAAGAACCATTGTTCGGTATGTTATTCGGTATTCGGCCAAGTGTTTATTATTATTTTCGGTTTTGGCCACAAATTTTCATTTCGGTGCATCACTAGAAAATATCTCAGTTGTCCCCAATCTTTAAAATGACAACAGTTATTAGTTTTTAATTGTTAAAAAGGCAGAAGAATATGCAAACTCGCTGTACGTTAAATAGTTGCATCCACTGAAGTGAAAGTAATTGTAGCCGACAAGAATGGTGCTAAGAAGTCCTGTGGATGAAAATGACTTTTTTTTAGCGTGATGCTATTGAGGAACAATATTAGATTAATATTTAAATTAAATCATAAAACTACTTCTATTACAATGATTCACATGAAGGGAGACGTCATCGAATTATTGGACTAGTTGCAAATAATGAACATAATCATTTAAAGATTTTGACCTTCTAAATGGTTACTTCCTGGGCCATGTTAATTACTCTTGAATAAACACATTTGGTATTTATAGGCTACTCTTAACCGTAACTGCCTCATCAATGGCATAAGTGGAGCAACTGTGTCTCCAAAAATAGAGGGGGAGCGTTTTTCTCCAACACTATTTCCTCATAAACCGCACAAAGAGAGCTCTCTAAAATCATCATATTCAAAAACGTCTTATGTTCTGCTGCTTTAGCTATTTATGCTTCTAATTCTGGCACTGTCTGTTATGGCGTGTAACCATGACAATAGAAGAGTTGTTTAAAACCACAAGAAGCTCACTGAGCTTTCCAAAATAAGATGCCAAAAAGATATGATGATGTAATCCTGAACATGCTACCCTGGAGAGTCTCTGTATCCTGAATTGTATTATGGACTGCAGATTTCCTCCCATATTGTCAACACAGAGAGTTCACCTGTGTTACCTGCCAAGGCTGCATTTCATGTCATCAGCTCAGCTGTTGCCAGGCTACAAACAAAACACCCCAACACATTCATGCTGATCTCTGAAATTCAGTCATTACTCTTTCTCTCTCTGCTGAACTTCAAACTTTCCAAGAGTTTCTCAACTGTGTTTTACTTCTATTTTATACACTTGTTTTATTCATGATTGTTTCCTTTTACTCAAAATTATAATGCAACAACAACATTTCCCTTGAGGGATAAATAAATGATTATTCAAATTCAAATTAATTATTATTTATTTGTCTCTTTGGCCTGGAGCAGCAAACAGCTTCTGGAGGCTTTCACATTTCACACTTTGCTCCGAAATTTAGAGATTTCTGTCTGCCGGGTCCGGAGCTTGGGTCCGCGTTAAATCGACGCAGAGCCTACGGCGTAGGTTGCGTAACCTCCGCCGTAGGATCTGCGTTGGTGTAACGCGGAACCATAAATCCCTTTATTCTGGCGTGATCTTCCGCAACTTTATCTGAAAGTGTGTAAATTACCCAGATAACAGCTGGATTACTTTGTCGTTTCTGAAGACTATTATATCAGAAACATCCAAAACAAATCTGACGAGTCACAGGATTATTTCTCTGAGACCAGTCTGCCTGTTTGCCTTCGGTCGGCGAGTCAAATCGACGCAGAGCCTCTTTGTTTCATACCCCCTCGCTCGCCAAGTCAGCATCTGAAATCCCTCGATTTGAAGGGGCTATTCTCAGCCCCTAGCCCTCGTTATGCCCCCTCCCCCTAGGTGAAAAGAGGAATTGGGACACCACTACCTTCACGGGAACGCGCAAAAGTTAGGGTTAGGGAAGAAAAGGAGGGCGAGGGGGAGTATTGGGACGCACCCTAAATGGATGATAGTGGGAGGATGGATTCGTTGGGTTACTAGGTTACAAATATATAATACAAAGCCATTACACATTTTTAGTTTCTCAGATAAGTCTTTCAAATCACAAACAATAAGATGACCCAAAAGATATTTTTTACAGTATCAAAAACAATGACAATCAATACAGAAAAGTTCAAATTAGTTCTCTTTCCATGTCTGGATAACAAAGATTTTCTAGTTCAATAAAATCTTATGTTCCACTGTCCTCAAGTACGTGTTTGGACACTGTAAACAGCACAGAGTGCAATGCAAAGCCAGAAGCATTTTGGTTTTCTTTAAAAGAATAACTAAATGTTCCTAAACGTGATATTTATAGTTAGAATTAGAATTTGATAGTTGTTTCAGTCCACGGCATCCATCCCTGTTGCTACTTTGTGATATTTATTAAACACTTAGAGAACGTAATGATACTGAGAATACAAAGCTTGGGATTTACTATGTTTAACAAGTTAACTGTGATTATCTTAATCCTACTGTAATGTGTTGTAAGGCTGTTTCATATATCAATAACCCCCTTTTTCCTAAAACCCTATAAAAAGGTTCCCACAATGCATTTTACTACCAAATAACAAATATGTATGCAATGTAAATAATCTAATGAAAGTTTTGTTTATTAATAATGCTAATAATTAAAAGGACTATGGGGATTGTACGTGAAAAGGAATTCATGTTTTAGATGATTCATGGAAATTCTGAACTTCAAAGATATAAGGTATTTGTCAGATACAGATATACAGCAGAGATAGACAAAGCTGAGTTAAATAAACATCCATAATTCTGATTAGCACTTAAAGAAAAAAAAAGCATGATTCAGAGCTGAAACTGTGAGCCTGTTAGTCATACAGACCCATTTGTTGGGGAGAACAGACTTCCATCAGAAGAACATAAACATTTTCACACAAAAATCTAATCTGATAGAACACAGGACACAGCATAAATTCCCCTGTAAGAAAAGATAATGAATCATTAAGACAGGCCTTACATTACTTGCGGCTGAGCAGTTAGCTGTTAGCTGAAAAATAGTATCTCATTTTGGCTATGATGATAGACTGAGAAATGGGTTAAAAAAAAAGCTCACTCGCAAACTTCAGATTAGGATTATCAAAATGAATAATTTTACATTCACTGATTTAGCAATATTTGATTAGATTACAGTGCTGTCTTCGTTGTTTTTTGGGTTTTTTTTTTTCAATTAGATGAAAATACAATTTTAAGGGCAAAACAAAAATAAAATGAAAAACAAAATACTGTGCTTAAGAGCAAATATTTGGGTATTTTAACCATCTATCAATCCATTGCCTATACTGGTTTCTTCTTATTCAGGGTCACGAGGTGGCTATGTGAGGTAATAACTAAATCAAAAACTTGAGCATAACACAAACCTTTTACTTTATTTGGGGCTACTTATGTCCTGAAATGTGTAATTTAATGAACACATTCAAATAAGAGAAGAATTACCAGTAACACCAGTTTCTAAAAGGACAAATCTCATGGAAGAGTGGGGAGAAGTGGAGTGGTAGCATACATCCAAAGAAGCCAGCTGCTAAGAAAAGAGCTGTGTACATGATTGAAAAGGGGCTTTTGTAATGTACCACCATAGCATTTTCATCAAAGCCTGTAACAGACATTAAGACGACAAGAAAATGCATGAACTTTCGGGAAAAGGTTTAACGTGTCTTCTTTACAGGAAGCATTCGGAAACACCATGTCTTCTATTGAAACTGCAAGAAATTACCTTTTCTGTCTCTACATTTATGTCATGCTCAATTGCAGTTTCATGAAAGCTATACCTCTAACCTTAGTGACATACAAAACAACCAGCCAAAACACATAATTCAAAGAAATCTCAACTTTTAATTGGGTTTATTTAAGCCACATGTTCACAGAAATGCTGCATGGTTTAAAGCTTTCTGTCTAGCTTTTGTGGACAAAACTCCAAGGCATTGAAACATCAGTTGAACTGTTTCTTAGTTTCAGTACATCACATGCCCAATCACATGGCTCCTTTCACTTTAAAGTTCCATCAAAAGATTTCCTTTGATATGACTTCATGTATGGGTCAGCATGTACTAAGGCCTTTCAAGGTGGAAAAGATGAGTATATCCTTTTCAAACTTCACACTTCACAGATGAGGCCACTGCCCTACTCATTCACATTTGGTTGAACTTCTGTAAAGCAGGCCCAGATATAAAACTATGAACAACTTTCCACTTTTTCTTGCCAAGGTTAGGTTTCCAATGAACCAATATGGTTGAGTAAATGTCCTGTAGATATATATTTGAATGTTTGTTTCATTTTGCAAACATGAAGAGCTATCATTCAAAACGTGTCCTGGGAGACTAGTTACAACTTGGTCAGTGAGACTGCAAGTAAGGTAAAAACTGACTATTGTAACGGAACTATGGCCTAAAATAAATCAGGTGGGTTACTCAATGAAAGAGTATAAACTGTATCAGCCCATTCAGAGCAGAGGGCTCTTCAACTCTTACCTCAAGCAGTGTTTGAAATGCATCATGAGGAAGGCTAAGGACATTTGAGTCTCAATGGGTCATGCTCCAGCCAACCTACGCTGTGGCCACACGGTTATTGGTGTCTGCTGTGGTGACAATTTTTTAACCTAGTGATGGACACTATGGTTGGGTCATCAAGCTGAAAAAGGAGTTCTATTGAGCTTGGTAAGCTTGTGGGACAGTAGCTAGAAGATACCTGCAGGTCAAGCAGTATATAAACTTGGCGGCTGCTAAAGTAACAGCTCAGGTGTGGAAGGAATGGGACAAGTCCTTGGGAATTGACTTTCAGTTGGCTAAAACAACGTTAAGGAGAACCCATCAGGCAGCTCAGGCAGGGAAACCAGTGCTTCACCAACACCTATACCCTTTCCAGGAGAATTGGCCCAACTAGTCCCCATGTACTTTGAGAAGGCATTTGAACATGTCTCTCTGTCAGAGGTGTGGTTTGTTGAAGACCCAAACGCAGGAGAGCAGGAGGCAGGAGTCGGCAAAACAGGATTTATTTGAGCAAAAAACAAAACCAAAAGCGCTGCTTAGCAGGATCAAAAAAGGACCAGGATCAAGAACGACAAAACTGACGAGGAGAACATGGAGGGAGCAAACAGTACGGACCAAGAGGGACCAGGGAAAGACAAGACCAGATATACACAGGGGATAACGAGACACAGGTGCGGACAATCAGGGCAGATGGGAAACAGGAGGGGCAGAACTGAAAACACAAACTGGGGGAAATGTCAAACCCTGACACCCTTCAAGTATCTTCTGGGAGATGCTCCAGGAGTATAGGCCACAGGGTCCGTTGCTAGGGGTTATCCAGGCCCTACACAAATAGAGAAAGAATTTGACCCATAATGCCAGTTGTAAGTTTTTCACCTGCAGAGTACGGTAGCTGCAGGTGAAAGTTTGACCCTGACATGGCTGGCTTTTGTCACTTATGTTCATAACTT